>NC_133131.1:74952234-76152234 GCF_048418815.1 Hemitrygon akajei
AAGCAGCTACTCAGGGTGCCAGAAAGAGAAATGGGCCATTGATGATAGAAGGGAAAAGAGTTTTTTTTTTAATCCAGGCATAAGCTACGATCTTTTGAAGAAGCAGAATGAATTTAATCCAATGAAAAAATCCTTATGGGAAAAGGGCTATAAATTTTTATTGAGTTACCCAGCAAAATTGATCATTTTCCTGGATAATGAAGAAAGAAGATTTTTCATTGACCTTCAGAAAGCGGAGAAATTTGTACAAGAACTACCTGATACTCATGAGATGGAGTAAAGAATTATAGAAATGAAATGGACTAAAGATGAAGATTGAGATAAGGTTGGACTTGATGGACATTTGTAAGGAATAAGAAAAAAGAAAATAATTGAGGAATATTAACTGGGAGTAGAGACATTAACTTTTTTTTCTTCACATATTTTCTTTATTCTTTTTTTTTGCGGGGGAGCTGGAGGAGCTTCTGATCGATGGCTGCCAGTTTCACATGTACTATCATGGCGATTGCCATGACCCTTAAAATGGGGGGGGGTAATGTTGTGTTTCTTTTTATTCACAACATTAGTGGGGGGGTATTTTGTTTGGGGTTTTTTTTCTTATATATAGTTACCTTTCTTCTATTTTTCTTCTTTTTTTGCCTGGATGGTTGGGGAGAAACTCATAGCAACATGGAGAATTTTAAAGAGATTTCCCAAGGTATTATGAATGATTAATTTACGTAATTTTTAAAGTTTTAATGTCAATGGACTTAATGGACCTGCGAAAAGAAAAAGAGTTTTAACATATATTAAGAAAATGAAAGGAGATATAGCTTTTCTACAAGAAACATTTAACAGAAATAGAACATAAGAAATTAAAGAGAGATTGGGTTGGAAATGTTATTGCAGCCTCATTTAATTCAAAATCAAGGGGAGTCGCAATTTTGGTTAATAAAACCTTACCAATTAAAATACAAAATGTAGTAATGGACTCTGTGGGGAGATATGTGATTATACATTGCCAATTTTTTTCAGAATTATGGACCCTTATGAACATTTATGCACCAAATGAAAATGATGCAAAATTCATATAAGAAGTTTTTTTGAACCTGGCTGATGCACATGATAAAATATTAATAGGTGGAGACTTTAATTTTTGTTTAGACCCAGTTTTAGATAAGTCAACTAAAGTTGTTACAAAATCAAAAGTAATAAAGTTAACTTTATCATTAATGAAAGACTTAAACCTGATTGATATATTGAGAAAAATTAATCCAAGAGAAAGAGACTATTCATTTTATTCAAATAGACATAAAACTTATTCACGGATTGATTTTTTTTATTATCAAAAAATATTCAGGATAGAGTGAAAAGTGTGGAATATAAAGCAAGAATACTGTCAGATCATTCCCCCTTGATAATGACAATGATAATGATGGATAAGGAGGAATCGATCTATAGATGGAGATTTAATTCAATTTTATTAAAACATCAAGATTTTTGTGATTTTATGAAAAAACAGATTTAATTTTTTTGGATACAAATTCACACTCAGTTGAGGATAAATTTGTATTATGGGAAGCGATGAAAGCATACTTGAGGGGTCAGATCATAAGTTATACATCTAAAATTAAGAAGGAATACATGGCAGAAATAGATCAATTAGAAAAAGATATTACAAAGTTAGAAAAAGAATCTCAAAGATATATGACAGAAGAAAAATGAAGACAACTTGTTAATAAAAAAATACAATATAATACACTCCAGACATATCGAACAGAAAAAGTAATTATGAGAACTAAACAGAGATATTATGAATTAGGTGAAAGATCACACAAGGTTCTTGCTTGGAAGTTGAAAACAGAACAGGCTTCTAAAACAATAAATGCAATTAGAACAAGTGCAAATAAGATTACTTATAAACCTTTAGAAATTAATGAAACTTTAAAAAAATGTATACTGAATTATATCAATCAGAATCACAAAATAAGATTGCTGAGATAGATAAATTTTTATCACAAATAACCCTTCCAAAATTAAATTTGGAAGAACAGAAAGGATTAGATATGCCCTTTACATTAAAAGAGGTTGAAGAAGCTTTAGGATCACTTCAGAGTAATAAATCCCCAGGAGAAGACGGTTTTCCACCTGAATTTTATAAAAAATTTAAAGATTTACTAATTCCTCCTTTTCTGGAATTAATATATCAAGTAGAAAGAATACACAAACTCCCACAATCTGCTACGACAGCGATCATAACTGTATTGTCAAAAAAAGATAGAGATCCTTTAAAACCAACATCATATAGGCCTGTTTCTTTGTTGAATACAGATTATAAAATAATAGCAAAAATTTTATCTAATAGAATATCTAAATATTTACCAAAATTAATACAGATGGATCAAACAGGCTTTATTAAAAATAGACAATCAACAGATAATATAACTCGGTTACTTAGCATAATTCATTTGGCACAAAAAAGAGAGGAAATGAGTGTGGCAGTTGCCTTGGATGCAGAAAAAGCATTTGATAGATTGGAATGGGATTTTTTATTTAAGGTATTGGAAAAATATGAGTTAGGAAAATCTTTTATAAAATGGATTAAAACCTTAAATATTAATCCTCAAGCTAAAGTAGTTACAAATGGTCAAATTTCAACATCATTTCGCTTAACAAGGTCAACTAGACAAGGCTGCCCATTATCACCTGCTTTATTTGTATTGGCGATAGAACCATTAGCTGAAATAATTAGAACAGATTCAGATATTGTGGGCTTTAGAGTTAACCAAGAAGAATATAAGATTAATTTATTTGCTGATGATGTTTTGATTTATTTAACAAACCCATTGCAATCGCTGCAAAAATTATCTTTCAGATTGGAAGAATATGGGAAATTATCAGGGTATAAAGTAAATTATACTTTACCCCTTACCCCTTACCAAAGGAGATTATAATCAATGTTGATTAGTAACTCAATTTCGATGGCCAATAAATGGGATAAAATATTTAGGTATAAGAGTCGATAATGATGTAAAAAATTTATATAAACAAAACTATTTGCCATTATTAAAAAAAAATAAAAGAAGATCTTGATAAATGGATGATGTTACCAATAACATTAATAGGTAGAGTTAATGCTGTAAAAATGAATATATTTCCTAGATTGCAATATTTATTCCAAAACTTTACCAATACAATTGCCTCAGAAGTTCTTTCAAGAATTGAATAAATATGTGAGGAAATTTCTTTGGAAAGGAAAGATGTCAAGAATATCATTGGAAAGATTGACATGTAAATTTGATTTAGGAGGGTTACAACTTCCAAATTTTAAGAATTATTATAAAGCAAATCAACTTAGATTTATTGCATCTTTTTTTGATGAAGAAAAACCGGCATGGATTAGAATAGAATTAGATAAGATAGGAGAAAACATACCAGAAGATTTTATATATAAATGAGAATCCAAATGGATATGGGAAAAAAAGGAATCTCTTATATTAAGACATTTGATTGATTTATGGAATAAGGTAAATATGGACGATGAGATAAAGAAATCTTTATTAGCAAGAAGAATTTTAATTCAAAATAGGCTTATTCCTTTTACAATGGATAATAAACTTTTACATAATTGGTTTCAAAAGGGGATTAAATGCATAGGTGATTGTTTTGAAGGAGGTATATTGATGTCGTTTGATCAATTAAAAAACAAATATCAAATAACACCCTTTTCTGTTATTTTCAATTAAAGGCCTATTTACGAGACAAGCTGGGTCAAACAATGTTAATGCCAAAACCTAATGAAATAGAAATATTAATTCGAAAAGGAAAAATTAAAAAATTTACATCTTGTATGTACAATTTGATTCAAAAACAGACAATTAAATCAGGAATTCATAAATCAAGACAAAAATGGGAATCTGATTTGAATATTAAAATTGATGGAAAAAACTGGTCAAGATTATGTTTAAATAGTATGATAAATACAATAAATGTCCAACTTAGATTAGTGCAATATAATTTTTTGCATCAGTCATATATAACACCACAGAAAATAAATAGATTAAATTCAAATATGTCTGACCAATGTTTTCGATGTAATCAAGAAATTGGTACTTTTTTACATTCTACTTGGTCTTGTTTTAAAATTCAACCATTTTGGATAAATCTAAGACTTTTATTGGAACAAATTACTGGAGTACAACCCCCACATAGCCCAATATTATTTTTATTAGGAGACATTGAAGGGACAATACCGAAACTTAAATTGAATAAGTATCAGAAAAAAATGTATAAAAATTGCATTGGCAGTAGCCAAAAAAGTTATCGCAGATACTTGGAAATCTGACTTATATTTAACTATGGATCATTGGAATAATGAAATATATAGCTGTATTCCACTTGAAAAAAATTACGTATAATCTAAGAAATGAATATGATATATTTTTCAAAATTTGGCACCCATATCTACAAAAGATAGGACTAAATATATAGGTCCTTTGAAGATAAAATTACAAAGTAATTGGGAAAAATAAAAATAAAAATAAAAATTATTTTGAACTCCATGGAGCATGTGGGGATCCTCCGATATTCAGGCAATCTTTCTCTCTTTTCTTTCTTTTTTTTCCCTCTCTTTAGATAAGGCTTTAAGGTGGGGGAGGGTTAAGGGGAGGGGGGAGGGTCAATATCAATTTTTTTTCATTATTCTAATATTTCATTTTCTATGTAATTCTCTAAAAATGTAATAAATAAAAAAAGGGCATACTTGTATGAATCAGGATGGGACTCATACTATATAATTGGCAATAAAGAACTAAACAATGTCTCCAAGGATTGTGAGAGATGTATCAGATAGGACCTTGTGACATACCTGACTGTAGTGACTCTGGAGACTAACAACCAAAGGAGAAGACCCCAAGTCGGGGAGTCAAAGAAGAATATGTCAAGGTCAAACTCTCGCTGAGTTCAGCAAGAGTTGGTAATAGATGAACGCATCCAGTGTGTTCTGGATTTGTATAAGTAAACTAAAAAGCTACGCAACTGAAAGAATCGTGAACATAAGGAGTTAATAAGTCTTGTTTGAAGATTTCAAGAACTCCTTAACTCATATCCTCAATAATTATTGCTTATTTATTTATTATTATTATTTCTTTCTTTTTGTATTTGCACAGTCTGTGTCTTTTTCGCAATGGTTGAATGCCCAAGTTGATGTGGTCTTTCATTGATTCTATTAGGGTTATTATCCTATTATGGATTTATTGAATATGCCCACAAGAAAATGAATCTCAGTATAAATGATATATTTGTACTTTGATAATAAATTTACATTGAAATTTGAATCTTGAAGTTTTTTGAACTAATCCTTATTGATGAAAACTATATTTGTTTGTCACATTCATTGTCTGGTGTGTTTAATCGTGTGGTGCATTTAATTGGCAACAATTCTATGATCTAAAAATTCATTGTATCACACGGTAATACATGTAAGGTTTTAGGCAATGTCTCCTGCCTCACAGAAGCTCCACTGATATTTTCATCATGTCAATGCAAGATCGCTGATGCATGCATTCATTCTAAAAGTCAGCTTAACGTTCTGCTCTACTTACATGAATGGTTTTGGTGAGTCATTTATGGGAAAATTGCCCTGAATTTATTTTTGTTTTGGAACGCAGACAGCAAAATCTAGCTGGGCAGAGCATGTCAGGTCAACATCAAAAGAGTTAAGAAAGACTGAATTGTTTAAGACTGAAGAGTTGGAGCAAAACTCAGGACTGTGAAGGTAATGTAACAAAAGACCCTGAAGAAGGGTCTTTGCCCGAAACAAACCTCAGCTGTGTATCCATTTCCATGGATACTGCCTGACCTGCTGAATACGTCCATGGCTGGTGTCAACTCCTACCTCAGCAAGGAAGTAGACCCACTGCAATTTGTCTGTCACTGCAATAGGTCCACCGCAGACACAATCTGAATGGCTCTTCACATGGCCTTAGATCACCTGGACAATACGAACACCTGTGTCAGGATGCTATTCATTGACCATAGCTGAGCGTTTAACACCACCACTCCCACAGTCCTGATCGATAAGCTACAGAACCTGGGCCTCTTGTATCTCCCTCTGCAACTAGATCCTCAACTTCCTAACTGGAAGACTACAATCTGTGAAGTCTGGTGATAACATTTCCTCCTCACTGACGATCAACACGAGCACAGCTCAGCGGTGTGTGCTTAGCCCACTGCTCTACTCCCTTTACACCCATGACTGTGTGGCTAAGTACAGCTCAAACACATCTATAAATTTGGTGATGATACAACCATTGTTGGTAGAACCTCAGACAGAGATGAGAGGGTGTACAGGAGAGAGATATACCAGCTAGCTGAGCAGTGTCACAGCAACAACCTTGCACTCAGCATCAGTAAGACAAAAGAGCTGATTGTGGACTTGGGCAAGGTAAGATAAGGGAACACAAACCAATACTCATAGAAGGATCAGAAGTGGAAAGAGTGAGCAATTTCAAGTTATCTGAGGACCTAATCTGGTCACAACATATCGATGTGGCTATGAAGAAGACAGGACAGTGGCTATATTTCATTTGGAGTTTGAAGAGATTTGGTTTGTCACCTAAAACACTTAAAAACTTCTATAGATGTACTGTGGAGAGCATTCTGACAGGCTGCATCACCGTCTGGTATGGGGGATGGGCTACTGCACAGATCGAAAGAAGCAACAGAAAGTCGTAAAAATTAGTCAGCTCCATCTTGGGTACTATCCTCCATAGTATCCAAGACAGCTTGAAGGAACAGTGTCTCAGAGAGGCAGCTTTCGTTATTACGGACCCCCATCACACAGGACATACCCTCTTCTCATTGTATTGTATTCTCATTGAGTACACATTCAGGGATTCAAAACAGCTTCTTCCCATCTGCCATCCAGTTCCAAAGCGGTCATCAAACCCATGAACCCTACCTCACTCTTTTCAATATTATTTCTGTTTTGCACTATTTATAAACTAACCATTTAATATACATTTATATACTTACTGTAATTGATTTACTTATTTACGTTTCTTTCTATACTATCATTGTACTGCTGCCACTAAACTAACACATTTCACAACGCATGTCAGTGATAATAAATCTGTTTCCGATTTCTAAATAACTTTCAAACTGGAAGCTTGAACCATTTTGATGATTGAGAGGGAGATGTTACCTTTGCTTTCCATGCTCTGTCTCATTACTAATCAAAGATACAATATAATAAGATCAGAGATTTCAATGGTTTTATGTCTGGAAATAGTTGAGAGTTTCAGAAACTGATTTACTGATCATTGAGTATGAAGCTTGAGGAACTATTTCTTCAGGATGGTTACAGGATTGGAATATTATCCATTTGTTCAGTAGCATTATGAGATATGAGTGATTCAGCTGCAGTATAAATCTCTTACAGAGCTTGAATTCTGTACTACCTCTGTGAAAAGCTGCTTTTAGTCATTTTAACAAAGGTCAGGTTGAAGCAATGGAAATTAAATATTTTCTGTTCTATTCATGAGCAAGACTTGTTAACGTCATAAATAAACTGTAATTCCCCAGATTACAGCATCCATTATATTGGAAAGTAGAAGAGTGTGTTGCCATTGTTTTTGAGCCTTGGGAATAATTTTGAGAGCTGTTAACAATTTCCAGTGTTCCATTGGAGAAAAGGACCTTCGCTACCCTGAGAGATGCTGAAGAATTCATCAAACGCTTGAGATACTGCACGATGCTGTCTCCAAACTAGAAACAGTCCACTCTGGTGCATTTCAAATCATAGTTGGGGACTTTCATTCCTGGAATCATCCTTGTGAACCTCCTCTGGACCCTCTCCAATGCCAGTGTGGTGAACTACATATACCTGGCTGGACATGCCCCCGCCGCCCCCCCCCCCCCCCGCTGACTGCTCATGTGGCTCCTCCCACAGACCCCTGTATAAAGGCCATTGGAGGCACTGCTCCTCCCTCAGTCTCCAAGATGTTGTGTGGTGGGCTCTTGCTGCTGATGCTGCTGACGGTGCTTTCTTCCAGCTGATAAAAGCCTACCATGACTCACGTCTCCGAGAGTTATTGATGGTGCATCAGCCAGCACATCTTTTCTGAGATGAGGAGCCCAAAACCCTTCACAATACTCAAGGTGAGGCCTCACCAGTGCATTACAGAGCTGGAATTTTTCATCTGGAAGCAGAAAACAGCAAAGTAGTATTTCCAGTCTTGAACCGTCACAAGGGCGTTTCCCTAGTCACAACATATTCCCATTTGCCTCTGTCCAAGAATCAAACAGCAAACATATTCTATCAGATATAGAGACTGGATCAAATACTGAGACTGAATTGTTCATCAGTGCAAAACACGGTGAGTAAATTAATTTAATTTTTTTTTCAAAGTAATGCATTAATATGTTTCCAATAAAATCCACTGTTTACAATAATTACCTATGCTTTTCCAGATTTTACACGATGTCCAAGTCAATTGAAGAAATAATGGAAACCGTCGACTCCTCCCGATGTGTGGGGATTGAAATCTCCAACAAAAGCTCGTCCTATGTTTTAACTGAACCTGCGTAAGTAAACTTCTGTGTATTTCTTTCTTTGGATTGGAATAGAAAAGTTTAAAGTATTTTGTTTAATTAAATATTTTGATACAATATTGTGATTTAATCTAGGGCTATCATTCTTTACCCAAGGAAAATTAGAGAATTTGATTTTACTAAAAACAAAAAAATGGCTAATCTTGTCTTGCTCAACAAAATTTGATCCAGTTTCAGCAAAACAAATGAATGCACAAATAAAACTTCCAAAGACAAATACTTCTGTTAGAACCAGAAACTTCAGCAATTGAAAGTGAAAGGCAGGATCAAAATTTAGAGATCCAAATGTTGGGCTGAATTCCGATAAAATTCTGGCTCCAATTTGGCCAGGCTCCCAGTTTCCACTCAGTGTTAGCTTCAGCTCAGCTCTGCTGCCCACATCGGAACTGACACCAAGGGCTGCCGCGCCCATTACAAACTTACAGTGGCACTTGATCCATTCTTCAGACTCATTTTTCAAAATACATATTTCACTAAACAGGCCTTTTCATCCCATTTGTCTCCCGTCTTTTTCTACTAAAAACTCCGTGGCCTGGACACAGTTAAGCAGTGTCTTGATTCTCCTTTTCGGATCGTTGGTTTTAAATGTTCCTTCCCAAATCTTTAACTCTTTCAGCTCTACAGCCTCACCAATCTCTTTTTTACCAGTTCTGAATTAATTGTTCCACCACAGACAGGCTTACCTTCAGCTGTCCGGACTATAAGTCTTCAAGTTTCAAGAATTCAAACTCTTTGTCCTTCTCTAATTCACTCTCCAGATTTTGCTCTAATACCATCCCACATGGCAATGTGTCCAGCTTCATTTCAGAACTGCTTTGGAATTTTTCACTTTATTGATGGTATTCCCACTTTTAAATACAAGGTATTTTAGCTTGCATGCCCTTATGTCAGATATGTGAAGATGGTGATTTTTCTACATATAAAGGAAGAAACAATGTGATATCTAAAGAATGGTGAGAAATGGTGCACCTCACAAGATCATAATACAGTTGTGATTTGTCTCTTGCAGGATCTACAATTACAGTGGCCGAGTTAACAGAGCACCACCCCCCGTCATTGACCGGGGACAGAAAGGAGTGTGCGTCTTCATCAAAACTCCAAACACAGCCGACGGCGCTGTCGGGGTGCTGAGCTACCGTTTTGGTAACAACCAGATCTCCATGCTGGTTTCCAACCCTTATGACTACAACAAGTATAGCATCAAGTATGCTTTGTATGTCCCCGACATACCTACTCCAACTGGCAACAATTTATATAATAAGATGTACAATGAGCTAACAGAATCAGCTTCCTTCACCAAGACAGCGCTGGGAAAGGGTAACCCATCTCTGAACATCACAATAAAGGGTATATATGTTTCAGCCACAATGTCTAATGAGGAGAAAGTGATTCTCAAAATAGATATCAGAGATGTTTAAGTTAACTCTCTGTTAAAGCTCTTACAGTTACAAATCTCAGCATAGTGCAGCCTCTTTACCAGTGTCACCAATAATTTCATCCGATCACCCCACCTTTCATATCATCTTTAATCTTTTTGTTATTGTTTCTCATTTCTTTCTTTAATGTAATGTACTAACATGACTACAGTGGCTAAAGCCAATAATTCATTCCATTTTCTATTAACTCAATGCTTGAGAAGTAAATATTTTAACTTCTTACGTTATGAAGAACAGTTTAAGGTTTATTGGTAATTTGACAGCTTATAATTATATTTCCAACAATAATAAAACTGTAATCTACCAACTGTACTGTTTGTTTTTTTTTTGCTAAATGATTTATAGATAATTCTCAGAAAGAACTTTTTGATACCACACCGATCAAACCATTCAGCTCACACAAAACAGAATGTACTATGTGGTAGGAATAAATGATTGGCTAGTGAATTAATTTTTCTGTGTATTTTATGTAACAATGACAGGCACTACACTATAATACAAAGTCCAAGGGTTGTTTTGCTCTTAACTGGAGATATCTTTCAATGTTATTTCACTGAAGGTAGAAGTGGGTGATGTTGTAGATCATCTTTGGAATTATGCACAGTTTAAATGCATGTCAAAGTAACTGTCATCACCAATAATAAAATAAAGTGACTGGGCCCAGAACCACACGCACTCTTATGACTCAAACATATATTTTTTATTTTACTTGTGCACCCACACTGTTCAGAAGTCTGAACAAAACATCTGCCATTTTTATACAGAATAAGTCTATCAATTACAGATATTGATTACAGTAAATTGCATATGTTCCTATTCCTTACTCGCAAGATCAATCACTATTCACAAGAGAGGTATTAAAGTCAATCAAAACTTCAAGCAGACAGCCGATGACATTTTGAAGTCAGTAAAGATAATTGGGCCTTAGTTCTTGGGTAAGTTTCACATCCTTCTATTATTCCTATCTCATCTGTTTCCAGCACCCCTTAAATGTGTAAGGGGATGGGAAGGGGATGGCAGAACTTTCTGGAAAAGGCTCACTACAGAGGCCTCACTTGTCTGGCTGGAGTACATACTGACACAGTCGATCTCCTCTGCAATGAAGCAGTCATGTCTCCAGTGTTCTCACTTGACTATAACTGCCCCAGGCTGTTGTTGTCTTTACTGCAACTTCCACACATAGTCAGAACAATTAATTCAATAAAATAGGGCTGATTTTCTGAATGACAATTGTAATTATCATGTCAGAGAGTGATTGATTAAAGGGTCATAGGTCTGATGGTGAACGGAGATATAAAGTGCCGTTGTGTATTGCACTGTCATCATACATAATGGTGTCTGGTGAGCGATCCGTGATTAAGAAAGGCAAGTAATAAGTAAATATATATAACAATTGTTACAGTGACTGGTGATGCCAGCTACACCGGTAAATGGAAATAACTTCTGTCATTATGATTGTATTAGCTGTGCTGAGCATCAATACTAACCCCATTTTTTAAAAAATTGACTGCAATCGTGAACAATAGCCAAATCAGAAATGCTGATCAAGTCAACTGGTTCCCAAAGAGAACTCTGATAAGCCAATCCAATTTGTTTATTCATTTCAGATTACAATCCGGGTGAAAATATTCCTCTTCAGATCCCTTCTGAACCCTCCACACCAGGGGTTCCCAAGCTTTTGTTATGCCATGGACCTCTACCATTAGCCGAGGTGACCTTGGACCCCAGGTTGGGAAGCCCTGCTCTACGCCTCAAATTAAACCAATGCCCTCTGGTTTTATCACCTTAAAGTACTGCATGCACAGTGATAAGTAAAGCTAGCTTTAGCATTTGCAGATTGAGATATCAGAAGTACAGGATTCAGATGGTGGGTACTATCATGCATATCGAGAGGGTTTCATGGCAATTGAGGTTGGTGTTTGGAATTATGCAAATTGGATTTAGCAAAGACTTCAACTGCAACCTGACCAGCACATCGACCAGCAACAAATCCAGACCTCAAAAGTTTGAGAGCAGGGGATTTTCACTCTGGTCCGCTGCCCAAGTAGAAAAAGGCAGAGTGGATCACAGCAGTGTAAATGAGGTCCCACGAATGGCCAACCAGCATTTGGGATTGATTATCAAGAGCAAGTTAAAGGAATACCGGGGCAAGTTCAGCGGCCATCGTCAGAGCCCTTCAAGGCTTCAGTCAGAGAAAGCAAAGAAAAGAAAAGGTCTAGTTTGTCTTTTTCCCTTCTTTATATCTGCTCAGTTAGGACAGTAGAGGTGCGAGGCAGTGTAGTTGAAGGCTCCTCTTGTGGGATGTGGGAAGGCAGGGAGGTCCCCAGTGTTCCTGATGACTACAACTGTACGAAGTTGCAACTTCAACCAATCCACGTTTAGCAGTTGGAGCTAGAGCTGGATGAACTCCAGATTATTCAGAGGTGACAGATAGGACATATCAAGAGGTACTTAAACCGAAGGTGCAGGGCAAAGGAAACTGGGTGACAGTCAGCAATGGGAAAGAAGTTAAGGAGCCAGTTCAGAGCACCCATGTGGCCATTCCCCTCAATAAAAGGTATATCAGTTTGGATACTGTTGGGGGGGGGGAGTAGGTGGTGACTTAACAAAGTCTGCCTCTGTTACTCAGAAGGGAAGGGTGGAGGAGGGAGAAGAGGCATGCTGTGGTGATGGGGGTTCATTAGGTAGGGGAATGGACAGGAGATCCTGTGGGCAAGAACAAGATTCCCGGAAGGAATGTTGCCCCCTGGGTGCCGGGATCTGGGATATCTCACATCGAGTCCTCAGCATTCTTAGGGAGGATGAACAGCCAGAGGTCGTGGTCCGTGCAATCTTTTTGCTCTTCACATTTCTGGAGAATCCTTCTGATATACTGAGAGCAAAACAATTGCAACAGACAAAAATTGGTCCTCTGGAAGACTGGAATGTTAATCTATGTGCGGAGCTAAAACGGGTGGGGGAAGATCTTAAAGTAAGCATTTGGCACGGACTGTAAGGGCCGAGATGGCCTGTTTCTGCGCTGTAATTGTTATATGGTTATAAAATGCATTCCTTGCATCTGTATCTACTCAGGAGACAGATACAGAGTCGAAAGAAGCAAAGCAAAGCGGCATCAACTTCATGGACCCTGTACAGATTACAGAGGAGGAGGTGTTTGCTACCCTGAGGCAAATCAGGGTGGATAAATCCCCAGGGTCTGACAAGGTGTTCCCTTAGACCCTATGGGAGGCAAGTGCAGAAATTGCCAGGGCCCAGCAGAGATATTTAAAACATCCTTACTTGACAGAAGAAGTACCAGAGGCTTGGAAGATAGCCAATGTTGTTCCGCTGTTAAGCAGAAAACAGGAAATTATTGGCCAGTGAGTTTGACATCAGTTGCAGGAAAGTTATTGGAAGGTATTCTAGGGACAGGATATATCAGTATTTGGATAGGCATGGACTGATTACGGATAGTCAGCATGGGTGTGTGGTATGTCACGTCTAACCAATCATCTTTGAGGAAGTTACCAGGAAAGTGGATGTTGCCTACATGGACTTTAGTAAGGTATTTGACCAGGTCCCACACGGGAGGCTGGTCAAAAAGGTTCGGTCGCTCGGCATTCAGAATGAGGTAGTAAAGTAGATTAGATACTGACTTTGCAAGAGAAGCCAGAGAGTGGGAGTAGAGGGTTGCCTCTCTGACTGGAGGCGTGTGACTCGTGGTGTGCCACAGGGTTCGGTGCTGGGTCCTTTGTTGCTTCTCATCTGTGTCAGTGATTCCCAATGGGTGTGGTTGCACGTTAGGGGAAATACAAGTCATTGGGGGGTGTTGTTCAAGATTCTTGGGGGCAGGGAGGCAGTAAGTAGTTTGAGGCCCAAGACCTGACTGACCGTGTCAACTCATTGCCATCATCAACATCCAATCGGCATTCCCAGTTTGTGTTAATTTTTTATTTTAATTTGCCCCCATTAATGGTGGATAAATATGTACCGCATGATCTCTATGAGTCTGAAAGCGGTGAAGCCTTAAATGCTAATCCTATTAAGAAACAGAATCTACAGAAAGTGCATCAATACAATGTTACGTACCTGGAGTTTGGTTTAATTCTGTTCCCATCAGATCAGTGATGCCCCATGTGTCTTATTCGTAATACTGTACTCTCTGATGAGGCCAAGAAACCATGAAGATTGCAGGAACACGTCCCTGATGTCTATTTATTGTATTATTCAGTTCCAGAAGATGAAAGAAGCATTTGAAAAATGATGCACACTTCAGTCATTTGCCAAAAAGGCCAAAAAGATTACCTTGACAGTGGTCTCATTGCTTCTTACAACATTTCCAAAATGAGAGCAGGGTGTGGAAAATCTCATACAACTGGCGGAAGATTCATAATGCCTGCTATATCAGAAGTGATCACCAGTCTTCTCAAAATTGATAGCGGCAATTTAAAATCAATTCCTCTCAGAAATAACTCTGTAACTCATTGTATTGACAAAATGAGTGAAGACATTGAACATCAATATTGCACAGAGCTACAAAAAATAGAATTTGGGTACAACTGGATGAGTCAACTGTGTGAGACAAGGCATTGCTAATGACATTTGTATGGTTTATCAAACATAGAAAAGTTTATGAAGAGACTCTCTTTTGTAAAAGGTTAAAATAATTATCAACAGAGAATCAATCTCCAATGAGATCAAAGTGTATATTAAGGATAAAAGTATTTTAATTAAGAACATGATTTCTTGTGCAACAGATGGAACACCATTATGACAGGGCACCATGCTGGTTTAGTGACATTTACAAAAAGAGAAATTCCAAACAGAAAATCTGCAGATACTGGAAATCCAAGCAGCACACACAAACTGCTGGAGGAGCTCTGCAGGCCAGGCAGAATCTATGGAAAAAAGTACAGGCCATGTTTCAGGTTGAGAACCTTCAGCAGGACTGGAGGAAAAAAAAGGAATAGATCTAAAAGGTGGGGGAAGTGAGAGAGAAACACAAGGTGATAGGTGAAACTGGGAGGGGGAGGAATGAAGTAAATAGCTGGGAAGTTGATTGGTGAAAGAGATACAGGGCTGGAGAAGGGGGGAGTCTGATAGGTGAGGACAGAAGGACATGGAAGAAAGAAAAGATGGGAGGAGCACCAGTGGAAGGCAATGGGCAGGCAAGGAGATAAGGTGAGAGAGGGAAAAGGGGACGGGGACTGGAGAAGGCGAGGGGGGTGGGGGTGGGGGCATTACTGGAAGTTCGAGAAATCAATGTTCATGCCATCAGGTTGGAGGCTACCCAGACAGAATACAAGGAGCTGTTCCTCCAACCCGCGTGTGGCCTCATTGTGACAGTGGAGGTGACCATGGATTGACATATTGTAATGGGAATGGGAGGTGTACATATTCAGAATGGGAAAATGCAATTCATTGTGTAATTCATCATCAACATCTCGGAGCCAAAAACCTCAGCCAGCAGCTTTTTTTTCAGGCATGACCCTTGCAATATTTACTATCAACAAAATTAAAGCTCATCCATTAAAGAGCAGAATATTTTGCTAGTTATGCCAAGATAACATTGAAGAGTTTCAACACTTGCTTCCTCACACTAAAGTGTGTTGGCTGTCAAAAGGCGGCTGCTTAAAACATTTCTTTGATCTTTTTGACACTGGTTGAATTTTTGCTCAAAGTTGACAAGAGTTTGGGAAACAAGATTGAACTTCTACGTGGAGATGTGGTATACTTAACCAATCTGTATGACAAAATGAACATTCCAAATGTGAAACTGCAGAGCGAAAATTTCAATATAATCCAGGCAAAAAGTGCAGTGTCCACTTCTATCAGAAAACTGAAAATATATTAGCAAAACATTGGGAGAAGAATGCTCTCATAGTTTCCCTGCATGGATAGTATGGCACTCTCTTTCACAGACAGTGATTTGCAAGAGTACAGCTTACACCTGCAGTCACTGAAGAAGGATTTTTAGAATCAATTCAAGGATTCAAGGATTGAACGATCTGGAAATTCTGAACTGGGAAATTAATCTATTTCTTTGTAAGGTGGAAATAGATTGTCTGGAAATAGAGGTCTGGATTTGTTGCTGGTCGATGTGCTGGTCAGGTTGCAGTTGAAGTCTTTGCTAAATCCAATTTGCATAATTCCAAACATTGTGAGTAGGTTTGGGCCCCTTATTTTAGAAAGGATGCGCTGAATCTGGAGAGGGTTCAACGGAGGTTCACAAAAATGATTCCAGGATTGATTGGCTTGTCATATGAAGAGCATTTGATGGCTCTGGGTCTGTATTCTCTAGAATTCAGAAGAATGAGGGGTAACCTCATCGAAACTTATTGAATAGTCAAAGGACTCGAGAAGATGTGGAGAGGATGTTTCCCATGGTAAGAGAGTCTAAGAGCAGAGGACACAGCTTCAGAATAGAGGGCGTCCTTTTGGAACAGAGATGAGGAGAAATTTCTTTAGCCAGAGAGTGGTGAATCTGGAATATTTTTTTGCCACAGGCAGCTGTTGCAATTGTTTTGCTCTCAGTATATCAGAAGGATTCTCCAGAAATGTGAAGAGCAAAAAGATTGCACGGACCACGACCTCTGGCTGTTCATCCTCCCTAAGAATGCTGAGGACTCGATGTGAGATATCCCAGATCCTGGCACCCAGGGGGCAACATTCCTTCCGGGAATCTTGTTCTTGCCCACAGGATCTCCTGTCCATTCCCCTACCTAATGAACCCCCATCACCACAGCATGCCTCTTCTCCCTCCTCCACCCTTCCCTTCTGAGTAACAGAGGCAGACTTTGTTAAGTCACCACCTACCCCCCCCCAACAGTATCCAAACTGATATACCTTTTATTGAGGGGAATGGCCACATGGGTGCTCTGAACTGGCTCCTTAACTTCTTTCCCCTTGCTGACTGTCACCCAGTTTCCTTTGCCCTGCACCTTCGGTTTAAGTACCTCTTGATATGTCCAATCTATCACCCCTGAATAATCTGGAGTTCATCCAGCTCTAGCTCCAACTGCTTAACGTGGATTGGTGGAAGTTGCAACTTCGTTCAGTTGTAGTCGTCAGGAACACTGGAGACCTCCCTGCCTTCCTACATCCCACAAGAGGAGCCTTCAACTACACTGCCTCGCACCTCTACTGTCCTAACTGAGCAGATATAAAGAAGGGAAAAAGACAAACTAGACCTTTTCTTTTCTTTGCTTTCTCTGACTGAAGCCTTGAAGGGCTCTGACGATGGCCGCTGAACTTGCCCCGGTATTCCTTTAACTTGCTCTTGATAATCAATCCCAAATGCTGGTTGGCCATTCGTGAGACCTCATTTACACTGCTGTGATCCACTCTGCCTTTTTCTACTTGGGCAGCGGACCAGAGTGAAAATCCCCTGCTCTCAAACTTTTGAGGTCTGGATTTGTTGCTGGTCGATGTGCTGGTCAGGTTGCAGTTGAAGTCTTTGCTAAATCCAATTTGCATAATTCCAAACACCAACCTCAATTGCCATGAAACCCTCTCGATATGCATGATAGTACCCACCATCTGAATCCTGTACTTCTGATATCTCAATCTGCAAATGCCAAAGCTAGCTTTACTTATGACTGTGCATGCAGTACTTTAAGGTGATAAAACCAGAGGGCATTGGTTTAATTTGAGGCGTAGAGCAGGGCTTCCCAACCTGGGGTCCAAGGACACCTCGGTTGATGGTAGAGGTCCATGGCATAACAAAAGCTTGGGAACCCCTGGTGTGGAGGGTTCAGAAGGGATCTGAAGAGGAATATTTTCACCTGGACTGTAATCTGAAATGAATAAACAAATTGGATTGGCCTATCAGAGTTCTCTTTGGGAACCAGTTGACTTGATCAGCATTTCTGATATGGCTATTGTTCACGATTGCAGTCAATTTTTTAAAAAATGGGGTTAGTATTGATGCTCAGCACAGCTAATACGATCATAATTACAGAAGTTATTTCCATTTACCGGTGTAGCTGGCATCACCAGTCACTGTAACAATTGTTATATATATTTACTTATTACTTGCCTTTCTTAATCACGGATCGCTCACCAGGCACCATTATGTATGATGACAGTGCAATACACAACGGCACTTTATATCTCAGTTCACCATCAGACCTATGACCCTTTAATCAATCACTCTCTGACATGATAATTACAATTGTCATTCAGAAAATCAGCCCTATTTTATTGAATTAATTGTTCTGACTATGTGTGGAAGTTGCAGTAAAGACAACAACAGCCTGGGGCAGTTATAGTCAAGTGAGAACACTGGAGACATGACTGCTTCATTGCAGAGGAGATCGACTGTGGCAGTATGTACTCCAGCCAGACAAGTGAGGCCTCTGTAGTGAGCCTTTTCCAGAAAGTTCTGCCATCCCCTTCCCACCCCCTTACACATTTAAGGGGTGCTGGAAACAGATGAGATAGGAATAATAGAAGGATGTGAAACTTACCCAAGAACTAAGGCCCAATTATCTTTACTGACTTCAAAATGTCATCGGCTGTCTGCTTGAAGTTTTGATTGACTTTAATACCTCTCTTGTGAATAGTGATTGATCTTGCGAGTAAGGAATAGGAACATATGCAATTTACTGTAATCAGTATCTGCAATTGATAGACTTATTCTGTATAAAAATGGCAGATGTTTTGTTCAGACTTCTGAACAGTGTGGGTGCACAAGTAAAATAAAAAATATATGTTTGAGTCATAAGAGTGCGTGTGGTTCTGGGCCCAGTCACTTTATTTTATTATTGGTGATGACAGTTACTTTGACATGCATTTAAACTGTGCATAATTCCAAAGATGATCTACAACATCACCCACTTCTACCTTCAGTGGAATAACATTGAAAGATATCTCCAGTTAAGAGCAAAACAACCCTTGGACTTTGTATTATAGTGTAGTGCCTGTCATTGTTACATAAAATACACAGAAAAATTAATTCACTAGCCAATCATTTATTCCTACCACATAGTACATTCTGTTTTGTGTGAGCTGAATGGTTTGATCGGTGTGGTATCAAAAAGTTCTTTCTGAGAATTATCTATAAATCATTTAGCAAAAAAAAAACAAACAGTACAGTTGGTAGATTACAGTTTTATTATTGTTGGAAATATAATTATAAGCTGTCAAATTACCAATAAACCTTAAACTGTTCTTCATAACGTAAGAAGTTAAAATATTTACTTCTCAAGCATTGAGTTAATAGAAAATGGAATGAATTATTGGCTTTAGCCACTGTAGTCATGTTAGTACATTACATTAAAGAAAGAAATGAGAAACAATAACAAAAAGATTAAAGATGATATGAAAGGTGGGGTGATCGGATGAAATTATTGGTGACACTGGTAAAGAGGCTGCACTATGCTGAGATTTGTAACTGTAAGAGCTTTAACAGAGAGTTAACTTAAACATCTCTGATATCTATTTTGAGAATCACTTTCTCCTCATTAGACATTGTGGCTGAAACATATATACCCTTTATTGTGATGTTCAGAGATGGGTTACCCTTTCCCAGCGCTGTCTTGGTGAAGGAAGCTGATTCTGTTAGCTCATTGTACATCTTGTTATATAAATTGTTGCCAGTTGGAGTAGGTATGTCGGGGACATACAAAGCATACTTGATGCTATACTTGTTGTAGTCATAAGGGTTGGAAACCAGCATGGAGATCTGGTTGTTACCAAAACGGTAGCTCAGCACCCCGACAGCGCCGTCGGCTGTGTTTGGAGTTTTGATGAAGACGCACACTCCTTTCTGTCCCCGGTCAATGATGTGGGGTGGTGCTCTGTTAACTCGGCCACTGTAATTGTAGATCCTGCAAGAGACAAATCACAACTGTATTATGATCTTGTGAGGTGCACCATTTCTCACCATTCTTTAGATATCACATTGTTTCTTCCTTTATATGTAGAAACATCACCATCTTCACATATCTGACATAAGGGCATGCAAGCTAAAATACCTTGTATTTAAAAGTGGGAATACCATCAATAAAGTGAAAAATTCCAAAGCAGTTCTGAAATGAAGCTGGACACATTGCCATGTGGGATGGTATTAGAGCAAAATCTGGAGAGTGAATTAGAGAAGGACAAAGAGTTTGAATTCTTGAAACTTGAAGACTTATAGTCCGGACAGCTGAAGGTAAGCCTGTCTGTGGTGGAACAATTAATTCAGAACTGGTAAAGCAGAGATTGGTGAGGCTGTAGAGCTGAAAGAGCTAAAGATTTGGGAAGGAACATTTAAAACCAACGATCCGAAAAGGAGAATCAAGACACTGCTTAACTGTGTCCAGGCCACGGAGTTTTTAGTAGAAAAAGACGGGAGACAAATGGGATGAAAAGGCCTGTTTAGTGAAATATGTATTTTGAAAAATGAGTCTGAAGAATGGATCAAGTGCCACTGTAAGTTTGTAATGGGCGCGGCAGCCCTTGGTGTCAGTTCCGATGTGGGCAGCAGAGCTGAGCTGAAGCTAACACTGAGTGGAAACTGGGAGCCTGGCCAAATTGGAGCCAGAATTTTATCGGAACTCAGCCCAACATCTGGATCTCTAAATTTTGATCCTGCCTTTCACTTTGAAATGCTGAAGTTTCTGGTTGTAACAGAAGTATTCATCTTTGGAAGTTTTATTTGTGCATTCATTTGTTTTGCTGAAACTGGATCAAATTTTGTTGAGCAAGACAAGATTAGCCATTTTTTTGGTTTTTGTAAAATCAAATTCTCTAATTTTCCTTGGGCAAAGAATGATAGCCCTAGACTAAATCACAATATTGTATCAAAATATTTAATTGAACAAAATACTTTAAACTTTTCTATTCCAATCCAAAGAAAGAAATACACAGAAGTTTACTTACGCAGGTTCAGTTAAAACATAGGACGAGCTTTTGTTGGAGATTTCAATCCCCACACATCGGGAGGAGTCGACGGTTTCCATTATTTCTTCAATTGACTTGGACATCGTGTAAAATCTGGAAAAGCATAGGTAATTATTGTAAACAGTGGATTTTATTGGAAACATATTAATGCATTACTTTGAAAAAAAAATTAAATTAATTTACTCACCGTGTTTTGCACTGATGAACAATTCAGTTTCAGTATTTGATCCGGTCTCTATATCTGATAGAATATGCTTGCTGTTTGATTCTTGGACAGAGGCAAATGGGAATATGTTGTGACTAGGGAAACGCCCTTGTGACGGTTCAAGACTGGAAATACTACTTTGCTGTTTTCTGCTTCCAGATGAAAAATTCCAGCTCTGTAATGCACTGGTGAGGCCTCACCTTGAGTATTGTGAAGGGTTTTGGGCTCCTCATCTCAGAAAAGATGTGCTGGCTGATGCACCATCAATAACTCTCGGAGACGTGAGTCATGGTAGGCTTTTATCAGCTGGAAGAAAGCACCGTCAGTAGCATCAGCAGCAAGAGCCCACCACACAACATCTTGGAGACTGAGGGAGTAGCAGTGCCTCCAATGGCTTTTATACAGGGGTCTGTGGGAGGAGCCACATGAGCAGTCAGCGGGGGGGGGGGGCATGTCCAGCCAGGTATATGTAGTTCACCACACTGGCATTGGAGAGGGTCCAGAGGAGGTTCACAATGATGATTCCAGGAATGAAAGTCCCCAACTATGATTTGAAATGCACCAGAGTGGACTGTTTCTAGTTTGGAGACAGCATCGTGCAGTATCTCAAGCGTTTGATGAATTCTTCAGCATCTCTCAGGGTAGCAAAGGTCCTTTTCTCCAATGGAACACTGGAAATTGTTAACAGCTCTCAAAATTATTCCCAAGGCTCAAAAACAATGCCAACACACTCTTCTACTTTCCAATATAATGGATGCTGTAATCTGGGGAATTACAGTTTATTTATGACGTTAACAAGTCTTGCTCATGAATAGAACAGAAAATATTTAATTTCCATTGCTTCAACCTGACTTTAGTTAAAATGACTAAAAGCAGCTTTTCACAGAGGTAGTACAGAATTCAAGCTCTGTAAGAGATTTATACTGCAGCTGAATCACTCATATCTCATAATGCTACTGAACAAATGGATAATATTCCAATCCTGTAACCATCCTGAAGAAATAGTTCCTCAAGCTTCATACTCAATGATCAGTAAATCAGTTTCTGAAACTCTCAACTATTTCCAGACATAAAACCATTGAAATCTCTGATCTTATTATATTGTATCTTTGATTAGTAATGAGACAGAGCATGGAAAGCAAAGGTAACATCTCCCTCTCAATCATCAAAATGGTTCAAGCTTCCAGTTTGAAAGTTATTTAGAAATCGGAAACAGATTTATTATCACTGACATGCGTTGTGAAATGTGTTAGTTTAGTGGCAGCAGTACAATGATAGTATAGAAAGAAACGTAAATAAGTAAATCAATTACAGTAAGTATATAAATGTATATTAAATGGTTAGTTTATAAATAGTGCAAAACAGAAATAATATTGAAAAGAGTGAGGTAGGGTTCATGGGTTTGATGACCGCTTTGGAACTGGATGGCAGATGGGAAGAAGCTGTTTTGAATCCCTGAATGTGTACTCAATGAGAATACAATACAATGAGAAGAGGGTATGTCCTGTGTGATGGGGGTCCGTAATAATGAAAGCTGCCTCTCTGAGACACTGTTCCTTCAAGCTGTCTTGGATACTATGGAGGATAGTACCCAAGATGGAGCTGACTAATTTTTACGACTTTCTGTTGCTTCTTTCGATCTGTGTAGTAGCCCATCCCCCATACCAGACGGTGATGCAGCCTGTCAGAATGCTCTCCACAGTACATCTATAGAAGTTTTTAAGTGTTTTAGGTGACAAACCAAATCTCTTCAAACTCCAAATGAAATATAGCCACTGTCCTGTCTTCTTCATAGCCACATCGATATGTTGTGACCAGATTAGGTCCTCAGATAACTTGAAATTGCTCACTCTTTCCACTTCTGATCCTTCTATGAGTATTGGTTTGTGTTCCCTTATCTTACCTTGCCCAAGTCCACAATCAGCTCTTTTGTCTTACTGATGCTGAGTGCAAGGTTGTTGCTGTGACACTGCTCAGCTAGCTGGTATATCTCTCTCCTGTACACCCTCTCATCTCTGTCTGAGGTTCTACCAACAATGGTTGTATCATCAGCAAATTTATAGATGTGTTTGAGCTGTACTTAGCCACACAGTCATGGGTGTAAAGGGAGTAGAGCAGTGGGCTAAGCACACACCGCTGAGCTGTGCTCGTGTTGATCGTCAGTGAGGAGGAAATGTTATCACCAGTCTTCACAGATTGTAGTCTTCCAGTTAGGAAGTTGAGGATCTAGTTGCAGAGGGAGATACAAGAGGCCCAGGTTCTGTAGCTTATCGATCAGGACTGTGGGAGTGGTGGTGTTAAACGCTCAGCTATGGTCAATGAATAGCATCCTGACACAGGTGTTCGTATTGTCCAGGTGATCTAAGGCCATGTGAAGAGCCGTTCAGATTGTGTCTGCGGTGGACCTATTGCAGTGACAGACAAATTGCAGTGGGTCTACTTCCTTGCTGAGGTAGGAGTTGACACCAGCCATGGACGTATTCAGCAGGTCAGGCAGTATCCATGGAAATGGATACACAGCTGAGGTTTGTTTCGGGCAAAGACCCTTCTTCAGGGTCTTTTGTTACATTACCTTCACAGTCCTGAGTTTTGCTCCAACTCTTCAGTCATAAACAATTCAGTCTTTCTTAACTCTTTTGATGTTGACCTGACATGCTCTGCCCAGCTAGATTTTGCTGTCTGCGTTCCAAAACAAAAATAAATTCAGGGCAATTTTCCCATAAATGACTCACCAAAACCATTCATGTAAGTAGAGCAGAACGTTAAGCTGACTTTTAGAATGAATGCCTGCATCAGCGATCTTGCATTGACATGATGAAAATATCAGTGGAGCTTCTGTGAGGCAGGAGACATTGCCTAAAACCTTACATGTATTACCGTGTGATACAATGAATTTTTAGATCATAGAATTGTTGCCAATTAAATGCACCACACGATTAAACACACCAGACAATGAATGTGACAAACAAATATAGTTTTCATCAATAAGGATTAGTTCAAAAAACTTCAAGATTCAAATTTCAATGTAAATTTATTATCAAAGTACAAATATATCATTTATACTGAGATTCATTTTCTTGTGGGCATATTCAATAAATCCATAATAGAATAATAACCCTAATAGAATCAATGAAAGACCACATCAACTTGGGCATTCAACCATTGCGAAAAAGACACAGACTGTGCAAATACAAAAAGAAAGAAATAATAATAATAAATAAATAAGCAATAATTATTGAGGATATGAGTTAAGGAGTTATTGAAATCTTCAAACAAGACTTATTAACTCCTTATGTTCACGATTCTTTCAGTTGCGTAGCTTTTTAGTTTACTTATACAAATCCAGAACTCACTGGATGCGTTCATCTATTACCAACTCTTGCTGAACTCAGCGAGAGTTTGACCTTGACATATTCTTCTTTGACTCCCCGACTTGGGGTCTTCTCCTTTGGTTGTTAGTCTCCAGAGTCACTACAGTCAGGTATGTCACAAGGTCCTATCTGATACATCTCTCACAATCCTTGGAGACATTGTTTAGTTCTTTATTGCCAATTATATAGTATGAGTCCCATCCTGATTCATACAAGTATGCCCTTTTTTTATTTATTACATTTTTAGAGAATTACATAGAAAATGAAATATTAGAATAATGAAAAAAAATTGATATTGACCCTCCCCCCTCCCCTTAACCCTCCCCCACCTTAAAGCCTTATCTAAAGAGAGGGGAAAAAAAGAAAGAAAAGAGAGAAAGATTGCCTGAATATCGGAGGATCCCCACATGCTCCATGGAGTTCAAAATAATTTTTATTTTTATTTTTATTTTTCCCAATTACTTTGTAATTTTATCTTCAAAGGACCTATATATTTAGTCCTATCTTTTGTAGATATGGGTGCCAAATTTTGAAAAATATATCATATTCATTTCTTAGATTATACGTAATTTTTTTCAAGTGGAATACAGCTATATATTTCATTATTCCAATGATCCATAGTTAAATATAAGTCAGATTTCCAAGTATCTGCGATAACTTTTTTGGCTACTGCCAATGCAATTTTTATAAATTTTTTCTGATACTTATTCAATTTAAGTTTCGGTATTGTCCCTTCAATGTCTCCTAATAAAAATAATATTGGGTTATGTGGGGGTTGTACTCCAGTAATTTATTCCAATAAAAGTCTTAGATTTATCCAAAATGGTTGAATTTTAAAACAAGACCAAGTTGAATGTAAAAAAGTACCAATTTCTTGATTACATCGAAAACATTGGTCAGACATATTTGAATTTAATCTATTTATTTTCTGTGGTGTTATATATAACTGATGCAAAAAATTATATTGCACTAATCTAAGTTGGACAGTTATTGTATTTATCATACTATTTATACATAATCTTGACCAGTTTTTTCCATCAATTTTAATATTCAAATCAGATTCCCATTTTTGTCTTGATTTATGAATTCCTGATTTAATTGTCTGTTTTTGAATCAAATTGTACATACAAGATGTAAATTTTTTAATTTTTCCTTTTCGAATTAATATTTCTATTTCATTAGGTTTTGGCATTAACATTGTTTGACCCAGCTTGTCTCGTAAATAGGCCTTTAATTGAAAATAACAGAAAAGGGTGTTATTTGATATTTGTTTTTTAATTGATCAAACAACATCAATATACCTCCTTCAAAACAATCACCTATGCATTTAATCCCCTTTTGAAACCAATTATGTAAAAGTTTATTATCCATTGTAAAAGGAATAAGCCTATTTTGAATTAAAATTCTTCTTGCTAATAAAGATTTCTTTATCTCATCGTCCATATTTACCTTATTCCATAAATCAATCAAATGTCTTAATATAAGAGATTCCTTTTTTTCCCATATCCATTTGGATTCTCATTTATATATAAAATCTTCTGGTATGTTTTCTCCTATCTTATCTAATTCTATTCTAATCCATGCCGGTTTTTCTTCATCAAAAAAAGATGCAATAAATCTGTTGATTTGCTTTATAATAATTCTTAAAATTTGGAAGTTGTAACCCTCCTAAATCAAATTTACATGTCAATCTTTCCAATGATATTCTTGACATCTTTCCTTTCCAAAGAAATTTCCTCACATATTTATTCAATTCTTGAAAGAACTTCTGAGGCAATTGTATTGGTAAAGTTTTGGAATAAATATTGCAATCTAGGAAATATATTCATTTTTACAGCATTAACTCTACCTATTAATGTTATTGGTAACATCATCCATTTATCAAGATCTTCTTTTATTTTTTTTTAATAATGGCAAATAGTTTTGTTTATATAAATTTTTTACATCATTATCGACTCTTATACCTAAATATTTTATCCCATTTATTGGCCATCGAAATTGAGTTACTAATCAACATTGATTATAATCTCCTTTGGTAAGGGGTAAGGGGTAAGGGGTAAAATATAATTTACTTTATACCCTGATAATTTCCCATATTCTTCCAATCTGAAAGATAATTTTTGCAGCGATTGCAATGAGTTTGTTAAATAAATCAAAACATCATCAGCAAATAAATTAATCTTATATTCTTCTTGGTTAACTCTAAAGCCCACAATATCTGAAACTGTTCTAATTATTTCAGCTAATGGTTCTATCGCCAATACAAATAAAGCAGGTGATAATGGGCAGCCTTGTCTAGTTGACCTCGTTAAGCGAAATGATGTTGAAATTTGACCATTTGTAACTACTTTAGCTTGAGGATTAATATTTAAGGTTTTAATCCATTTTATAAAAGATTTTCCTAACTCATATTTTTCCAATACCTTAAATAAAAAATCCCATTCCAATCTATCAAATGCTTTTTCTGCATCCAAGGCAACTGCCACACTCATTTCCTCTCTTTTTTGTGCCAAATGAATTATGCTAAGTAACCGAGTTATATTATCTGTTGATTGTCTATTTTTAATAAAGCCTGTTTGATCCATATGTATTAATTTTGGTAAATATTTAGATATTCTATTAGATAAAATTTTTGCTATTATTTTATAATCTGTATTCAACAAAGAAACAGGCCTATATGATGTTGGTTTTAAAGGATCTCTATCTTTTTTTGACAATACAGTTATGATTGCTGTCGTAGCAGATTGTGGGAGTTTGTGTATTCTTTCTACTTGATATATTAATTCCAGAAAAGGAGGAATTAGTAAATCTTTAAATTTTTTATAAAATTCAGGTGGAAAACTGTCTTCTCCTGGGGATTTATTACTCTGAAGTGATCCTAAAGCTTCTTCAACCTCTTTTAATGTAAAGGGCATATCTAATCCTTTCTGTTCTTCCAAATTTAATTTTGGAAGGGTTATTTGTGATAAAAATTTATCTATCTCAGCAATCTTATTTTGTGATTCTGATTGATATAATTCAGTATACATTTTTTTAAAAGTTTCATTAATTTCTAAAGGTTTATAAGTAATCTTATTTGCACTTGTTCTAATTGCATTTATTGTTTTAGGAGCCTGTTCTGTTTTCAACTGCCAAGCAAGAACCTTGTGTGATCTTTCACCTAATTCATAATATCTCTGTTTAGTTCTCATAATTACTTTTTCTGTTCGATATGTCTGGAGTGTATTATATTGTAATTTTTTATTAACAAGTTGTCTTCATTTTTCTTCTGTCATATATCTTTGAGATTCTTTTTCTAACTTTGTAATATCTTTTTCTAATTGATCTATTTCTGCCATGTATTCCTTCTTAATTTTAGATGTATAACTTATGATCTGACCCCTCAAGTATGCTTTCATCGCTTCCCATAATACAAATTTATCCTCAACTGAGTGTGAATTTGTATCCAAAAAAAATTGAATCTGTTTTTTCATAAAATCACAAAAATCTTGATGTTTTAATAAAATTGAATTAAATCTCCATCTATAGATCGATTCCTCCTTATCCATCATTATCATTGTCATTATCAAGGGGGAATGATCTGACAGTATTCTTGCTTTATATTCCACACTTTTCACTCTATCCTGAATATTTTTTGATAATAAAAAAAAATCAATCCGTGAATAAGTTTTATGTCTATTTGAATAAAATGAATAGTCTCTTTCTCTTGGATTAATTTTTCTCAATATATCAATCAGGTTTAAGTCTTTCATTAATGATAAAGTTAACTTTATTACTTTTGATTTTGTAACAACTTTAGTTGACTTGTCTAAAACTGGGTCTAAACAAAAATTAAAGTCTCCACCTATTAATATTTTATCATGTGCATCAGCCAGGTTCAAAATAACTTCTTATATGAATTTTGCATCATTTTCATTTGGTGCATAAATGTTCATAAGGGTCCATAATTCTGAAAAAAATTGGCAATGTATAATCACATATCTCCCCACAGAGTCCATTACTACATTTTGTATTTTAATTGGTATGGTTTTATTAACCAAAATTGTGACTCCCCTTGATTTTGAATTAAATGAGGCTGCAATAACATTTCCAACCCAATCTCTCTTTAATTTCTTATGTTCTATTTCTGTTAAATGTGTTTCTTGTAGAAAAGCTATATCTCCTTTCATTTTCTTAATATATGTTAAAACTCTTTTTCTTTTCACAGGTCCATTGTCCATTGACATTAAAACTTTAAAAATTAAGTAAATTAATCATTCATAATACCTTGGGAAATCTCTTTAAAATTCTCCATGTTGCTATGTGTCTCTCCCCAATCATCCAGGCAAAAAAAGAAGAAAAATAGAAGAAAGGTAACTATATATAAGAAAAAAAACCCAATCAAAATACCCCCCCCCCCACTAATGTTGTGAATAAAAAGAAACACAACGTGCTCGCTTTGGCAGCACATATACTAAAATAGGAACGATACAGAGAAGATTAGCATGGCCCCTGCGCAAGGATGACACGCAAATTCGTGAAGCGTTCCATATTTTAAAAAAAAAGAAACACAACATTACCCCCCCCCCCATTTTACGGGTCATGGCAATTGCCATGATAGTACATGTGAAACTGGCAGCCATCGATCAGAAGCTCCTCCAGCTCCCCCGCAAAAAAAAGAATAAAGAAGATATATGTGAAGAAAAAAAAGTTAATGTCTCTACTCCCAGTTAATATTCCTCAATTATTTTCTTTTTTCTTATTCCTTACAAATGTCCGTCAAGTCCAACCTTATCTCAATCTTCATCTTTAGTCCATTTCATTTCTATAATTCTTTACTCCATCTCACGAGTTATCAGGTAGTTCTTGTACAAATTTCTCCGCTTTCTGATGGTCAATGAAAAATCTTCTTACTTCGTTATCCAGGAAAATGATCAATTTTGCTGGGTAACTCAATAAAAATTTATAGCCCTTTTCCCATAAGGATTTTTTCATTGGATTAAATTCATTCTGCCTCTTCAAAAGATCGTAGCTTATGTCTGGATAAAAAAAAAACTCTTTTCCCTTCTATCATCAATGGCCCATTTCTCTTTCTGGCACCCTGAGTAGCTGCCTTCAAGTTCTTTTCTTTATCTTGGTATCTTAAGCATTTTATCAAAATTGATCTTGGATTTTGATCTTGTTGAGGTTTTGATCTTAAAGCTGTATGGGCTCTTTCAATTTCAATTACCTGACTTCCCTCTCCCATTCCCAAAGTTTTCGGAATCCATTCTTGGAAGAATTTTATTGGATCATCTCCCTCTATACCTTCTCTAAGACCAACAATTTTAATATTATTTCGTCTGCTAAGATTTTCAAGCTCATCTATTTTTTCCAACATCTGTTTTCTTTCTGTTGTCCAGGCAAGATTATCATCTTCTATCTTATCTATTCTTTTAGTGTTTTCTCCCATTTTTTCTTCCATATTTTTAACTTTCTTGTCCGCCTTCTTTTGTTTTTCCACCACATTAGCGAGCGTAACCTGTATGTTTCTAATATCTATTCTTATAGCTTTTAATTTGCGCGTCGTGTATATCAGGACTTCTTTTACATTTCCTTTAATCTCCTCCTCTTCTTCTTCTTCTTCTTCTTCTTCTTCTTCTTCTTCTTCTTCTTCTTCTTCTTCTTCTTCTTCTTCATCTATTTCTTCATCTGTGTTTTCCAGAGAATCTGATTCTACTTCCGGTTCACTTTCAATTTCACTTCCAGTTGTAGTTGGGACTTGTAGTTTTATTTGTACCAGTTCATGCGTACTTGTTTCTTCGTACATGCGTTGTTCTTGCCGTTTCTTCTTAGAGACTGTTGATATTGCCACAATTTCCTGTCCTGCACCATCAGAAGTGTCATGTACTTCGCCGGGAGGAGATCTAACTTGAGTACGAGGCTTCACCGAGACGGTTGGCCCCTTTTTCCCTGCCGACTTGCGCGGTCTTCAAAGTAGTAGCTTTCTTCTGTTTCATTTTAGGAGCCATATCTAAAAGTAATCCTGAGTTGCTTATAAGTAGTTTCTAGTAGGTATTTATTAACTCTTCTTCACTTAAACTTTGTTTCATTACTTTTTACGAGGGAGCTGGATTCCCAACATCTCGATCCTACGTCATCACGTGACGACCCCCAGTACGCCCTTCTTTAACTCTTTGAGTTCTTCCTGGCATCATTCTAAAATTACTTCAACCATCCGTTCCTTAATTATTTTGATGCATTTGTAATGTATCCGTCCGTCCCTTTCACAAGATGTCATTTTCCAAAACATCCACATTGCTTGTTCTTTTTTTCTGGATAACTCTCATTGAGCTGGTGGTGCCCCAATCTACACAGGATCTCACCAATGTAGGGGAGGCCTCATTGGGATCACTGGATACAGTAGATGACACCAACAGATTCAAAGGTAAAATGTTGCCTCACCTGGAAGGACTGTTTTTGGCCTTGAATGGAGGTGAATGGGCAGGTGTAGCATTTCTGCTGCTTGCAGGAATAAGTGCCAGGAGGGAGATTAGTGAGGAGGGATGAATGGACAAGGGAATCACAAAGGGAGCGATCACTGTGGAGACTCGGATTGGCAGGTAGGCAAAGATGTGTTTGGTGATAGGATCCTGCTGAAGATAGCAGAACATGTAGAGGATGATGTGTTGCGTGCAGAGGCTCATGAGGTGGTAGATGAGGACAAGAGGAACTCTATCCCTGTTAAGGTGGTGGGAAGATGGGGTGAGCGGGGATGACTAGGAAATGGAGGAGACACAGGTGAGAACAGCATCAATGGTGGCTACCGTTTGGATATGACGGAATGGAGCAACAGAATGGCCTACTAGTTGAAAGTAACAGTAGTTAGCTCTCTGGCACTGAGTCTGGTTCTGTGGCTCAGTCTGGAAGGAGGGAGAAGGAACGAGCCATTGTGATAGAGGATTCATAAGTTAGGGGAACAAAATAATGTTCTGTGGACATGAATGAGATTCCCGGATGGAATGTTGCCTCCAGGATGCGAGAATCTGGGACATCTCAGATCTTTTTAAGTGGGAGGGTGAGCAGTCAGAGGTTGTGGTCCAAATAGGTGCCAGTGACATGGGCAGGAAGAGTGACTAGGTTCTGCAAAGTGAGTTCAGAGAATTAAGTGCTAAGTTAAAGGACAGGTCCTCCAGGGTTGTGATATCAGGATTGCTGCCTGTACCATGTGTTAGTTTGGCCAGAAAGAGAAAGATCATCCAGTTTAACAAAAGGCCAAGGAGGGAGGGTTTCAGAATTTTGGAACATTGGGCTCTCTTCCGGGGAAGGTGGGAGGTGTACAGAAGAGATTGTTAGCTCCTGAACTGATGGAGGACTAATATCTCATTGGGAAGGCTTGTTAATGCTGCACGGTGGGGTTTAAACTAGAGTTGCAGGGAGATGGGAAGTAGTGCCAGAACAGAGAGTGGAGAGGTTGTGGTGACAGATGTTAAGATCTCAGACAAAGTTAGGAATCAAAAAGATTCCTAACATGGTGAGATTAATTCTGTGTTGCATATATAATTCAATGCAAGAAGTATTACAGGAAATGCAGATGAGCTCAGGGCATGGATCAACAGGCTGCTTTCTAGCAAATGTGTAGTTGACAAGTGGGAGGCCTTCAGAAGTGAAATTTTGAGAGTACAAAATTTTATGTGCCTGGCAGAATAAAGGGTGAGGATAACGGGTTTAGGGAACCTTGTTTTTTGGGAGATATTGAGGCCTTGGTTTAAAAAAAGGAAATGCATAGCAGGTATAGGCAGGTAGGAATGAATGAGATACTTGAGTATAAGAAATGCAAGAGAACACTTAAGGAAGAAATCAGGAGGTCTGAAAGAAAGCACGAGTTTGCTCTAGCAGACAAGATGAAGGAGAATCCTAAGGGCTTTTAAGAGCAAAATGATTGCAAGGGACCAAATTGGTCCTTTGGAAAATCAGAATGTAATCTATGTGAGGAGCCAGAAGAGCTGTGGGAGACCTTAACCCTATAACCTTAAATTGATTTTGTTTGCATTTGTATTTTCTCGGGAGACAGACACAGAGTCTACAGATGTGAAGCAATGCAGCAGTGAGGTCATGACTGTATATAGATTACAGAGGAGGAAATGTTTGCTGTATTGAGGCAGATTATGTTGGACAAATCCCCAGGGCCTGATAAGTTGCTCCCTTGGACCCTGTGGGAAGCATGCAGAAATCATAGGGGCCCTGGCAGAGGTTTTTAAATCATCCTTAGTGACAGGTAAGGTAACAGAGGATTGGAGAATGGCTAATGTGTTTACACTGTTTCAGAGAGGACTTAAGAGTAAACCAGGAAATTATCGGCTGGTGAGCCTGACATCAGTAGTGGGAAAGTTACTGGAAGGTATTCTAAGGAACTAGATAGATGATTATACAGATAGACAAGGACTGATTAGGGATAGTCAGCATGGTTTTGTACATGGTGGTCATGTCTAACCAATCTTATAGAGTTTTTAGAGGAAGTTACCAGGAAAGTGGATGCAGGCAAGGCAGCAGATGTTGTCTACATGGACTTCAGCAAGGCACTTGACAAAGTTCCATATGGGAGGTTGGTCAGTTGCTTGGCCTTCAAGATGAGGTAATAAATTGGATTAGACAGGAGAAGCCAGAGAGTGGTAGTAGATGGCTGCCTCTCTGACTGGAGGTCTGCAATTGTTGGAGTGTCACAGGGATCGGTGCTGGGTGCATTGTTGTTTGTCAACAATCTGGATGATAGTGTGGTAAACGGGATCAGTAAATTTGTGGATGACACCAAGACTGGTGGTGTGGTGGACAGCAAGGAAGACTATCAAAGCTTGCAGCGAGATCTGGACTGACTGGAAGATGACAGATGGAATTTAGTGCAGACGGGTGTGACATGTTACACTTGAGTGGGGCCAACCACAGCAGGTCTTACACAGTGAGTGGAAGGGTACTGAGGAGTGGTGCAGAACAAACGGATCTGGGGATATAGGTTCATAACTCATTGAAAGTGACATCACAGGCAGGTAGCGTTATAAGGGAAGCTTTTGGCACATTGGCCTTTATAGATCAAATTATTTCATTTGTTATCAGAGGACGTACACATTAAAGAGAGGAATTAAGCTGTATTTTGCAGCAGTCACTTGACGCCATTTTAGCTCCGTATTGAGTAAAGGATTTGGGATGTTATGTTGAAGTTATATAAGACATTGGTGAGGCCTAATTTGGAGTATTGTGTGCTGTTTTGCTCACCTACCTGCAGGAGAGAAGTAACCACAAGAACCTCATATCCATACAATAGACATGCCAAATTAACCTATCTCAGGCTTGCTAGGCCTCTTCTTTGAGCAACTCAACTTCATCATCTTCTACCAACCCGGCTGCAACAACACTAAGGCAGACACCCTTTCACAACAGCTCGACCCAGCTGAAACAGTGATCAACCCTCTGCCCATCATTCAATCATCCCAGATCCTCACTCGGATCGTCTGGGTCCTTGAGAAGCAGATCCGCCAGTCCCTGCAGCATGAATCTCCTCCAGCCGACAGACCCGACGACCGCATGTATGTGCCAGTGGCCGTGCACTTTGAAACGCACCAGTAGGCCCATCCTTCACCCTCTCCAGCCGTCCAGGTGCACGACAGTGCCTGGATTTTTTGCGATGCCAGTTCTGGTGGCCCTCCATGCTCACAGATGTCCATCAGTTTGTCGCTGTCTGGCCTCGATGCACTTAGACCATAAGATATAGGAACAGAATTAGGTCATTTGGCCCATTGAGTCTTCTGTGCCATTTTATCATGGCAGATCCATTTGCCTCTCAGCCCCAGTCTCCAGCTTTCTCCGCATATGCCTTCATGTCCTGACTAACCAAGAATCTATTAACCTCTGCCTGAACTATAACTAATGTCCGGGCTTCCACAGCCACCTGTGTTGATAGATTCCACAGACTCACCACTCTCTGGCAAAGTAACTTCCTCCTCATCTCTGTTCTAAATGGATGTCCCTCTATTCTGAGGCTGTGTCTGGTCTTAGACTCCTCCACCATAGGAACCATCCTCTTCACATCCACACTATTTATGCCTTTCAACATTCGATAAGTTTCAATGAGATCCCCCCTCATTCTTCTGATTTCCGATGAATACAGGCCTGGAGCCATCAAACGCTTCTCATATGATAAGCCTTTCAATCCTAGAATCATTTCAGTGAAGCTTTTTTGAATGTGATCCAATTCCTCCAACTAGTGGGCCTGTGGGATTCTATGGGCACTACCTGTCCCTCGATATCCCTGATGCCCCATGGAATTCATCATGAGTTTGCTACCTTCCAATGGAGTCACAGTGATCATGAAAGTGGTGGACTGATTCTCCATGGTGACACACTTCTTTTCCCTCCCCAAGCTTCTGTCAGCTGTTGAGATGGTGGACCTGGTTTTCCAACAGGTAGTTCACCTCCACACCTTCTCTCAAGACAGTGTGTAGGACCGCAGCCCACAATTTGTCTCCCACATCTCCCACTTCTGGTGAACCTTTAGCACCCTCCTCCACCCTTCAGTGAGTTTGTCCTCTGGCGGTCATCCACAGATCAGTGATCATTCAGGAAGAGCCAATCAGCAAGCGGAGAGGTTTCTGCAATGCTTTGCCACCTCTAGCTCTTCCACAAGGAAGAAGTATCTGATCTGGGTCGATCTGTCCCACAAACTACACACCTCCTCTGCCACGGGTACTTCATCCTACCAACCCCCACAGTGGAGCCAATGGTGGAGGTCCCATCCGCCAGGGCCCTGGTTCACTAATGCCAGAATGCTTGGAGGGGGGCATGGAGGGCCATCATAGCCACCAACCATGCCTACTGCTGGTGGCATCCAGCCAGCCAACTCCAGCCTGGGGACTACATCTGCCTGTCCACTCGAGATCCGCCCCTTGAAGGGTTCATTGGTCCAAAGTTTAAAGTACATTTATTATCAAGGAATGTACAATATATACAACATTGAAATTTGTCTCCTTACAGGCAGCTACAAAACAAAGAAACCCAACAGGAGTCTTTAAAAAAAATATCCAACACCCAAAGTGGGAAACAAGAACAAATCAGACAAACATTAAAAAATAAACAAATAGCATTCAGAACTAAAATTCACGAAAGTGAGTCCACAGCCACGAAGCCAGTTCATCACTGGAGCCGGTCCAGGAGGGCAGTAGTTGCAGGCCACAGCCTCATTTCAGTGCAAAGGGGAGAAAACCTTGTGGAGCTGAACACCAGCCTGTCCCTCGGCTCTGGCTCTGACATCCCCGACCTTTTAAATCTAGCCTGGCACTTACATCAGTCAAATATCAGCTCGCTCCTTGCTCTTGGCCCGGGCTCCGCCACCTTGGCTTGGCCTGTAGCCTCAGCATAGCCGCGACCATACAGCACGTTTGAGTCACCAGCTCACCGAATCGGCAGAGCATCGCGAAATGCCAGGTCGTACAGGCGCTTCAAAAACACAACTCTGATTACAGTGATCATCGACAAAAAAAAGTGTGATTAATAAAGTATTTGTTGTATGTTTGTTTGCTGCCAGTAAGGCGTCACTGTGTCTCACCAGCACAACCTTAAATTATCTTAACCCAGGCACTGACTGTCTCCAGCTGACACCACCCCTCAAGATTACACTACCTTCCATGTGACCTGCGTCATCAAACCTGTTGTCCATGGACTTCTCAACCCAGCTGAGCCTGAACCTCCGGAACATGGGATGGTGGAAGGTGGGTCAGTGTTCACTAGTTGCTGGATTCATATCATCATGGACGGTGTGTGCGTCACTTGGTCAGCAGGAAGGGTATGTCCCAGAGGAGAGTTCTTGGGAGCTGCCTGGTAACATCTTGGATCCAATGCACATCTTTCCTATAGGAAAGATGTAAACAAGGTTGAAAGAGTGCAGACAAAATTTATAAGGATGTTTCCAGATCGGAAGGACCTAAGTTATAAGGGAAGATTGAATAGGTTAGGATTATATTTAGAATGTAGAAGACTGCGAGGAGATTTGATAGAAGTACACAAAATTATGAGGGTTATAGATAGGATAAATGCAAGCAAGCTTTTTCCACTGAGCTTGGGTATGACTACTGTTACATAACCCGTAAATGGGTAAAAACAACTAGCAGAAATGGTCACACCTGGAGTCTGAGTCTTCCATTAAAAACTCTATTTCATTGATAAATATGTGAGAAAGTAATATAAAACAAGATAAGGTAAACAGGTTAGAAAAGTATATGCAAATATAAGTGAATGAATAAAGTTCCCAAGCTTCTCCCAGCTCAGGTGATTAGATGATACAGTCTTATGGTGGTATGGTAGGTAGTCAGTTCTGTTCTGGAATTTGATTGGAGTAGCGTTGGAGAGAGAGAGAGAGAGAGAGAGAGTGTGCTGTTTTGTCTTCCCAGTGCCAATGCCTTCGATCTTCCACATTGTCCTACTGCTCCCGATACTTACAGTCACCGACTGTGACCAGAAAAAGAGGATGCCTTCTTCACGTGGTACCGCTATCAACCCAGGCAAGGGTTGAACACACCGACAGCATTCCATCGGTCACCCCTTTGTCCACACAGTGAGCAAAACCCCCAGCTTTGTCGTGGGTACCCAAAGCTCAACCAGTGTCTTCCTTGGTGTCCTGCGTGTCTGATTATAAAGCCAACTAACCTTGTATATATTCCACAAGTACTGATCACGAGCTATCCATCATATAGTTCCACCTTTCAGTTTCCAAGGCAACTCACAGACTTTCTCTCTCTCCATTGCTGAAATAGCACACACGCTGTTTGCTCCCTCTCTCTCTCTTTTTAAAGGAACAGTCCACTTAGAATAATCCTTCAGATCTTGTCACACTATAATCAGAGTTTATGGGTTAAGGATGGAAGTTGAGAAGTTTAAGGGAACATGAGAGGACACGTCTTCACTCAGAGGGTCGTGAGAGTGCGGAATGAGTTGCCAGTGGAAGTGGTGCATGCAAGCTTGAATTCTATGTTTAAGAGAAGTTTGAGTAGGTACATGAATAGTAGAGATATGGGGAGGCTATGGTCCCGGTGGAGGTTGAGTAGACAGTTTAAATGGTTTTGCAAGGTCTAGATGGGCTGAAGGGCCTATTTATGTGCTGTACTTCTCCATGACTTTGATAAGATCCACCAGACTCACCTGAATTGGCCTGGGTGATCGGTGGCAGGCTGACAGGCCTGATCCCACTGCATCTCCCAGCCTCCACCCAGCTAATATGATTTTGCCAGCCTCTTATTCCAGACTCTTCTCCTGCCGTGTATTTAACCACAGTCCTTGTTTACTCATCGAACCAGCTGGTCTCAACCAGTTGCTCCTAGCTATCACCCTCCCTGCCTGATGTTGCCCTTGGTGCCAGTTGCGGTTAGTCTTTGTTTCTTCTTGTTTTGTAGCCCCTCCTGGCTTGTTATTTTGTGCTCTATTATTAAGGGAGTTTCTCTGTGTGAAAATCGCCTCTGCTTTTGGGTCAAGCCTGCTTTACAATTCTGTGTCAGCCAATAAGTGTCGATATGTCAACTGGCAACCCTAAGTTGCCCATTCGTGTGGATAGGGGAACAAAAATAAAACAAGGCGAGGTTGATGACGATGTGAAAGGAAATACAACTGCGATTGCTCTACTGAGGGATTTGCTCTGTCGGGTGCTGGAATAGTTTCCAGTGGGCTGAATGGCTTTCTGTACTGTCAATATTTTCCACAGTAATACTCCAAAACAAGTGTGTGAGTGGTAGCAGCGACGTATTTAATTGAGGATCAAAATGCTTCATGTTTTTTTAACAAAGAAATTTAAAAGCAGGATAGAACCATAGAACGTTACAGCACAGAAACAGGCCTTTTGGCCCTTCTTGCCTGTGCTGAACCATTTAGGATCTTTTAACTATGTCAGCAAAAAGGAAACTGCCATGTTCTAGATCAGCCATTATTCAGAGTTGTAATGTACTTTGCGTCCACAGACGTTAGAAGTAGTTATAAATGTGTGACTATTTTTCTTACACATTGGAATTCTGACCGAATGAGAATTCCTAACTTTCATCGTGATTTCATTGTTTCGTCCTTGGAGGCAAAGAATGTTCTTTTGTTAGAACGTGAATAACCTGTTCCAAAAGGTGGTGCCTTTAGAATGAAATAATTAAATACTATCATTTCCAAGCAACGCAACAAACATTGAACACACACACAAAACGCTGGAGGAGCTCAGCATTCCAGACAGCATCTATGGAAAAGAGTACAATCGAGTTTTCTGGCTGAGACACTTTGGCAGGACTGGAGAAAACAAACTGAGCAGATTTAAAAAGCGGAGTGGGGGGGGGGGGGTGAGAGAAATACAAGTTGTTTTGGGGAAACCTGAAAGGGGATGGGAGGAAGGAAAGAGCTGGGAAGTTTATTGGTGAGAGACAGAAGGCCATGGAAGAAAGAAATAAATGGTGGTGGGGGGGGGGGGCACCAAAGGCAAAAAGTGGGCAAGAAGATAAGGTGGGAGAGAAAAAGGGGGTGGTGGGAAATCCTGGAGGAGGGGGTGGGGGGCTCATTACCGTAAGGTTGAGAAATCAATGATCATGCCATCAGGTTAGAGGTTACCCAAACGGAATATAAGGTGGTGTTCATCCCAACAGTGGAGGAGGCCATGGATGGACTGTGGTGAACCACATATACCTGTCTGGACACGCCGCCTGCTGACTGCTCCTGTGGCCCCTCCCACTGACCCCGGTACAAAGGCGATTGGTACCTGAGCCCGGCCCTCAGTCTCCAGGATGTAGTATGGTGGTCAACTACTGCTTGTTCTTTCTTCCAGTCAATAAAAGCCGATATCTCGCCTTCACGTCTCAGGGAGAGTTATTGATGGTGCATCAATTTTATTGACTGGAAGTTTTAAAACATGGAAAGCATTTTACGTCCGGAAAAATTGGATTTGGACCCCCAAGCCCCTGAAGTAGCTCATGCCTTTGAACTCTGGCTTGCATGCTTCCAATCATACTTGGAGGAGGTTAGTGCAACTGAACCCGCTGTTATGCAAAGAATTCACCTCTCGAGGGTCACCCCGAAAGTTTACTCACTTATCAGGGACCTGTCGACCTACCAAGGGGCACTGGATGACCTCAAAAGACAGTGCCTGCGGCCGGTGAACACCGTCTACGCAAGACATCGCTTAGCTACGCGACAACAGCGGCCTGCAGAGTCGAGCGCCGAGTTTCTCCGAGCCCTACAGACACTTGTGAGGACTTGCGATTGCAAGGGACTGACGGCGGAACAGCATGCGGAGCTCCTCATACGAGATGCCTTTGTTACAGGGACCAGGTCAGTGTACGTGCAGCAGCGGCTGTTGGAAAATGCCGATCTTACCTTATGCTCGGCGATCGAGACAGCCAACACACTGGAGGCTGCTCTGCACAATGCTGACACTGTCCAGCCGCGCGATCCCCCGCCGGTTCCGTGGACACCTCAGACCCCGCCGCTTCCGGTTCCCGCGATCGAATTTGTCAACGCCGCTGCCAGTCGCGATTCCACGAACTCTCCGAGCCCGACCACAGCTGCTGCCAGTCGCAAGCCCGCGCAATGTTACTTCTGCGGACTCGAAAAACACCACTGAAAACGCTGCCCGGCCTGAGAAGCGACCTGCTCCAGCTGCGGGAAGAAGGGCCATTTCGCCAAGGTCTGTAAGTCTAAACCACGAGCGGGGTCGGGCAGCGCTGCGTGTGAGGCATGGGGGCCGCCATCTTGCCTGCCCGCCTCGTGCGAGACATGGGGGCCGCCATCTTGCCTGCCCGCCTCGTGCGAGGCATGGCGGCCGCCATCTTGCCTGCCCGGATGTGGGCGGCCATCTTTGTCGGCGCCGACATGCCCCGCCCCCTACCCACCGGTGCTTACCGGGCACCAAGACGGCAGTTCAACTCTGGCCTCCGTAACCCCCGACCAAAGCGCCCACACCAGCTTGCAAGGTCAATGATGGAGATCCTGGTGGAGGGGCACAGGACTAGCTGCCTGTTTGACATGGGCAGCACTGAGAGTTTTATTGACCCGGACACTGTGCAACGCTGCGGACTCGTGACACGGCCGGTAAGCCAGAGGGTCACCTTGGCTTCTGGGTTGTATTCCACAGACATCCGGGTGGGTTGTGTAGCAACATTGGTGGTGCAGGGCACAGAATATCGGAACTTTGTGCTACTGGTCATGCCTCAACTGTGCGCGCCTGTGCTATTGGTGTTGGACTTCCAGAGCCACCTCGAAAGTGTGACTATGGCATATGACGGGCCCCTCCCACCACTCACTGTCAGGAATCCTCAGTTTTGTGGGACTTCATCATATACCACGCTACTGACCACACACACACACCGAACCACACGTCCCGCCCAGCACCATGCTGACAGCTGCGCTACTGACACCACTTGCAGCCTCTCCACCCTCAAGATCCCTCCCCCACCGCTGTTCGCCAACCTGACCTCCGACTGTAAACCTGTGGCAACTAAAAGCAGGTGGTACAGCGCGGGGGACAGGGCCTTCATTCAGTCAGAGGTGCAGCGGCTGCTCAGGGAGGGGATAACTGAGCCAAGCACAAGTCCTTGGAGGGCCCAGGTGGTTGTTGTTCGGACCGGGCAGAAAAATAGGATGGTCGTGGACTATAGTCAAACCATCAATAGGTTCACGCAGCTTGACGCGTACCCCCTACCCCGCATCGCGGATATGGTCAACCAGATAGCTCAGTACAAGGTGTACTCGACAATAGATCTGAAATCCGCTTATCACCAGCTCCCCATCCGCCCAGAGGACCACCCCTACACCGCCTTCGAGGTGGGCGGCAGGCTCTATCACTTCCTGCGCGTCCAATTCGGTTTCACAAATGGTGTCTCGGTCTTCCAGAGGGAAGTGGCCGGAATGGTAGACCAGTGCCAACTGAAGGCCACATTTCCCTATCTGGATAACATCACCATCTGTGGTCACGACTGGCCGGATCACAACGCCAACCTCCAATGATTTTTCCAAGTGGCCAAAGCCCTGAACCTTACTTATAATAGGGACAAGTGTGTGTTCGGAACCACCCGACTCGCTATCCTTGGGTATGTCGTGGAAAACGGGGTCATTGGCCCAGATCCCAACCGTATGCGCCCCCTGTTAGAACTCCCTCTTCCCACCACCCTCAAAGCCCTCAGACGGTACCTGGGCTTCTTTTCCTATTACTCCCAATGGGTCCCTCATTACGCAGACAAGGCCCGCCCCCTGGTCAAGTCTACCACTTTTCCCCTCTCTGCCGAGGCCCGTGCAGCCTTCAGCCACATCAAAGGGGACATTGCCAAAGCAACGATGCATATGGTGGATGAGAATATTCCCTTCCAAGTAGAGAGTGACGCCTCAGATTTTGTGCTTGCTGCTACCCTCAATCAGGCAGGCAGGCCAGTAGCATTCTTTTCTCATACCCTTCAAGGCTCTGAAATTCAGCACTCCGCGGTGGAGAAAGAAGCCCAGGCCATAGTGGAAGCTATTAGGCACTGGAGGCACTATCTCGCCGGCAAAAGGTTCACCTTGCTGACCGACCAGCGCTCAGTTGCATTCATGTTCAGCAACCAACAGCGGGGCAAAATCAAAAATGATAAAATTTTGCGGTGGAGAATAGAACTCTCCACCTACAACTATGATATCCTGTACCGGCCTGGAAGGCTCAATGAGCCCCCTGATGCCCTATCCCAGGGAGCATGTGCCAGCGCACAGCTCGACCAGCTATACACCCTCCATGCACATTTTTGCCACCCGGGGGTCACCCGATTTTACCATTTAGTGAAAGCCCGGAACCTGCCGTACTCCCTTGAGGACATCAGGACGATGAGCAGGGACTGCCAAGTCTGCGCTGAGTGCAAACCACACTTTTACCGTCCTGAAAAGGCGCAACTTATCAAGGCCACCCGCCCCTTTGAGCGACTGAGTGTTGACTTTAAGGGCCCCTTCCCTCCACTGACCGCAATGTCTACTTTCTCAATATTATCGATGAGTACTCGCGGTTCCCTTTTGCCATTCCCTGCCCCGACACCACTACCACGTCCATCATAAAAGCCCTGCGCCAGCTCTTCACTCTGTGCGGATATCCCTGCTATATCCACAGTGATAAAGGGTCCTCCTTTATGAGTGACGAGCTGTGCCAGTACCTGCTGGCTAGGGGCATTGCTACTAGTCGGATCACGAGTTATAATCCCCGGGGAAATGGACAGGTGGAGAGGGAGAATGCCACAGTGTGGAAGGCCACACTTTTAGCCCTAGAGTCAAAAGGGTTGCCGGTCTCTTGATGGCAGGAGGTCCTCCCTGAGGCCCTCCACTCTATCCGCTCCTTGTTATGTACATCCACCAATGCCACCCCTCACAAGCACCTATTCTCTTTTCCCAGGAAGTCTGCCACTGGGACCACCCTACTGGCTTGGGTGACGTCCCCAGGGCCAGTGCTGCTCTGGAAACATGTGAGGAGCAATAAATACTCCCCGCTGGTTGAGAGGGTTCACCTTCTACATGCAAACCCCCAGTATGCTTACGTGGTCTTACCTGATGGGCAGGAGGACACGGTCTCCGTCCGCGACCTGGCGCCCACAGGAGTAGCAGACCACTACCCCGAACACGCCATGGTAACTATGAACCCTGTACCCGAGGTGACACCCCGCACACCGAGCCCTACACAGACTCCTCACGACACTCCTATAACGGGCGTCTCATACGCGCATATACCAGGCGCCTCGCACACGCATGAGGGATCACTGACGCCCAGTGGGCTGACACCTCCAGTTAGGCCGGAACCAGCACAACCACCGTCTCCGGTGCAATCACCACTGGCACCTGTGCGATCGCAGCGACAGATTCGACCACCTGATAGACTTAACCTGTAAATATACTTGTAAGAAACTTCGCCCCATGTGGACTCTCTTTTAAAATAAAGGGGGGGGGGGGTGAATGTGGTGAACTACATATACCTGTCTGGACACGCCCCCTGCTGACTGCTCCTGTGGCCCCTCCCACTGACCGTGGCTCCTCCCACAGACCCCGGTATAAAGGCGATTGAGGCCTGAGCCCGGCCCTCAGTCTCCAGGATGTAGTATGGTGGTCAACTACTGCTTGTTCTTTCTTCCAGTCAATAAAAGCCAATATCTCGCCTTCACATCTCAGAGAGAGTTATTGATGGTGCATCATGGACATAAATGGGAATGGGAAGTGGAATTAAAATGGGCGGCCACTGGGAGATCCCGCTTGTTCTGGCAGACAGAGAGTAGGTGCTCAGCGAAATGTTCTCCCAATCTACGTCGGGTATCACCGATATCGAGGAGGCTACACTGGAAGCATTGGGCACAGTAGATGACCACAACAGACTCACAGGCGAAGTATCGCCTCACCTGCAAGGACTGTTTGGGGCCCTGAATGGTAGTGAGGAAGGAGGTGTAGGGACAGGTGTAGCACTTGTTACGCTTGCAAGGGTAAGTGCCAGGAGTGAATGGACAAGGGACTTGCGTAGGGGGCAATCTCTGCGGAAAGCATAAGATTGGCGGGGGTTGGGGGGGAGTTGCGCTTGGTGGTGGAATCCCATTGGAGGTGGTGGCAGTGACAGGGAATTATGTGGTGGACGCGGAGGCTGGTGTGGTGATAGGTGAGGGCAAGAGGAACACTACCCTGTTAAGGTGGCGGGAGGATGGGGAAAGAGCAAACGTGTGTGAAAAACGTGCATGCTTGAAAGAGATGCTGTTGAGGGCAGCGTTGATGTTGGAGGAAGGGAACCCCTTTCGTTGAAAAACGAGGACATGATCTCCTTCGTTCTGGAATGAAAAGTCTCATCCTTTGGATGAGTCGGATATATTCAACTCATTAGAGATCATTGACCTGGAACGTTATCGTTGCTTCTCCGTCCTGACCTGCTGAGTAGTTCCAGTGATGATTTGTTTTCTTTCAGGTTTATACTTTGAGTTTTATTTTTATTTCCGATGATCATCCGATGACTCCGTTTCGCGCAGTCATGAAAGGGTCCCCTTTGCCTCCCTGCAGTACTGATCCTCCGAGGGAGGGGTCGCCGCAGAGAAAACCTTCCTCCAAATAAGAGCAAACACGAGGAAATCTGCAGATGCTGGAAATTCAAACAACACACACAAAATGCTGGTGGAACACAGCAGGCCAGGTAGCATCTATAGGAAGAAGCACAGTAGACGTTTCGGGCCGAGAACCTTTGTCAGGACTGAGTTTGTGCAGGCACTTCAAAATCACAAACCTGAAAGGGAATTTGATCATTGTTATCATCGACAAAAAAAAGTGTGATTAATAAAGTATCTGTAGTAGGTTTGTTTGCTGCCAGTAAGACGTCACTGTGTCTCACCAGCACAACCTTAAATTATCTTAACCCAGGCACTGACTGTCTCCAGCTGACACCACCCCTCAAGATTACACTACCTTCCATGTGACCTGCGTCATCAAACCTGTTGTCCATGGACTTCTCAACCCAGCTGAGCCTGAACCTCTGGAACATGGGATGGTGGAAGGTGGGTCAGTGTTCACTAATTGCTGGATTCATATCATCATGGACGGTGTGTGCGTCACTTGGTCAGCAGGAAGGGTATGTCCCAGAGGAGAGTTCTTGGGAGCTGACTGGTAACATCTTGGATCCAATGCACATCTTTCCTATAGGAAAGATGTAAACAAGGTTGAAAGAGTGCAGACAAAATTTACAAGGATGTTTCCAGATCGGAAGGACCTAAGTTATAAGGGAAGATTGAATAGGTTAGGATTATATTTAGAATGTAGAAGACTGCGAGGAGATTTGATAGAAGTATACAAAATTATGAGGGTTATAGATAGGATAAATGCAAGCAAGCTTTTTCCACTGAGCTTGGGTATGACTACTGTTACATAACCCGTAACGGGGTAAAAACGACCAGCAGTACTGATCCTCCAAGGGAGGGGTCGTCACGGAGAAAGCCTTCCTCCAAATAAGATACGTCAGGGCTATAGTCCCACCTTCAAGATCTACGATTGGTCAGAATTTTCACCATCAGCATTTAATGGCTATTTTGGTTGTCACTCCAAGAGACAACCAGCGTGTCTCGATGTCACGGAATGGAAGTGTTCCCTGTTGGGATTAAGCGGTGATTGAAAAGAGGCGGGAGTGCGGGAGTGCGGGAGGTTGATTCTTTATTTCCTCAGGTCCGTATAGCTGGGTATGAATCGTAGAGTATGTCCCCCGAGATCGTGTTAAAGCGAAAGTTCACGAGTATCAGCTCCACACTTTGTGTGTGTGTTGGTGGGGGTTGTATGGGTGCCGTGCCCAGTTGAAGTGGGGTGTTTATTTGTGTTGTGCATGGTGGGGGATTCGTAGGTGCTATTCCCAGTAAAGGGAGGGGGGTGGGTCATGGGTGCCATGCTCAATAATGGAGTTTCATAAAGTCAGCAAGGGTGGGGGACGAGGAGGGCTCATGGGTGCTGTGCTTAATGGTCTGGGTTTCTTGCCTGCTGTGCCCATTGCTGGGGAAGTTCATATGGGGACTGCACAATGGGTGTGGAGGGTGTGTTCTTGAATCCTTGCCCAAGAGGGATGGGTTCATGGGTACTGTACCCAGTGGGGGAAGGCTCATGGGAGCCCTGTGTTTTGCTGGGATTCTCCAGTATTGAAGAGGGGGCTTACCTGCTGTAATAGCAGAGAGCCCGTGTTCATTCTGCCCTCACATGGGACCTCACGGTTTCTGTGTACTCACTGGCAGGCGGTTTGTGTATAATATCTAGTGGCAGATGGTTCACGAGCACTGCGGGCATTGGTTGGACGCTAGTGTGTGGTTCTGCTCAACCACGGGAGGTTTGGAGCTCGTGGGGCCACTCAGGGGTGTATGGGTACTGTGTGCCCAGTGGATGGAGAGCAGGAGCAGTGCCCACTTGTTGGAGAACCATGGGTTGTGTGCACTAAATGTTGGGGAGTTGGAAACCATGGGCCGGGCAGATACAGGCCCATACGTGATAGGTGCTGTGTGATAGATCAGAATCAGGTTTATTGTCACTGACATTAGCTGTAAACTGTGCTGTTTTGTAGCAGCAGAACTGTCCAGGCAGAACACATTACCATAAGTTGCAAAAAAAGTAAATACTGGGAAAGAGGAATAGAGAGGACTGTTCAGAAATTGGATGGCAGAGGGGATGAAGCTGTTCCTAAACATGGGTCGTGGGCTTTTGTGCCCACAATTGGGTGGCCTTCGAGCAATGTACATACTGGGGTGCGACTCGTAGATATTGCATGCCTACAGCTGAGGTGACTCGTGGACATCGTGAACTCCTGGTGGGATGTCTCTGCCGGGCACTCACTGATGGTTGAGGTCCATTGGCTTAAGAGTGATTTCCTTGGATGTCTGGTGGGCATTGTGTGAAAGAGTGAACCGTTAAAGTTCTATGGAAAAATAGCTTTCATTAAAGCTTGTGTCTTGTTTGTCTTGATTGCGTTGAGGCGTCTATAGTGTTGATATGGAGGATGGTTCCTATGATGGAGGAAGTCATAGACCAGAGTATACACCCTCAGAGTAGAGGGGGGTTTGTTTTAGAACCGAGATGAGGAGGAATTTCTTTAGCCAGAGAGTGGTGAATCTGTGGAATTCAATGCCTTGGGTGGCTATGGAGGCTGTCATTGAGTATGTTTAAAGCAGAGATTGCTAGGTTGTTGATTAGTCAGGGCATGAAGGGCTACAGGGAGAAGGCAGGAGATTGGGCTGAGAGGGAAATGGATCAGTCATGATGAAATGGTTGAGCAGACTTGATGGGCCAAATGGCCTAATTCTGCTCCTATCTCCTATGGTCTTAATTCTACGAGATGTAATAGCTGCCCAAAGAGTAATTTGTTAATCCTCTTTGCTTTTACAGCGCACTAGGAGTTACACTCCTGAGCTGGTAGTTTAGGAGACTGTGAAATGAATGGTACGCTAATCCCAAACACTCCCTTCGCCATGGATTCTGGCAGATTCGAAAATGCAGCCACATCCATTTGTTCTTCCTTTTCCACTTGCATAGTGATCACACGTCGGGTCTCTCTTCTACCTGGAACAGATCCATATACTGTTCTCCCATTACAGCCAAGTTGTTGCAATGGAAGTTTCAGGTGAGGATTTTACAGTGTATCATGTAAAATCTTTGCAAGTTTTCTCCCCTTTAAACTCAAATACTAAATTTGTTGACAATTGACTAGCCGTTCCATTGTGGAGGATCCCATCCAAGCCATAATCTAAATGACTTTTACTGAAGCCCATCAGCCCTACTGGGCCATAGGCCACTGGCAGCAACTCCCCAGAGTTCTCTGTCCTGGGCCAGTCTTTCATGTTCTCCCAGGTTTAGCCCATCTTCTCCTTCCTCTCCCGGGGATGAGATCTTTGGAGGTTCTGTTGGCATTTCTGGAGCTCTGGGTTTTTATGGGTTGGGGTTACTAACCCAGTACCCAACCCTCCTCCTTTCACCGGGTTGGGACCATCCATGGTAAAATTCTAAATTGTGCAGGATTAGTTATGGACTGAAACAGACAATTCCTTTGTTGTTCTCAACCTATTTTAAAGAAGATTCCTCTGTCCAGCTTGTGTGTGCAAAATGGCTGTAGCCCAGATTTAAGAGAACCCATTTCCCTATTTGAAAACAACTGGTATCAGGTTGTGCAATTTCCTATTTCTTGTTCATCCTTAATTGCCCTGAGGTCATTGAAATCTAACCATGGAATTCAGCATTCCATCGTGGTCCAATCCCTACCCCTTTCTAGTGCATCATTATTGTATACTTTCTTTTCTTGATTTTCCCTTAATGAAAGTTTGAACATGAATTTTAGCACTTAATCACCAAACTTCTCTGCTCCTAAACACATCTTTCTTAAACACGAGATTCTGCAGATGCTGGAAATCCAGAGCAACACATACTGAGGAACTCAGCAGGTCAGGCAACATTGATGGAGAGGAATAAACAGTTGAGATTTTGGGCTGAGATCCTTAGCAGATCTCAACGAAGGGTCTTGGCCTGAGGCGTTGACTGTTTATTCCTTTCCACTGATCTTTCTCAACACTTTGATCTTTAGCATCATCAACTTTTTGTTTTTTATCTTCTGTCATTAACTCCTTATAGAACATATTTGCCATTTCCTCAAAACAGCCTGAATTTTCTTCTTGCACTGCACTGTCTCAAATGATTCTGTGATCTCCAGGGTTCTGATAAACAGTGTTGCTTTTCTTCACATTTCAGGTTGGTGTTCTAAATATCTAATTCTTTCCTGACCATCACTGGTCTGATCTGTGAAAAGACTAAATTTTTTTGACTATCTTACGTCACTTTGCTTGCTGGGTATTGACTCTGTCAGTCACACTGCAGCCTTCAACAAAGTTTCTTCTCAGAATTCTATTGAGACTTACTTAGGGTTCCATTTATATTTGCCCCAGCACGTGCCCTGGTCCCTGCTAAAACATAATAAGACTGAGCAGAGCTCATGTGCAATTTAGGAAAGGAAAACCTTGTTTCATAATCTGTTGGTGATCTTTGAGAATGTGATTAGTAGAATAGTAATGGGGTCTCAGTGAATGTATTGTACTTGGATTTTTTTTAGAAAAAGTTTGGAAAGATCTTGCGTAGGAGAACATTGTATAGGATCTATACAACATCTGCAGAGAGGCGTTGGCAGTGTTGGTGCGTGAAGGAGGCATTCAGTTGTTACATACCATGTGGGTATCTTGTGACTGTCTTATGACCATGATGTAATTGAGTATCTAGTGAGCATGATGTAATGGTCTGGTGATAGTGGGGTGATGTAATTAATCTTAAGTCAAAGGTTATTGCCGGCAGTTTCGCGAAACACTGCCGCATGTGATTTGGTTTCTACCTTTGCAATTCAGTCGGAGAGTGAAGAATTCATCGAAGTACAGGAACCCGAAGGATCGAGAAAAGTTGGTGTTGTCGGTGGTAAAACAGGACCGACATTATTTAATCTTCGGTTAAGGAATTAGTAACCTGCATCCAATATAGCTCCTGCATTTTGAAAGCAGAAAGAGTTGGACGCAGCGTTTCGCCAAGGAAAGGTCAGTGCCTTTAAGCCGTTTTGATTTCCTTTGTCGAAAATCCTTCGGGGAAAGTATATTTCGGCAGGGATCAGCAGAAACGTCACGTCGTCGAGGAATTTGTTACTTCAGGAAAGTCTCTCCTAATTGATTGTATAAATCATTTTTGGACTTTTGTATTTACCACTTTAAGAACTGTGTTCACATTTATCGCTTTAAGAACTGTTCGAGTTGCTGTATAGCAGTTAGCTTCCAGTTAAGTTAGTCATTTGGTTACTTTTCATTTTTGTTGAGCAGTGTTTAAATAAATGTTTTATTTGTTTATAAAAAACCAGTCTCGATTCTATATTCATTGTTGCCATATTGTGACACAGTCTAACAGCGAGAGTTTCATCTTCATTGCTTTTCTTGCGATTGCAATGCCCTTTTCAACAATGTTAATGTGGAATGCTGCGAGACTGATTCACTGACAACGAGGGAGCTTCGGAGCGAAGACTAGGCCTCAAGCCGAGGAGTTGCCTATTTACAGCAGCCCAGGAGAGAGTTGTTGGAGCCGGTATGCTTCACTGGAGGCAGTGTGGTGCGGCGTCCATGCCGGAGCTGGTGCTGCCCCCCGTGTTCACTCAGAAGAAGACAAGCCATATTGTGTTCAACTGTAGACTGCTGTAACGTTCGTATATTCAGGGCCCTGGACTTTTTTAGTGTGACTGTATTTTACTGATCATTTCTATGTGCTTGATGCATCTTTGCCATCGGATGTTCCAAGGTTGAGTGAAGAGACAATGAAGTGTCATCTGCTGTTGACATGTTGTGAGGGCTGGCAAATTGGAGCAGATCCAAGTTCCTCCTCAGGCAGGAGTTTGATCTGATAGGTAGCGTCTTTATACATTTGGGAGATAATACATACAATGAGCTGCTAGAGGAAGTGGTTGGGGTGAGGACCACTGCAACATTTAAGAGGCATTTTGATGGGTACCTGAGATGAAGGTTTGTAGGGTTGTGGGCTAAATTTGAGCAACTGGGACTAGTTGGGAGGATTCTGTGTTCTGCTTGGAGATATTGGGCCAAAAGGAGAATAATAGTTCAGCACAGATTAGATGGGCTGAAAGGCCTGTTTCTTTGCTGCCATCTCTATGAGTCTGAATTTCTGGATTGATGCTTGGGCCCTGCTTTTCACAATCCCTTGCAACAGAAGGAAACAAATGTCATGTTTCCAATTTGCTTATGATACCAAGCCAGGTGAGATTGTGAATATAACGAGGCTGCAAGTATGGATAAGATGAGTGAATGGGTGAGAACACAGGTAGAGGATTACACCACGAAGCCAAACGAACACACCAGACAACTCCACTAAAAGGTTATTTTGAAAGTCGGGAGATGGATACAAGGAAACCTCCCTGTCACTGAATATCCCTTGGAGTATGGTTGAGTCAATCATCAAGAAATCAAAAGATATGGCACAGCTGTAAATCTGTCTAGAGCAGGCAGTGTTAAAAAAACTGAGTGACCATACAAGAAGGGGACTGGTGAGGGAGGCCACCAAGAGACCTATGACATCTCTGGAGGAGTTTCAAACTTCAGTGGCTGAGGTGGGAGAGACAGTGCATACAACTGTTGCCTGGGTGTTTCACCAGTCACAGCTTTATGGGAGAGTGGCAAAGAAAAAGCTGCTGTTGGGGGCCAAAAAACATGTGAAATCTTGGCTAGAATTTGCCAGAAGGCATGTAGGAGACTCTGTAGTCAAATGGAAGAAGGTTCTGTCGTCCAATGAAACCAAAATTGAGCTTCTTGTCCATCAAATTAAATGCCATGTTTGGTGTAAGCCAAACATCGCACATTATCAAAAACCCACCATCCCAACCATGAAGCATGGTGGTGGCTGCATCATGCTGTGGGGATGCTTCACTGTGACAGGCTCTGGAAGGCTACTGAAGATAGAGGGTAAAATGAATGCAGAAAAATACAGGGAAAACCTAATGTAGTCTGCAAGAGAACTGCCACTTGGGAGAAGATTTGTTTTCCAGCAAGATAATTACCCCAAGCATAAAGCCAAAGCTACACAGGAATGGCTGAAAAGCAACAAAGTTGATGCCTTTGCGTGGCCAAGTCAGAGTCCAGACCTCAATCCAATTGAAAATTTGTGGCTAGACTTGAAAAGGGCTGCTCACTCACGATCCCCATGCAATCTGACAGAGCTTGAGCAGTTTTGTAAAGAAGAATGGGAAAAAATTGCAGTGTCCAGATGTGCAAAGCTGATAGAGACCTATCCACACAGACTCAAGGCTGTAATTGCTGTCAAAGGTGCATCTCCTAAATACTGACTTGCAAGTGGTGAGTTATAATGCAATCAATTATTTTGTGTTTAACAATTGTAATAAGTTTAGGCCAGTTTGTAGAAATCAGTTTTCACTGACACGAATGAGTCTTTTTTGTTGTCCAGTGTCAAAAAAGCCGATTAAATCCACTGTGTTTCAATGTTGTAAAACAATAAAACATGAAAACTTTCAAGGGAGATTAATACTTTTTATAGGTATTGTATATATAACAGAAAATGAACACTAAGAAAAATTAGTCAGGAAGAACCCAGCTGGAAGACACTGCACATCTCAATAACAAATTGAGTCAAGTCACAGCCAAGTGCCCTTTAACTGAGGCTCATGCAGGTCGTATCCTACAGCTCAGGCCCACTTTGCAGTCCTCACATCACACATAGAATGCTTTTGTGCAAGTGACAGCAAAATGTGCATGGAATGCCATTTGTCATCACCACATGCCAGGCATATTTGCTGGAGAAAGACCAACTTAAGGAAGTTTGCACTAGTAAGAACATAGAACATAGAAAACCTACAGCACAATACAGGCCCTTTGGCCCACAATGCTGTTCCGGACATGTACTTCAGAAGTTACCTAGGATTACCCATAGCTCTCTTTTTCTAAGCTACATGTACCTATCCAGGAGTCTCTTAAAAGACCCTATTGCATCTGCCTCCTCCACCGCTGCTGGCAGCCTATTCCACGCACTCACAACTCCCTACGTTTTTAAAAAAAAAACAACAACACCACACACAACAATAACTTGCCCCTGGCATCTCCTCTGTACCTACTTCCAAGCACCTTAAAACTTGCCTCCTCTTCTGGCAACCATTTCAGCCCTAGGAAAAAGCCTCTGACTATCCAGATGATCAGTGCCTCTCATCATCTTATATACCTCTGTCAGGTCATCTCTCATCCTCTGCCGCTCCATGGAGAAAAGGCCAAGTTCACTCAACCTGTTCTCATAAGGCATGCTCCCCAATCCAGGCAACATCTTTGTAAATCTCCTCTGCACCCTTTCTATAGTTTCCACATCCTTCCTGTCATGAGGTGACCAGAACTGAGCACAGTACTCCAAGTGGGTCTGATCAGGGTCCTATATAGCTGTAACATTACCTCTCGGCACTTAAACTCAATCCCATGATTGATGAAGGCCAATGCTCCGTATGCCTTCTTAACCACAGAGTCAACCTGCGCAGCAGCTTTGAGTGTCCAATGCACTCGGACCCCAAGATCCCTCTGATCCTCTGCACTGCCAAGAATCTTACCATTAATACTATATTCTGCCATCATATTTGACCTACCAAAATGAACCACCTCACACTTACCTGGGTTGAACTCCATCTGCCACTTATCAGCCCAGTTTTTCATCCTGTCAGTGTCCTGCTGTAACCTCTGACAGTCCTCCACACCATCCACAACACCTCCAACCTTTGTGTCATCAGCAAATTTACTAACCCATTCCTTCACTTCCTCATCCAGGTCATTTATCAAAGTCACGAAGAGTAGGGGTCCCAGAACAGATCCCTAAGGCACACCACTGGTCACTGACCTCCATGCAGAATATGACCTGTTATTGAGGTTGATGTACAAAACATGCAGTATTTCTCACTTAATATCTTTCTCTTGTCACTATTATCACATATGTCACTATTTTCTTGTGGGCATACTCTAAATCTATAGAATAATAACTATACTAGAATCAATGAAAGGCTGTCCAATTAGGGTGTTCTACCAGAGAGCAGCGGACAACAAACTGTGCAAATACATAAAGAAGAAATAATAATACATAAATAAGCAACAAATATTGAGAACATGAGATGAAGAGTCCTTGAATATAAGTCCATAGGTAGTGGGAATATTTTGATGATGTGGCAAGTGAGTTTGAGTGAAGTTAACTCCTTTGGTGCAAGAAATCCTGCGGAAGGAGTTGGGCTCAGAACGTCAACTGTTTTTTTTTCAATAGATGCTGCCTGGCCTGCTGGGTTCCTCTAGGATTTTGTGTATGTTACTTTGGTTCAAGCACTTAATGGTTGAGGGGCAGTAACTGTTTCTGAACCTGGTGGTGTGAGGCTTCTGTATCTCCTTCCTGATGGCAGTAGTGAGAAGAAAGTATGACCTGGGTGGTGGGGATCCCTGATGATGGATGCTGCTTTTCTGCAACAGTATTTCAGGTAGATGTGCTCAATGATTGGGAGTGCTTTAACCGTGATGTCACCATCCCTGATGCACTGATAGGCTTCCTAAAGCTAAGTGTCCAAATCTGGACACAAATTTCCAACTGACATACTGAATAGTTTATAAATTTAATGGGACTTTTTAAATTATCCACAGAAAAATGTGTTAAGTTATATTAACTTTAAAACAAAGTGTGGGTAGAATTTAAAAGAAAAAGCATGAGGCTGTGAAAATCCGTTTCGGTAACAGTACTTTGATGAATTTTCTTTTAGCAGATTTCCGTTACACACCCACCATGTTCTGCAATTCTCCACTGAGCACAGAGAAAATAATGGATTTTCTCTACCTGGGCAATACAAACTGTGATCCTGAGAGTGTGGTGCCTTCCCGTGAAGAGGCTACTGAACAGATCAAAGAAATAATCAATGCTCACCCAGAACACAATGTCGTAATAGGTAAGAAATGAAAACGTCTTTGTTTTCCTGATGCCTGCCTTCATTTTTATAAAGCAAATCCACATTGTCCCATCCCAATTCCCCAAAGGCCTTCATTTTTATAAAGCAAATCCACACTGTCCCATCCGAATTCCCCAGAGGTCCTCGTTTTTAATCATGCATTTTGGCGTGTGAAGTGTTTATTTCCAAATTATTGATGCTACACAGCCAGACCAGCCTAATCTGTTGATTTTAACTTCATCCTGAGCCTTTTGGCACTGTCAAGGGGCCTGTTTTTTCAAAAATATTGCTAGAAGAGTCCAGCACTTAGGTGGCTGTGACTACTTGTAGTCCAGGTATAAATGTGAATCATGCCCTTTGCTTATGTAGCACCCGTGCCCCCAATTTACCCCCGTTCACTTAGGGTGAACTGCCGCCACCCCGCCAATAGTGCAATACTTTGGTGTAAATATGGTGTAATGCCCCCCCAGTACACGCTCGCAACCCAAATGTCAGACAACACACCAAAGGCGAGTAAATAATTGCAACTTAGTTATTTCTTAGTGATGGGTTAGTAGAAACAGATAACCTAAAGGTGCCAAATCAGTAAGTTTATCAGTTTGTGCAGATAATATTTTAATACATTGGAGCTCATGCCTTTGGTTCAATCCACAACGACCTTCTGAGACTTCGGCTACTGTCCGAACCCCAGACGCCCAGTATTCGCTGCCCTGGAACTGCTGTCCGCTCCTCACACGGCTGTCCACTTGCCTCCCAAAAAAGACCACGAACTCCCGCTCAGCTTACACATACAAGATAGCATAACAATTCTCCATTGGTTAGTTCCCCCCCCCCCTTATCTGCAGTTATAACCCAAACATTCCAGACACAGAAACCCATTACAACATTAAATAACATTACAGAGAAGCCATTTCATTATAACAATACATTTTGTTAGCCTGAACAGTTAACACCACAGTTACTGGTACTGAGAGCCCTACACTTAGAGGAGAGGTAATTGGAGAACATGAATGGGGGGGTGGGGGGTGGGAATCACTTAGGTGCTTGATGAAAATTGATTTCTGAATGAAAGCATTGGTTTCTCTGTTGGTATTACCCTATCATTATGGAGGATATAATTCAGAATTGAAGCTTGGCAGCATTTCATGGGACTTGGATTTGGAAGTTAAAAGTTATTCTAAGTTAGCATCGAGAAAAAAATATAATGCTTGTTAACTTAAGCTGTTTGAAAGGGTGCCCAGACTGAAAATGAGCAGAGATGACAGATTACAACTTTACAAAGGAATCCTCATCAGTGCTACCCTCTAATTGTTCAATATTTTTTAATATAATATGAAGCAATAAGGAAAGTTCCTTCCGACCTTCAATAACTGTTACAAGGAATTACCTGTGCAGATTGCTGGGTGAGAAATAAAATGGGCTTGACCACTTTGCTACTGCAGTGAACAGCCAATGAATATTGACCACCGGTGTGTGGAATGGAAAGTCATTGTTTCATTGACTTGCCTTCTCTCAATTCAAAGTTCAAAGTAAATTTATTATCAAAGCACATATATATCACTATGTACAACCCTGAGATTCATTTTCTTGTGGGCCGCCACAGTAAATACAAAGAAACACAACAAAGTGAATGAAAAACCACACACAACAGAGACGGACAATCAACAATGTGCGAAAGACAACAAACTGCAAATACAAAATAAAAAGGAAATTAAGAGTAATAAATTAGCAAGAAATATCAAAAATTTGAGTTGTAGAGTCCATAGTTTGTAGAATCATTTAAGTTATTGCCTTACGAAGGAGGACACATACTGCAGGGGCTTTATACAACCGAAAACATGTTATGTTAGGTTGTGATCCGCTCTCTGTAACGGTTTCGTAGTTCCAGGAGTTGGGCTACTGTTGCTCCCAACAATTAATTTGCTCAATAGGAGAAAACTGACAATAATTTAGCAGTAATTTATTCTAAATTTATCGTTCTGTGCTTTGGGAACATCTGGAAAAAGTTACTGAGTTGTATCAAGACTTTGTGCAGGTAGTTTTTGATTGTACAATGGTGGCAGTTCTTCTGCTAATGGATGAAAAGGCCATTTCAAGTCCCATGCCAATACATAAATATAGATTCTAGATGTTAAACAAAGGCCAAGTGAACACTGGGCATTCATACTGCCAAAAGCGTGATCTGGTTCTTGTCATATTAAAGATGCACCATTGGTATTTTCCAGATGTCCTCCAGTGTCTGTCAATCAATGCCATATTTGAAGAGTAATCGCAGTGACTACCCTTCAAAAATGGCATTGATTGAGAGGCACTCGAGGACATCTGGAAAATACCAATGGGTAATGAGTAATGATTGGGTAATGGTGCATCTTTAATGTGACAAGAACCAGATCATGCTTTTGGTTGCAGGAAGCGATCTGGGAATTGTCACAATGCAGTAGCTGGAGACAGTGATTGGACAATTGTCACGTTGCTGCTTGCAACTACTGCATTCCCTTCTTTTAACAGTCAATACTCTTCAAAAATGGTGTTGATTGAGAGGCAGTCGAGGACATCTGAAAAATACCAATGATGCTATTTTATAGCATAGCTTTATTTTCTTTCTTCCTTTTGCTGCTTTTATCTTCTGAAACTGTAAAAAAAAATTTTTGTGTAGATTATGCCTGAGCTGTTTCTTCCTATAATTACAGGTCTATATAACTTGGGCAAAGAATCCTTGTTAATAGAGCTGGCTCTGGCATTCAAAACCTGGATTGTGGTGCGTCCTCGCAGACTTCAGATGTTTCAGCTGCTGAGACTGAGCAATGTGTTCACTTCAGAGATCGGGGCTGGAAGAATCGGTGTGGTAGATCAGAATGAAATTAACCGACTTAATATGGTTCAGTGGAATCAAACGTGCCCTACGATTGCCATTATCCCAACAAGCCGCAGAATAAAACTCGCACACAAAGACATTCACATAATTCCCTATTCGGATCATTCCTCCTTTCAGGAACTGCAGGAATTTGTGGCCAGGCTGAAGCCCTGTTCCATTAGGCCTATAGTGAAAGGAAAGGCATGCCACGCCTACTTCTCCCAGTGTCTTAGTACAAGTGATGAGTTGAAGCCAATCCAAGTTCCAGAAACCGTAGAAAGATGCATGAAGAAGAATTGGAAACATAATGAGGTGCTGCCTCATCGGTTTTTAAAATCAAGACCTCTGGATGTTCCTCGGGGTGTAGTGTTTGAGTCACCAGAGAAAGGACTGCATGACCGCGATGGAGCTGATGATCTCTGTACAGAGGAGCTGAGTTGGTGCTACGCTAGTCTGAAATCTTTTGATGCTGTTGTTGAACAATATTTTAAGAGGAGGAATAAGCGAAAGGTGAGAAACATGTTGGATTAGATGAGAACAGCTGCATTGCAAAGACAACAGATTTGAAATGTTTATTTTACCAGCAATCACTTTATGAAAGTGCAATTATTTCTCATTCTCTAAACCCTATGAATTTTGGGGAACATTCCAAGTGCGTGTTAAATATAACTGGTTAAAGTTTTAGAAATGTATCAGCAGCAGCAGTCCTGTTCTTGAAAGCTGGCAAAGTGTCAAGAAAGTTTGAATCTTTCCACTCGTTTTTTTTATGTATTCTTGGTTAACCTAATTCATTCTCAGTTTTAACAGTGTGCCCTCTATTGTCCAATTTCATTTTATCTGTGGGTATAATTTCTCAAGGTAGAGATATATTTAAAGGTATAAATATGGGCAATGAAGCCTATTGTGTTGCATCGATGTCATTATTCCAAAGTACAAAGTAAATTGATTATCAAAGTACATATGTCACAATATGAGATTCATTTTCTTGCAGGCATACCCAATCTATAATAGAACAATAACCATAACAAAATCAATAGCGACTGCACCAACTTGTGCTTTCAACCAATGTACAAAAGATACAAACTGTTTAAATACAAAATAAAAGTAATATTAATAAATAAACAAGCAATAACTATTGAGAATAGGTGATGAAGAAGCCCTGATGGAGTGAAGTCATCTCCTCTGGTTTCCCTTAGAGTACCCACACATGCCATGTGCATTGGAGAACCAGCACAGAGTTTCTCATTACCAATTGTCTGGCCAGGTGATTTTAAACAACATTCAAAGGGGTTGCTGCTGTAGTGTGGTTCACTGATCTTTACCTAGCGAGGCCAGGGGGCATCTCTCAGACACTTTGTTATACCTGTCCCTTGAAGAGGACCCCACTCTCACCCATCAGAAAACGGTCTCCGACACCACTTCTGACCTCCGACTCTGGAGAACTCTCATCAACTCTCACCAAACTTGTAATTCCCTTACCTTGTACTGCTCGCTCCAATCCTCCGGAATGCATTGATGATGCAAAGATCATTGCCAGAGTCTTAGCAAGCTCCTCCCTCACCTCCCACAGTAGCTTGGGGTGCATTTTGTCCAGTCCCGGCAACTTATCCAACTTGATGCTTTTCAAAAGCTCCAGCACATCCTGTTTCTTAACACTACGTGCTCAGTCTTTTCAGTCTGCTGCAAGTCAGCACCACAATCACTTAGATCCTTTTCCATAGTGAATACTGAAGTAATGTATTCATTAAGTACCTCTGCTATTTCCTCCGGTTTCATACACTATCAGACTTGATAGGTCCTATTCTCTCACATCTTATCCTCTTGCTCTTCACATACTTGTAGAATGCCTTGGGATTTTCCTTAATTCTGCCTGCCAAGACCTTCTCATGACCCCTTCTGGCTCTCCTAATTTCCTTCTTAAGTTCCTTCCTGGTAGCCTTATAATTTTCTAAATCTCTAACATTACCTAGCTCTCTGAACCTTTTGTAAGCTTTACTTCTTGACTAGATTTATTACAGCCTTTGTACAGCACTGTTCCTGTACCCTACCATAACTTCCCTGTCTCATTGGAACGTACCTATACAGAACTCCACACAAATATCCCCTGAACATTTGCCTCATTTCTTCCATATTTTTCCCTGAGAACATTTGTTTTCCATTTAAGCCTCCAATTTCCTGCCTGATAGCCTCATAATTCCCCTTACTCCAATTAAACGCTTTTCTAACTTGTCTGTTCCTATCTCTCTCCAATGCTATTGTAAAGGAAATATAAATATGATCACTATCTCCAAAATGCTCTCCCACTGAGAGATCTGACACCTGACCAGGTTCATTTCCCAATACCAAATCCAGTACAGTACAGCCTCTCCTCTTGTGGGCTTGTCTACGTACTGTGTCAAGAAACCTTCCTGAACACACCTAACAAACTCCACCCCATCTAAACCCCTCACTCTATGGAGATGCCAATCGATATTTGGGAAATTAAAATCTCCCATCACGCCAACTCTTATTATTTCACCTTTCCAGGATCTGTTTCCTTATCTGCTCCTTGATAACCCTGTTACTATTGGGCAGCCTATAAAAACACCCAGTAAAATTATTGACCTCTTCCTGTTCCCTAACCTCCACCCACAGAGACTCTGTAGACAACCCCTCCATGGAGTCCATGTTTTCTGCAGCTGTGACACCATCTCAGATCAACAGAGCCACGCTCTCACCTCTTTTGCCTCCCAACGTCCTTTCTGATATATCTAAAAACCCGGCACTTGAAGTAACCAGTCCTGTCCCTGAGTCATCCCAGTCTCTGTAATGGCCACCAGATCATATGTCCAAGTACCGATCCATGCTCTAAGCTCATCCACTTTGTTCACAACACTCCTTGCATTAAAATAGATACTTCTCAAGCCTTTGGTCTGAACACGTCCCTTTTCTATCACCTGCCTATTCTCCCTCTCGCACTGTCTACAAGCTTTCTCTATTTGTGAGCTAACTTCCTCTTCCCCAGTCTCTTCAGTTCGGTTCTCACTCCCCAACAATTCTAGTTTAAACTCTCACAAGTAGCCTGAGCAAACCTCCCCACCAGCATTTTGGTTCCCCTGGGATTCAAGTGCAATCCGTCCTTTTTGTACAGGCTACACCTACCTGCCCCAAAAGAGGTCCCAATGATCCAGAAATCTGAATTCCTGTCCCCTGCTCCAATCCCTCAGCCATGCATTTATCCTCTAGCTCATCCTATTCCTATTCTCACTGTTGCATGGCACAGGCAGTAATCCTGAGATTACTACCTTTACGGTCCTGCTTCTCAACTTCCTTCCTAACTCCCTGTAGTCTTTTTTCAGGACCTCTTCCCTTTTTCTGCCTATATCATTGGTACCAATATGTACCACGACCTCTGACTGTTCTCCCTCCTACCGCAGGATATCTTGGACATGATCCAAATGTCCCGGACCCGGGCACCTGGGAGGCAAATTACCATCCGAGTTTCTTTCCTGCGTCCACAGAATCACCTATCACTGCTGCCTTCCTCTTCCCTTCCCTACCCTTCTGAGCCACAGGGCTAGACTGAATGCCAGAGGCACGGACACTGTGACTTCCCCCAGGTAGGCTGTTTCCCCCCCCCCACTCCCCAACAGTAGTACTTATTGTCAAGGGGTACAGCCACAGGGGTACTCCCTAGTACCTGACTCTTTCCCTTCCCCCTCCTGACTGTGAACTACTTGTCTGTCTCCCGCGGCCCCAGTGTGACCACCTGCCTGTAACTCCTCTCTAACACCTCCTCACTCTCCCTTCTTGCTCTGAACACATGGATTTTCATAGGTGCTGCCTGGCCTGCTGAGTTCCTCTAATATTTTGTGTGTGTTGCTTTGGATTTCCAGCGTCTACAGAATTTCTCGTGTTTAACATTTTTAGAAAATGCTAAATGTTGCTTCAGCTCCTTTATCCCTCTCACTGGGCTTGTATAGAAACTCGGCTCATTAACCAGCTCTGCTAACAGCCATGTGACTCAACGGGGAGAAGGGCACCTTTCATAAACAATATAGGTCTGGGGTCGGCATGACTTCAGTCAAACAAACAGGAACATCGTGATGTTCCAATTAAAGAAACCTCAATTTGAGAAAATGCTGTGTGAAGACTGCCCATACATAATTGTCAGTCGCCCAGAAATGACAGATTGTACACTACATAAAATTATAAAAAAAGTATATTTCCATATTTCAGCTTTATAAAACTCATTAAAAGAAAATGAAAAAATAAAAGGGCCCGTTACAATTAAATCAGTCTAAATGTGCACATGACCGTTGGAGCTCATCTCTTCCAAAGCTGGGTATAATCGTTCTGGTACCAAACCCAGGGACTTCGTGAAGGCACCTGCCACAGTCCGAAGTCCATGAGAACAATCAATCTCTCTTTCTTGCACTCACACTTGCACTCTCTCACTCACTTTCTCACTTCTTGCACTCTCACTCTTGTATTGGTCCTCTTGGAGCCATTCAACTGCACAAAGCTCCTCTTGGAACGTGGTCACTCCTTCCCACAGCATTTTGAAGCATCCTCCCTTCTATTGCACTCCGCTGCTCCTGCCAAAAAGACTCCAAACCAGACCACTGTCTGACACAAATCTCTCTCCATCCTGCTTCTCCAGAATGTTCTCCAGATCCCACCATCCTGATTGGCTGACACAACATTCCTAAGTTATAACAGCAGGGCTTCTTATGCAGTAGAATCTTAACCAGCATTTTACAATTTAAACTGGGTTTCTTTACTCTTGCTTCCACTTTCAAGCAAATTGAGTTTTCAAATCATTACCCAAAAATGTTGAAAATCAGAAAAATACTGCAGATGCTGGATATCTGAAATAAAAACAGAAAATGCTGGAAATAGCAGGTCAGAAGGAGTAGCATCTTCTTACAGAGGGTAGTCCTTGTTTACATAGCTGCATCACGTGACTTCAATGCAGATTTATAGACAGAGAGCACTACAGCCCATTTAGTCCATATCAAATTGTTATTCTGCCTACTCCCATCAGCCTGCACCCGGACCATAGCCCTCCATGGCCTTCCCATCGATGTACCTATCCAATCTTCTATTACATGTTCCAATCAAAGTCACATCCACCACTTCTGCTGAAAGCCTGCACCACCCTCTGAGAGAAGTTGTTCCCCTTAAATATTTCATCTTTCACCGTAACTGATGCTGAGACAGGCTGTCCAGTCACGTAGCTGTTGCTGTGGCTCTAGGCTTCCAACTGGAAGAGGAAGAACAACTTCCCATACCTACTTTTGTCTCGTCTACTGCTGGCAGAGTCACTTCGCTTTTAGGAAAGTGGCTGCTGAAATCACAAGACTGAAGCAGTTTTTTCTCTCTCACTTGTCATGCCACAATAACATATTAACCCTCACAATGACACAAAGAGAAATGCCCCTCCCCCTCTCACCCTTCCTTTTTCTTCCCTCCAGTTCTCCATCTTCCCCGTTCCTATTCCTGTCTGCCTTTTCTCCTCTCTCTGCATCTCCTCCACTACACCCCCTCCCTCTCCCCCTTCTCCCCTACCTTATCCTCTCTCCCTCTCCCCTACCTTATCCTCTCTCCCTCTCCCCTCCTCTACTCCTCTCCTGCTCCCTCCCTCTGTCTTCCTCTCACTCTCTCCTCCTCTCTCTCCCTCAGTGCACTCCTTCTCTCTCTTCCCTCCCTCTCCCCTCTCCTCCCCTCCCTCATCCTCTGTCCCTCTCCCAATCTTTCCCTCTCTCTGCCCTCCCTCTTCCTCTCACTTGATCCCACTCCCCTCTCTCTTTATGACTTCTCTCTCTCTCCCCTTGTTATAATTTTTTCTTCACATCCATTTACACAATTGAGCTAACTCTTTGAAATTCTATTGTCAATGTGTTACTTGCCAATTTGCAATTTTTCCCCTTCCCCATCTTTTCTAAATACCATGTGTCCAGGAATGTTAAATTTTCATTCCTGCCCATGTCGAGCACAGTTCTCTTCACTGAGAGTCTGTGCTGTCATCACCTACAACATCATGTTCCATCATGACTATTTATGCCTGCACTACACCAAGTTTTGCCTTTATACATAGAGATTCTAAGTGTCTTTTTGCCTTCCTCTATATTACTTTGTTCTGTCCCATGACTAGATTTACTTGTTAATAAATCTGGAGCACAAGTTCATTTTGTTATATAGATGGTCAGTTCAATGGTCAAGAGTAGCACAGACGGAATGAGATTGCCAAACACGTATCTCCAGGATCTACATATCTGCTGCAGATTTTCTATCCTTATAACCACACCAGATGGATTGGTATGAAAAGAATGCAGGATTACTGCTGTCTGCAAGTGAATATTCCACTGCCCACGCACTGGGTAAACCAAACATACTTTTTCTTGGAAGTCATTTTTATTGATGAATACTGTTCTCCAAAATGAATGAGAGTCGTGGGGATTTCACACCAGAGAAATTACTTCTGTCTTTTGCAAACAAAATGCAACATAGCACAGTACAGTTTAGGAAAAGACCCTTCAGCCCATAATGAACCAGCTAAAAAGTAAATCAAAAATTCCCCAAAAACTAATCCCTCTTACTACACAACTCCCATATCCCACCATCTTCCTCTTATGCACGTGTCTATCTAAACGTCTCTTAAAAGCCTCTAATAGATTTGCTTCTACTAACATACCAGGCAGCGCATTCCAGGCATCCACCACTCTCTGAGTAAAATACTTGCCCCTCACATCCTACCCCCTCTCACCTTCAGTGCATGCTATCTGGTATTAGACATTTGCCCCTGGAAACACCACTGCCTTTATTTATCAATACACCATACACAACCTGTCTGGCCCTTAGGAAAAGCCCATCTAATGAAGTAATGAAACCATCAAGATTGCAGGAACACTTCCAAAAAAGACACCCTGAAAAGGCTACTTATGGTATTACTCAGTTCCGGAAGATTAAACAAGCATTTGAAAAGTGTTACATACTTTAGTCATTTGCCAAGAAAGCTAAAAATGACCTTATACTATTTCCAAAATGATAGCAGTGTGGAGAATCTCATACAATAGTTGAAAGATTCACAATGACTGCTATATCAGAAGTGCTCACCACTGTTCTCAAAATGGGTACTAGTATTTTAAAATTAGCTCTTCTGAGTAATAACTTTGTAGTTCATCATATTGATGAAATGAGTGAAGACATTGAGTATCAACTATGCACAAGGCTACAAAAATCAGAATTTGGGATACAACAGGATGAGTCAACTGTGCGAGACAATGAGGCTGATGGCATATATACGATTTATCAACAATGGAAAAGTTTATTAAGAGATTCTCTTGTAAAAGGTTAAAAACAAATATCAACAGAGAGTCAATCTATGATGAGCTCAAAATGGATGTTAATGATAAAAGTATGCCAATTAGGAACATGATTTCTTGTGCACAGATGGAGCACCATATATGACTGGTCACTATGCTGGTTTAGTGGCGTTTATGAAAAAAGAAATTTCAATTCGGTTTGCAATCCATCATGTAATTTGTCATCAAGATCTTGCAGACAAAAACCTCAGCCAGCAGGATTTTTCAAGCATGATTCTTGTAATCTGCTATAAACAAAATTAAAGCTGATCCATTAAACAGCAGAATATTTTGCCAATAATGCCAAGATAACGATAACGGTTTATACCAGCAGTCCCCTCCCTATCTGTCTCCCTCTCTTCACCACTCTCTCTTCCCCTCTCCCTCTGCTCAATGATGGCTCATTCCAACCTTCAATAAATGTTACAACAAAATGCCTCTCTCTCACCCTCTCACCCCCTCTTTCGGTCTCTCTCTTACCCCTCTCGTTCCCTCTACCACCCTCTCTAGCCACCTCTCCCCACCTCTCTCCTGCTCTCTCTCCCTTCTCCCCCTCCCTCTCCCCATCCTACCCACTCTCTGTACCCTCTCACTACCTCTCTAGCCCCTCTCCCCCTCTCCCCACCCCTCACCCCAACTCTCCCCTCCCTCACTACCCCTTTCTCTCAGCCCCTCCCTGTTCCCCTCCTTCCCCCTCTCTTTCCCTGCCACTCTCTACTCCACCGCCTCTCTCTCCCCACCTCCCTCTCAACCCTTTTCTCCTTCCTCTCTTACCCCTCTATTGTGTCCTCTTTCTCTCTCTGCTCCGTCTAACTTTCTACCCCCCTCTCTGACTCCCTCTGCTCTCCCTCTCTCTCTCTCTCTCTCTCTCTCTCTCTCTCTCTCTCTCTCTTTCTCTCTCTCTCCCTCTCTCTCTCTCTCACTCTCTCCCTTCCTGTCTCTGACCGTCTCCCTCCCCTCTCTCCCCTCTCTCCCATCTCTCCCCCTCTTGGTCCCCCTCCCACTCTCCCCTGTTTACTCGCTGCTTTACCCCTCTCTCTCCCCTCTTACCCTCCTCTCTCCCCACTTTCCCCTTCCCTCCCCTCTCCCCTCACCCCTCTCTCTCACTCGAGCTCTCTCAACCATATCTCCACTCTTCCCACTTTTTCCCCCACCCTCCCTTCCCTCACACCTCTCTATCACCCTTTCTTCTAATCTCACCCCACTGTCCCCTCTCTCTCTTCCACCTCTCCCCTCTCTCCCCCTTCCACTACCATGCTCTCCCCCTCGCTTCCCCTTCAACCCTCTTCCCCTCCCTCCCTCCATCCCCCTTTGCACCTCCTCTCACTCCCTCTCACCCTCTCCCTCCCCTTTTCTCTGCCCCCTCTCTCCCCTTTCCTCTGCCCTCCCTCTCCCACCTCTCTTCATGTCCTCTCTCCCCTCTCTGTTCCCTAAACCCTTCTCTACCTCCTGCCTAGATCACCACCTCTCTCTCTATACCCTCCCTCTCCCCATCACTCTCTTTCTTTACCCTTCCCACCACCCCTCTATAACCCAACCTCTCTTTGCCCCTCTGTGCCTGTCTCTCTCCCCTTCTCTCACCCCCTCTTTCCTCCTCCTCTCTCCCTCTCTTTCCTCATCTCTCTCTCCCTTCTCTCCCCTTTCCTTCCCACTCTTTCCCCCTCCACCTTTTCCAACCCCTCTCTCCTCCTCTGTCCTCTATACCCCTCTCCCTCTCTGAACACACTCTCAACTCTTCTTGCCCCTTCTCCCCTTTCTCTGATTCCCTCTGCTCCTCTCTCTCCTCCTCTTCCCCCTCTCTTTTCCTCTCACCCGTCTCTCCCCTCACTTTCTATCCATTCTCTCTGCACTAACCCTTTCCCTACCTCCCACATAGCTCTCCACCTCACTTTCTCTTGCCTTTCCCTCTCTCTCCCCTCTCCCCTTTCTTCCCACCCTCTCTCTTCCCCTTTCACTCTCCACCCCTTTTCTACTGTCCCCCTCTCTCCCCTCTTTCTTTCCTCTATCCTGCTCTCTCCCCCTCTCACCTTCCATCTCTACCCATCTCTCTCCCCACTTTCCCCGGCTCCCCTCACAACCGCTCTCTCCCCCTCCTGTTCCTTCCTCTCTCTCCCCTCTCTCCTTCCTCTCCTCACCTCTTCCTCTGTACCCCCCAATTCCCCACCTCCTCTCTCTCCCCCTTCCTCTCCAGTCTGTTCACCTACTCCCTCTCTTCCCCCTCCCTCGCTCCTCTACCTCTCCTCACTTTCTCTGGTTCCCCTTTCCCTCTCCCTCACTTTCCCCTGTCTCTCCCCCCTTTCTCTCCCCTCTCACACAATCCCCCTCTCCCCTCTCCTTCACTCTCCTCTCTCTCACTTCCTCTCACCCCCTCTTCCCCCTCTTTCACTCTACCCTCTCCCATCCCCTCTTTCTCCTTTCTCCTTCCTCTCCTCATCTCTCACCCTCCTCCCCTGTCCCTCCAACACTCTACACCCTGTCTCCCTCTCGTCCTTTCTCCCCTTTCTATTCCTCTTTCTCCCTTTCTCCCCATTTCTAGCTGCTTTTTTCTCTGCACCTTGCCGCCTCTCCCACACTCTCTTCACCCTCTCTCCCGTCCCTCTATACACCATCTGCCCTTCCTCTATCCCCTATCTCTCCACCAAAACCCTCTCCCTCTCTCCCTCCCCCTCCCCTTCCCATTCTCCCACTCCCCACTCTCTCCCTCCACTCTATGCCCTGTTCTCTCTCTCTCTCTCTACTCTCTTCCTCCTTTCTCTGCCCCCTCTGCTCCTCTCTTTCTCCCTCCATCTGGCCCCTCTCTCACACCGCTCTCTCACCCTCTTCACCCCTCTCTCCCTCTTTTTCCTCTCTCTGCCCTCTCCCCATCTCTCTACCCCATTCTGCCCTAACCCCACCCCTACCTCCTGCCTATCCCTCAACCTCCCTCTCTCCACTCCCTCTGTCCCTCTGTCCCTCATTCTCTTTTCCCCTTCACTCTCTCCTCCACCCCTCTCTTTCTCCTTCTCTCCCCTTTCCTTCCTCTCTCTTCCCTCTATTCTCCCTTTCCCTCCCACCATTTCTCCCTTCCCTCTTTGCTCCCTCCTTCTCTCTCCCCACTCTCTCCCCATCCCCCCTCTCACCCCTCTCTCAACCTCTCCCTCTTTCTCCCCCTCCCCCTCTCCCACCCTATGTCATTCCCTCCCTCTAACCCTCTTTCTCCCACCTTCTTGCCCTCTTTTATCCTCTCTGTCACAACCCCTTGCTCCTTGCTCTCCCTCTCTCCCCCTCCCCCTCCTGCTCCTCTCCCTATTCTCCCCTTTCTCTCTGCCCCTCTCTCTCCCCCATCCACACTGGCCTCTCACCTCTATCCTCATTTCTCCCTTCCTCTCTCCCCCTCTAAACCCCACCCCCACTCCTTCACCTCTCACCACGCTCTACCCCCTCTGACCTTCCTCTCTCCCCTTCCACACTTTTCCCCAATTGTCGCCTTCCCCTCTTCCTCTCTAGCTCTACCCTCACTCTGTCTCCCCCTCCCCTTTCTCCCATCCCTTTCCCCTTTCTCGTATCTCTCAATACCCTCTCTCTCCCCCACTGCATCTTCCCCCCTTACTCCTCTCCCTTTCTCTCCATCTCTCTCTCTCTCTCCCCCTTTTCTCCCTCTCAGTTCCTCCCTGACTCTCACTCCCTCGGCCCCTCCCTTCCTCACTCTCTTTCCTATCCTCTCTCCCGTTTCTCCCCATCTCACACCCCCTTCTCTCTTCCCTCTCTGTCTCCCTCTCCCCTCACCCTCTCTCAACCTCTCTTCCTCACTCTCTCCTCTCTCTTTCCCCAGTCTCTGTCACTCTCAGTCCCCCCTTTTCCATCCCCTCTCTGTCCCCTGTCTCACACCCTCTCCCTACCACCCTCTCTACCTCCTTCTCCACCTCTCTCGCTCTCTTTACCCCCTCCCCTCCCATCACTCACCTTCCTCTGTTCCCCTTTCTCTGTCTCTCCCCTCTCTCTCTCTCTCTCCCCGTCTCCTCTTCCCTATCCCTCCTTTCTCTCTCCCCTCCTTCCCCCACCTCCTTCATCTCCCCTCCTCTCCTCTCCTTCCCTCTTGCCTGGCTGCATTGTGGCCTTTGATTGGAAAATCATACAAAAAGTAGTGGATTCAGCTCAGCATTTAATATAACCATGTAACCATTTAACAATTACAGCACAGAAACAGGACATCTCAGCCCTTCTAGTCCGTGCTGAATGCTTACTCTCAATTAATCCCACTGACCCGCACTCAGCCCATAACCCTCCATTCCTTTCCTGTCCATATACCTATCCAATTTTGCTTTAAATGATAATACCAAAATTGCCTCTACCACTTCTACTGGAAGCTCATTCCACACAGCTACCACTCTCTGAGTAAAGAAATTCCCCCTCAAGTTACACTTAAACTTTTGCCCCCTAAATCTCAACTCATGTCCTCTTGTTTGAATCTCCCCTACTCTCAAAGGAAAAAGCCTATCCACGTCAACTCTATCTATCCCCCTCATAATTTTAAATACCTCTATCAAGTCCCCCCTCAACCCTCTACGCTCCAAAGAATAAAGACCTCACTTGTTCAATCTTTCCCTGTAACTTAGGTACTGAAACCCAGTTAACATTCTAGTAAATCTTCTCTGTACTCTCTCTATTTTGTTGACATCTTTCCTATAATTCGGTGACCAGAACTGTACACAATACTCCAAATTCGGCCTTACCAATGCTTTGTACAATTTTAACATTACATACCAACTCCTATACTCAATGCTCTGATTTATAAAGGCCGACATGCCACCCTATCCACATGAGATTCCACCTTCAGGGAACTATGCACCATTATTCCTAGATCACTCTGTTCTACTGCATTCTTCAATGCCCTACCATTTACCATGTATGTCCTATTTGGATTATTCCTACCAAAATGTAGCACCTCACACTTATCAGCATTAAATTCCATCTGCCATCACTCAGCCCACTCTTCTAACTGGCCTAAATCGCTCTGCAAACTTTGAAAACCTACTTCATTACCCACAACGCCACTTACCTTAGTATCATCTGCATACTTAGTAATCCAATTTACCACCCCATCATCCAGATCATTAACGTATATGACAAACAATATTGGACCCAGTACAGATCTCTGAGGCACACCACTAGTCATCGGCCTCCAAACTGACAAACAGTTATCCACCACTACTCTCTGGCATCTCCCATCCAGCCACTGTTGAATCCATTTTACTACTTCAATATTAATACCTAACGATTGAACCTTCCTAACTAACCTTCCATGTGGAACCTTGTCAAAGGCCTTACTGAAGAACATATAGACAACATCCACTGCTTTATCCTCATCAACTTTCCTCATAACCTCCTCAAACAATTCAATAAAATTTGACAAACATGACCGTCCACGCACAAATCCATGTTGACTGTTTCTAATCAGACCCTGTCTATCCAGATAATTACATATACCATCTCTAAGAATATGTTCCATTAATTTACTCACCACTGACGTCAAACTGACAGGCCTATAATGGCTAGGTTTACTCTTAGAACCCTTTTTAAACAATGGATCCACATGAGCAATACACCAATCCTCCGGCACCATCCCCGTTTCTAATGACATTTGAAATATTTCTGTCAGAGCCCCTGCTATTTCTACATTAACCACACTCAATGTGCTAGGGATATCCTGTCAGGACCCAGAGATTTATCCACTTTGACATTCCTTAAAAGTGCGAGTACTTCCTCCTCTTTAATCGTCATAGTTTCCATAACTTTCCTACTTGTTTCCCTTACCTTACACAATTCAAAATCCTTCTCCTTAGTGAATACCGAAGAAATGAAACTGTTCAAAATCTCCCCCATCTCTTTCGGCTCCACACATATCTGTCCACTCTGAGCCTCGAAGGGACAAATTTTATCCCTCACTATCCTTTTGCTATTAATATAACTGTAGAACCCCTTTGTATTCATTTTCACCTTACTTGCCAAAGAAACCTCTTAACTTCTTTTAGCTTTTCTAATTTCTTTCTTAAGATTCTTCTTCCATTCTTTATATTCCTCGAGCACTTCATTTACTCCATGCTGCCTATATTTATTGTAGATATCTCTCTTTTTCCTAACCAAGTTTCCAATATCCCTTGAAAACCATGGCTCTCTCAAACTTTTAACATCTCCTTTCAACCTAACAGGAACATGAAGATTCTGTACCCTCAAAATATCACCTTTAAATGACCACCATTTCTCTATTACATCCTTCCCATAAAACAAATTGTCCAATCCACTCCTTCTAAATCCTTTTGCATCACCTCAAAGTTAGCCTTTCTCCAATCAAAAATCTCAACCCTGGGTCCAGACCTATCATTCTCCATAATTATATTGAAACTAATGGCATTGTGATCACTGGACCTGAAGTGCTCCCTAACACATACCTCCATCATCTGACCTATTTCATTCCCTAACAGAAGATCCAACACTGCCCCTTCTCTAATTGGTACCTCTATGTATTGCTGCAAAAACTATTCTGCACACATTTTACAAACTCCAAACCATCCATCCCTTTTACAGGATGGGCTTCCCAGTGTATGTGTGGAAAATTAATATCTCCCACAATCACAACTTTGTGCTTACTACAAATATCTGCTATCTCCTTGCAAATTTGCTCCTCCAATTCTCGCTCCCCATTAGGTGGTCTATAATACACCCCTATAAGTGTTACTACACCTTTCCCATTCTTCAATTCCATCCAAATAGTCTCCTTAGATGAGCCCTCTAATCTATCTTGCCGGAGCACCACTGTAATATTTTCTCTGACAAGCAACGCAACACCTCCCCCTCTTGTCCCTCCAATTCTATCACACCTGAAGCAACAAAATCCAGGAATATTTAGTTGCCAATCACACCCTTCCTGCAACCATGTTTCACTAATAGCTACAACATCATATTTCCAGGTATCGATGCATGATCTAAGCTCATCCACCTTTCTTACAATGCTCCTAGCATTAAAATAAATGCATTTAAGAAATTCTCCCCCTCTTCCTCTCTGTTTATCTCTAACAGTACAAAGAACTTTACTGTCTTATTTTTCTTCCTTCTCCCATACATCTGTTCCTACACTCTGGTCCCCCCCCCCCTCATTTCTAGTTAAAATCCACTAGAGCCTCTCTAGCAAATCTACCTGCAAGAATATTTGTCCCCCTCCAGTTCAGATGTAAACCGTCCCGCCGGAACAGGTCCCACCTTCCCTGGAAAACTGCCCAATTATCTATAAATCTAAAGCCCTCCCTCCTGCACCATGTCTTCAGCCATGTGTTGATTAGCACTGACTTACTATTTCTAAATCCATTTGCACGTGGCACTGGTAACAATCCTGTGATTGTTATCCTGGAGGTCCTGTCCTTTAACTTGGCACCTAGCTCCCTAAACTCACCTTCAGGACCTCCTCACTCTTCCTATCCACGTCATTGGACCACAACATCCGGCTGCTCACCCTCCCTCTTGAGAATACTGAGAACTCGATCTGAGATATTGCAGATCCTGGCACCAGGGAGGCAACAGGCCATCTGGGATTCTCGATCTCTTCCACAGAACCTCCTATCTGTCCCCCTAACTATCAAATCCCCTATCACTACTGCTCTCCTCTTTTCTCTCCTTCCCTTCTGAGTTGAGGGTCCAGTCTCGGTGCCAGAAATGCAACCACTGCAACTTGTCCCTATAATGGGTAAAGTCCATCCAGCCATTGAGTACATCGACATGAAATGCCTTCACAGGAAAGTAGCATCTATCATCAAAGATCCTCACCACCCAGGTCATGCTCGTTTCTCGCTGCTGCCATCAGGTAGAAGATACAAGTGCCTCAGGACTCGACCCTCAGGTTCAAGAACAGTCACTACCCCTCAGCCATCAGGCTCCTGAACGAAAGGGGAGAACTGCACTTATTCTGTCTCTCATATTCCCACAACCAATGATCTCACTTCCAGGACACTTTATTTTGTTATTTCATGCTCTCTTTATTTATTGCTATTTATTGATAGTTGCATTTCAACAGTTTTCTAAGCTCTTTTTCTTTCATTGATCCTGTTTACAGTTACTATTCTATAGGTTTGTCGAGTATGCCTGCAGCAAAAAGAATCTCAGGGTTGTATGCGATGACATGTATGGACTCTGATAATAAATGTGACTTTGAACTCTTAAGAGACTGTCTGCCTGGTGTCAGTGGTCACATGACTGGAACGTGATATGAACCAGCTGCTCATCACCTGCTCCCATGGCTTCACGTGACCCTGATCGGGGGCAGTGAGGGGGAGCTAAGCAGGTACTACACTTTCCCCAAGGGTGAACTGCAGGCTAACGAATCCTAACAACCCCTCTGAGGGAGACATATTTCCACTCCAACACCCATGTATCTCAGTACATCTGACAATAATAAACCAGTTCAAAACAATTCCTGTATAAATAATTTGCAAACAGTAACTAATAGTTACTCGTTAAAAGTAAGCTTACCTGGCAGGAGGAGAGGGAGACTGCAGATATTGGAATCTGGAGCAAAAACTGCTGAAAATAACCAGGTCAAGCAGCACCTGTGGAGCCAAAGGGATGGCTGACGTTTTGGGTCAATGTCCTGCAACAGGACCGGCAAGAAAGTAAGCTTATCTGCATACCAGTGTATAGAATTGTGCCAAAATAGCCATCAAACAGGAACATGACAGATCATGCCTTATGAGCCTGATTAAATGAGTTGAGCATCCACAGTTAATAATGAAATAGGTCTATATGAAGCACAGTCACCAGAGTCTTTATCTTTCTTAAGAATTAAAGAAATAGAAGCTTCATAAAATGTGGGATGTAACTCTCCTATCAAAAAAGAATCTTTAAGCATTTCCAACATATATGAAGAAAGCTATTTTTCAATTTTTTTTATAAAATCCTACAGAATAACCATCCAGTCCGGGAGCTTTACCCGATTGCATTGAAAAAAAAATAGCTTTCTGAAATTTGCTTTCAGTAATTGGAGCATCAAGAGTTTGTTGATCTTCAACAGAAGTTCGAGGAAAATCGATCATTTGTAAAAAGGCATTCATTTTGGAAGGTTCAAATGGAAACTGAGATTTATAAAGTTCAATATAAAAGTCTTGAAAAATTTTATTAATATCTTCATAATTGCATGCTAAACTACCATCTCCCTTACAAATTGTTAAAAGTTGTCTTTTAGCTCTAGCTGCTTTTAATTGAGATGCTAATAGCTTATTATTTTGATCTCCAAATACATAAAATTGACTTTTCAATTTAAGCAAATTTCTTTCAATAGGATAAGTTAATAATTGTTAAAATGCTAAAGATGCTAAAATTCTTTCAAAAATAATGGCTAATCGGCTGAAGAATATTCTAGCTAAAATTATCTCTCAAGACCAAACAGGTTTTGTAAAGAGCCGTATTTCCTTCTCCAATGGTTGAAGACTGTTAAATGTTATATATTCATCCTTTTCAAAGACTCTCCAATGTGTTGTCTCTCTTGATGCTGAAAAGGCATTTGACAGAGTTGAATGGAAATACTTATTTAACGTTTTATGGAAATTCAGCTTTGGTATTAATTTTAATAAGTGGATTAGAATGATATATAAAAGCTCTGTTGCTACTGTTATTACTAATAATTGCAGATCTCCTTTTTTCGCATTCATGGGGTATGAGGCAAAGATGTCCATTAAATCCTTTGTTATTTAATTTGGTGCTGGTACCCTTGGCTATTGCACTTCGTGAAGCTACAGATATTCATGGAATTCTCATAAATGGGACTGCTCATAAGATTTCCCTTTATGCTGATGATCTCTTAATTTATATTTTGAATCCTGAAGAATCCATTCCTAGTTTATTGAAATTATTAAATGATTTTGCAAAGTTTTTGGGATATAAACTAAACCTTCATAAAAGTTAATTATTTCTGCTAAACGATTCTGCTTGTATATATGATGACATTCCTTTTAGAGTTATGGACTCCTATAAATATTTAGGTATTATTATCACAAAAAAATCATAAAGACCTTTACAAAGCTAATTTGGTTCCTTTACTGGACTTTATGAAGCAATTATTTTGTAGAAGGAATCTACTTACACATTCATTAGCCAGCTGAATTCATGCAGTTAAAATTATGATTTTACAAAAATTTTTATATGTATTTCAAAATATCCCTATTTTTTAACTAAGAAGTTTTTTGATCAGGTTGACTCTATTATTTCATCTTTTGTTTGGAATAATGAAAGACCAAGAATTGGTAAACAGCATTTACAAAAATTAAAAAAAAGATGGAAGTCTTGCTTTGCCTAATTTAAGAATGTATTATTGGGCTGTTAATATACATTATATGTGTTTTTGTTATATTGGGCTGATAGAGATGAATGACCACCTTGGGCTGATTTGGAATTGAATGCTGTGAAACAGTTTCACTTAACCTCATTATTGGGAACTTCTCTACCTGTACAACTGGCCAAAACTACTAATTTAAATTTATATCCTGTGATTAAGCAGTCATTATGAATTTGGTTCCAGTTTCGTAGTTTATTTATCTCAAAAAAAAACTTTTTAGTTTAATTTATTGAAATTATTTATTTAAATCATTAATTGACCCTACCTTTCTTCTTTGGAGGAATAACGGAGTTTATTCCTTAACGGATCTGTTCCAAGATTCCTTCCAATTTTTCTTTAAATGGATTTCAGTTGGCGGATTGATGTATTTTTTTATGGAAGCTTGTATGATGTATAGCTCCGGGCTTGTTCTTCCAAAGATTTTTTTAACTTTTTTTTCAGTTAGTAGGGGTTTTTTTTCCGTTAGTAGGGGTTCATTTTTTTTCCTTCTTTTTCTTTCAAAAAATATTCTTACCACTTTAATTTTTCTTCTTATTATTGATATGTTGCTTAGCTTTGTTAATTAATTATTTGCTAATTTAATTCTTTATTGTACATAATGACATATTAACTTAATGTATCTTTCCTGGTTAATTTTCAATAATAATTAATAAAAAAGATTTTAAAATGAAAATAATTTTTTTGAGGATGTGACCAAACACGTTGATGAGATGTAGCATATATGGATTTCAGTAAGGCATTTGAGAAGGTAACCCATGCCAGCTTGTTGAGAAAGTAAGGAGGCATGGGATCCAAGGGAATCTTGCTTTGTGGATCCAGAATTGGCTTGCCCACAGAAGTCAAAGGGTAGTTGTAGATGGGTCATATTCTGCATGGAGGTTGGTGACCAGTGGTGTGCCTCAGGGATCTGTTCTGAGACCCCTGCTCTTCGTGATTTTTATAAATGACCTAGATGAGGGATGGGTTAGTAAATTTGCTGATGACACGAAGGCTGGGGTGTTGTGGATAGTGTGGAGGGCTGTCAGAGGTTACAGCAGGATAACGATAGGATGCAAAACTTGGCTGAGAAGTGGCAGATGGAATTCAACCCAAATAAGTGTGAGGTGATTCATTTTGGTAGGTCAAATATGGTGGCAGAATATAGAATATAGTACTAATAGTAAGACTCTTGGCAGTGTGAAGGATCAGAGGGACCTTGTGGTCTAAGTCCATGGGACACTTCAAGCTGCTGCGCAGGTTGACTGTGTGGTTAAGAAAGGATGCGGTGCATTGGCCTTCATCAACCATGGGATTAAATTTTGGAGCCGAGAGGTAATGTTACACCTATATAGGACCGTGGTCAGACCCCACTTGGAGTACTGTGCTCAGTTCTGGTCACCTCACTACAGGAAAGATGTGGAAACCATAGAAAGGATGAGAGGAGATTTACTAGGATGTTGCCTGGATTGGAGTGCATGACTTATGAGAATAGATTGAGTGAACGCAGCCTTTTCTCCTTGGAGTGACGGAGGTTGAGAGGTGTATAAGATGATGAGAGGCATTGATTGTGCAAATAGTCAGAGGCTTTGTTCCCCAGGGCTGAGATGGCTAACAGGAGAGGGCACAGCTTTAAGGTGTTTGGAAGTAGGTACAGAGGGGATGTCAGGGGTTAGTTTTTTATGCAGACGGTGGTGAGTGCGTGGAATGGACTGCTGGCCACGGTGCTGGAGGCAGATACAATTGGGTCTTTTAAAGTTTGGCACAGTATTGTGGGCTGAAGGGCCTGTATTGTGCTGTAGGTTTTCTCTGTCTCTATGAAAATCTGTTAGTAGGTTTTTGAGGGGCAATAGCTATGAAGGCAAACTAAGCAGAAAAGATCACGGAGTATTCGAATTCAGGAAGATGTGAAGGAGAGGTAAGGAAGGAAGCTGCAATTTCTCCTCATCTCACTCCTAAACAGTCTACTCATTATTCTGAAACCACAGCTAGATGCCTCAACCTGACAAATTGTCATCCCTGATCTAGCCTGCCAAACCCTTTCGTATTTTCATATTTTTTTCACCCTCAGAAAGGACCCAGCCCGGACAGGGTACCTGGCCGAGTACAGAAGACTTGTGATGATCAACTGGCTGGAGTGTTCATCGAGATCTTTAGCCTCCTGCGGCAGCAGTCTGAGGATCTCACCTGCTTCAAGCAGACTTCCCTTATACCGGTGCCTGAGAAGAATGTGATAACCTGCCTCAAAGACTATCATCCAGTAGTACTTACATTCAGTGTGATGAAGTGTTGTGAGAGGTTGGTGATGAAACATATAAACTCCTGTCTGAGGAGGAACTTGGATCTGCTCCAATTTGCCAGCCCTCACAACAGGTCAACTGCAGATGACACTTCATTGTCTCTTCACTCAACCTTGGAACATCTGGATGGCAAAGATGTATATATCATGGAGACTGAACATCTGGCTGAGTGGTGCCATAACATCAACCTCTTACTCAATGTTAGCAAGACCAATGAGCTGATTATTGACTTCAGGAGGAGGAAACGAGAGGTCCATTAGCCAGTCCTCATTGGGGTGCAAAGGTGGAAAGTGTCAGATAATTTAAATTCCTCAGTGTTATCATCCAAACTTCTTAGAAGTTTGTGAAGATTTGGGATATCATCTAAAACCTTGACTACTACAAATGTATCAAAGTCAAAGTCCTGTCCCGAGCCTTTATGGCTCATCATCATGCCAGTGTATCATCATGCCTGTATCTGTGGTGTGAATTGACTGAGAGTACGAGATCTCCCTTCCCCCCCCCGGATAGGATGCCAGTCTATCACGAGGTTGACCCCCAGCATTTTTGCCGGTACCATTTTCAGCTGGGTAGACTGAAGCATTGTATGGTTAAGTGCTGCTTCGGCTGAGCTTGAACTCACAACCTTCAGATCGATAGTCAAATACCCTAACCACTTGGCCACACACTACAACTGTATAGTTGAGAGTATATTGACAGGATGCAACACAGCCTGGTATGGAAACAGGCCTTAAACAGAAAATCCTACAAAAAGTAATGGATTTGGCTCAGTCCATCATGGGTAAAGCCCACCCCACCGTTGAGCTCATCTAGATGGAGTGCTCTCACAGGAAAGTAGCATTCAAAATTGAGGACCCTGACCATTCAGGCCAGGCTCTCTTCTTGCTGCTGTCATCAGGAAGGTGATACAGGTGGTTCAGGACTCACACCACCAGGGTCATGAGCAGTTCTTTCCCCTCAACCATCAGGGTCTTGAAGCAGAGGGGATAACTTCACTCGACCCATCATAGAAATGTTCCCACAACAAATGGACTCACTTTCAAAGACTCTTCATCTCATGTTCTCAATATTTATTGGTTATAGATTTATTAATCATTATTTCTTCTTTCTATTTTTGAATTTGTACAGTTTGTTATCTTTTGCACACTGGTTGTTTGTCTTTTTTATAGGGTACAATTTCATTCATTCTATCGTATTTAATGTATTTACTGTGATTGCCTGCAAGAAAATGAAACTCAGGGTTGTACATGGTAATAGGACCATAAGATCATAAGATATAGGAGCAGAATTAGGCCATTTGGCCTATCAGGTCTGCTCCACCGTTTTATCATGTCTGATCCGATTTTCCTCTCAGCCCAAATCTCCTGTCTTCTCCCCATATCCCTTCATGCCCTGACCAATCAAGAATCTATGAACATCTGCCTTAAATATACATAAAGTCTTGGCCTCCACAGCTCCATTCTAAAAGGACACTCTCTATTCTGAGGCTGTGTCCTGTGGTCTTGGACTCTCCTACCAGAGGAAACATCCTCTCCACATCCACTCTACAAGGCCTATCATCATTCAATAAGTTTCAATGATGTCACCTCTCATTCTTCTGAATTCCAATGAACACAGGCCCAGAGATGTCAGACACTCTTCATATGACATGCAGCTCAATCCTGGAATCATTTTCGTGAACCTCCTTTGAACCCTCTCCAGTTTCAGCACATCCATTCTGAAGATAAGGGGTCCAAACCTGCTCACAATACTCCAAGTGAGGCCTCACCAGTGCCCTATGAAGTCTCAACATTACATCCTTGCTTTTATTTTCTAGTCCTCTTGAAATGAATGTTAACAATGTATTTGCCTTCTTCCCCAAAGACTCAACCTGCAAATTAAACTTTAGGGAATCCTGCAGAAGGACTCCCAAGTCCCTTTGCACCTCAGGTTTTTGTATTTTCTCCCCATTTAGAAAATAGTCTACCCTTTCATTTCCTCTACCCAAGTGCATGACCATGCTTTTCCTGTCATTGTATTCCATCTTCAATTTCTTTGCTCATTCTTCTTATCTGTCTAAGACATCCTGTAGCTTCTGTACTTCCTCAAAACTACCTGCCCCCAGCTATCTTCAAATCATCTGCAAACTTTGCAAGAAAGCCATCAATTCCATCATCCAAATCATTCCTGAATGACTCCTAGGAAGTCATTCCTGCCTGTGGCCATCAAACTTTACAACTCCTCTCTCAGAGTGTCAGGCATTCTGAGCTAATAGGATGGTCGTGGACTTATTTCCACGGCATAATTTACTTATTATTATTTAATTATTTCTGGTTTTATTTTGTTATATTTCTACTCTATTCTTGGTTGGTGCAACTGTAATGAAACCCAATTTCCCTCGGGATCAATAAAGTATGTCTGTCTGTCTGTCTGTCTGTCTGTCAAATCATTGACATATAATGTAAAAGAACTGGTCCCAACACAGAGCCCTGTGAATCACCACTAGTCACTGGCAGTCAGATAGAAAATGCTCCTTTTATTCCCACTCTTTGCCTTCTGCCAATCAGCCACTGCTTTATCCATTCTAGAATACTTCCTGTAATGCCATGGGCTTGTAGCTTGTTAAGCAGCCTCATGTGTGGCACCTTGTCAAAGGCCTTCTGGAAATCCAAATACATAACATCAATCAATTATCCTTTGTCTATCCTACCTTTCATTTCTTGTCAGACAAGATTTTCCCCTGAGGAAACCATGCTCACTACGGCTTATTTTATCATGTGCCTCCAAGTACCCTGAGACCTCATCCTTAGTATTAAATGATTCCAATATCTTCCCAACCACTGAAGTCAGACTAACTGGCCTATAGTTTCCTTTCTTCTGCTTCTCTCCCTTCTTGAAGTGTAGAGGGACATTTCCAATTTTCCAGTTGTCCGGAACCAGTGATTCTTGAAAAATCATTACTAATGCCTCCATAATCTCTTCAGCCACCCCTTTCTGAACTCTGGGGTGGACACTGTCTTCTTAAGTTCAGGAGATTTATCAAAATTCAGACCTTTCAGTTTACCAAGAACCCTCTCTCTAGTCATGGTAACTTCATGAACTATGACCCCTGACACCTGGAACTTCCATCATACTGCCAGTGTCTTCCACAGTGAAGAGCGATGCAAAATATTTATTCAGCTCATCCTCCATTTCCTTGTTTCCCATTACTACCTCTCCAGTATTGTTTTCCAGCAGTCCGATATCCACTCTCAACTCCCTTTACACTTTATGTATCTGAGGAAACTTCTTGTATCCTTTCATATTATTGGCCTGCTCTATTTTATGCCCTCTCTCTGCTTTTATGTTGCCTTAGACTTCTCTTGTCAGCCACAGTTGTGTCACCCTGCCTTTGGAATACTTCTTCCTCTTTGGGATGTATATATCCTGTGCCTTCTGAATTGCTTCCAGAACTTCCAGTCACACCAGCCAGGGTTTTTTCCCAATCGATTCTGGCCAACTTGTCTTTCATGCCTCTAACAATTCCTTTTACTTCACTGTATACTGATACAGCTGACTTTAGCTTCTCCTTCTCTAATTTCAGGGTGATTCGACCTTCGCACAGCAACTCCTCCAATGGCTCTCTGCAGACATTGTATGGGTCCTATAGAATGTTTTTCTATGCAGCATCTTATCAAACAGTTTCCAAAAACATCCAAATACACCAGATTCACTGGTTCTCCCATTACTATTCTACTAATCACCTTCTCAGAGATCACCAACAGGTTGGCATTGGGTTAGCAAACCCATCCCGTAAAAACCCAGAGCTACAGAAATGCCAACAGAAGCTCCAAAGACCTCATCCCTGGGAGAGGAAGGAGAAGATGGGCTAAGCCTGGGATAACTTGAAAGACTGGCCCAGGAGAGAGAACTCTGGTGAGTTGCTGTCAGCGGCCTATGGCCCAGTAGGGCTGATGGACTCAATCTGAGATGCCCTGGACCCTGGAACCTGGCAGGCAACATACTATCTGGGAGTCATGTTCTCAGCCACAGATCCTCCTTTCTGTTCCCCTAACTGACAAATACCCAATCACCACAGCTCACCGCTTCTCTCCCCATCCCTATCGGTCATAGATCCAAACTTAGTGCCAGAGACCTGACAACTGTGACTTTCCTCTGCCAGATCATAGCATCCCCTCCAACAATCCCAATGTTGTATGCCCATTGTTGAGTGAAATGGTCACAGGCGTACTCTGGAATGGCTGTTTAATTCCTTTCACCCTCTTGACCGTCACTCAGCTTCCTACTTCCTACATCTTAGATATAACTACCTTTCTTTCTGTCTTATCTGTCAACCACTCAGCCTTCCAGATGATCCAGAGCTCATCCAGCAGTCTCTGATGAAACGGTGGTAGAAGTTGGAGAAGCTCGGGAAGCCTGTAGCTGTTTGAGGCTGCGCAGTCGGGGGCTTTCAATGACATCGTATGAGTTCTCTGGGTCCATGGTTATCTCTTGGGGTGAAAGAACATAACCCAGGAAGGAAATGTAGAACTGAGAGGACAAGAGGAACTCCATGCCAGTAAAGGTGGTGAGAAGATGGGATGAGCAAGGGTGTCCAGGGAATGAAGGAGATGCCACTAATGATGCTGCCCTCACCTGCATCTCATCCATTTCCTGGACCTCCATGCTCAGCCCATTTTCCAAACCACCTTAACAAGGATAGAGTTTCTCTTGTTGTCTTCTCCCACACCATGAGCCTTTGCATCCAACACATAATTTTCTGCAGCTTTCAGAGGGACTCAACCACCAAGCACACATTTAACTCCCCTCCACCCCACTCTCCAATTTCTGCAGGAATTGCTCATCTGTGATTCCCTTGACCATCCGTCCCTCCCCACTAATTTCCTTCCTGGCAGTTACTCCTGCAAGCAGCAGAAATGCTACACCTGCCCATTCACCTCCATTCAAGGCCAAAAACAGTCCTTCCAGGTGAGGCAACATCTCTCCTCTGAATCTGTTGGGGTTGTCTATTGTGTCCGGTGATCCTGACACAGCCTCCTCTACATTGGTGAGACCTGACATAGACTGGGGGCTTCTATCTCACTGGGACCCATCCAGACCAAAGAACAGGCAATGGGGATGTTTTGCAAAATGGCATCTTGTAAAAGGGACAGACTGATAATGAGAAATGCATTAAAAGACACTCTGATTATTAAGGAACTGATGGTTGAGGTAATTTTAGAATGATGCCACTAAGAACTCAAAGAGTTAAAGAAGGGTGTACTTGTGTGGATCAGGATGGGACTCATACTATACAATTGGCAATAAAGAACTAAACAATGTCTCCAAGGATTGTGAGAGATGTATCAGAAAGGAGCTTGTGACATACCTGACTGTAGTGACTCTGGAGACTAACAACCAAAGGAGAAGACCCCAAGTCAGGGAGTCAAAGAAGAATATGTCAAGATCAAACTCTCGCCGAGTTCAGCAAGAGTTGGTAATAGATGAACGCATCCAGTGAGTTCTGGATTTGTATAAGAAAACTAAAATGTTACACAACTAAAAGAATTGTGTATGCAAGATGTTAATAAGTCTTGTTTGAAGCTTTCAAGAACTCCTCATTTCGTATCCTCAATAATTATTGCTTATTTATTTATTATTATTATTTCCTTCTTTCTGTATTTGCACAGTTTATGTCTTGCACACTGGTTCATTTTTCAATCTTTTTATTGAGTTTCAAATAAAGAATATACAAATCAGAGGAGGAGTATAGCAAACAAGTAATATAAAAGACATATAAACACCAATAAAAAAGACAGAAAATATATAATGTCAAAATCAGATATTTAAAATGTTACGCTGTTATTTATACAATGGTCAAAAAAACTGCAACTCCTCATAGCAATCATAAAAAAAGATTGGAAATTTTATTTGATAAAGGAAAAAGAAACCCACTAACTAATTAAAATGAAAAAAAGAGAAAGAAAAAGGAAAGAAAAATAAATATTGGGCAGTCTGTTTGAGGATAAAATTAAAAAAGAGAGAGAGGAAAAAAAATCCTTCCAGTCATCTCTGAACCTTCATGGATAAGGATTTTCCCAAAAGAAAATAAAGAAAAATAAATAAATAAAGAAATAAATTAAATCATGTTAAAATATTGAATAAAGGGTCACCAGACTTGTTCAAAATTAAAGGATATATCAAATGTCCGGCTTCTAATTTTCTCCAAGATTAGACATGACATGATGGAGGAGAGCCAATAGAAAACAGTAGGCAGATTAGATTCTTTCCAGTGTAGCAAAATAGCTCTCCTAGCCAGTAAAGTTGAAAAGGCTATCATATGTTGAGTGGAAGCAGACACTTTGCTTGCTTCCTCTGGAATAATCCCAAAAATTGCTGTAAGTGAATTAGGTTGAACATCCACATCTATAACTTTAGATAATATTTCAAACACATCCCTCCAAAAATTGTTTAAGCTTACACATGACCAAAACATATGAGTTAGAGTAGCCACTTCTGCATTACATCTGTCCCAAATAGGGTTTATATTAGGAAAAATATGCGCCAATGATCTTTGGACATATAGGCCCTGTGTACTATCTTAAACTGAATTAAGATATGGCATGCGCAGATAGATGAATTATTGACTAGATAACAAATTTTACTCCATTGATTGTCTAAAAGTGAATGCTGAAGTTGTACTTCCCAGATGCATTGAACCCTATCATTAGGCGACATGCGTGCACACTGGTTGAACGCCCAAGTTGGTGTGTACTTTAATTGGTTATTATTCAATTATAGATTGACTGAATATGTCTGCAGGAAAATGAATTTCAGGATTGTATATTGTGACATATAATGTATGTATTTTGATAATAAAATTATTTTTGAACATTGAATCTCGACGTTGTTTGAACTAATCCTTATTTATCAAAACTATATTTGTTTGTCAAATTCATTGTCTGGTGTGTTTAATCGTGTGGTGCATTTAATTGGCAACAACTCTATGATCTAAAAATGCATCGTATCACCTGTTAATATTTGTAAGATTTTAGGCAATATCTCCTGCCTCACAGAAGTTCTATCGCTATTTTTGTGATATCCATGCAAGATCTCTGATGCTTGCATTCATCCTAAAAATACCACTTCCCCGATTAATGGTCTCCTCTACTTACATAAATGATTTTGATGAATCACTTCTGGGAAAATTGCCTGGAATTTATTTTTGTTTTGGATTGGAGACAGCAAAATCTAGCTGTTCAGAGCCTGTTGGGTCCAATATCAATAGAGTTAAGAAAGACTGAATTGTTTAAGATTGAAGAGTTGAAGCAAAACCGGGCTGTGAGGGCAACTGAATGAAAGCTCTTGAAGAAAGGTCTCGGACTGAAACATTGACTGTTTATTCATTTTCAGCAATGCTGCCTGAGCTGCTGAGTTCCTCCAGCTTTTTGTATGTGTTGCTTTGAAAGAAAGATAGTTTTTATTTAGCACTTTGTCACAGTTTATATATAATTAATTTATCTTGAAGGAAAATAATTGTTGATGTGTTTCTACATAAATAAAAATATTTCCAGGAATTCATATACTGTATTTCAACTTCACTATTCTTGTAAAATAAAAGATTTCTTTTCTCTGGTGTCCAGAGATGTGTAGCACCTCTGGTGAAGGAGCTTGTTGTGTCCATTCCAGGGCAGTTCATATCCCTTTGGTCCCTCTAGATGCTCAACTCTCACCTGTAGCTCCAAGTAGCTGTTAGCATGCGGCTGTGGCTGCATTCCAGTACACTGTTTTAACTGGCGTGCTGAACCAGTATAGGCAGCTGGTGGACTCATACCCGCTGTCCCAGCATGTGAAGTCAGCTCCAGCAGACTGGGCAGATGAGACCTACAGTGAGATACAAAGGCCAGGAAGGTGGTTCTGCAATGCTCCATGGAGTCCGTGGAGAACCAAGGGCATGGTGAGGCACAGCAGGCGTTATGGTCGTCCAATGCCAGCAAGGAAAATCCCAGCTTGTGATGTTTGTTTGTACAACTGGACCCAGTCTTCTGAGGTCGCGAGCGTCGAACTGCCTCAGTGGCTTTTCCACTTCTAAATCTCTCCTGCATAGGTTCCCGTCATCATCATCACGGAGAACAACCACCACCACTGTATCAGCATATTGATTTGAATAATTTCTCAGTGTAGCATCATAATTTTGAATGAACTTTCAAAGAAATCTTTGTGTTACAAATTTTTTGTCTTCATTAATGATGGTAAATAATTTATTTCTGCCTCTTTTTACTAGTTCCTCTAAAGCTCCAAATATGTCATACCTCACCCTCTCTTTCACTTGTTGATTGTGGTGAAATCAAGATTCATCTTGCTGTTTCTTACCATGGAACTTCAGACTGTCAGTGGTAAGGCTCTCCTTAACCCACCTGCAGAGTAACGTCTCTTTAAACTCAAAAAAAGAGAAACTTTGCAGATGCTGGAAATCTGGAGAGTGAAACAGAGCAACCAACCAACCAACCAACCAACCCAGTTGATGTTCCAGGGCAGAAACATGAGCCAATGACCAGGTCACTGTCTCCTGTGACATCTGAACAACTGCAATGCCTCATCAAGGGTGATTCAATTGCACACCTCAGAGGAAAAGAATGCATAGCAAAAAGATGTCTGTTGTTCTAATATTGAATATGCAAATTCATTCTTAATAATAACTCCAGTTGACAAATTATGAAGCATTTTTTATTTGCACTCATTAAGGACATTGCAGAATATCAATATAAATAGAAGCGATGTAGATCTATTTAATGTCTATTATGTAAATAACAGAGACATGCATCCATTACTTCACCAAATTTCTCACTGAGTAATTGACTCAAGTGCCCTACTGATTGTTTTCCATTTTTGGCAACAATTGACGGAGAGACATTAACAATCACTTGTTGGTGTATGTAGTGATGTGGGTTCCATTCAGTAATAAATCACTTGAATTTATTGAGCAGCTTCCATGGAAGCAACTCATTCCCAAATACAATCTTTCATCAGGCTGAGTTCCTCCAGCAGTTTGTGAACATTGCTCAAGATTTTCAGCATCTGCAGAGTCTCCCGAGTTTACATTTAATCCTAAATAACTTTCAAACTGGAAGCTTGAACCGTTTAGATGATCTAGAGGGAGATTTTACCGTTGCTTTCCCAGCTCAGTCTCATTACTAATCAAAGATACAATATATTAAGCCAGAGTTTTCAATGAATGTATGTCTGGCAATAGTTTGAGAGTTTCAGAAACTCATTTACTATTCATTTTGTTTGAAGCTTGAGGAATTGCTTCTTCAGGTTGATTACAGGATTCCATCAAAATGTTGGATAACTGTTTTTATATCCATTTGTTCAGTAGCGTTATGAGATATGAGTGATTTAGCTGCAGCATAAATATCTTAAAGAGCTTGAATTCTGTACAGGCTCTGTGAATAGCTGCTTTAGTCATTTTAACAAAAGTCAGGTTAAAGCAATGGAAATTAAATATTTTCTGCTCTATCCATGAGCAAGTCTTGTTAATGTCATAAATAAACTGTAATATCAGAGCATTCCCCAGATTACGGCATCCATTATATTGGAAAGTAGAAGAGTGTGCTGCCATTGTTTTTGAGCCTTGGGAAGAATTTTGAGAGCTGTTAACAATTTCCAGGGTTCCATTGGTAAAGTAGGGCTTTACCACCCTGAGGATGCTGAAGAATTAATCAAACGCTTGTGATACTGCACGATACCATCTCTAAATAAGAAACTCTCCATTCAAATAATCATCGGAGACTTCAACGAGACTTGTTTGAAGAAACCCCTGCCCAATTACCATCGGCATATCAGCACCGGATAGCACAACAGACTAGACCACCTTTTACTAAGATAAGGAATGCCTACCATTCCATGCACAGATCGCATTTCTGGAAATATGATCACTTGGCTGTCCTTCTCCAAACTGCTTATGGGCAGAGGCTAAAGGCCAAAGTTCTAGAGATTAGGACAACAAAGAGGTGGTCATGGGATTGCTTGACATCAGTGGACTGGGCCGTGTTCAGGGACTCATCTATGGATGTTATGGACTTCATTAAAACAGTTGTAGACAAGTTTTTTTTTCCACAGATCAGTCAGTCTTCCCCAACAAGAAGCCTGGATGAACCATGAGATCCGAAATCTGCTGAGGAGCAGATCAGAGACATTCAAGTCTGGTAATGAAGTGACACAGGTGACAACAGGGCTTCACTTGCAGATGAGCTCAATGCCTTCTATTCTCACCTCGACTAACAAAAAATGGAGAAAACTTTACAAAGTCCCATCGTTGCTAAAGATTCTGTGATTTCAGTTTCTGAGGCCGACATGTGAGAATCCTTCGGGACAGTGAACCTACATAAAAAATCCAGCTAGAGACAGAGCTCCTGCCCAGGTACTAAAACCCTGTGCAGATCAACTGGCTGGAGTGTTCACTGAGAACCTTAACCATTCACATCGGCAAAATGATGTACCTGCCTGCTTGAAGTAGGCTTCAATTATACCATTGCATAGGAACAAAGTGGCAAGTCGCCTCAATGTCTATCATCCAGGAACAAATCAATCCACAGCGATGAAGTACTTTGAAAGGTTGGTGCTGAAATATATCAACCTCTGCCTGAGAAGCAATTTGGATCCACTCTAATTTGCCTACCAGAGCAACATGTCCACATCAAATATCATTTCATTGGCTCCTCTCAACCCTGAAACATCTGGACAGCAAAGATGCATATATCAGGATGCTCTTCATTGACTACAACTCAGCATTCATTTCCATCATCCTCTCAAAACTCATCAATAAGCTTCCAGTCTTCGGCCTCAATACCTATTTCTGCAATTGGATTCCTGATTTTCTCACTTGAAGACCCCAGTCAGTTCAGATTGACAACAACATCTCCTCCATGATCTCCATCAGCACATGTGCACCACAAGGCTGTGTGCTTGGCCCTCTGCTCTGCTCACGTTACACATATAACTGTGTGGCTGACTACAGCTCCAATGTCACTTTCAAGTTTGCTGATGACATTGCGGCTGTAGACCAAATCAAAATGGTGACAAATCAGCATATAGGAGGGAGATTGAAAATCTGGCTGAGTGGTGCCGTAACAACAGCTTCTCACTGAATGTCAGTGGGACTAAGGAGCTGATTATTGACTAGGTGAAGCAAACCAGAGGTGCATGAGCCAGTCCTCATCAGAGGTAGAGAGCATATTCAACTTTAAATTCCTCACTCTTATTATTTTCGATAACCTAGCCTGGGCCCAACACATATATGCGATTATGAATAAAGCACAGAGGGGCCTCTACTTCTTAGCAGTTTGCAAAGATTAGGCACAACATTAAATCTTTGACAAACCTCCATAGATGTGTAGTGGAGAGCATATTGACAGGCTGCATCATAGCCTGATATGGAAACCTTGAATGGAAAATCCAACAAAACGTACTGGATATGGCCCAATCCATCAAGGTAAAATGCTCCCCACCATTGAGCACATCTATACGAAAGATTGAAGTAGGACTGCAGCTTCAATCATCAGAGATTCCCACCACCCTGACTTCTCACTGCTGCCATCAGGAAGAAGGTACAGGAACCTCAGGATTCACACCACCAGGGTCAGGAACAGTTATTACCCCTCAGCCATCAAGCTCCTGAAACAGAGGAGATAACTTCACTCAACTTCACATGCCCCATCACTGAAATGTTCCCATAACCTATGGACTCACTTTCAAGGAATCTTCATCCCATGTTCTCAATATTTATTGCTTATTTATTTATTATTATTCTTTCTTCCTTTTTGTCTTTACACTGTCATCTTTTGCTCACTGGCTGAATGCTCAAGTTGACACGGTCTTTCATTGATTCTGTTATGGTTATAATTCTATTATGGATTTACTGAGTATGCCTGCAAATAAATAAATTTCGGAGTTGCATATGGTGACATATATGTACATTGAACTTTGAGCTCCTGTGGGTTTGTTGCTGAACTGATAGGATCAAGGTAGCACAAGGCTTCCTTGTAGAAAGTTGATGACACAGGAATGTTTCCTTCAGGTCTCAGTTATGCTTACTTACAAATTTCTCCCTGAAAAATATTTATGCCTGAGGACACTTCACAAGAACAAAGTTCATTATGTTTAGTCATCTTTGTCAGGCACTTGCCTGTAATCTTATATTATAGCATTGCCAAATTCCAAAATGCAATTTCAAAAAAATAATTGCTTTCCATAATACATGCAACAGTCAAACATAGAGTCAAAGAAATGAATGAGAGGACATTAGGACAGTTATCTAAAATCTTTATCAAAGCATTGACAACATTGGAATAACCATAAAGGTAAGTTTGAGGATTTTTCTGAACACCGAAGGATAAGAAATTGAAGGAAGTCAATTTCAAATGCAGAATAAGCGGTAGATCTGAGACCATGTACTGATATTTCTGTGCAAAATTATGTATCAAAACTAGGGCTTATTTATAGTATTGTTTATATTATTTGTTTAGCAATAAACTTTAAACTCTCTCTGGTCCTGTTCTTTGTATGCATTTGCAGTTAGTCATGGGTGTGTTTTCAGAATTAGAATCAGAATCATATTTAATATCATTGGCATATGCTGTGAATTTTGTTAACTTTGCTGCAGGAATAAACTGAAATACATGATAAATAAATATAGAGAAAAAACTGAGTTACATTAACTATAGATGTGTGTACATATATATATATATATATATACATACACACACATACAGTATGTCTAATAAATGTTTAAATTAAATTAAGTGGTGGAAAATAACAGAAATAAAAATGGAGTGAGGTAGTGTTTATGGATTCAAAGTCCATTTAGGAATTGGATGTCAGAGGGGAAGAAGCTGTTCCTGAATCACGGACTGTGTGCCTTCAGGCTTCTGTACCTCCTTTCCCATCGTAACAGTGTGTGATGTCAAATCCGGGGTGGAATGTTTCATCTGAAAGCAGAAAACAGCAAACTGATATTTCCAGGCTTGAACCGACACAGGGGAGCTTCCCTGGTCTGATACATTTCCATTTGCCTCAGTCCCAGAATCAAACAACAAGCATATCCTGTCAGATACAGAGACCGGACCAATTCCCAAAATTGAATTGTTTATCAGTGCAAAACACGGTGAGTAAATTAATTTAATGATTTTTCTAAGAATTGTGTTTATCTTTTTCTGAAAATATAAATATTTTGACAATGATTATCTATGTTTTTCCAGATTGTACAGAATGTCAGAGTCAATTGAAGAAAAAACCGAATCTGTTGACTCCACCAGATGTGTGGGGATTGAAATCTGCAACAAAAGCACGTCCCGTGATTTAACTGATCCTGCATAAGTAAACTTCTATGTAATTCTTTATGTGGTTTAGAATAGAAAAGTTCAAAGTAATTTATTCAATTAAATATCTCTGTTGCATTATTCTGATTAAATCTAGAGCTATCATACTTTGTCCAAGGAAGATTAAAGAGAATTTGTCCTAATACCATCCCGTATGGCAATGTGTCCAGCTTCATTTCAGAACTGCTTTGGAATTTTTCACTTTATTGAGAGTATTCCCACTTTTAAATACAAGGTATTTTATGTCAGATATGTGAAGATGGTGATTTTTCTACATATAAAGGACAAAGCGATGTGACATTTAAAGAATGGTTAGAAATGGCGCGGCTCACAAGATTTGTCTCTTGCAGGACCTACATTTACAGTGGCGAAGTGCACACGTCACCTCACCGCACCATTCACCAGGGAAGGAAAGGAGTGTGCATCTTCAAAAAGCGTGCATACTCAGTCTGCGGCGTTGTCGGGGTGCTGAGCTACCGTCTTGGTAACACCCAGATCTCCCTGCTGGTTTCCAACCCTTACGACTACTACATGTACAGCATCGAGAATGCTCTGTATGTCCCCGACAAAATCACTCCGACTGACTACAATTTACATAAGAAAATGAACAACGAACTAACGGAATTGGCTTCCTTCACTAAGACAGCGCTGGGAAAGGGTAACCCATCTCTGAACATCACAAATAAGGGTATATATGTTTCAGCCACTATGTCTAATAAGCAGAAAGCGATTCTCAAAATAGATATCAGAGATGCTTAAGTTAACTCTCTGTTAAACCTCTTCCAGTTAGCGATGGTTACAAATCTCAGCATAGTGAAGCCTCTTTACCAGTGTTACCATTAAATTCATTCGATCACTCCACCTTTCATATCATCTTTAATCTTTTTGTTATTGTTTCTCATTTTTTTCTTCAATGCAATATAATAACATGACTACAGTGGCTAAAGCTAATAATTCATTCCATTTTCTATTAACTCAATGCTTGAAAAGTACATATTTTGACATCTTATGTTATGAAGAACAGTTTGTTTTATTGGTATCTTGACAGCTTTAATTACATTTCCAACAATAAGAAAACAATAATGTTCCAACTGTATTGCTTGTTTTATTTTGCTTAATAATTTATAAATAATTCACAGAAAGAACTTATTAATACCACACTGATGAAACCATTCAGCTCACACAAAAGAGAATGTACTATGTGGTAGGAATAAATGACTGGCTAGTGAATTCATTTTTATGTGTTTTATGTAACAATGACAGGCACTGCACTGTACTACAAAGTCCATGGGTTGTTTTGCTCTTAATTGGAGATATCTTTCAATGTTACTCCACTGAAGGTAGAAGTGGGAGAAGTAGATCAGCTTTGGAATTATGCACAGTTTAGATGCATGTCGAAGTAACTGTCATCACCAATAATAAAATAAAGTGACTGGGCCCAGAACAAATGCACTCTTTTGATTCAAACATATATTTTTATTTTACATGTGCACAAGGAGAAAAGTATGGCCCCTGTCACCCACACTGTCTGAAGTCTGAACAAAAAACTGCTATTTTTATACGGAACAGGCTTATTAGATATTAATTATTGTAAATTGTATATGTTTGAATTCTTTACTTGCAAGATCAATAGCCATTCACAATAGAGGTGTTAAAGTCGATTGAAACTTCAAGCAGACAGCTGATGACATTTTGAAGTCAGTAAAGATAATTGGGCCTTACTTGTTGGGTAAATTTCACATCCTTCTATTATTCCTTTCTCATTTGTTTCCAGCACCCCTTGAATGTGTAAGGGGACGGGATATTTTATACAGCTCTTTCTGGAAAAGGCTCACTACAGAAGCCTCACTTGTCTGGCTTGAGCACATACTGCCACAGTCGATCTCCTCTGCAGTAAACAGTGGTGTCTCCAGTGCTCAACTTGACTATAACTGCCCCAGGCTGTTGTTGGCTTTACTGCAACTTCCACACATAGTCAGAACAATTAATTCAATAAAATTAGAGATGATTTTCTAAATGACAATTGTAATTATCATGTCAGGGAGTGTTTGATTAAAGGGTCACAGGTCTGATGGTGAATGGAGATATAAAGTGCCATTGTATATTGCACTGTTGTCATAAATAATGGTGCTTGGTGAGCGATCCGTGATTAACAAAGCCAAGTAATAAGTAAATATATATAACAATTGTTACAGTGACTGGCGATGCCAGCTACACTGTAAATGGAAATAACTTGTGTCATTATGAATTAGCTGAAATTGGTATATGTAGTGTTTGTTGAACAATTCTGAAAGGAGATGGTATATTTCATCGTCATAGTGGAAGTTAGTGGAAGTGTGCCAGTGAATGGGTCTGACACGTGTTAATATCACTGGGATAATATTCGTGCACTGACAGTATTATTCTATGGTGATTGGGGATGCGATGTACAATCGGGATGGAAGCTGGCATATCTGATAACGTTTACATTACCACACGTAATGGTGATTGAAATGCACAATAAAGGGGCAACTGGAAATACAACAGACTGGGATGATGATAATGACATGTACAATAGTGACTGTACATGTCAGGTGATGCAGTTGCTATGATGCCCTGCCACATATTTATATTATGTGTGGTACCGATTGATGATGGTACAGGACAGTTCAAAAGTTATAGTCACACATATATAGCTCGGGTGCGTCAGACTTTTGCACAATACTGTATCTCTCTACGGCGAAGGGAGAGTGAGTGTAAATCTGGCAGGAGTAAAGGACATTGGGAATGGTGAGGGTTGCGCCGTGGGAGGTGCGTGGGACAGGTAGTGGAGAAGGAATGCCGGGGGCGAGGGGAGGTGGTGCGGGTGTAGACACACCAAGCCTTAAGACACCAGGCAATGTCACTCGATTCCAAACAATTGGTTTACTGATCATTACAGAATGTCTCCCTGGCGGTTCCCGCTCCGTCCTCTCTCCCTTTAGTTTTCCCAACCATGGTTCCACTCTCCCTACCCCGTTCCCACTCGCAGACCAAAGTAGAGACCCATGTCAGATAATTCTCCGGAACTTCCGCCATTTCAATGAAAAGGGATCCCGCCACCAAGCACATCTCCCCACCCTTTCATGCATATCGAGAGGGTTTCATGGCAATTGAGGTTGATATGCATAGCCATTGCTGAAAATAGCTTACCATAGCCTGGTGTGCATTGTGGTGTTGGAGATCATCATCACTCTGTGCCGTGTTGTATGATGTAGACAATCATGGTCTCAGTTTCTACAGAAGTGGTTTACCATTGCCTTCTTCTGGGCAGTGTCTTTGCAAAATCGCTGTGTCCTCCGAGGCCGTAATTTATTCTGTTCGAAAATCGCTTCCATTGTGCTGATTAGTTCTTTTTAAGTTTGCGAAGCTCTTTTCCCATTGGTTGGCTTAACGGCGCAATGGTGCCCATCTCCAGTTTCTGGCGGCCTGGGCGTGTAAAAGATGGCAGGTGCAGAGGGTTCGCTTTCTTTCTTTGCTGCCTCCCACGGGGCCTGACCTCGGTCTGAATTCGTGACCAGTCCTGAAGGACCACTGAGAAAGAGTATTACACACATAGACACCACCCCACCCCCAGCGGTTTCTTTAGTTAAGTACCCGTTCAAGCATGCTTACTTCCTGGATTTGATAAATCGCGGAGGTTTGGCACAGTGTCCGAACTGACTGTACGGTGCAGTGGTTTGGGAAGGTTTGACGAATACGTGTTTACCTAGATGCCTGAGTTAGTGTGCCACTGTTCCTTTTTAAAATAGGTACCTCACATACTCATTTTATTTCATCTGTGTCTAATGTTTCACTCATTGGACCCTCGATCCTGCTCCCAAGCGTTATATTTGGCGCAATCGTGGCAGGATCCAGTGTTTCAGACAGACGGTGAGTATTTTTAGACCGACCAGCAGGAGGGAACACCACCCACATGAGAGATGCCGAGTCCTGTGTTGGACAGGTAGCGGTGCAGGATTTGGTAATCTCGCTAAACTCATGCTGGGTTGCGGACCTCCTGTGGGTTGGTCGGTTCAGTCAGATGCCCCTGGGTTTGAAACTGAACACTGCATCCTGTCCAAACTTGACTGTTTAGGATTCCCCAGGAGAAAGATGAGCCGAAGAGATGCTTTCTCGCTGAGCAGCCACGGCAAAGCACCAACACAAGCCGATCGCGGGTCTAAGGACGAGAATGTAGAATTGCGTGTGCGCTGCATTGCTTGGGGGTGGGTAGGTGTTGCAGCTGCCAATCCTTGAGCTGTAGCGTTAATGTGACTCGGACACCGCAGTATTAAACACACACGTTTATTCACCAGACTTCCATTTTACAAAACCCCCGCGTTCTGACGTCATACGCACTCTGACCTACGAATACTCACATAATACATTACATCCCCCTTCTCAAGTTTTTTTTACAATACTGTGAATTACCAAAACAATACCTCTAGGTATGACTTTCTAACATTACAACAGCCATGACATAAACTAATAAAATCTTAACTTCTTATACTGTATTCTACATAGTATCTTACAATACTAACAGCAGTATATTTTCTTTTACTGACGTAGACTAATAAACCTTTTATTTCACACATTGGAACTTATAACATGTGTGACTTTGCCTCAAACTGTGCGAGACTGTAGGTAGATCTAGTCTCTGTATCTAGTTGGAAGTTTGACTTGTCTCCCAGACCTTGTGCGATAGAACTGTGACTGTGCTTGTCCTTCAGAGTCAGTCTCTCGAGTAACCTCTGTGTCTGCATTTCCACCTCGGTCTGTCTGCGCCGAACATTTACCGTCATTGTGTCGTGGGGTTTCGTCACGCCCCTCACTCTTGGTGTCGTTTGTTTCCATGTCTGTATCCATGGAAATGTCCTGTGTATCTGTACGTGGAAACACCCTCTCACCTGTCTTCAGCAGATGCTTCCTGTTCCTCCTGAAGACTCTTCCATCCGGCGTGCGAACAATGAAGGATCTTGGTTGCTGATGTTTGTTCACAACCATAGCTGGCTGCCAAGTGTCTCCTCTCTGTATTCTGACATTTTCACCTATATGCAGATCTGGTAACTGTCTTGTAATTTTGTATTTCTTTTGGAACATCTTTTCTTTCTGCTGGCCATCCATTCATTGTAATGTCTCTTAGTATTTGCATTTCAGGATCTTCTGCAGTCGCTTTCCTGAAAATGTTCAACTTCTCCTCAGAGATGGGTAGCTGAGGTGTAACCCAGTTGACCTCCAGCTCTCTTCCTAGCAACTCTTCCTTTTGCTCTTTGAGGTAAACACGGCTCAAAGCATCAGCGATGTGCAGTTCTTTTCCTGGCGTATAGGTGACTGTGAGAGTGTACCTCTGTAGCCTGAGAAGCATCCTTTGCAGCCTCATAGGAGCTTGATGAAGTGGCTTTTTAAAGATGCTCTCAAGTGGTTTGTGATCACTCTCAACCTGGATTTCTTTGCCATATACATACTGGTGGAACTTCTCACACCCATAAACTATGGCAAGTAATTCCTTCTCGATTTGAGCATATCGGCATTGACAGTCCGTAAGTGTTCGTGATCCATACGCCACAGGCCTCCCATCCTGCAGTATAACAGCTCCTATTCCTTCTGAACTGGCATGCACAGACATTGTCACCGGTTTATTGACATCATAGAACATGAGTGCTGGTGCATTGGTAACCAACCGCTTCAATGTGTCAAAACTGTTCTTTTGTTCATCTTCCCAATGCCAGTCAGTGTTGCTCTCTAGTAGCTTTCGAAGTGGAGCACTGACCTCCGATAAGTTGGGAATGAACTTGGCAAGATACTGTATCATGCCCATGAACCTCAAAAGTCCTTGCTTGTCTTCAGGTGGTGGTAGCTGTACCACAGCCCTGACCTTTTCATTATCTGGTTTTAGCCCATCAGCGCTGAGTATGTGACCTATGTATTTGATCTCTGTAGTTCTGATCCTACATTTACTTTTGTTCAGTTTTAGGTTGTACTCTCGTGCTCTCTCCAGAAGCTTTCTCAATCTCTGATCATGCTCCTCAATAGTGTCACCCCATATCAGCAAATCATCAATGTTACTGACCATTCCATCCAGGCCTTCAATCATTTGTGCCACTGACCTCTGGAATACCTCTGATGCAGAAGAAATCCCAAAGGGTAGACGCAGGAAATGATATCTACCTATGGGCGTGTTGAAAGTGCATAATTTGGAACTTTCTTCATCCAGCTTGATCTGCCAGAAACCTTGATTTGCATCCAATACTGAAAAGTATTTTGCATTAGGCATGCGGGAGACAACCTCTTCAACCGTGAGCAGCGGATAGTGCTCTCTTTTGATGGCTCGGTTGAGATCTTGTGGATCCATGCAAATCCTAATCTTTTTCTCTGTGACCACTGTCACCATACTATTCACCCAGTCGGTCAGTTCAATTTCTCTCATTATAACTCCCATCTGTTCCATTCTGTGTAGCTCCTCCACTACTCGATCCCTGAGAGCTACTGGAACCTTCCTCGGAGCATGCACGACTGCTGCAACAGTTGGATCAATCTGGATATGGTGTTTCCCTGGTAAACATCCTAATCCAGAAAACAAGTCAGCAAAGTCTTTGAGAAAGTAATTTTCTTTCTCAACACCATAGATTTGCTTCACCAAGCCTAGCTCTATGCATGCTGCTCTTCCTAGTATTGCTGAAACATGCTGTTGCACAATCTCACACTCTATCTTGAGTTTCTGTCCTTTATACACGCAAGTGAGTGTTTTCTTTCCCAATGATGCTGCCTTGTGGCCAAAATATCCAACAAGCTTGCAGGTGGATTTTCCAAGTTTTCCTCTGATGTCCAGTGAGTTGAATGTTTCTGCTGACATCACATTACACTTTGCCCCAGTGTCAAGCTTAAATGTCACATTCCTCCTGTTTATTATCAGATCTTGAGTCCATTCATCTTCAACATCCATCTCTGCATTATCAATATTCTTGATGCATATCTCCTGTTCCATTTCAACTGTTCCAATGAGCATGTCACTGTTGCACTCTGTTCCAAAGCATGTTTTCCTTGCTTGCTCCTGCGATTTGCACATCTTTGCAAAGTGATTTTTCTTTCTGCATAATTTGCATGTCTTACCAAAGGCTGGACATTTTCTGTATCCATGTTTATAACCACATCTGTTGCAGTTAACTTCCTTTTGATTATCCTGTGGAGCTGGCTTTGTCCTACTCTTGTCAGTTTTCGCAGCTTTTATTTTGTATACTTCAGTCTCTTCATTAAGCATTTTAACCTGACTCGACGTGATCTCGCTAGCACGGCACATATCAATCGCTTTTTCCAATGTAAGCTCCGCCTCTCTCAATAGCCTGCCTCTCACATGATCATCTCGTATGCCGCAGACAATCCTGTCGCGTATTACAGAATCATGCAGTTGTCCGAACTCACAGTTTTTTGCATTGTTCTTCAAATCTGTTACGTAGGCGTCTATAGTCTCTGTCGGTCCTTGAGCCCTCGTAAAAAATGTGTCGAATGTACGGTAGGTTTTTTCGCGGCTCGCATAATCTTGAAACATTTTCTTCAACACTTCAATTTTATCTCGCTCACCCTCTTGGAAGACAAACGTGTTGCAAACCTTTATTGCCTCTGCTCCTGCCACATGCAGAAACGTAGCACATTGCACTTTCTCCGTCTTGTTATCTACGCCACTAGCGGTGCCAAACAGCTCAAACAGCTGGAGCCATACCTCCCATTTCTCAGCAATATTACCTCGTAGGCTTAAACTCGATGGTGGCTGTAACTGTGACATCTTTTTAAGTGTCTTCTCTTCCTTTCCTTTCCGCTTTCTTCTGACACCATGTAGCGTTAATGTGACTCGAACACCGCAGTATTAAACACACACGTTTATTCACCAGACTTCCATTTTACAAAACCCCCGCGTTCTGACGTCATACGCACTCTGACCTACGAATACTCACATAATACATTACATGAGTCACCCTCCATTTCCTCTTCCCATCCACCCCCAATTGCCGACTCTTCTGGTGTGCCCAGGTCACAAGGTGACCGCACTCCTCCTCCTCGGAACACACTGTGGCCTCTCTGATCTCCGTTGCTCTATCCACAGCAGCGTTATGAATGGCCTCCTCGCTGTCCCGAGAAGTTTGGGCATCAACATGGCAGACAGTAATCTGCCACTGGCATGCACCCCTCCAATATATGCCCAATAAGGTTGTCCCCAAAGGGGTTGCCCATGTACTTCCCAGTTTTTCCGGTGTCACTGAGGTATCCATACCATCATGCCATCAGCGACTACAAAGACACTGATATGCCCTGCTGCCTCTCGGGGGGGGGGGGGGGGGGGGGGGGTGGCAGAGACACGTACAACATAAAGATGGTAGGTGTCCCCACACAACCTTCCTTCATTGGTCCCTCCAAAGCATTTCACAGAGATAATCAATGTGCCTCTGCTGAGAAATACCTATTGAGACTAATGGAGTAGGTTGCACTAGGTACGTGCTCCGAAATTATTCGCTTACTTTGCTGTTTAAACCTATCTCGGTGGGAGCACCATGAGTAGAAAACATTCAAAAAAAGAGACTACTTTAGAGACTTTGACTGAAATGTTTCAACGAATGTCAGAGAAACTCAAAAAATTGGATAAATTGGATGACTTGGAATCCAAGTTTGATTTGTTACAGAATTCCTTCGACCTGGTTAAATCTGAACTGAAAACGCTTAATGGGAAAGTTGGAAGTATACAGCAGACTGTGAATGACCACGAAACTCGTACTAAGCTACACGAAGAATCTTTGCCGGTGTTGCAGAAGGATATGGAAGGTTTCAAGAAAATTTCTAAGGAACAACTTAAAAAATATGACGCGTTACTGAAGAAACTGACAGATTTGGAGACCAGGAACCGAAGGTGCAATATCAGAATTCTTGGGCTTCCTGAAAAACTGGAGGGTAATCAACCTATCGATTTTTCTGCTCAAATGCTGAAATATTTATTCCCTGATATATTATCGGAATTACCAAAATTTGAGCGCGTTCACTGAGTTACCCCGCCTAATTGGGATCCTGCCAAACCTTGCTCTATTATCATTCGCTTTTATGACTATCAGATTAAAGAACAGATCCTTCGTGAATCAAGGAAGAAACGTATATTACAATTTCGTGATCAACATTTTTGGATCGTTCAAGATTATCCACCGGAAGTTCTAAGAGCTAGACAGGCTTTTAAATAGGTCATGTCTGATCTTTTTAAGCTTGGCTGTCGCCTTTCTCTCTGAGATCCGTGTAAACTCAAGGTTACTACTTCTGATAATAAGGTTTCTTGGTTTACGAAGCCTGAAGAAGCTAAGAAATTTTTACAAAGTCTCCATCCTTAAATTCAACTTTGAGTTATTTTATGTTAAATGTTTTAATTTCAGGTGTTCAATCAAGTAATTGGCGCTTTGTTGATAACAAGGTTTCTTGGTTTTATGAAGTCCTAATCATTTGTTTGATTAAGTAACTGGCGCCTTGTTTTCTTTCAAACTATGCAAAACATGCAGGCAGACTGCATCCATTTTCTCTTTTGCTGTTTTTCACAGCTCTTTTTAAACAATACATTATATTCTCTCAGTGTTATGTTGATTTTTACCTTTTAGTAATTTGACTGAAAGTAATTATGTAGGGTGTACATGTAGTAATTACTGAGGAATTAAACTATAGGGTGTTTTGCTTTACCTTAAATTCACTCAGATTTTTCCTATCTTTTGATTATTTATATACCTTTCGGTCTTTTACTGTTTTTCAATAGTATACAATATTCTATATTTCTTATTGCTGGTTTTTGTTTTTTTCATTATTTTGCCATTTTATCTTTTTTTTATTTCCCTTGAATGTCTTAAATTAGTCATGTAGGAAGCTATCTAAACTGCTTCCCTTTTTAATTATCTTCTATTTGTTTCTTTACTCTCTTTTTGCACCCGTGAGTATATGCTGTTTTACTTATTGATTTTCCTTTTTTGATTTTCCTTATCTGTCTTTCTTTTTTTACCGAGACTAATACTTATATTTTCCCCATGGTTTTTTTTTCTGTAATTAGCAAACTTATTTACTTTGATATTTTGTTTTTGTATATATATATTTACAATCGTTTATTCAGCACAGCTATACATATATATTTTCTGGAGCCACCGGAGTTTTGGGTTGGGAATGTTAGAATTAGTCTTTAGCCTCCTTTGGCTGATTTCTCTCTTTGGGGGGAAGGAGGGGGGAAATGGGTTCATCTAGGAAGCTGATTGGATGTTTTTACTGTTTTACTTATTCACTATCTACATTCCTGTGATTACCTTTTATACATTACTAAAGGATACTTGATGGATTCTTTTATTAATATACTCAGTTTTAATGTGAAAGGTCTAAATAACCCTGTTAAATGAAATAAGATTTTCTCTTATATCCAGAAACTTAAAACTCATATAATCTTTCTCCAAGAAACCTATATTCGTAACGATATTTCATGTTCTTTCAAAGGATGGAAGGGTATAAATTTTCACTCACCCTCATAATCTAGATCGAGAGGCGTCTCTATCCTGTTTGATCAGAATGTATCTTTTATTCAACATAATGTAATTTCTGATACAAATGGGCACTTTGATATTGTTTCGGGTAGTCTTGAAAATAAACTAATCGTCTTTGCGAATGTATACACTCCAAATACAGATGACTCCTTGTTCTTTGAACGTCTTTTCTCTTTTCTGCCTGATTTGAATCGGTATTCCTTAGTGATGGGTGGAGATTTTAATTTTTGGCTTAACCCTATAGTAGACCGCTCTTCAAGTAAAACCCCTGTCACTAATAAATCAGTCCTACTTTTTAAATCTTTTTTACCTCAATATGGTATTCTTGATGTGTGGCGTTTTTTACACCCCCAAGAAAAGGAATATTCATATTTCTCTCAGGTTCATCATATGTACTCTCGGACTGATTTTTTTTTATAGATAGAAACTTGCTCCCACTGGTACGATCCTCTGATTATAAGGAGATTGCTTTGTCTGATCATGCACCTGTGCTTCTGGCTTTAAGATTAGCTGTTTACTCTGTACCAAATAGAAGTTGGCGTTTTAACTTATCACTGTTATCTGATAAAAATTTTCTAAAGTTTTTGGAAAACCATATTAGTTTTTTCTTTAAATAAAATTTTAAAGGAGATACTGCTGGTAATATAGTCTGGGATACTTTTAAAGCATATATTCGTGGAGAAATTATCTCTTACTCTACCTATATAAAGAAAAAAGCTGACAAAGAAAGGTCTGACCTAGCAGCGATATTAAAAGATCTTGATCGAAAGTATGCCCTATCTCCAGACCCAAGTATATATAATAAGCGTATTGAAATCCAATCCAAGTATAATCTTCCGCTGACTTACCCAATTGAATGACAGCTGTTGAGAGATAAAACTCAATTTTACATTCACGGGGATAGAACTGGTAGTTTATTAGCCAATCGCTTAAAATCTTTTACAGTTAATCGTCAAATCACAGAAATTTTTAATGATAATGGAAATAAGACATCAGACCATTCTGAAATTAACAACGTATTTAAAGATTTTTACCTTAAGTTGTATCAGTCTGACTCTTCTTCAGATGATACCTATATGAATGCTTTTTTCAGTAATATCAACATTCCTACATTGTCTGCTGATAGTCTAACACAGTTAGATCAGCCTATTTCCAATGAAGAAGTGGCTGAGGCTGTACGTGCTTTACATTCTGGTAAGACCCAGGACCTGATGGTTTTCCTGGGGAGTTTTATAAAACTTTCACTACGTTACTTACACCTTATTTATCCTCTGTTTTATCAGAGTCCTTTAAATCAGGTCAACTCCCTCAATCTTTTTATGAAGCTTTTATTTCTCCTATTCTTAAAAAAAATCCAGCTGAATGTTCTTCATACAGACTGATTTCTTTATTAAATGTTGATGCAAAAATTTTATCCAAAATCTTAGCTCGAAGACTTGAAAATCTTCTACCATCTATTATATCACATGACCAGACAGGATTTATTAAAAATCATTACTCACACTTTAATATATGTCGGTTATTGAATGTGATATATTCACCATGCAAAAAAAATCAGAGTGTATATTATCCTTAGATGCAGAAAAAGCCTTTGATAGAATTGAGTGGAATTATCTTTTTAAGACCTTAGAAAAGATTAATTTTCAGCCTAATTTTATTTGTTGGGTTAAATTAATCTACTTGTCTCCTACCGCTCAGGTTATTACTAACTTCCAAATTTCTAAGCCCTTTAAATTACAGTGGGGAACTAGACAAGGTTGTCCTCTTAGTCCATTACTTTTTGCTTTAGCTATAGAACCCTTAGCAATAGCACTTCGAGAATCTAAGGACATTTCTGGTATACTAAGGGAAGGTATGTCTCATAAAATTTCATTATACGCTGATGATATTTTACTTTTTATCTCTAACACTGAAACTTCTTTGCCTTTTGTTCTTTCTTTAATCTCCTAGTTTAGTTCTTTTTCAGGATATAAACTGAACCTACATAAAAGTGAGCTATTTCCTTTAAATGACCTAATGTCATCAAATGCCAAATTTCCATTCAAAGTTGTTACAAGTCAATTTACATATCTAGGTGTAACAATTACTAAAAACTTCAAGAATTTATTTAAAGAAAACTTAAACCCCATATTGAATTATGTGAAAAAGATGCTTTCTAAATGGTCCCCTCTTTCTTTATCCCTAATTGGCCGAATTAATCGATTAAAATGAAGATTCTTCCTAAATTTTTATATCTTTTTCAGGCCTTACCTATTTTTATTCCTAAGATATACTTTGATTCTTTAGATTCAATTTTAACCTCTTATATTTGGAATACTAAACAAGCTCATTTAAGTAAAGTTTACTTACAAAGAAATAAAGAGATGGGTGGACTAGCCCTACCCAATTTTAGGTTTTACTATTGGGTTGCCAATATAAGGAATATTACTTTCTGGTCCTATTATATTTATCGTAAAGACTGCCCATCATGGGTCTCCTTAGAAGTTAATTCTGTAATAAATTCCTCTATTGTCTCTCTTCTTGGATCATACTCTTCTTTTTCAGCAAATAAAACAACAGATAACATAATTGTTAAGCAAACTTTAAGAATCTGGTCTCAATTTAGAAAATTTTTTGGTTTAGTGAATTTTTCATTATCATCTCCCATTCTCCTTAATTATTTTTTTATCCATTCCATGACTGATAAAGTCTTTAAAGATTGGGATGAACTAGGTATTAAGTGTTTTTAGGACCTGTTTATCTCAGGATCTCTTGCTTCATTTGAACAATTGTCAAATTAATTTGCACTCCCAAAAACACATTTTTACAGATACCTTCAAATTAGAGATTTTCTACGTTTCCAATTAGCTACTTTTCCTATAGGTCCTGATAAAAATTTACTGGATGATCTTTTAAATTTAAAATGTTTTGTTAATGGTTCTATTACCGGTATCTATAACTTGTTGATTGCTTCTAGACAAGTCTTTTTAGATAAAATAAAAAAAGCCTGGGAGGATGACCTAAATTGTCAGATTTCTGATGATAGATGGAATAAAATTCTTAAACGGGTTAATAAATCATCTTTCTGTGCTCGTCATTCTCTTCTACAATTTAAAGTGGTTCATAGAGCTTACATTTCTAAACAGAAGCTCTCCAGTTTTTACCCGAATGTTTCTCCACTTTATAATAAATGCAACTCTGCTGATGTCTCTTTAATTCATATGTTTTGGTTTTGCCCTACAATTGAAAAGTTTTGGCGGGAAGTATTTCATACCTTCTCTCAACTTTTTAGGATCCAATTTGACCCAAATCCCCTTACTGCCTTGTTTGGTATTCTTGCAAATGAAGATATAACTTTAAATACTCCTAACCTACAGGTTTTAGTTTTTACCTCTCTTTTAGCAAGAAGAGCAATCTTGCTTAAATGGAAGGAGTCTACCCCTCCTACACATCTTCAATGGCTACGTGATATTATGTCTCATTTAAATTTAGAAAAGATCCGCTGCTCAGTCTTAAATTCGAAACAATCTTTTTATGATATTTGGGGACCTTTCCTAAATTACTTTTCCAATTTATAAAGTTTAACAGTGCACAGACTTTTATGTATATTTTTATCTTCTCTTCTTAAGTGAATATGTTTTTTTTTCTAATTATCCATTGTCATTCATCAGCTTTTTTCTCTGGTAGTTGGTAGGGGTTTGACTTTTTTATATAAATATTTCTTTTATGCTGTATGACTTATCTTTAAATTTTTGATTACAGAGTGTTATACCTTTATGTGTTATGCTATAATATTTTGATCAATTTTATTACAATATATGAATGTACACAAGTTATGTTGAGATGTATCTATGTGTTGCATTCTGTAAATCTTGTTTTTTTTTTCCTGAATAAAAATATTGTAAAAAGAAAAGAGACTAATGGTGACAAATGCATGAAGACTTCAGCAGTAGACCGGGTATAAACCCGCGGCGGTTCACAGGGCAGGGTGAGCATTTATACTATGTTCAGGGCAATGTCAATCAACTGACATTTAATAAAAAGTTGTGCTAGCTGTTATTAAAACAAACAGAATGTGAACTAGAAACATGGCAAACCTTCAGCACAACATAGGCCCTTCGGCCCACAATGCCGTGCTGAACATGTACTTACTTTAGAAGTTACCTAGGGTTACCCATAGCCCTTTATTTTTCTAAGCTTCATGTACCTATCCAGAAGTTGGCTATCCTGAAACTTGGCTACAGGAGGGGCAGGACTGGCAGCTCAATGTTCCAGGGTTCCGATGTTTCAGACATGATAGAAGTAGAGGGATGAAGGGTGGGGTGGCTTTGCTAGTCAGGGAAAATATTACAACAGTGCTTTGGCAGGATAGATTAGCGGGCTTGTCTAATGAGGCCATATGGGTGGAGATGAGAAACAGGAAAAGTATGACTGCATTAATAGGTTTGTATTATAGACCACCCAACAGTCAGTGAGAATCGGAGTTGCACACATTGATTGGGACTCCCATACTGTTAAATGTCTAGATGGGTTAGAGTTTGTGAAATGTGTTCAGGAAAGTTTTCTAAATCAATATATAGATGTACCAACTAGGGAGGATGCAATATTAGATCTCCTATTAGGAAATGAGTTAGGGCAGGTGACGGAAGTGTGTGTAGGGGAACACTTTGGTTCTAGTGATCATAACGTCATTAGATTGAACATGATCATGGATAAAGATAGATCTGGTCCTCGGGTTGAAGTTCTAAACTGGAAAAAGGCCAAATTTGAAGAAATGAGAAAGGATCTGAAAAGCGTAGCTTGGGACAGGTTGTTCTCTGGCAAGGATGTGATTGGTAAGTGGGAGGCCTTCAAAGGAGAAATTTTAAGAGTGCAGAGTCTATATGTTCCTGTCAGGGTTAAAGGCAAACCGAATAAGAATAAGGAACCTTGGTTCTCGCGGGATATTGGAACTCTGATAAAGAAGAAGAGAGAGATGTATAACATGTATAGGCAACAGGGAGGAAATAAGATGCTTGAGGAGTATAAAAAGAGTAAGAAAATACTTAAGAAAGAAATCAGGAGTGCTAAAAGAAGACATGAGGTTGCTTTAGCAGTCAGGATGAAGGATAATCCTAAATCTTCTACAGGTATGTTCAGAGCAAAAGGATAGTAAGGGATAAAATTGGTAGTCTTGAAGATCAGAGTGGTCAGCTATGTATGGAACCAAAATAAATGGGAGAGATATTAAATGGGTTTTTTGCATCTGTATTTACTAAGGAAACTGGAATGGAGTCTATGGAAACAAGGCAAACAAGTAGATAGGTCATGGAACTTATACAGATTGAACAGGAGGAGGTGTTTGCTGTCTTGAGGCAAATCAGAGTAGATAAATCCTCAGGACCTGACAGAGTATTCCCTCAGACCTTGAAGGATACTAGTGTTGAAATTGCAGGGGCCCTGGCAGAAATATTTAAAATGTAGATATCCACGGGTCAGGTGCCGGAGGATTGGAGGATAGCTCATGTAGTTCCGTTGTTTAAAACATGTTCAAAAAGTAAGACAGGAAATTATAGGCCAGTAAGTTTGACATCGGTAGTAGGTAAATTATTGGAAGGAATACTAAGAGATAGGATCTACAAGTATTTGGATAGACAGGGACTTATTAGAAAAAGTCAGCATGGCTTTGTACATGGTAGGTCATGTTTAACCAATCTATTAGAGGTTTTTGAGGAAGTTACCAGGAAAATGGATGAAGAGAAGGCAGTGGATGTTGTATACATGGACTTCAGTAAGGCCTTTGAAAAGGTCCCGCGTGGGAGGTTAGCTAAGAGGATGCAGTCGTTAGGTACACTTGGAGAGGTAGTAAATTGGATTAGACATTGGCTCAATGGAAGACGCCAGAGAGTGGTAGTGGAGGATTGCTACTCTGAGTGGAGGCCTGTGACTAGTGGTGTGCCACAGGGATCAGTGCTGGGTCCATTGTTATTTGTCATCTATATCAATGATCTGGGTGATAATGTGGCAAATTGGATCAGCAAATTTGCTGATGATACAAAGATTGCAGGTGTAGTGGACAGTGAGGAAGGTTTTCAAAAGCTTGCAGAGGGATTTGGACCAGTTGGAGGAATGGGCTGAAAAATGGCAGATGCAGTTTAATGTGGACAATTGTGAGGTATTGCATTTTGGAAGTTCAAACCAAGGTAGAACATACAAGGTAAATGGTAGGACACTGAGGAGTGCAGTAGAACAGAGGGATCTGGGAGTACAGATACATAATTCCCTAAAAGTGGCATCACAAGTAGATAGGGTCATAAAGAGAGATTTTTGTACATTGGCCTTTATAAATCAAAGTATTGAGTATAAGAGTTCGAATGTTATGGTAAGATTGTATAAGGCATTGGTGAGGCCGAATTTGGAGTATTGTGTGCAGTTTCGGTCACCAAATTACAGGAAGGATATTAATAAGGCTGAAAGAGCACAGAGAAGGTTTACAAGGTTGTTGCCGGGACTTGAGAAATGGAGTTACAGAGAAAGTTTGAATAGGTTGGGACTTTATTCCCTGGAGCGTAGAAGAATGAGGGGTGATTTGATAGAGGTATATAAAATTATGATGGGTATAGATAGAGCGACTGCAAGCAGGCTTTTTCCAATGAGGCCACGAGAGAGAAAAAAAAACAGACGTCATGGGTTAAGGGTGAAGGGGGAAAATTTAAAGGGAACATTGGGGGGGGCTTCTTCGCGCAGAGAGTGGTGGGAGTGTGGAATGAGCTGCCAGATGAAGTGGTGAATGTGGGCTCACTTTTGACATTTAAGAAAAACTTGGACAGGTACATGGATGAGAGGTGTATGGAGGGATATGGTCCAGGAGCAGGTCAGCGGGACTAGGCAGAAAAATGGTTTGGCATAGCCAAGAAGGGCCAAAGGGTCTGTTTCTGTGCTGTAATGTTTTATGGCTCTTTGGTTCTCTGGAGACCTAAGTCACCCCTAACCACAAACTGTTCCAGCTGCTACCATCTGGGAAGTAGTACCGCAGCATAAAAGCCAGGACCGACAGGCTCCGGGACAGTTTCTTCCACCAGGCCATCAGACTGATTAATTCACGCTGATACAATTGTATTTCTATGTTATATTGACTGTCCTGTTGTACATACTATTTATTATAAATTACTATAAATTGCACAATGCACATTTCAACAGAGACGTAATGTAAAGATTTTTACTCCTCACATATATATTAAGGAGTTAAGTTATAAAGTCAATTCAATTCAATCAGAGGGGTTTGGAGGGATATGGCCCAAGTGCAAGTCAGTGGGACTAGGCAGAAAAATGGTTCAGCACAGCCAAGAAGGGCCAAAAGGCCTATTTCTGTGCTGTAATGTTCTATGGTTCAATGGTTCTAAGTCTCTTAAAAGACCGTATCGTGTCCGCCTCCATCGCCATTGCCAGCAGCACATTCCAAGCACTCCCCACTCTCTGCGTATAAAACTTACCCCAACATACCCTCTGTATCTACTTCCAAACACCTTAAAATTGTGCACTCTCGTGATAGCCACATCAGCCCTGGGAAAAAGCTTCTGACTATCCACATGATTAATGCCTCTCATCATCTTATACACTTCTATCAGGTCACTTCTCATCTTCCGTCTCTCCAAAGAGAAAAGGCCTAGTTCACTCAATCTATTCTAGAACCTTTGGCCCACAAAGCTGTGCCGAACATGTCCTTATTTTAGAACTACCTAGGCTTACACACAGTCCTATATTTTTCTAAGCTCCATGTACCTATCCAAAAGACCCTATTGTTTCCTCCTCCACCAATGCCGCTGGCAGCCCATTCCACGCACTCTCTGCGTAAAAAACTTTACCTTAATATCTCCTCTGCACCTTAAAACTATGCCCTCTCTTGCCAGCTATTTTAGCCCTGGGAAGAAACCTCTGACTATCCACAAGATCAATGCCTCTCATTATCTTGTACACCTCTATCAGGTCACCTCTCATCCTCCATTGCTCCAAGGAGAAAAGGCCGAGTTCACTCAACCAATTCTCATAAGGCATGCTCCCCAATCAAGGCAACATCCTTGTAAATCTCCTCTACATCCTCTCTATGGTTTCCACGTCCTTTTTGTAGTGAGGTGACCAGAACAGACCACAGTACTCCAAGTGGGTCTGACCAGGGTGCTATATAGCTGCGACATTACCTCTCGGCAACTAAACTCAATTCCACGGTTGATGAAGGCTAATGCACAGTACACAGTTCGGTTCCCATCCCCCAGCAATTCTACTTTAAACTCTCCCCAATAGCCCTAGCAAACCTCCCCACCAGAATATTGGTCCTCCTGAGATTAAAGTGCAAACGGTCCTTTTTGTACAGGTCACACCTGCCCCAAAAGAGGTCCCAATGATCTAGAAATCTGAATCCCTGCCCCCTGCCCCAAACCCCAATCACGCATTTATCCTCCACAACATTCTATTCCTATACTCACTTTCATGTGGCGCAGGCTGTAATGCTGAGATTACTACATTTGAGGTCCTGCTTCTCGACTTCCTTCCTAACTGCCTGTAGTTTGTTTTCAGGACTTCTTCTTTTTTCCTAGCTATGTCGTTGATGCCAATATGTACCACGACCTCTGGCTGTTCTCATTCCCACTTTAAGATATCGTGGATGCAATCAGAAACATCCCAGACCCTGGCACCTGAGAGGTAAACTACCATCCGAAATTCTTTCCTGCATCCACAGAATCACCTGTCTGACCCCCTAACTATAGAGTCCCCTATCACTGCTGCCATCCTCTTCCTTTCCCTTACCTTCTGAGCCACAGGGCCAGACTCTGTGCCAGAGGCGCGACCACTGTTGCTTCCCCCACACAGGCTGTCTCCCCAAACAGTACTCAAACAGGAGTACTTATTGCCAAGGGTACAGCCTCTAGTACGTGACTCTTGCCCTTCCCTCTCCTGACTGTTACCCACTTACTGTCTCCCCTGGTCCCGGACTGACTACCTGCCTATAGCTCCTCTCTATCTCCTCTTCGCTCTCCCTGACCAGACGAAGGTCATCAAACTGCATCTCCAGTTGCCTAACGCGGTCCCTAAGGAGTTGCAGCTCGATGCATCTGGTGTAGATGTGGCCATCCGGGAGGCTGGGAGTCTCCAGGATCTCCCACATTTGACATCGAGCACACAACACCAGCCTCACACACATACTTTCTGTTTGTATTCTAAACAGATAACCTACCTAGCCTTGACCCCTTACCCCCGAAGCTCCATTGAGCTAAAGCCTTCCTATTCTGTCTCCCACTACTCTGACGCCCGCTTTTCCAATGCCCGCCGTATAAATCTGTCTTCTTTCTAAACTTGTCTCGCTGTTCTCACTGGCCGACTTCCACGCGCATGCTCAGTGGTGTCCCGTTCAAACCGCAGAAGAAATAATCGTCACCTTTTGAACTCTTCTCGTGTTTAAACTGTTCTCGCTATTCTCGTTGGCTGACCTCCACGTCCTTGTTCAGTCGTGTCCCGTTCAAACCGCTGCTTATTCTCATAAGGCATGTTCCCCAATCCTGGTGAAATCTTTGTGAATCTCCTCTGCACCCTTTCTGTAGTTTCCACGTCCAGTGGCGGCGCTGAGGTGGTGCTTGATGGTGCTATACCACCAGCAGAAATTACAATAGCATTATATTGCAATTAATACAATGGCACGTGCATTATCTTGGCCGGCGTGAAAAATGGATCGATTTTTAGTGAGAAAACGACCTCAGCCCGAGGAATCAGTGCCTCAGCCTAAGCCTGTCTTAATTGAAAGTGACATGCACAAAGAAGTAAGTGGGGATGAGGACGGCAGCAGTTCATCAAGGGAGTGTGAGGGCTACGTAGAGGAAAAAGAAATGCAGCGGGATTCGGAAGAGAACATGGATGAATCTGCTCTTCGTGCTAGTGGGAATACTGTTAGGGATGTTAGCCAACAGCCTGAGGAAGGACCCCCGTTGGCCAGCATTGAAAAAGCAATAGTTTGGCTATCAGCAAAGGAGTTCTATTTGTGGCTGGTTAGACCTGTACTCCTGGCTGGGATATTAGATCCGGAAAGATACCATGTTCTGCTTCGCATGCAGGCGTTTCCTGTGTGGAGGACATGGATTCCACTCTGTCTACCTTCACTGTCACCGGTTACCACAAATGGCGGAAAGCTACAACAGCTTTCAAAACCCACCATGTAAGTGCCACTCATAAGTTTGCTATGGAGGCATGGACCGAATTCAGATTGAGAAAACAAGACGATGCTCTCTCAGCAAAATGGGGAGAGGAATCATGGAGTGAAATTTCGACAAGAGCTACGGACCTGTGCGTCAATGTCGGTCTACAGAAAACAGACCACATGAAAGGAGACAGGCCCAGCCACCCCGCCGCCGACATGATATTGTTGTTGAAGCCCAAACCAAACGCACACTTGTCACATCCTCTGAGGACCTTCGCAAGCACTGTTTCTATCCGATTGCAGACAGACTTCTGACTGAAATGAAAACACGGTTCTCAATTGAGTCTGGGGGCGTTCTGACTGGAGTCTCAGCATTGAGTCCCAAACACAAGCTCTTCCTAGACAAGAATTGTCTTTGGCCAATGGCCCAATACTATGGAGTGACTGAAGTGAACCTGACTGCAGAGCTACATCAGGTTTGGTGTCTGCCGGAAACAAAACAAAAGCAAGGACAGACAGTGTATGACACAGTGGAATTTCCAGCTCTAATGAGATCCTACCGGGGTGTATATATAGATTTACACAAACTAATCTGCATATCACTGACTCTGCCTGTGACATCTGCCTCATGCGAACGGAATTTCTCTTGCCTCAGATGCCTCAAAAACTACCCAAGGAATAGCAGCGGCGATGCTCGGAGCAGCAACTTGACCCTGTTGGCCATAAACAGCCGGAGGACCAAGGCACTTGACATCCAGAATATCATTGATGCTTTCGCCACCAATCACAACAACAGACGGATTGTGCTTCTCCGAAAACATCAATGGTGAGTGCAGTTGATTGTTTAAAAAAAGTTTGGGCCTAGAATAATGCTGATTATAATTATTATTTTGTGGTGTATACCCCATAGTCCTCATGTTTCCTGCAAATCCTAAAACATTACATTTTCTGCTATTAAGCCGACTGGTTTTGCTTAGACTTCCAGGCGGTGATTCTGTTGATTTTTGTTTTAAATTCAGTAGCTGAATTAATTGATGGCCAGAGTACGGTTTGTCCAACTCTGGTAAAGCCTTGCATCTGCTGTTTGCCTTATTTGACTTTAATAACGGTGTAGCTTTTGGCATTGTCTGTCTATGTAAAGCGAATAACAGTGGGCATTGTGGGTTAGTGTTGTGTTTTTCAGTTGAAAATCACGCATTTGACGCTGATTGCGGGATTGGTGCGTGATTCATGTTCTGCGCTGTGGGTCGGATGCTCTGTTGGTTTGTTTGTTTATGCTCTGTGTCGCCCGGGTTCTCTCCGATGATGTTGATACTGTCACAGTTCACTTCTATATTAGATCTATCAATTGCTGTTGCTTGTGAATCAACAGAGGCATTTATAGTAGGCACGTAATGCTTGAAACTGACTTTTGAACACCATGTGTCTGGCCTTGCGAATACATATTACCATCCCTCAGCACCATCACTGAATAATTTAGCCCCACTGTAGCACCAGCAAGAAAAAATCTCTGGCGCCACCAGTGGGGACTGAGTTTGTTGGTTAAAATAGAAAAAGGGATATCGGAATTGGTGGAAGTATGCGCTGCATCAAGGTTTGCAGTCGTCAAAATTTTAGATGTAACAGAGTTAGGAAACCGCGTGTAGTCCCTCCAACACAAAATATGGGATATTACTGGAGAAAATTATCGGGATCAGATTCAGATTCGTGATACAGATACAGTGCTGTTTTGGGGATGTCTTCAGGGTGCACCGGGATTTGATGGTATCCCCGGACGAGGTCTACTTTGGAAAAGATTCTTGCCCCGTGCAGGTTTGCTGCAAAGTCCTGTATGTGCGGCACAGTGTAGTGGTCTGGAGTTGTAGCCTCGTTCAGTCTGCGGTAGTCGCCACATGGTCTCCAACCCCCGGCTGCTTTGGGCACCATGTGCAGGGGGGAGGCCCATGGGCTGTCGGACGTCCGTACGATCCCCAATTCCTCCATCCTCTTGAACTCCTCCTTCGCGAGGCGAAGCTTTTCTGGGGAGAGCCTTCATGCGCGGGCGTGGAGGGGTGCTCCCTGGGTCGGGATGTGGTGCTGTACTCCGTGTCTGGGCATGGCTGCCGTGAACTGCGGTGCCAGAATTGATGGAAAGTCCGCAGGATTCTGGTGAATTCGTTGTTCGACAGCGTGATGGAGTCCAGGTATGGGGCCGGCAACTTGGCTTCACCCAGGGATAACGTCCTGGCTTCCTGTTGCGGATGTCGTACCCCGTCGGGGGTAAGACGCTGATTTCTGCTCAGGTGTTGACCAAGAAGCGGCGTCCCGACTGTTTGTTCCAGATGTACAAGAGGCTGTCCTGGTGGCCAGCCGCCATAGCCATTAGCAGCAGCTGGCCCTGGCCCTTGCAGGGCGGGCGACAAAGGCGGGCTTCTGTGCCCCACCGCAGGTGGTAGAAACACCATTGTTCACTGTCCTCCTCACTCCTGCCTCTGTGTTGTGTGCACCCCACTGCCGGGCCTAGTCTGGTCTGCTGTTGGGCGCATGGCTTGGTAATCTGACCGACGGACGCCACGCTCTCCCTCTTGGCTTTCCACAGCACGTCTGCCCGGGTCGCCACCTTCCAGGGGTCACTGAAATCTGCGTCGGTCAGCAGCAGATGTATGTCCTCGGGCAGTTGCTCTAGGAACGCTTGCTCGAACATGAGGCAGGGCTTGTGTCCGTCAGCCAGGGCCAGCATCTCGTTCATTAATTCTAACAGCAGCCTGTCTCCCAAACCGTCCAGGTGCAGCAGGTGGGCACCTCGCTCACGCCGTCAGAGGCCAAAGGTCCCAATGAGCAGCGCTTTGAAAGCTGCATATTTGCCTTCTTCCGGGGGCGACTGTATGAAATCCTCAATCCGGGCGGCCGTCTCCTGGTCAAGGGCGCTCACCACGTAATAGTAACACGTGGAATCAGAGGATATCTGCCGAATCTAGAACTGGGCTTCTGCTTGGTCGCAGCATCCAGAAAGTCGGCAGTTCTAGCGAAACTGCGTGAACAGATGAAGAGTTGGTCATCTTTGGTCCAAATCCCGTTTGGACCGTCGGGGTCAGCAATGTAGCGATGTACTACACACAGCGCTGAAATAACGACACACAGTCAGTAAGTCGTTTCCAGACTAGTTTATTCAAACTTCGTGGCACTGGTTTTTAATCCCCAGCTCCCGCCCTCTCCGGGCGGAAATGACGTCAGAGGTGCATTACCAAAGTCTCTCCCCGCGCGCGGGCTATTTGTGAGCCGCTTCACCTGCGCAGAAAGTGGGTCGCCACAGTATCACTTTAGAAGGTGAAGGACTGAATTTGTAGAAAAGGAGAGGATGATAGTTTTGTAATACAGAGAAGATGATTCTGTTTACAGAGTGTATGAACTCAGTAAGTAAATGGTGTCTTTGTATAACGTAAGTGTTGCACACCTGCTGGGGATTCATGGTAGTCTTATGAATAGTCAAGAATAGAGGAGGATAGAGGTCCTAGGATAAATATCTTTGGATCAAGAAGAGGGAGATGTTGGCCCGAAAGAACTACAGTCTACAGATCAGTGAATTCTAATGGATCAAGGACAGTGGAGGCAGATGGACCAGCTGCCTTTGTTCTTGGCCAGATGGAGGAGATGGGGGTTGCCATTTTATGAAGAAGACTGTGTTTTTTTATTTTGTGAGTCAGTCGCTTGGCTGGATTGGTGTTTTAAAGTAGATGCAATGACGGCTCCAGTTATCTGCTGAACAAGGGATGATTTCCAAATAAGAAGTTATTTGTGAGAGACTTTTTGGTTGTGTATAGCATGTAGGTTTGTGAATGCTGGTTTGTGTGATTGAAGCGTGGGTTGATCGAGAACAAAGCACCATAAATTACCGATTGTCTACTGCTGGGAAATGGGCGATAAATAGATGCTAGCCTAGAGTAGAGCCAATAAAAAGGTGTTAATGGTCCGACACATGGACTCCAGCCAAGGACACTGGAGTGCGATATTTGAATTGGTAAGAAATGAATTTAAAAGCATTAATTCGCATTCTGTTGGTTTTAATAACAGCTGTCAAAGATTTGTATTGAGTGACATGGTTAACACAACTCTTCTTTATAAAGAAGTCATTAGATTGTCACTACCCTGAACAAAGTATAAATGCTCACCCTGCATTGTGAACAGGCGTGGGATTTTACCCTGCCAACTGCAGAAGTCTTCATGCGTTTGTCACGATCAGCCTCAAGTTATTTCTCATCAGAGGGACATTGAGTATCTGTGTGAAATGTGCTGGACGAACCAGTGAAAGGGAGGTTGTGTGGGGACACCTGCCATCTTTACGTTGTACGTGTCCAATGCGAATTACCACATTACTTATTTTAGAAAATCCCAATCCAGATTGAGCGTGGTCCATCAACCCCGATAAAATACAGGGCCCCAGTCAGAATGTTCTATTCCGAGGAATGCAGTGGCATTCTGGGCAGCGGCAGAGATCTGAAAAGGCTGAGCGTAACATGCTGAACACCGACGTCCCCATCCCTAAGGAGGAGACGCAGCTTTTTGTCGAACTCCTGGGGTATTGGCACCAACATATACCCCTTTTGACAATAATATCATTTCACCCCTATGTCAGATTACCCGCAAAAAGGCAGTTTTCCAATGGAATCCGGAACAACAGGCGTCCTTCGGGGTTGCCAAGCAGGCGGTGGAACAGACTGTCCCTTTCCCCCCGGGACAGAGTGACGCACCCTTCAGGCTGCAGGTTTCGGCTACACCTCGGGTGACTGACTGGAGCCTCTGGCAGGTTTTGAAGGGGCATCACGTCCACTCAGGGTTTTGGACTAAGAACCTCCCTAAGGCGGCGATCGAATACTCTCCATTTGGGAGGCAAGTTGTTTGGCTCTGCCGGCGACTGGACATCAGAAAGCGGCTGAGTCGCCTGTGCTGTGACCGCATCTCCGTGTCACACAGAGGGTAAAATCTGACAATTTCATAGGGCCGAGAAAGGTCCGGATGGTTTTAGCCGGCTCTGTGAACAGGTTGTGTCTTTGCCGTATAGTCACTGTTGCACTCTGAATCCCATCAAATCCCTCCCAGACAGCGGGGGAAGCTGTATGATGATTTGACCCCTGAAAAAAAAAATACAAGTCTGGTTCACAGACGGCTCCAGCTGTTGGCGGAGAGGCAAGCATCGGTACAAAATGAAGTGAAACACGGCGACTGTTCAACCAGCGACGGACAAGGTTGTCACGGGAAGTTCGGGTGGGTTAATCCAGTCAATTGGCTGAATTGGTGCCCTGAACTCTGCCCCTCCGAGCGGCAACAAGGCTTATCAGGGTCTATACCGACTCCTGGTCAGTCGCTAATGGCGTGGTGGTATGGATGCCTCAGTGGCACCGGAAAAATTGGGAGGTGCATGGGTAATCTCTTTGGGAACAACCTGATTGGGAATATATTGGAGGGGTGCATGCCAGTGGCAGATTACTGTCTGCCATGTTGATGCCCAAACTTCTTGGGACAGCGAGGAGGCCATTCATAACGCTGCTGTGGATAGAGCAGCGGAGATCAGAGAGGCCACAGTGTGTTCCGAGGAGGAGGACTGCGGTCACCTTGTGACCTGGGCACACCAGAAGATTGGGCACGGGGGTGGATGGGAAGAGGAAATGGAGGATGGCTCGAGCGGTGGCCTTTACTTAGGACGAGGCCCGAACAGCAGCTGCGAATTGCTCGACCTGCCAACAAGTTAAACCCAGGAGGGACTGGCGGGTCCCTCCGGGCATATTTGAAGGGGTACGGGAGCTGGTCAGATCTGGGAGATCGGTTACGTTGAGCCTCTGCTGGGACAAAACAAAAAGCGTTATGTGCTGAGTGACAATGTTTGGCACGTATTCCGGCGGGCCGTGTCCGGCAGCCAGTGACACTGGAGCGCAATATTTGAATTGGTAGGAAATGAATCTAAAAAGAGACACTTCAAGTGTGCTGGCGGCGATAACTCTGCAGCATTGCGGGTGTGAGGTGCCCCACGCACGGATACGAGGAGATTCGAGACGGGACTACGTGGAACATGTGGCCTGCAGCAGAATCTCCAGTAATATATTTCCTGTTCTTCGTCTGTTAATGGAATGTCAGGAACATTTAGTTGTGTGTACACAGGTATTGGTTGTGTAAATTCACCTGTTCTTCTGTTGAGACAATAAGTGTATTGGTCGGTAAATATAGATCTCTCTGATCATTATTACAAGGGGTGATCCTTTTAACACATACTTGCATTGTGGCATTGTGGTCACAGGATGCAACGTGTTCCCCTACACAAACTTCTGTTGCCTTCCCTGACTCATTCCCTGATACCAGATCCAGTATCGCACGCTCTCTCCTGGGGACTTCTCCATACTGATGAAAGTAACATTTTTTTTCTTTTTTTCTTATATGCATTTTTTAAAATTTTATTTAATTGCGTTTTTAAGTAATTACAAGTGTGGAAAAAATTTATATATCCCTTCCCCCCCTCCCCTTAACCCCTCCCCCCTAACTTCCCTATATATATAAAAAAAGAGAAAGTAAGAAAGAAAAAAAAAGAAAAAGTGCCTGGTTATTGTTCTAAAATTCAACCTTTTTGGACAAATTTAAGACTTTTACTGGAACAAATTACGGGAATACAACTTCCTCATAATCCAATTTTACTTTTACTAGGTGATATTGAAGGGATAAAACCGAAACTCAAACTAAATAAATATCAGAAAGGAATTCATAAAAATTGCACTGGCAGTAGCCAAAAAGGCTATTGCAGTTACTTGGAAATCGGATACATATTTAAGTATAGATTGTTGGAAGAATGAAATCTATGGCTGTATTCCATTAGAAAAAAATACTTATAATTTAAGAGATGAATATGAAACATTTTTTGAAAATTTGGTGCCCTTATTTACAAAAGAAAGTAACTTTCTTGAACATATTTGACAAACTCTATCCCATCTGGTCTTTTGTCTTTTTACAGTATGGGATTCCCAGTCAATATGTGGAAATTTAAAATCACCTACTATAACAATCTCATGTTTCCTTGTAACGGTCTGCGATCTCTTTACAAATTTGTTCCTCTGAATCTCTAGGACTGTTGGGTGGTCTTTCATATAGCCCCATTGTGTTGCCCTTAAGGCATTTGTTTTAGCTTTATTACATCTTCGCTTTAGTAATTCGTTTGTGATTATGTTTTAGTTAAAGTTAAGGTTGTTGAAAGTAAATTCGTTGTCTGTGATGTATCGCGGCATGCGATGACGTCACAGTCGGTTTCGCCGCGTCTTGTGGGAAAATACCGGTTTGGAGAAACGGGAAGGAGGGGCCTTGTGTGTGCAGGATCAGCGTAAGAAAAGTTTTCATTTTACTCACTAGGAAACATCATAGAAGCACGCCTTTTCAGCATACGTTAATGTGGAAGAGTGAACAGTAAACGGTTAATCTTACTGCGATCATGCCTCATTGATTACGGTTGAAACTTCTTGTTTAGCTCAGGAGTTCTTACACCTGAATGAGAACATTATACCCATTAATGTGGTCATATTTTTCTTATGTCTCAGTTCCACCCATTTCACCTCACAAGTTGCCTTCTCCAGTCTGTCCTGACGGTACATTGCTGTGACATTTTCCCTGACAAGTAACGCCACCCCACCTCCCTTTAATCACTCCCATTCTGTCATATCGACAACAACGGAACCCGGATCACCAAGCTGCCACTCCTTCCCCGCCTGCAATCAAGTCTCACTAATGGCTGCAATATCATTATTCCAGATGTTGATCCCTGTCCTGAGCGTATCCGCCTTTCCTATGATACTTCGTGCACTGAAACATGCGCACGCGGGACACTAGTCGCACAGCGCTCAACCTTTTGATTCCTGACTATCTGTTCTGGCACACTGGTTCCTACCCCCTGCAACTCTAGTTTAGGCCCACCGTGCAGCATTAACTTTCGCTTCCTGTTCAGATGCAATCGTCCCTTCTGTGCAGATCCCACCTTCTATGTCCTCCCTCTTACACGAAGTCCTGAGCCATGCATCAAACGATATAATCTTCCTAGTTTCTGGCCTGACTAGCACGTGGCATCAGTAGAAATACTGAGATCACAAACCTGGATCACCCTTTAACTTAGCACCTAACTCCCTGAACTCCTTATGCAGAACCCTCGTCGCTTTTCCTACCCATGACATGGGTACCTACATGGAGCACGTTCATCTTCTTACTTAATAATGCCGAGGACTCAGTCGGAGATGTCCCAGACCTTGAACCTGGGTGGCAAAATATCATCCGGGAATCACGTTCACACCCACAGAACCTGCCGTCCGTCCCCTAACTAGCAATCCCCCTGTCATCGCTATGATGATATCGAGTCTCTTCTTTCTCTCCTTCCCTTCTCAGTCACAACGCTAAACCACTGTGACGTTACTCTGTTAGAGCAACCCCCACCCAGCAGTGAGGGGTTCGTTCTTTCGTTCTCTCTCTCTCTCTCTCTCTCTCTCTCTCTCTCTCTCTCTCCCTCATCTCTCTCTCTCTCTCTCTCTCTCTCTCTCTCTCCTCTCTCTCTCTCCTCTCTCTCTCTCTCTCTCTCTCTCTCTCTCCTCTCTCCTCTCTCTCTCTCTCTCTCTCTCTCTCTCTCTCTCTCTCTCTCTCTGTCTCTGTCTCCTGTCTCCTGTCTCCTGTCTCCTGTCTCCTGTCTCCGTAATCCTTTTAATCTTCCTGACCTGATGCACTTGTCGCAGTTGTCGTCGTCACGAACACTGGAATTCTCGCTGCTCAGGACGTCCCGGAAGATACGCATTCATCCATCCTGCCGGGTATCTCTTGTTCCTAACTGAGCAGATTTAAGGAGGGGAAGGGAGGGAGAAAACAAGCCAGAGATTTTCTTTCCTTTGATTTTACTAACTGAAGCTTCGAAGAGCTAAAGCCTCAAGCTCACCAGACTGGCGATGGCCACTGTGTTTGTTACTGCCTTTCTTTAATCTGCTCTTGCTAATCAATCTCAGATGCGGATTGGTCGCTGGTCAGACTTCAAATACACTACCACAATCCTTCTTCTACTCGGGCAGCGGACCTGAGAAACCTGTCCTCTCAGACTTCCGACATCCAGCTTGGTCGCTGGTCAGTGTGCTCAGGAATATCGTGGTGAGTTCGCAGTTTATGTCTTTGGTTCGTAGTGTGGCATCCGGCTGGGGCGTAGCGGCATCAGCGCTGGACTTCGGGGCGAGATCCGAATCCGACCGGCTCTTCCTCCCTGCCTGGGTTGACTATCGACTTGACCTAGCAACTCGACCTCATTCAAAGAAAACCTGGGCCGGGATGGGCTCCGGCAGGTTTCAGATGCCCAAGCCTCAGAGCGAAAAGATCCGTGCAAAAAGCTTGTCATGACAGCGCCCGATGAATCCACCAGGAGTTACGGACACGGACACATGCACGCGCACGCGCGCGCTCAGAGGTTGTGGTTGCGCACACGCACACGCGCGCATGCACGCTTGTGGTTGATAAATAAATGGCGCTAATTATTGTTCTTGTTTTAAAATGCGCTCGTTGGGATTATGTTACATTTTTAGCCTAGGTTATACAATATTTGTTTAACATAGAATTATAGAAATAAAAACCTGCAGTACAATGCAGGCCCTTCCGCCCGCAAAGCTGTGCCAAACACATCCCTACCTTTGAAATTACTAGGCTTACCTATAGCCCTCTACTAAGCTCATGGACCTATCTAAAAGCCTCTTAAATGACCCTATCGTATCCGCCTCCACCACCGTTGTCAGCAGACCATTCCATGCACTCACCACTCTGAGTAAAAAACTTACCCCTGACATCTTCTCTGTACTTACTCCACAGCACCTTAAAACTGTGGCCTCTTGTGGCAAAACTTGAGTCCTCCTGGGAAAAAGCCTCTGACTATTCACACGATCAATGCCTCTCATCATCTTGTACACCTCTATCAGGTCACCTCTCATCCTCCTTCACTCCAAGAAGAAAAAAAACGAGTTCACTCAACCTATTCTCATAAGGCATGCTCCCCAATCCAGGCAACATCCTTGTAAATCTCCTCTGCACCATTTCTATGGCTTCCACATTCTTCCTGTAATGAGGCGACCAGAAGTGAACACAGTACTCCAAGTAGGGTCTGACCAGGGTCCTATGTCGCTGCAACATTACCTCTGGGCTCCTAAATTCAATTCCACCATTGATGACGGCCAATACACCATACGTCTTCTTAACCACAGAGTCAACCTGTACAGCTGCTTTGAGCATCCTATGGACTCGGACCCCAAGATCCCTCTGATCCTCCACACTGCCAAGAGTCTTACCATTAATACTATATTCTGCATCATATTTTACCTACCAAAATGAACCACTTCACACTTATCTGGGTTGAACTCCATCTGCCACTTCTCAGCCCAGTTTTACATCCTATCAATGTCCCGCTGTAACCTCTGACAGTCCTCCACACTATCCACAACACCTCCAGCCTTTGTGTCATTAGCAAACTTAGTAACCCATCCCTTCAATTCTGCATCCAGATCATTTACGAAAATCACAAAGGGTAAGGATTCGAGAACAGATCCCTGAGGCACTGCACTGGTGACCAACGTCCATGCAGAATATGACCCGTCCACAACCACTCTTTGCCTTCTGTGGGCAAGCTACTTCTGGATCCACAAAGTGATTTCCCCTTGCATCCCATGCCTCCTTACTTTCTCAATAAGCCTTGCATAGGCTACCTAATCAAATGGCTTGCTGAAATCCATCTACTACTCTACCTTCATCAATGTGTTTAGTCACATCCTCAAAAAATTAAATCAGGCTCGTAAGGCACGACCTGCCCTTTACAAAGCCATGCTGTCTACTCCTAATCAGATTATACCTCTCCAAATGCTCATAAATTCTGCCTCTCAGGATCTTCTCCATCAACTTACCAACCACTGAGGTAAGACTCACTGGTCTATAATTACCTGGGCTATCTCTACTCACTTTTTTGAATAATGGAAGAACATCCATAACCCTCCAATCCTTGGGAATCTCTCCCGTCTCCATGAATGATGCAAAGATCATCGCCAAATGTTCTCCCTTGGCTCCGACAGTAGCCTGTGGTACATTTCGTCAGGTCCCAGTGACTGATTCAACTTGATGCTTTCAAAAGCTCCAGCACATCCTCTTTCTTAATATCGACCTGCTCAAGCTTTTCAGTCTGCTGCAAGTCATCACTACTATGACTAAGATCCTTTTCCATAGTGAATACTGAAGTAAAGTATTCATTAAGTACCTCTGCTATTTCCTCCGGTTCCATACATACTTTACCACTGTCACATTTGATAGGTCCTATTCTTTCACGTCTTATCCTCTTGCTCTTCACATACTTGTAGAATGCCTTGGGGTTTTCCTTAATTCTGCCCGCCAATGCCTTCTCATGGCCCCTTCTGGCTCTCCTAATTTCCTTCTTCAGCTCCTTCCGAGTAGCCTTATAATCTTCTAGATCTCTAACATTACCTGGCTCTCTGAACCTTTTGTCAAGAAGAAAAGAAAAGCTTACTAGACTTATTACAGCCTTTGAACACCATGGTTCCTGTACCCTCCCATAACTTCCCTGTCGCATTGGAACATACATATACAGAGCTCTACAAAAATATCCCCAGAATATTTGACACATTTCTTCTGTACATTTCCCTGAGAACATCTGTTTCCAATTTAAGTCGCCAACTTCCTGCCCGATACCTCATAATTCCCCTTACTCCAGTTAAACACTTTTCTAACTTGTATGTTCCTATCTCTCTCCAAGACTATTGTAAAGGAGATAGAATTATGATCACTATCTCCAAAATGCTCTCACACTGAGTGATTTGCCACCTGACCAGGTTCATTTTCCAATACCAAATCAAGTACAGACTCTCCTCTTATATACATACTCTGTCAAGAAACCTTCCTGAACACACCTAACAAACTCTACCCCATCTAAACCCCTCGCTCTAGGGAGATGCCAATCGATATTTGGGAGATTAAAATCTCCCATCACAACATCTCTGTTATTATTTCACTTTTTCAGGATCTGTTTCCATATTTGCTCCTCGATATCCCTTTCACTATTGGGCGGCCTATTATAAACAGCCAGGGAAGTTATTGACCCCTTCCTGTTCCTAAACTCCACCCACAGAGACTCCGTAGACAATCCATCCATGGCATCCACCTTTTCTGCAGCTGTGACACTATCTCCGATCCACAGTGCCACGCCCCCACCTCTTTGCCCCCCTCCCTGTCCTTTCTGAAACATCTAAAACCCGGCACTTGAAGTAACCAATCCTGTTCCTGAGCCATCCAAGTCTCTGTAGTGGCCACCACATCATATCTCCAAGTACTGATCCACGCACTAAGCTCATCCGCTTTGCTCACAGCACTCTTGCTTTAAAGTAGAAACTTCTCAAGCCTTCGGTCTAAACACGTTCCTTCTCTATCACCTGCTGATCCTCCCTCTCACACCGTCTACAAGCTTTCTCTATTTGTGAGCTAACCTCCTCTTCCCCAGTCTCTTCAGTTGAGTTCCCACCCCCAACAATTCTAGTTTAACCTCTCCCTAGTAGCCTTAGCTAACTTCCCGCCAGGATATTGATCCCCCTGGGATTCAAGTGCAACCCGTCCTTTTTGTACAGATCACACCTGCCCCAATAGAGGTCCCAATGATCCAGAATTCTGAATCCTTGCCCCCTGTGTCACAATTTGGGGGCAAGGGTGCTGGGGGAGGACCCAAATGCAGGACACAAAAAAAACTGTTTTGTGGGGTTAACTAAATAGAGTTTATTACTAGTTACAAGGAGAGCAGTGACGCAAGGATAGAACAGAGAGAAATCAAAGACAGCAAAGTGGAAACGGGAATAGGCATAATGGACAGGACTCAGGCCCTGGACTAGGCCGAGACTCGGGGTCTGGGCTAAGACTTGGAGCTCGCGGATTGGAGCCAGGATTCGGAGCTCGAGGATCGGAGCCCGGACTCGGAACACGGACCTCGCAGCCTGGACTCGGAACACGAATCTTGGAGCCTGGACTCGATACCTCAACCTCAGAGCCAGGACTTGATAGATAGATAGATAGATAGATAGATAGATACTTTATTCATCCCCATGGGGAAATTCAACCTTTTTTCCAATGTCCCATACACCTGTTGTAGCAAAAACTAATTTCATACAATACTTAACTCAGTAAGAACTAACTCAAAAAGCATTAATAATAGCTTAAAAAAGTTCTTAAGTCCTGGCAGTTGAATTGTAAAGCCTAATGGCATTGGGGAGTATTGACCTCTTCATCCTGTCTGAGGAGCATTGCATCGATAGTAACCTGTTGCTGAAACTGCTTCTCTGTCTCTGGATGGTGCTATGTAGAGGATGTTCAGGGTTTTCCATAATTGACCGTAGCCTACTCAGCGCCCTTCGCTCAGCCACCGATGTTAAACTCTCCAGTACTTTGCCCACGACAGAGCCCGCCTTCCTTACCAGCTTATTAAGACGTGAGGCATCCCTCTTCTTAATGCTTCCTCCCCAACACGCCACCACAAAGAAGAGGGCGCTCTCCACAACTGACCTGTAGAACATCTTCAGCATCTCACTGCAGACATTGAATGACGCCAACCTTCTAAGGAAGTACTTGAACACCAAAGCCAGGACTTGATACTTGAACACCAAAACCAGGACTTGATACTTGAACCTCGGGGCCAGGACTTGATACTGGAACCTTGGGGCCAGGACTTGATACTTGAACCTCAGACCTTGGACTTGATACTCAAACACAGAACATAGAACACTGAGCCGGGACTCCTCCTTAGACACAGGACGGAATCGGGACTCTTCTTATTCATGGGACAGGCTCAGACACAGAACGCTCCATAACGCTCTCGCCCCGAACTGCTGAAGCCGGAGACTTATAAACTGCCGGTTCGGTTGAGAGTAAATTGCCTTTAATCTCCCAGCCCGAGGGATACGGGAAAACAGGGAATTAAAGGGAAACAAGGAGTCAACGGTCCGGATCGTAACACAAAGAAGGTAAATTTAAAGTGAACCCAATCCAGACCATGACAGTACTCCCCCCTCCACTAGTGGGACCATCCAGGCGGCCAACATGTTTGCCCGTATTATCAATGACACGGGTGGGTGCAGGGGGTTTTGGTCTGCGGACAAAGCAGAACAATAATACCTTGACCTATATAACTGACGTTGTATTTACCCCATTCCTCCTAAACTGATAACTGGGACTTAGAGTCACCTTCTTGAATTTCTAAGTTGCAGTCTGTGTGGGGTTCTGGCTAACGAGAGTTTGAAAAAAAGAAAGTGTGTGTCTGCTGCGTCCATGTTTGTCGAGAGCGTTCTGTCACTCGAGCGTGACAGTCAACGAACGCAAGTGCAGAACATGGGCGGGGAGGCAGAATCAGGAGGCGTTATCAACGTAGCGAGTGTGGAGTCGGTATCCAAGAGCGATGCGTGACCTAGAAATGATAATCCTAAGAACCCTGAAATGGGGTTACTCACACCGGAGTGGACCAACAAACTGGCATCTCCTTGTTGTGGTCACAGGGTTTTTCTACTGCATTTGCTGATGGAAAGCAGGTGTTTGTAGTTAGTGGAACCAGGGAATGTTTGGAACTAAACGAGGTGATTGAGGCCCAATTCCTGAGGTAAATAGCCAGGTGGGCGAATGCCAGAAGGGACCATGACACCCTGCTCCAAACGCTCAACCACGCATTTATCCTCCACCTCATCCTATTCCTCTTCTCACTGTCGCGTGGAACAGGCAGTAATCCCAAGATTACTAACTTTGTGGTCCTGTTTCTCAACTTCCTTCCTAACACCCTGTAGTCTTTTTTCAGGACCTCCTCCCTTTTCCTAAGTATGTCATTGGTACCAATATGTACCACCACCTCTGGCTGCTCTCCCTCCCACCGCAGGATATCTTGGACACAATCAGAAACATCCCAGACCCTGGCACCTGGGAGAAAAACTACCACACAAAATGCTGGTTGTTTGAATTTCCAGCATCTGCAGATTTCCGCGAGGCAAACTGCATTCCAAATTTCTTTCCCACGTCCACAGAATCGCCTGTCTGACGCCCTAACTGTAGAGTCCCTTATCACTACTTCCTTCCTCTTCCCTTCCCTACCCTTCTGAGCCACAGGGCCAGATTCTGTGCCAGAGACACGGACACTGCCGCTTCCCCCAAGTAGGCTGTCACCCCAACCCCCGCCAACAGTACTCAAATAAGAGTACTTCTTGTCAAGGGGTACAGCCAGTGGGGTACTCTCTAGTACCTGACTCTTTCCCTTCCCCGTCCTGACTGTGACCCACTTGTCTGTCTCCTGTGGCCCGGGTGTGACCACCTGCCTGTAGCTCCTCTCTATCACCTCCTCACTCTCCCTGACCAGGCGAAGGTCATCGATCTGCATCTCCAGTTCCCTAACTCTGTCCCTCGGGAGCTGCAGCTCGACACACCTTGTGCAGATAAGGCCGTCCGGGAGGCTGGGATCCTCCAGGACCAACCACATCTGACACCGAGCACAGAAAACTGGCCTCACACACATACTTTCTACCTTGTCTCGCCCCTTACCGCCTAATCCCGTTGAGCCAAAGCCCACTCGCTCTGCTGCCCACTGGATATGGCTGCCTTCTTTTTAAACCTTTCGTGCTCTACTGGCTGACGTCACGCGCCTGCGCAGTCTCGCCTCTCGTAGTTAAAAAAAAACTCCCTTCGCTCCGAAAAAATCAGCAGTTAACTCGCAGCCTTCTTGCTCCAAATTCTGGTTTGCGGGTCACCTTGAGGTGTAACCGAGGTGTGTAATAATCACCTCGCTGTCTTTATGCGACTGAGTTGGTTCTCTCCCCGGGTCTTAGTGCCCGGTCTAATTTTGTGCCCTTCGCAATAACACCGGCAGCTGAGCTAACGCGCTTCTCTCCCTCTGTCACCAAGGACTGAATGCTCGCCACAAAATAATCTGCGTAATCCCAAACACTAAACTAATGAAGTGCAACGATATAATGCAATATAAATGATATTTTCTGTTTCTAAGAAACCGTAGGGGTGCTGTATTTAACAGTGCAACGAATTGTCCATAAAATACAATATTGAACAAATCGGTTGAGAAACTTTTCAGTTTCTCATAAATCAAATCGGATTTCAAAGTTGAAAATGTGCCCTCTAGTGTCCGTTTATCAAGATAATGAACGCAATTTGGAGCGTCCTCTTAAAAGAAACTAATAATTTTACTCCCAGAGCTTTGAGGACAGGGTGTATTTTACGAAGAAGGGTTACTGCAATCAACTGAATTTCTAGCTATATAAACACACTGCAGGAAACCCAAATATTGCTTGGACATAACTGAAAGAAATCCCAAATCATTTTGGGATTCGAATAATTGACTAAATTTAACAAAAACAGACTTCAATTATAAATGACCAGGATGAGGAAGTGGAGGGATGGGTTAGTAAGTTTGCTGATGACACCAAGGTTGGGGGTGTTGTGGATAGTGTGTAGGGCTGTTAGAGTTGACAGTGGGACATCGATAGGATGCTAAACAGGGCTGAGAAGCGGCAGATGGAGTTCAACCCAGTTACATGTGAAGTGGTTCATTTTGGTAGCACAAATATGATGGCAGAATATAGTATTAATGGTAAGACTCTTGGCAGTGTGGAGGATCAGAGGGATCTTGGGGTCCGAGTCCATAGGATGCTCAAAGCAGCTGTGCAGGTTGACTCTGTGGTTAAGAAAAAGTATGGTGCATTGGCCTTCATCAATCGTGGAATTGGATTTAGGAGCCGAGAGGTAATGTTACAGCTATATAGGACCCTGGTCAGACTCCACTTGGAGTATTGTGCTCAGTTCTGGTCGCCTCATTGCAGGAAGGATGTGGAAACCATAGAAAGGGTGCAGAGGAGATTTGCAAGGATGATGCCTGGATGAGTGAGCATGCCTTATGAGAATAGGTCGAGTGAACTCAGCCTTTTCTGCTTGGAGCAAAGAGGATGAGAGGTGACCGGATAGAGGTGTATAAGCTGATGAGAGGCATTGATCGTGTGAATAGTCAGAGGCTTTTTCCCGGGCTGAAATGTTTGCCACAAGAGGACACAGATTTAAGGTGCTGAGGAGTAGGTACAGAGCAGTTGTCAGGGGTATTTTTTTTACTCAGAGAGTGGTGAGTGCATGGAATGGGCTGCCGGCAACGGTGGTGGAGGCGAATACAATAGGGACTTCTACGAGGTTTTTAAATAGGTACATGAGCTTAGTAAAGTAGAGGGCTATAGTTAAGCCTAGTAATTTCTAAGGTAGGGATGTGTCTGGCACAGCTTTGTGGGCAGAAGTGCCTGTATTGTGCTGTACGTTTTCTATACTTCTATGTTAAGCATATATTGTATAAGCTAAACTAAAAATGTAACAATAAATGAAATTGAACATCCCACCGTAATCCCAATGAACGCAGTTTGAAACAAGAACAATAAATAGCGCTATTTATTTATTAATCTCAACACCAGAGTGCGTGCGCGCGTGTGTGTCCGTGTCCGTAACTCCCGGTGGAGTCGTCGGGGCGTCGTCATGACAAGCTCTTCGCACGCACGGCGATCTGAAACCTGGCGGAGCCCATCCAGGTTTCTTTTGAAGGTTGATTGAGAGCGTGCAAGGGAGCTGTCCGGATTCGAACTCCTGACCTCTCGCCCTAAAGTCCATCCAGATACTTCACAAAAAGCACATAAACTGCAAACTCACCACGATGTTCCCGAGCACACTGACCAGCGACCAATCCGCACCTGAGATTGATTAGCAAGAGCAGATTAAAGGAAGGCAGTAACAAACACAGTGGCCATCGCCAGTCTGGTGAGCTTGAGGCTTTAGCTCTTCGAAGCTTCAGTTAGTGAAATCAAAGGAAAGAAAATCTCTGGTTTGTTTTCTCCCTCCCTTCCCCTCCTTAAATCTGCTCAGTTAGGAAGAAGAGATACCAGGCAGGATAGTTGAATGCGTATCTTCCGGGACGTCCTGAGGCAGCGAGAATTCCAGTGTTCGTGATGTTACGAATGTGCCACAACTCTGAGGGGCCGAAGGGTACAAAGTAGCCCCCTCCTTTTTGAGAATCGCAAAATCGCTATTAAATCGGGTCTGGGACCCAGGAAATGAGAGAGAATCCTCAAGGTTTTGGAATGTGTCCTGGGCCTCCGCAAGAAAAAGCCACGGATAACGGCCATTGTCTCTTGGAGACGGAATTGTGTATTGAGTACTGTACTATTCATTGAAAACCCTCAGGGGACAACCATAGTGGGCTGGTTGAGGGATTGCATCATCCCAATCTGATTGACATCTGAGACCCCGTCAGTAAGGATAAAAGAGGGTCTGGGGAACAACCCCTTTAGACGCACCAGGAGAAACGTATGAGACCGGTGGGGACTCGTGTGTGTGTCCATCCTTGCCCGGATGACGAGTCTTCCACGGAACGGCCTCGCTAAAGGACGAATACGGATCAAGATCAGATAAAGGAAAGCAGGCAAGTTTCTAAAATCTGTCTCTCTCCAACCAAAGGCTGCAGCCTGAATGAACTGAGTGACTTTTATATTTCCATCGGACAATGCATTTATCCCTTAGACAACGATAGAGCTTATTTCTTATTGATTATTATTATACCCGCACTTTTAGATTTAGTATTGACGACGTATATTATCTGTATGTTTGGATTGATATTATTTTTGTGTATTTTTACCAATAAATACTGTTAAAAATAATACCATCAGGCTTCAACGGACCTCTCTATCTTTGCTGGTCAGTGACCCAGTTACGGGGTTCGTAACAGTGACGACAACTGTGACAAGTGCATTAGGTCAGGAAGATAAAAGGGATTAAGGAGACAGAGTGGGGGGAGGAGAGAGAGAGAGAGAGAGAGAGAGAGAGAGAGAGAGAGAGAGAGAGAGAGAGAGAGAGAGAGAGAGAGAGAGAGAGAGAGAGAGAGAGAGAGAGAGAGAGAGAGAGAGAGAGAGAGAGAAACACGAACCCCTCAGTGCTGGGTGGGTGTTGATCTAACAGAGTAACGTCACAGTGGTCTAACGCTGTGACCGAGAAGGGAAGGAGAGAAAGAAGAGGCTCGATATCATTATAGCTAGGAGGATCGTTTGTTAGGGGGACGGACAGGAGCTTCTGTAGCTGTAAATGTGATTCCCGGATGATATTTTGCCACCGGGGGCCAAGGTCTGGGACATCTCCGACTGAGTCCTCGGAGTAAGAAGATGAACGTGGTCCATGTAGGTACCCATGTCATGGGTAGGACGTTCGACGAGGTTCTGCATAGGGAGTTCAGGGAGTTAGGTGCTAAGTCAAAAGGCAGGAGATCCAGGTTTGTGATCTCAGTATTTCTACTGATGCCACGTGCTAGTCAGGCCAGAACGAGGAAGATTATATCGTTTGATACATGGCTCAGGAGACCGTGTAGGAGGGAGGACATAGAAGGTGGGATCTGCACAGAAGGGACGGTTGCACGTGAACAGGAAGGGGACCAGCGGGAAGGTACGTTAATGCTGCACGGTGGGCTTTAAAATAGAGGTACAGGGGGGTGGGAACCTGAGCGCCAGAACAGATAGTGGGGAGGTTGTGGAGGCAGATGTTGGTGAGACCACAGACAAAGTCAGGAATCAACAGGTTGAGCATGGTGTGACTAGTGTCCCGCATGCGTGTGTTTCAGTGCACGAAGTATCATAGGAAAGGCCGATACGCTCAGGGCAGGGATCAACACCTGGAATGATGATATTGTAGCCATTAGTGAGACGATTGCAGACGGGGCAGGAGTGGCAACTCAGTGATCCGGGGTTCCTTTGTTTTCGACATGACAGAGCGGGAGGGATTAAAGGAGGATGTGTGGCATTACTTGTCAGGTAAAATGTCACAGCAATGTACCGTCAGGACAGACTGGAGAAGGCGACTTGTGAGGTGTTATGGGTGGAACTGAGACATAAGAAAAATATGCCTACATTAATGATGCTATATTATAGACCACCGAACAGTCCTAGGGATCGAGAGGAACAAATTTGTAAAGAGATCGCAGAATGTTGTAAGAAACATGAGATTGTTAGAGTAGGTGAATTAAAATTTCCACATAGTGACTGGGAATCCCATACGGTAAAAAGACTAGATGGGATAGAGTTTGCCAAATGTGTTCAAGAAAGTTACTTTCATCAGTATGTAGAAGTCCCAAAGAGAGAGCGTGCGATACTGGATCTGGTATCAGGGAATGAGTCAGGGCAGGCAACAGAAGTTTGTTTAGGGGAACACTTTGCATCCTGTGACCGCAATGCCACAAAGCAAGTATCTGTTAACAGGATCACCCCTTGTAATAATGATCAGAGAGATCTATATTTACCGACCAATACATTTATTGTTTCAACGGAAGAACGGATGAATTTACACAACCAATACCTGTGTGCACACAACTAAATGTTTCTGACATTCCATTAACAGACCAAGAACAGAAAATATATTACCGGAAATTCTGCTGCTGGCCACATGTTCCACGTAGTCCCGTCTCGAATCTCCACGTATCCGTGCGTGGGGCACCTCGTACCCGCGATGCTGCAGAGTTATCGCCGCAGTGACAATCTAATGACTTCTTTATAAAGAAGAGTTGTGCTAACCGTGTCACTCAATACAAATATTTGACAGCTGTTATTTAAACCAACAGAACGCAAATTAAAATTTTTAGATTCCTTTCCTACCGATTCAAATATTGCACTCCAGTGTCCTTTGGCTGGAGTCCATGTGTCGGACCATTAATACCTTTTTATTAGCTCTGCTCCAGGCTGGCATCTATTTATCGCCCATTTCCCAACAGCCGAGAATCGGTAATTTATGGTGTTTTGCTCTCGATCAACCCACGCTTCAATCACACAAACCAGCATTCAGAAACCTGCATGCCATACCCAACCAAAAAGTCTCTCACAAATAACTTCTTATTTGGAAATCATTCCCTGTTCAACAGATAACCTGAGCCATCATTGCATCTACTTTAAAACACCGATCCAGCCAAGCGACTGACTCACAAATTGGAAAACACACAGTCTTCTTCATAAAATGGCAGCCTCCATCTCCTCCATCTGGGCAAGAACAAAGGCAATAGGTCTGTCTACCTCCACTGTCCTTGGTCCATTTGAATTCACTGATCTGTAGACTGTAGTTCTTTCGGGCCAAAATCTCCCTCTTCTTGATCCAAAGATATTTATCCTAGGACCTCTATCCTCCTCTATTCTTGACTATTCATAAGACTACCATGAATCCCCAGCAGGTCTGCAACACTTAAATTATACAAAGACACCATTTACTTACTGAGTTCATACACTCCGTAAATAGAATAATCTTCTCTGTACTACAAAACTATCATCCTCTCCTTTTGTACAAATTCATCCCTTCACCTTCTAAGGTGTTATACATTAAACCATTATCAGGGTACATAAAATTAATATAACTGTAGCATATACTACTCTCCTCAGCGATGGATGTATTTCAACATTTGATCACAAATTCTAAAAAATATCCCATGAGTCTCAGTCACTTAAGATTTAATTTGCTTTATCAGCATGTCTTATTAAATTTTGTGTCTTTAGTCCATTGATGGATTATCTTCTTTGCCTCCTCCACAACATGTCCAGTCTGCAGTCAAATGAGGGATCGGTGGCGACTCAGTAACAACTTCATCCCACAAATATCGATCTGTATCAGTGCGTCGGATCATGAAGCTCTCTTCATTATCGTGTCTCCTTCTGACAGTGGCAAATTTCATCAATGCCAAATCTAAAGTTATGCTCCCAACTGGAATATTGTGACTTCCCAAAGGGCACTCTTTCCATACCTTGGTACAACTCATTGTTGCTGTTGCTCTGTCTATCACATCAATACATACAGTATTGTGAAAAAGCAACTCATTAGTTAGAGGCAGAACAGACAATGAACAACTCTCATAAATACAGAAACCACAATCCAGAAATTTGTTTTGTAATCTCGTCTAGACAATTCCAGTGATTTCCTGATTTGATAACATCTTGATGAATGCACTGCTTTCACGGTACCATTCACAGTAGCATGTGTTCGTGGGTTATTTGAGAATATCCAAGACTTCTTATGATATTTCCCCCCATTATCAGCTCTTTTCTTAGAGTAGTTTAAATTATTTCCATGTCAGAGAATATGAAATACCACACTGACATAAACCCTTCCTTTACTGTGATCACAAGTACCCAGAACTCTAATCACAAACCAGAAAATCTGCAGATACTGGAAATCCAAGCAACACATACAGGGCTGGAGGAACTCAGCAGGGTAGACAGATCTATGGAAAAGAGTACAGTCGACATTTCAGCCGTAGCCCCTTGGCCAGGACCGCTGAAGGGTCTAAGCCTGAACTGTCGACCGTACTCTTTTCCATAGATGCAGCCTCGCCCGCTGAGCTCCTGCTGCCTATTGACTGTGTTACGCAGTACTCTGTTGGTTAGTGTAAGCCTTCTGATGTGACACAAGGACACCTTTCCCCACTCCTTGTTTTAGTTGTTCACCTGATACCCAATTTGATACAAGATGTGCATCAAGTTGTAATAAACTTGTACCAATCATGGCAAGCAACAACTAATAAATGAAGCACCGATCACAGCTTTATGTGTTCCCTTAGATACTAAGTCTATGCAGTCAATTATCAAATTTGTTGCAACTTGAAGGGGTTTCAGAAATTTAACTGAATCCAGAGTTACCTGTGATGCACTCGGGCCAATTGCATGAATCTGAATCTAATCCGATAATTTTCTCCAGTAATATCCCATATTTTGTGTTGAAGGGACTACACGCGGTTTCCTAACTCTGTTATATCTAAAGAATTGACGATTGCAAACCTTGATGCAGAGCATACTTCCACCAATTCCGATGTCCCTTTTCCTATTTTAACCGACTTAAACTCAGTCCCCACTGGCGGCGCCAGAGATTTTATCTTGCTGGTGCTACAGTGGGGCTGAGTTATTCAGTGATGGTGCTGAGGTTTGGTAATACGTATTCGCAAGGCCAGATGCTTTGCGTTCAAAAGTCAGTTTCAAGCATTATGTGCCTACTATAAATGCCTCAGTTTATTCACAAACAACAGCAATTGATAGATCTAATATAGAAGTGAACTGTGACAGTATCAACATCATCGGAGAGAACCCGGGCGACATAGAGCATAAAAAAACCAACAGAGCATCCGACCCACAGCGCACAACATAAATCACGCACCAATCCCGCAATCAGCGTCAAATGCGTGCTTTTCAACTGAAAAAACACAACACTAACCCACAATGCCCACTGCTATTCGCCTTACATAGACAGACAATGTCAAAAGATACACCGTTATTAAAGTTATTAAGGCAAACAGAGGATTCAAGGGTTTACCAGGAGTTAGACAAATCGTATTTTGACCTCAATTAATCCGGCTACTGAATTTAAAAGAAAAATCAACAGAATCACCGCTTGGAAGTCAGAGCAAAACCAATAGGCTTAATAGCAATAAATGTAATATTTTAGGATTTGCAGGAAACATAAGGACTATGGGGTATCCACCACAAAATAATAATTATAATCAGCATTAGTCTAGGCCCAATTTTCTAAAAATACAACTGCACTCACCATTGATGCTTTCGGAGAAGCACAATCCGTCTATTGTTGTGATTGGTGGCGGAAGCATCAATGATTTCCTGGATGTCAAGTGCCTTGGTCCTCCGGCTGTTTATGGCCAACAGGGTCAAGTTGCTGCTCCGAGCATCGCCGCTGCTATTCCTTGGGTAGTTTTTGAGGCGTCTGAGGCAACAGAAACTCCGTTTGCATGAGGCAGATGTCACAGGCAGAGTCAGTGATATGAAGATTAGCTTTTATAAATCTATATATACACCCCGGTAGGATCTCATTAGAGCTGGAAATTCCACTGTGTCATACACTGCCTGTCCTTGCTTTTGTTTTGTTTCCGGCAGACACCAAACCTGATGTAGCTCTGCAGTCAGGTTCACTTCAGTCACTCCATAGTATTGGGCCATTGGCCAAAGACAATTCTTGTCTAGGAAGAGCTTGTGTTTGGGACTCAATGCTGAGACTCCAGTCAGAACGCCCCCAGACTCAATTGCGAACCGTCTTTTCATTTCAGTCAGAAGTCTGCCTATACTCGGATAGAAACAGTGCTTACGAAGGTCCTCAGAGGATGTGACAGATGTGCGTTCGGTTTGGGCCTCAACAACAAAATCATGTGGGCGGCGGGGTGACTGCGCCTGTCTCCTTTCATGTGGTCTGCTCCGTATACCGGCCTTGACGCACAGGTCCCTAGCTCTTGCCTGAATTTCACTCCATGATTCCTCTCCCCGTTTTGCTGAGAGGGCATCGTCCTGTTTTCTCAATCTGAATTCGGCCCATGCCTCCATAGCAAACTTATGACCTGCACTTACATGGTCGGTTTTGAAAGCTGTTGTAGCTTTCGGCCATTTGCGGTAACCGGTGTCAGTGAAGGTAGACAGAATGGAACCCATGTCTCCCACACAGGAATCGCCTGCAGGCGAAGCAGAACATGGTATCTTTCCTGATCGAATATTCCAGCCAGGAGTACAGGTCAAACCAGCCACGAATAGAACTCCTTTGCTGATTGTCAAACTGTTGCGAAGGGTACTTTTTCAATGCTGGCCGACCGGGTCCTTCCTCAGGCTGCTGGCTAACATCGCTAACAGTATTCCCACTAGCACGAAGAGCAGCTTCATCCACGTTCTCTTCTGAATCCTGCTCCATTTCTTGTTCCTCTACTTCACCCTCACACTCCTACGATGAACTGCTGTCGTCCTCATCCCCTCTTATTTCTTTCTGCATGTCACTTTCAATTAAGTCAGGCTCAGGCTGAGACAACACTGATCTTCGGGCTGAGGTCGTTTTCTCACTTAAAATCGATGCATTTTTCACAGGCCAAGATAATGCACGTGCCATTGTATTAATTATAATATAATGCAATTGCAATTTCTGCTAGTTCTATAGCACCAGCAAGCACCACCTCAGCGCCGCCACTGGACGTGTAAACTACAGAAAGGGTGCAGAGGATATTTATAAAGATTTCGCCAGGATTGGGGAGCATGCTTTATGAGAATAAGCAGCGGTTAAAACCGGACACGACTAAGCAAGCACATGGAGGTCGGCCAGTGAGCACAGCGAGAAGACAGATTAATTCGGCGGGCATTGGAAAAGCTGGCGTCAGAATAGAAGGAGACAGAGTAGGAAGGATTTAGCTCAACAGGGCTTCGGAGATAAAGGGTCGAGGCGAGGTAGGATATTTGTTTAGAATACAGAAAGAAAATATGTGTGTGAGGCCGGTGTTCTGTGCTCGATGTCAGATGTGAGAGGTCCTGGAGTCTCCCAGCATCCCGGACATCCACATCTGCACCAGATGCATCGAGCTGCAGCTCCTTAGGGACCGCGATAGGGAACTGGAGATGCAGCTCGATGACCTTCATCTGGACATGGAGAGTGAGGAGGTGGTAGAGTGGAGCTACAGGCAGGTAGTCAGTCCGGGACCTGGGGAGATAGATAAGTGGGTAACAGTTAGAGAGGGAAGGGCAACAGGCAGCTGCTAGAGGGTATCCTGTGACTGTCCCCCTTAACAATAAGTACTCCTGTTTGAGTACTGTTTGGGGAGACAGCCTGTGTGGGGGAAGCAACTGTGGTCGCGCCTCCGGCACAAAGTCTGGCCCTGTGGCTCAGATGGGAAGAGAAAGGAAGAGGATGGCAGCAGTGATCGGGGACTCGATAGTTAGGGGGTCAGACAGGCGATTCTGTGGACGCAGGAAAGAAACGCAGATGGTAATTTGTCTCCCAGGTGCCAGGGTCCGTGATGTTTCTGATCACTTCCATGATATCTTGAAGTGGGAAGGAGAACAGCCAGAGGTCGTGGTACATATTGGTATCAATGACATAGCTAGGAAAAGAGAGGAGGTCCTGAAAACAGACTACAGGGAGTTAGGAAGGAAGTCGAGAAACAGGGTCTCAAATGCAGTAATCTCGGCATTACAGCATGTCCCACGTGACAGTGAGTATAGGAATAGAACGAGGTGGAGCATAAATGCGTGGCTGAGGGATTGGAGCATCGGGCAGGGATTCAAATTTCTGGATTATTGGGACCACTTTTGGGGCAGGTGTGACCTGTACAAAAAGGACGGGTTGCCCTTGAATCCCAGGGGGACCAATATTCTGGCGAGAAGGTTTGCTGACGCTATTGGGAAGAGTTTAAACTAGAATTGCTGGGGAATAGGAACTGAACTGCGTACGGTGCATTAGCCTTAATCAACTGTGGGATTGAGTTTAGGTGCTGAGAGGCAATGTTGCTGCTATATAGGCGCCTGGTTAGACCCCACTTGGATTACTGTGCTCAGTTCGGGTCACCTCCCTACAAAAGGGATGTGGAAACCACAGAAAGGCTGCAGAGGCGATTTACAAGGATGTTCTCTGGATTGGGGAGCAGGCTTTATGAAAATAGGTTGAGTGAACCCGGCCTTTTCTCCTTGGAGCGACGGAGGATGAGAGGTGACCTGATAGAGGTGTATAAGATGATGAGATGCAATGACCGTATGGATAGTCAAAGGCCTTTTCCCAGGCTGAAATGGCTAGCATGAGATGGCATAGTTTTAAGATGCTTGGAAGAAGGTGCAGAAGAGATGTCAGAGGTAAGTTTTTTAATGCAGAGTGTGCGTGGAATGGGCTGCTGGTGGCATTGGTGGAGGCGGAAATGACAGGGTCTTTAGTATAGGTACATGATGCTTATTAAAATAGAGGGCTGTGTGTAAGTCTAGGTAGTTCTAAGGTAAGGACATGTTCTGCACAGCTTTGCGGGCCATAGAGCCTGTATTGTGCTATAGCTTTTCTATGTTCTAGAATAGATTGAGTGAACAAGGCCTTTTTTCTTTGGAGAGACGGAGGATGAGAGGTGACCTTATAGAGATGTATAAGATGATGAGAGGCATTAATCGTGTGGGTAGTCAGAGGCTTTTTCCCAGGGCTGAAATGGCTAACATGAGAGGGCATAGTTTTAATGTGCTTGAAAGTAGATACAGAGGGGGTGTCAGGGGTAAGTTTTATACGCAGAGTGGAGAGTGCGTAGAATGGGCTGCTGGCTACGGCCAAGGAGGCGGATACGATAGTGTCTTTTAAGAGAAACAGGATAATTAAATTGATCTTAGAAAATTAAATGGCTATGGGTAACCCTAGATAATTTCTAAAGTAAATACATTTTCGACTGGCATTGTGGGCCGAAGGGCCTGTATTGTGCTGTAGGTTTTCTATGTTTCTAGTTCACGTTCTGTTCGTTTTAATAACAGCTAGTACCACTTTTTAAAAAAAGTCATTTGATTGACATTGCCCTGAACTTAGTATAAATGCTCACCCTGCCCCGTGAACTGCCGCGGGTTTATACCCGGCCTCCTGCTGAAGTCTTCATGCGTTTGTTACCATTAGTCTCAATAGGTATTTCTCAGCAGAAGCACATTGATTATCTGTGTGAAATATTTTGGAGGGACCAATGAAGGAAGGTTGTGTGAGGACACCTACCATCTTTATGTTGTACGTGTCTCTGCTCCCCCCCCCCCCCCCCGAGAGGCAGCAGGGCATATCAGTGTCTGTGTAGTCGCTGATGGCATGGTGGTATGGATACCTCAGTGGCACCGGAATAACTGGGAAGTACACGGGCTATCCCTTTGGGGACAACCTTATTGGGAATATATTGAAGGGGTGCATGCCAGTGGCAGATTACTGTCTGTCATGTTGTTGCCCAAACTTCTCGGGACAGACAGGAGGCCATTCATAACGCTGCTGTGGATAGAGCAACGGAGATCAGAGAGGCCACAGTGTGTTCCGAGGAGAAGGACTGCGGTCACCTTGTGACCTGGGCACACCAGAAGAGGAGCACTTGTGGGTGGATGGGAAGAGGAAATGGAGGGTGGCTCGACGGGTGACGTTAATTTAGGACGAGGCCGGAACGGCAGCTGCAAATTGCTCGACCTGCCAACTAATTAAACCCAGAGTATTGCCGGCGGGTCCCTCCGGACATATTTCAAGGGCTACGGAAGCTGGTCAGATCTGGCAGGTTTTGTCGCGACAAAATAATAAGCGTTATATATTGACAATGGTTGTGCCATTATTCCGGCGATCCGTGTGTCTGTGCTAATCAAGAACACAAAATTAAAGGGTGGAACGTTTATCATGTATGCATGGGGTCTTCTGGGAGATTCAATCAGACAGTGGCTCACATTTTACGGGATTTAAGGTCCATGACTGGACCATGGATTCTGGTATTTCCTGGGTGTTTCACATCCCACAATACCCCATTCAGTTGGCCGGCATAATCGAACATATGGATGTGTTATTGAAACAGCAAATAATGTTACTGACCACTACCGGCATCATTCTGGGCGTGCTACAACAAGTGGTGGGTCACAGAACTCCCCACCGGCAAGTCTGGCCGGGTCTCCGATATCTCGGTGTCGGAACCTCCGAAGTCAGAGGAGGAATCGGGGAAGGCTTGGAGACCACAACCACAAGGGCCACGGGACCAGAGAATACCGGTGGGTTGCGTTATCGGGGAAACGGGGAACTACCTAGCTGAATACCGAAAAATTAACCAAGAGGGTGAGTGTGTGTTTACCCAATATTAAGGTAGGAGAAATGGGGAATGCTGGCGGCAATGGGAATGACGCTGATTGGTGGTGGGCGGAGCTACAACACGTTCCAGCGAATGGCGTAAGAATATGCAAGCAACACTGACGTGTCGGACTGCTGGATTTTTTTGCCGAACTCCGAAACACGCCGCGGAAAAGGTGTCATTAATACCGATCCCTTTCGATTCCAAGGAAAAAGACTGTCGGCCGAAATGATCTAGATCCGCGGGTTTTGGCATTCCGTTTTGGGGGAAAGCCGGGAGGGAGTGGTCTATATTAGCCAACGTCACTCCATGGTTTAATAAACTCCGGTGGAGAAGTGTTTTAAGGGTTGGAACTTCCCTACATGTGATCTGTTTAATTGAAATGTTCCAACTCTGAAAGTCATTTCCCACCCGCCAGGGAAGGGAAAGGAGTGTTGGTGCGGAAGGTACAGTATTATGAGCACAGGTGACACCAGACGGTGGGATCGCGAATGCGGGCGGAAAAGGTGCCCTGGCATGGCTATGCCTACACTGAATGGTGCCGTAAATGTGGGCACTCCATGAATGGTAACAACACTTACTGGATATGTGACTCTCGCACCAGCCCGTGGCTTTAGACAGGGTGGTAGGGTTGTTGTTATCCAGGATATGTCGTGCCGTTCATACACCTGTTACGTACCCCGTAACTGGGTCACTTACCAGCAAAGATAGAGAAGTCCGTTGAAGTCTGATGGTACTTTTTTTTTTACAGTATTTATTGATAAAAATACACAAAAATAATATCTATGCAACCATACAGATAATATACGTCGTCAATACTAAATTTAAAAGCGCGGGTATAATAATAATCAATAAGAAATAACTCTATCGTTGTCTAGGGGATAATGTATTGTCCGATGGAAATATAAAAGTCACTCAAGTTCATTGAAGCTGCAGCTTTTTGGTTGGAGAGAGAGACGGAGTTTAGAACTTGCCCGTTTTCCTTTCTATGATGTCGATCCTTCGAAATGTCGTCGGTGTCCTTCCCCTTTTTAGCTAATTCGTCTTCCGTGGCAAGGCCCACCAATTCCGAGGCAAATGGAAAAGGACGCACGTGGGCTTTCCACCGGCTTTCGCTATTACGCTGTTACGGGATTTCTAGCGTTTCTTCTGGTGCGTCTGAAAGGGGTTGTTCCCCAGACCCTCTTTTATCCTTACTCACGGGGTGTCAGATGTCAATCAGGTTGGGATGATGCAATCCCTCAACCCAGCCCACTTTGGGTCATTCCCCCCCGAGGGCTGCGATAAATGGTACAGTACTCAATACACAATTCCGTCTCCCAGAGACAATAGTCGTTATCAATGGGTCCGCCTTTCTGGGGGCCAGGACACATTTCAAACACTGTGTATTCGGGACGTCTCTCTCTCATTTCTTGAGTCCCAGACCCGAATTAATAGCGATCTTGCGATTCTCAAAAAGGAGGGGGCCACTCTGCACCACTCTGCACCCCTCGGTTCCTCAGAGTTGGGGCACAAGTTGGAGCACAGGCGTAACACCCCCTTTCTTCAAAGCGTTTTTACCAACGGTAAAAACGACGTAATACAGAGTCTTACAGGATTTTTTGAATTTAACAGAATACAAAAGGTTTTTTTTTTCTCTACAGAGTAATACAGTTATACGTTCAATTCGGCATCTAAACAGTTACCGATTACATTGTCACTTCCTTTAATATCTTAACATCGTATACCTTACTAAAGTCCTGTAGCATCAGACTCCAATTTAGTAACCACCTATTTTTATTTCTTTCCTTCAGCAAACAAAACTAAAGAGTTGTGATCTTAGCTTATGTGTATACTACAAAAGTTCATGCAAATACTAATCTTTATGTTACTTTTAAACTTAACAGTCAGTCTTCCATGGGGCGGTCTTTATTATTCACATGCTTTGTCGAAATCCCTTAACCCTCGCCCCTTTTCTGGTTAATTCCCACATGGTGAGTTTGTGCACCCTGGCGAAATAGGCTTTCGCCCGCTTCTTTCATGGGAGTTATTTTATCAACAATGTGCTCCAAACTTAGACCATTTTCCGAATTTCCACACAATTCTTTAATTTTACGCAAGTTGCTAGTTTTCTCTTCAGGACCCTTCAGGCGATTGGGTCTCAATACCAGCGATCCCTCTTTGTTCAAACAGCATTTCAAATTCTGTGGTTTCACACCACACTCTGGAATAACAATAGTGTGTGGGGTCCCTTTACCTTCCAACTCAATCTGTAATTGATTCACAGGTGCCGCGGTACCAAGCCATTGTCCTGTAGCCTGGTTTCTGCTTCTAATATCAATTCAGACTTTAAATTTTCTTCATTCGAGTTGGAAGCCACACCTTTCCCTTTTCCTTCAATAATAATAGTCACCTCACTACCTGCTATCTCCTCGCTAACTTTTAACACCTCTTCGAGCACAAACACCTGGGAACTCTCACTTCCCACTATTACGAAGGTTAACCCTTTCTTCACTGAACCAAGTCCATCTGACCCACAAGGACTGCATTCCTTTTCAACTGAATCAAATACCTCAGTCCTTTTCTGAGCTCCATTACTAGGTTCAGTACCACGTGCATCCACATCTTGGACACACTCAAACGGGACATTTGCCTCTTCCAGGCTTTCAATACCCGTACCCTGTTCAAATTCTAAATCCCCCCTTTCCTCCCAGCTACTCTCTGGGCAACTCCCTTCCGGAGTAAACTCAACCCCGCGGGCTGAAACAACCTCCTCTGCCAACCCAGCAGACTTCTTCAAGGTAATGGCATCCTTTTCATCTAGGACTGCCCTCATTTCATTATCGGGAACACCTTTAGAATTTTCAACTTCTTCAAACAGTTCTGCCAAACCAGACAGATCATCCATCTCCAATCCTGGACCTTTTAACCGCTTTATCTGTTCCTCATCTTTATTTCGTGCCTCTACCTCTTCTCCCTTACTCTCTTTCATTTTACTACTCTCTGTTTTACCACCCTCTAAACCCTCGTGGTACAGGGTCGGTAAAAAAAGTCTCGGCCAAATCGATACTGGCCAGATTTAAACTGCTCTCGTTCTCAGCTGCCTTTCTCGACATGCTGCGAGTGATCGTGCATGCGGGATAGATCTTGGAATCTAGGGGCGGGGCTTGGACACTCACCGGCTGTCGCGTCAGCTTCATTGCTGATCAAACCTTACCACCGGCTAAATCATTACCCAGAAGGACGTCCGCGTCAGTTCTCGGGAATTCTGATCGCACCCCCATTTCAACTGGTCCAGATACCAGCTCACAATTCATAATGAACCTATGCAAGAGCACCATTTCCGTCCCTTTTCCTATTCCTTTCACAGCTACCATTCCCGTCTTGCGACCAAAATCCAGTACCTTACTGCTAATCAATGACAGTTCAGCGTCCGTGTCTCTCCAGATCCGCACGGGAACTGGTGGGTCTCCCTCCCTCACAGACACGGTTCCGTTTGACATACAAGTCTCAGACCCTTCTCGTACTCTGTCTACTCGGGGATCTCTTGTCGATTTACTGATTACAACGGCACATCCTATAGGGACTGCTGCTTTCCCTTTTCCTGTCTCGTTCATCGGAGCAAAGCACCTAGATGCAATATGTCCCCCCTTTCCACAATTAAAACAGCTCAAGCCCGGAAATCTCTGGCCGTCTTGCCTCTCCCACTCAATCTTACCACTAGCTCCCGGCGGGACCTTTGCCTCAGCCGGTGGACTTTCTCTATCGTTCCCACGGTCTCTCTGGGAACCTTTATTCGAGGAAAACTTTGTCTTGTGGGTTAGGGCATATTCATCTGCGAACCTAGCAAATTCGGAGATGGACTTATTCGGTTTCTCATTCAAATACATCCGGATATCCTCTGAAACACCACTTTTAAATTCCTCAATCAGAATTAACTCCGAGACGCCAAAAATCCTCTTCCACTATTTCTGCTGTATACCAACGATCCAAGAGCATATACTTCTCATAGGCAAACTCGGTATACGTCTGATTCCACCCTTTCTTCAAATTTCTGAACTTTTGTTTATACGCCTCAGGTACCAATTCGTAAATCCGGAGAATGGCCTCCTTTACTTGGGCATAATTCTCCGCTTCTCCCTCCTCCATGGACAACGCAGCATATGCTCGTTGTGCCTTCCCTTTTAACACACTTTGTAACAGCGCCACCCACTGCTCTTTGGGCCACTTCTGATTCACTGCCACCTTTTCAAAAAGCTGGAAATAACTATCAACATCCGTCTCCTCGAACGGAGGTACTAACCTAAGCTCCCGACTAACATTAAACCGCTACTCTCGGTCTGACCCTTGAACTCTTCGCTCTTGCCTTAACTTCTCCATATCCAAGTCATGTTGCCTCTGTTTCTCTTTTTCCTCATACTCTCTCTCCTTCTCGGCTCTCTCCCTCTCTTTTTCAGTTGCTTCCAGCTGTTTTAACTGCATTTCATGCTCTCTTTGTTTCTGAGCTCTGTCCTGCTCCCTTTTCACCTTTAACTCCTTTAGCTGGAGCTCATGCTCCCGTTGCTTCTCGGCTCTTGCTCTCTCTTTTTCAGCTGCTTCCAGCTGCTTTAATTTAATTTCATGTTCCAACTTTAATTTCTCCAACGCTAACTGAGCCGTCCCACTAGTACCTTTCTAGTACCTTGCTGGTACCTTTTCAGGGATATTTTCCAATACCTCAGCTGCAAACACATTCTTCTCAATATAATACTGAGTTATGGCCCTCCGCACCTCCCGCTTTTTCATTGACAACCTCACCTCTGCGAGGTTGAGCCCCTTCGCCATATTTATCAAGTCCAATTTGGTGGCCGCCTCTAGCGCCTCCAGAGTCGGGTTTTCTATAAATTCATCCACGTCCATCTTTGCTGGTTTCCCGTCTGGCTACCGGCGTAACCAGATCCAAGTTTGGACTTACAAGCCCGATTCACTGGCCTCCCAATTTGGTGTCAAATCCCGAGACGAGAACCCCAATTGTTACGTACCCTGTAACTGGGTCACTTACCAGCAAAGATAGAGAGGTCCGTTGAAGTCTGATGGTACTATTTTTTTTTACAGTATTTATTGATAAAACTACACAAAAATAATATCAATGCAACCATGCAGATAATATACGTCGTCAATACTAAATCTAAAAGCGCGGGTATAATAATAATCAATAAGAAATAACTCTATCGTTGTCTAGGGGATAATGTATTGTCCGATGGAAATATAAAAGTCACTCAAGTTCATTCAAACTGCAGCTTTTTGGTTGGAGAGAGAGACGGAGTTTAGAACTTGCCCGTTTTTCTTTCTATGATGTCGTCCTTCGAAATGTCGTCGGTGTCCTTTCCCTTTTTAGCTAAGCCGTCTTCCGTGGCAAGGCCCACCAATTCCGAGGCAAATGGAAAAGGACGCACGTGGGCTTTCCACCTGCTGTCGCTATTACGCTGTTACGGGATTTCTAGCGTTTCTTCTGGTGCGTCTGAAAGGGGTTGTTCCCCAGACCCTCTTTTATCCTTACTCCCGGGGTCTCAGATGTCAATCAGGTTGTGATAATGCAACCCCCCAACCCAGCCCTCCTTGGGTCATTCCCCCCGAGGGCTGCGATGAATAGTACAGTACTCAATACACAATTCCGTCTCCCAGAGACACTAGTCGTTATCAATGGGTCCGCCTTTCTGGGGGCCAGGACACATTTCAAACACTGTGTATTCGGGACGTCTCTCTCTCATTTCTTGAGTCCCAGACCCGAATTAATAGCGATCTTGCGATTCTCAAAAAGGAGGGGGTCACTCTGCACCCCTGGGTCCTCAGAGTTGGGGAACAACGCTCAGAGTTGGGGCACAGGCGTAACACACCACCTCAGCGCTCTGGGTAAGCATCCTGCCTATGGTCGGTGTAATAAGAGGGTTAACACGGAGGCAGAACGGTTTTTGATCGCAGTCTTTCCAATGTATGGTAGTTGTAACCTGTCCCGGGACACTCCCCACTGGCCACGCCGAACTGTTATAGGGAGACACAGCAGGGCAAATGACCCATTTCACGTAACAGGGCTTCTATAATCTCTTTGGTGCCCCCCCCCCCCCCGGGATCAGGTACTGTTTGACTCCCGGGCTACCCCAATGAAAAATCCTGTCCAGAATACATTCAGGAGATGCCGCCACTACCGCAGTCATGGGTCCTGGCAGTCCTACTCCGAGAGCCACCGGCAGAGTAACCTCCTGGGCAGGAAGAAGGGAAAATCCCCCCCCCCGCGGCCCCCAAGCTCTCTGTGCTAACCCAAGGTCGTTGGTGAATGTAAGGATTACCCGGAATGGTTGTATACTCGGTACCCGTATCTACCACTCTCATTCATCGCTGCACATTACCCTCACCCCAATGCGGTACAATTGGTATGAAAGGCCTCGGGTTCCCTGGCGGGGAAAGGGCTAATCCGCCGGGAGCCCCGACCACACCTACCGGAGTGGGACAGGGGCACACCACCCACGGGCGGATGCCTGCTCTCGCTGGAGATGAGCTACGGTCCTTCGTAATGACTCCACCGCAGGATATATGGAATCCTGACGTTCAGATGCGGAAACTGGCGCGGGATCAGCCGAGCTTCTATCCGAAGATGGTTTAGAATTTGACACCCCTTCTTGACTCTTCCTTTGCCTGATTTCCACTCGCAGTGTTCCCTCCACATCCCATACAATGCCTATGCATTTCTCGAAATATCTCCTTACGAGATCCTGCACCCCACTCCCCACCAACGGCCTGTCCACCTCCCTACCTGACTAGGTGCACCTTCGTCCACAGACTCCAGCCCTTGTAATTGTCAGACTACACTTATGGGGCGACCCACTGCTGGCCCTATTAAAGACCCTGATACTCCGTTTAGACGGGTAGCTGCTGCCGTAACCAGATGTGCTATCACAGCAGAGGTTAACTCCACATCCTCAGACCTCTGTATCGATCCTCAATTCCTTAGCGAAGAACTCCCTGGACACTGTGGTCACGGAAGGGCCCACTGTACTACTGCTTATCCTTTCGTGAGCAACCTCCTCCATCTCTGGGGCGGAAGAGGCCGCCTGCCGAGTATCTGGATCGCATGGTCACCAGCCCAGCCTGTAAGGCCTCGGGTGCATGGGGGGAACAGTGATCATGGAGAGAGGGAATCCCAGAACTCCATTCTATTTCCTCTTCCCCTTCTTTACCGTCTAGCCAGAGATCCCCATTCCCCATTTACTTGCTGATATCATCACGCAGCAATATGGCTCGAACCTTAACGGGATTTGGGTGCCAATTGGCCCTTCGAGCTGCATCTAAATTCTGTACATTCATCAGGCTACAGGCAATCTCCTTACTCTTATCTTCTAGCGCTTTGGCCCGAGTCTGTGCCGCCACGACAGCTACACCCCCCAGGAAATGCGGCGTACACGCAACTCTACATTCTCGTCCTCAGACCCGCGATCTGCTTGTGTTGGTGCTATACCATGGCTGCTCAGCCAAAAAGCATATCTTCGGCTCCACTTTCACCTGAGGAATCCTAACGAGTCAATTTTGCACAGGATGCGCTGTTCGCTTTCAACCCTGCATGAGTTTAGCAAGACTACCAAATCCTGCACCGCTACCTGTCCACCTCGGGACTCGGCATCTCTCATGTGGGTGGTTTTCCCTTCTGCTCGTCGGTCTAAAGATTCTCACCTGTCTCAAACACTGGATCCTGCCACGATTGCGCCAAATATAACGCTGAGGAGCAGGATCGACGATCCAATGAGGGAAACAGGAGACACAATTGAAATAAAATGAGTATGTGAGGTACCTATTTTAAAAAGGAACAGTGACACACTAACTCAGGCATCTAGGTAAACACGTATTCGTCAAACCTTCCCAAACCACTGCACCGTAAAGTCAGTTCGGACACTGTGCCAAACCTCCGCGAATTATCAAACCCAGGAACCTAAGCTTGCTCGAACGGGTACTTAACTAAAGAAACTGCTGGGGGTGAAGTGGTGGGGGTGGGGTGCTGTCTATGTCTGTAATACTCTTTCTCAGTGGTCCTTTAGGACTCGTCACGAATTCAGATCGAGGTCGGGCCCCGTGGGAGGCAGCAAAGAAAGAAAGCGAACCCTCTGCACCTGCCATCTTTTACACGCCCAGCCTGCCAGAAACTGGAGATGGGCACCATTGCGCCGTTAAGCCAACCAATGGGAAAAGAGCATCGCAAATTTAAAGAGAATTAATCAGCACAATGGAAGCGGTTTTCGAACAGAATAAACTGCGGCCTCGGAGGACACAGCCATCTTGCAAAGACACTGACCAGAAGAAGGCAATGGCAAACCACTTCTGTAGAAAAAGAGACCATGATTGTCTACATCATACAACACGGCACATAATGATCGTGATCTCCAACACCGCAATGCACACCCGCCTATGGTAAGAAGCTATTTTCAGCAATGGCTATACATAACAACCTGAATTGCCATGAAACCCTCTAGATATGCATGATAGGGTGGGGAGATGTTTTTGGTGGCGGGATCCCTTTCAGTTGAAATGGCGGAAGTTCCGGAGAATTATCTGATACGGGTCTCTACTGTGGACTGCGAGTGGGAACGGAGCAGGGAGAGTGGATTCATGGTTGGGAAAAGGTGAAGGGAGAGAGGACGGAGCGGGAACCGCCAGGGAGACATTCCGTAATGATCAGTAAACCAATTGTTTGTAATTGAGAACCCTTGGCTGGTGTCTGAAGGCTTGGTGTGTCTCCACCTGCACCACCTCCCCCCGCCCCTGGCATTCCTTCTCCACCACCTGTCCCAGGCACCTCCCACGTCTGCACCCACACCATTCCTAACGTCCTTTACTCCTGCCAGCTTTACACAATCTCCCCTCGCCGTTGAGAAATACAGTATTGTGCAAATGTTTAAGCACCCTAGCTATATATCTGTGATTAAAACTTTTGAACAGTCCTGTACCATCACCAATCGGTACCACGCATAATATAAATATGTGGCAGGGCAACATATCAACTGCATCGCTTGACATGTACAGTCACTATTGTACATGTCATTATTATCATCCCAGTCTGTTGTATTTCCAGTTGCCTGTTTATTGTGCATTTCAGTCACCATTACGAGTGGTAATGTAAACATTATGAGATATGCCAGCTTCAATCCCTATTGTACATTTCATCTCCAATCACCATAGAATAATACTGTCAGCGCACGAATATTATCCCAGTGATATTAACACGTGTCAGACCCATTCACTGGCACACTTCCACTACCTTCCACTATGATGATGAAATGTGCGATCTCCTTTCAGAACTGTTCAACAAACACTACATGTGGCAATTTCAGCGAAGCAATTATAATAACACAAGTTATGCCCATTTACCAGTGTAGCTGGCATCGCCAGTCACTGTAACAATTGTTATATATATTTAGTTCTTACTTGGCTTTGTTAATCACGGATCGCTCACCAGGCACAATAATGTATGACAGCAGTGCAATACACAACGACACTTTATATCTCCATTCACCATCAGACCTGTGACCATTTAATCAATCACTATCTGACATAATAATTACACTTGTCATTCAGAAAATCATCTCTAATTTTATTGAATTAATTGTTCTGACTATGTGTGGAATTTGCAGTAAAGACGACAACAGCCTGGGGCAGTTATAGTCAAGTGAGAACACTGGAGACACGACTGCTTCATTGCAGAGGAGATCGACTGTGGCAGTATGTACTCCAGCCAGACAAGTGAGGCCTCTGTAGTGAGCCTTTTCCAGAAAGTTCTGCCTAAAACATCCCATCCCCTTACACATTTAAGTGGTGCTGGAAACTGATGAGATAGAAATAATAGAAGGATGTGAAACTTACCCAACAACTCAGGCACAATCATATTTACCGACTTCAAAATGTCATCAGCTGTCTGCTTGAAGTTTGGATTGACTTTAACCCCTCTATTGTGAATGGCTATTGATCTTGCGAGTAAAGAATTCAAGCAGATACAATTTACAATAATCAATATCCAATAAGCCTATTCCGTATAAAAATAGCAGTTTTTTGTTCAGACTTCAGAACAGTGTGGGGGACAGGGGTCATACTTTTCTCCTTGTGCACATGTAAATTAAAAATATATGTTTGAATCAAAAGATGTGCCTGTTCTGGGCCCAGTCCCTTTATTTTATTATTGGTGATGACAGTTACTTCGACATGCATCTAAACTGTGCATAATTCCAAAGCTGATCTACTTCTCCCACTTCTACCTTCAGTGGAGTAACATTGAAAGATATCTCCAATTAAGAGCAAAACAACCCATGGATTTTGTATTACAGTGCAGTGCCTGTCATTGTTACATAAAACACATAAAAATGAATTCACTAGCCAGTCATTTATTCCTACCACATAGTACATTCTCTTTTGTGTGAGCTGAATGGTTTCATCAGCGTGGTATTAATAAGTTCTTTCTGTGAATTATTTATAAATCATTAAGCAAAATAAAACAAGCAGTACCGTTGGAACGTTATTGTTTTCTTATTGTTGGAAATATTATTAAAGCTGTCAAGTTACAAATAAACGTTAAACTGTTCTTCATAACATAAGTTAATTATTTACTTTTCAAACATTGAGTTAATAGAAAATGGAATGAATTATTGGTTTTAGCCACTGTCGTCATGTTAGTACATTACATTAAAAAATAAATGAGAAACAATAACAAAAAGATTAAAGATTACATGAAAGGTGGGGTGATCGAATGCATTTAATGGTAACACTGGTAAAGTGGCTTCACTATGCAGAGATTTGTAACAATCATTAACTCTATGAGGTTTAACAGAGAGTTAACTTAATCATCTCTAATATCTATTTTGAGAATCGCTTTCTGCTTATTAGACATAGTGGCTGAAACATATATATCCTTATTTGTGATGTTCAGAGATGGGTTACCCTTTCCCAGCGCTGTCTTGGTAAAGGAAGCTGATTCCGTTAGTTCGATGTTCATCTTCTTACATAAATTGTAGTCAGTCGGAGTGATTTTGTCGGGGACATACAGAGCATACTCGGTGCTGTACATTTAGTAGTTGTAAGGGTTGGAAACCAGCACGGAGATTTGGGTGTTACCAAGACGGTAGCTCAGCACCCCGACAACGCCGCAGACTGAGTATGCACACTTTTTGAAGATGCACACTCCTTTCCTTCCCTGGTGAATGGTGCGGTGAGGTGACGTGTGCATTTCGCCACTGTAAATGTAGGTCCTGTAAGAGACAAATCTTGTGAGCCGCGCCATTTCTAATCATTCTTTAGATGTCACATCACTTCGTCCTTTATATGTAGAAAAATCACCATCTTCACATATCTGACATAAAGGCAAGGAAGCTAAAATACCTTGTATTTAAAAGTGGGAATACTCTCAATAAAGTGAAAAATTCCACAGCAGTTCTGAAATGATGCTGGACACATTGCCACACGGGATGGTATTAGGGCAAATTCTCTTTAATCATCCTTGGACAAAGAATGACAGCTAAGATTTAATCATAATAATGCATCGAAAGTATTTAATTGAATAAAATGCTTTGAACTTCTCTATTGCAAGAAAGAAATACAGTGGTTTACTTACTCAGGTTCAGTTAAAAGTTTGCTGGAACTTTTGTTGCAAAACGTCAATCCCCACACTTCTGGTAGAGTTAACGGATTCCATTTTTTCTTTAATTGACTTTGACATTGTGTAAATTCTGGAAAAGCATAGGCAATCTTCGTAAAAAATAGATATATTTTCAGAAACATATAAACATAATTTTAATTTACTCACCGTGTTTTCCACCGATAACCAATTCAATTTTGGGATTTGGTCCGGTCTCTAAACTTGACAGGATATGCTTGCTATTTGATTCTGGGACTGAGGCAAATGGAAATGTATCGGACCAGGAAAGCTCCCTTGTGACAGTTCAAGCCTAGAAATACCATTTTGCCCTTTTCTGCTTTCAGATGAAAAGTTCCAGCTCAGAATTTGAATTTGCTGAAGCACCCAGGATATGACCTCTTCATACAGTTACTGAAGCCTGAAGGCACACTGTCAGTGATTCAGAAACAGCTTCTTCCCCTCTGACATCTGATTTCTAAATGGACATTGAATCCATAAACACTACAACACTACCTCACTACTTTTTTATTGTTGTTTTCCACTATATAATTTAACTTAAATATTTATTAGACATACAGTATATATATATATATATATATATATATATATATATATATATATATATATATATAGAGAGAGAGAGAGAGAGAGAGAGAGAGAGAGAGAGAGAGAGAGAGAGAGAGAGAGAGTTAATGTAACTCAGTTTTTTCTCTATATTTATTTATCATGTATTTCATTTTATTGCTGCAGCAAAGTTAATAAATTTCATGGCATATGCCAGTGATATTAAATCTGATTCTGATTCTAATTCTGAAAACACACGCATAACTAACTGCAAATGCATACAAAGAATAGGACCAGAGAGAGTTTAAAGTTCATTGCAAAACAGATAATATAAGCAATATGATAAATAAGCCCTAGTTTTGATACATGATTTTGCACAGAAATATCGGTAAATGGTCTCAGATCTACTGCCTATTCTGTATTTGAAATTGACTTCCTTCAATTTCTTATCCTTTGGTATTCAGAAAAATACTCAAGCCTACCTTTATGGTCATTCCAATGTGAACAATGCTTTGAGGAAAAATTTAGTTAACTGTCCTAATGCCTTTTAATTCTTTTCTTTGACTCTATGTTTGACTGTTGCATGTATTATGGAAAACAAAGTTTTATTGAAATTACATGTTGGAATTTGGCAACGCTAAAATATCATGTGATTTAAAGATTACAGGCAAGTGCCTGACAAAGATTACTAAACACGATGAACTTTGCTCTTGTGAAATGTCCTCAGACATAAAGATATTTTATGTAGAAATTTGTAAATGAACATAACTGAGACCTGAAGGAAACATTCCTGTGTCATCAACATTTTACAGGAAGCCTTGTGCTACCTTGATCCTATCAGTTCAACAACAAGCCCACAGGAACTCGAAGTTTAACATACTTATATGTCAGCATATGCAACCCTGAGAATCATTTTTCTTGCCGGCATACTCAGTAAATCCATAATAGAATTAAAACCATATCAGAATCAATGAAAGACTCTGTCATCTTGAGCATTAAGCTAGCGTGCAAAAGATGACAGTGTAAAGACAAAAAGAAAGAAAGAATAATAATAAATAAATAAGCAATAAATATCGAGAACATGGGATGAAGATTCCTTGAAAGTGAGTCCATAGGTTATGGGAACATTTCAGTGATGGGGCAAGTGAAGCTATCCCCTGTTGTCCTGGAGCTTCATGGCTGAGGGGTAATAACTGTTCATGACCCTGTTGGTGTGAATCCTGAGGCTCCTGCACCTTCTTCCTGATGGTGGCAGTGAGAAGAAAGCTCGTCTGAATGGTGGGAAACTTCGATGATGGATGCTGCATTCCTGCTTTAATCTATCGTATAGATGTCCAAAACATTTTGTTGGATTTTCCATTCAAGGGCATTGGTGTTTCCATACCAGTCTGTGATGCAGCCAGTCAATATGCTCTCCATTACACATCTTTGGAGGTTTGTCAAAGATTTAATGTCGCACCTAATCTTTGCAACAAAATGCGAAGTAATGGAGGCACTTCTGTGCATTATTCGTAATTGGACATACGTGTTAGGTCCAGGACAGGTTAGCTAAAATAATAACAGTGAAGAATCTAAAGTTGCAGACTTCTCCACCTCTGATGAGGACTCACTCATGCACCTCTGGTTTCCTTCACCCTTTAGTCAATAATCAGCTCCTTAGTCGGGGCTGACATTCAGTGAGAAGCTGTTGTTAGATAGATAGATAGATAGATAGATAGATAGATAGATAGATAGATAGATAGATACTTTATTCATCCCCATGGGGAAATTCAACTTTTTTTCCAATGTCCCATACACTTGTTGTAGCAAAACTACTTACATACAATACTTAACTCAGTAAAAAAAATATGATATGCATCTAAATCACTATCTCAAAAAGCATTAATAATAGCTTTTAAAAAGTTCTTAAGTCCTGGTGGTAGAATTGTAAAGCCTAATGGCATTGGGGAGTATTGACCTCTTCATCCTGTCTGAGGAGCATTGCATCGATAGTAACCTGTCGCTGAAACTGCTTCTCTGTCTCTGGATGGTGCTATGTAGAGGATGTTCAGAGTTATCCATAATTGACCGTAGCGTACTCAGCACCCTTCGCTCAGCTACCGATGTTAAACTCTCCAGTACTTTGCCCACGACAGAGCCCGCCTTCCTTACCAGCTTATTAAGACATGAGGCGTCCCTCTTCTTAATGCTTCCTCCCCAACACGCCACCACAAAGAAGAGGGCGCTCTCCACAACTGACCTATAGAACATCTTCAGTATCTCACTACAGACATTGAATGACGCCAACCTTCTTAGGAAGTACAGTCGACTCTGTGCCTTCCTGCACAAGGCATCTGTGTTAGCAGTCCAGTCTAGCTTCTCGTCTAACTGTACTCCCAGATACTTGTAGGTCTTAACCTGTTCCACACATTCTCCATTAATGATCACTGGCTCCATATGAGGCCTAGATCTCCTAAAGTCCACCACCATCTCCTTGGTCTTGGTGATATTGAGACGCAGGTAGTTTGAGTTGCACCATCTCACAAAGTCCTGTATCAGTTTCCTATACTCCTCCTCCTGTCCATTCCTGACACACCCCACTATGGCCGTGTCATCAGCAAACTTCTGCACATGGCAGGACTCCGAGTTATATTGGAAGTCTGATGTGTACAGGGTGAACAGGACCGGAGAGAGTACGGTTCCCTGCGGCGCCCCTGTGCTGCTGACCACCGTGTCAGACCTACAGTCTCCCAACCGCACATACTGAGGTCTATCTGTCAAGTAGTCCACTATCCAATCCACCATGTGAGAGTCTACTCCCATCTCCGTTAGTTTGTGCCTTAAGATCTTGGGCTGGATGGTGTTAAAGGCACTAGAGAAGTCAAGGAATGTAATCCTCACAGCACAACTGACCCCCTCTAGGTGAGAGAGTGATTTGTGCAGCAAATACATGATAGCATCCTCCACTCCCACCTTCTCCTTATACGCAAACGGCACCACTCAGCCAGATTTTCAATCTCCGTCCTATATGCTGATTTGTCACCATTTTGATTTGGTCTACAGCTGTGATGTCATCACCAAATTGAATATGGCATTGGAGTAGTACTCAGTCACACAGTCATAAGTGTAAAGTGAGTAGAGCAGAGGGCTAAGCACACAATCTTGTGATGCACATGTGCTGATGGAGATCGTGGAGGAGATATTGTTGTTAATCTCAGCTGACTGGGTTCTTCAAGTGAGAAAATCAGGAATCCAATTGCAGAAGTAGGTATTGAGGCCAATGGCTTGAGGCTTATTGATGTGTTTTGACGGGGAGATGGAAATGAATGCTGAGTTGTAGTCAATGAAGAGCATCCTGATGTATACATCTTTGCTGTCCAGATGTTTCAGGCGTGAGACGAGCCAGTGAAATGGCATCTGATGTGGACCTGTTGCTCTGGTAGACAAATTAGAGTGGATCCAAATTGCTTCTCTGACAGAGGTTGATATATTTCAACACCAACCTTTCAAAGTACTTCATCTAGTGGGTTGATTTATAACTGGATGATAGACATTGAGGCAAATTGCCACTTTGTTCCTATGTACGGGTATAATTGAAGCCTACTTCAAGCAGGCAGGTACCTCATTTTGCTGATGTGAACAGTTAAGGTTCTCAGTGATCACTCCACCCAGTTGATCTGCTCAGGGTTTTAGTACCTGGGCCGTAGCCCTGTCTCTAGCTGGATGCTTTATGTAGGTTCACCATCCTGAAGGATGCTCGCATGTTGGTCTCAGAAACCGAAATCACAGAATATTTAGGGACAAATGCACTTTGTAAAGTTTTCTCCATTTTTTTGATAGTCAAAGGAGCATAGGGGCATTGAGCTCATCTGCAAGTGAAGCCCTGTTGTCACCTATGTCACTTGATCGGCAGACTTGAATGTGTCTGATCTGCTCCTCAGCAGATTTCGGATCTTATGGCTCATCCAGGCTTCTTGTTGGGGAAGACTGACTGATTTGTGGAAAAACACTTGTCCAAAACTGTTTTAATGAAGTCCATGACATCCAGAGATGAGTCCCAGTCCACTGATATCAAGCAATCATGTGACCACCTCTTTGTTGTCCTAATCTCTAAAACTTTGCTGTTTAGCTTCTGCCTGTAAGCAGTTTGGAGAAGGACAGCCAAGTGATCATAATTCCAGAAATGTGATCTGTGCATGGAATGGTAGGCATTCCTTATCTTAGTAAAAAGTGGTCGAGTGTGTTGAGCTTTCTAGTGCAGATATGCTGATAGTAATTGGGCAGGGATTTCTTCAAACAAGTCTCATTGAAGTCTCCGATGATGATTTGAATGGACTGTTTCTTGTTTAGAAATGTAATCATGCAATATCTCAAGCGTTTGATTAGTTATTCAGTATCGTCAGGGTAGGAAAGGTCTACTTCACCAATGGAACACTGGAAATTGTTAACAGCTCTCAAAATTCTTCCCAAGGCTCAAAAGCAATGGCAGCGCACACTTCTACTTTCCAATATAATGGATGCTATAATCTGGGGAATGCTCTGATATAACAGTTTATTGATGATATTAACAAGTCTTTCTCATGGATAGAGCAAATATATTTAATTTCCATTGCTTCAGCCTGACTTTTGTTAAAATAACTAAAGCAGCTATTCATGGAGCCAGTACAGAATTCAAGCTCTGTAAGAGATTTATACTGCACCTGAATCACTCATCACATAATGCTACTGAACAAATGGATATAAAAACAGTTATCCAACATCTTGATGAAATCCTGTAATCTCCCTCTAGATCATTTAAATAGCTCAAGCTTACAGTTTGAAAGTTACTTAGGATTAAATGTAAACTCAGGAGACTCTGCAGATGCTGGAAATCTTGAGCAATGTTCACAAATTGCTGTAGGAACTCAGCCTGATGAAAGATTGTGTTTGGGAATGAGTTGCTTCCATGTAAGCTGCTCAATAAATTCAAGTGATATATTACTGAATGGAATCCACATCACTATGTATAGCAACAGTGATTGCTAATGTCTCTCTCTCAATTGTTTCCAAAAATGGAAAACAATCAGTAGGGCACTTGAGTCAATTACTCAGTAAGAAATTTGGTGTAGTAATAGATGTATGTCTCTAGTTATTTAGATTATAGACAATAGATAGATTTACATAGCTTCTACCCTGCTTGATATTCTGTCATGTCCTTGATGAGTACAAATCAAAAAATGCTTCATAATTTGTCAACTGGAGCTATTATTGTGTATGAAATTGCATATTCAATATTAGAACAACAGACATCTTTTTGTTACTGCACACACAAAATGCTGGTGGAACACAGCAGGCCAGGCAGCATCTATAAGGAGAAGCACTGTCAATGTTTCGGGTCGAGACCCTTCGTCAGGAAAAACTGAAAGGAGAGATACTAAGAGATTTGAAAGTAGTGGGGGGAGGGGGAATTGCGAAATGATCGGAGAAGACTGGAGGGGAAGCTAAGAGCTGGAAAGGTGATTGGTGAAAGTGATACAGAGCTGGAGAAGGGAAAGGATCACCAGATGGGAGGCCTCGGCAGACAGAACGGGGGAGGTGGGGAGCACTAGAGTGAGATGGAGTACAGGCAGAGTGATGGGCAGAGAGAGAGAAAAAAACAAACAACTGAATATGTCAGGGATGAGGTAAGAAGGGGAGGAGGGGCATTAATGGAAGTTAGAGAAGTCAATGGGTACAATTCAAAAACTGCTCCATAATTTGTCAACAGGAGATACTATTAAGTAAATTTGAACTAAAATTTGCTTATTCAAAATTAGAGATTCATGAACAATGCTTTTCACCTAAGCTCTGAGCATTTGAAGCCCCCTTTGATGAGGCATTACAGTTGTTCAGACGGCACAGGAGACAGAGACCTGGTCATTGGCTGACGTTTCTGCCGTGGAACATCAACTGGGTTATTATTTATTGAGATAGAGTGCGGAACAGACCCTTCCGAACCTTTGAGCTCAGCCACCCAGCAATCCTGTGATTTAATCCAAGCCTGAACCCAGGACAATTTACAATGACCAGATAACCTACCAACTGGTATGTCTTTGGACTGTGGAAGGAAACTGGAGCCCATGGAGGAAACTCACATGGTCACATGGAGAACGTATAGACTCCTTACAGACAGCGGCCGGAATTAAACTGGGGTTGCCTGTACTGTAAAGCATTGTGCTAACCACTACGCTACTGAGCCACCACATTATTTAGTAAAGGTGATTGAAATTTCCCGTTAAACCAAGCATGAAGTTGTCCTGTTTTTTCACGATGCAGAAGGGTGACAAGGTTATAACGTGAAGACAACACTTGGTCACCAATGACCTCACTTAACTTTTAGTTTTATATTCTGGATTAGTAGCCCTATGGAATTCTGGGTCCTTAGTGAGTAATTAGTTGAAATGCTCTACAATTTCTGAAGGTGGTATACAGAGTGGCCTAGTTATTTGACTCTGCTTCTGGTATCTAGGCAAATTGGCAATGAAGAGATCCTGGTATCATCAACTGTGGCAAAAGCATTCGAACAGCAAAGGAGACAGACTTTCCTCGAGACCAGGATCAACCAATGTACCAAGGATCAGGATGGGGTAGTTTCAGGTAATGGTTGTTTGTGGAATTAAACTAAATCAATATGTATGAACTTGGGCACCAGTAATTCCAGAACAAATATAAGCCATGATGGCTGTATTTGCCCACAGATGACAGATCTTGCTTTAAAAGTATCGCTCGGACCATGACCAGATTTACTTGTCAAAGAACTAATCCAAAAGATTGTTGTCGTGCTTCATTTACATTCTGACAATGTTTACTTTCCTCTCTCTCCACAAATGCTTCTTAACCCAGTGAGTATTTTCAACATATTCTGTTTCACTCTCAGATTTCCACCATCTGCAAAGTTTCACTTTTTTGTGTTTAAAGAGACATTACTCTGCAGGTGGGTAAGGAGAGCCTTACATCTGACAGTCTGAAGTTCCTGGGAAAGATCCATGGTAAGAAACAGCAGCATGATTCTTGATTTCACCGCAATGAACAATTGAAAGAGGGGGTGAGGTATGACATATTTGGAGTTTTAGAGGAACTAGAAAAATAAATTATTTACCATCATTAATGAAGACTAAAAATATGCAACTCAAAGACTACTTTGAAAGTTCATTCAAAATTATGATGCTACACAGAGAAATTATTCAAATCGATTTGTTGGTATGGTTGTGGTTCTTTGACAATGACAGCAACCTATGCAGGAGAGTTTGAAAAGTGGAAAAGCCACTGGGGCAGTTTTACTCTGTTGAACTCAGAAAACTGGGTCCAGTTGTACAAACATCACAAATCGGGATTTTCCTTGGTGGCATTGGATGACCATAACTCCTCCTGTGCCCCATCATGCCCTTGATTCTCCACAAACTCCATGGAGCCTTTGGCCTTTGGACCTCACTGTCGATCTCATCCGCCCAGTCTGCTGGAGCTGACTTCACATGCTGGGACAGCGGGTATGAGTCCACCAGCCACCTATACTGGTTCAGCACAACAGTAAATGAGGTGCACTGGAGTGTAGCCACTGCCGCATGCTAACAACTACTTGGAGCTACAGGTGAGAGTTGAGTGTCTAGAGCGAACAAAGGGATATGAACTACCCCAGAATGGACACAAGAAGCTCCTTCACCAGAGGTGCTACCCATCTCTGGACACCAGAGAAAAGAATTTTTTATTTTATAAGAATAGTGAAGTTGAAATAGAGTATATGAATTCCTGGAAATATTTTTATTTGTGCAGCAACACATCAACAATTATTTTCCTTCAAAGTAACGTAATTATATATGAACTGTGACAATGTTTGAAGTAAACACTATCTTTCTTTCAAAGCAACACATACAAAAAGCTGGAGGAACTCAGCAGCTCAGGCAGCATCGCTGGAAATGAATAAACAGTCAATGTTTCAGACCGAGACCCTTCTTCAGGAGCTTTCATTCAGTTGCCCTCACAGTCCTGTTCTGCTTCAACTCTTCAATCTTAAACAATTCAGTCTTTCTTAACTCTTGATGTTGGATCTGACAAGCTCTGAACAGCTAGATTTTGCTGTCTCCAATCCAAAACAAAAATAAATTCTGGGCAATTTTCCCATAAGTGACTCACCAAAACCATTCATGTAAGTAGAGGAGACATCAAGCTGGGAAAGAGAATATTTAGGATGAATGCATGCATCAGAGATCTTGCATGGATATCATGAAAATATCGGTGGAACTTCTGTGAGGCAGGTGATATTACCTAAAAGCTTACATGTATTATCAAGTGATACAATGCATTTATAGATGATAGAATTTTTGCCAATTAAATGCACCACATGATAATGCAACAATTAATTTGACAAATATAGTTTTGATCGATAAGGATTAGTTTCAACAACTTCAAGATTCAAGGTTCAAAGTAAATTTGTAATCAAAATACATACAGTATATGTCACCATATACAATCCTGAAATTAATTTTCCTGTGGACATATTCAGTCAATCCATAATTGAATAATAAACAATTGAAGTACACACCATCTTGGGTGTTCAACCAGTGTGCAAGACATAAAATGCGCAAATACAAAAAAGAAATAATAATGAATAAATAAGCAATAATGATGGAGAATATGAGATGAGGAGTTCTTGAAAGCTTCAAACAAATCTCATTAACTCCTTGCATACACAATTCTTTTAGTTGTGTAGCATTTTAGTTCACTTATACAAATCCAGAACTCACTGGATGCGTTCATCTATTACCAGCTCTTGATGAACTTGGCCAGAGTTTGATCTTGACATATTCTCTTTGACTCCCAGACTTGGGGTCTTCTCCTTTCGTTGTTAGTCTCCAGAGTCACTACAGTCAGGTATGTCACAAGCTATTATCTGATACATCTCTCACCATCCTTGGAGACATTGTTTAGTTCTTTATTGCCAATTGTATAGCATGATTCCCATCCTGATCCACACAAGTACACCCTTCTTTAACTCTTTGAGTTCTTACTGGCATCATTCTAAAATTACCTCAACCATCAGTTCCTTAATAATCAGAGAGTATTTTAATGCATTTCTCTTCATCAGTCTGTCCCTTTTACAAGGTGCCATTTTGCAAAACATCCACGTTGCTTGTTCTTTTGTCTGGATGGTCCCAGTGAGATAGCAGTCCCTCAATCTATGTCAGGTCTCACCAATGTAGAAGAGGCTGTGTCATTTGGTTGATAGATAGGACAGAAAGAAAGGTAGTTATATCTAAGATGCAGGGAACAGGAAGCTGAGTGACAGTCAAGAGGTGAAATTAATTAAACAGCCATTCCAAAGTATGCCTGTGTCCATTTCACTCAACAACAGGTATACCACATTGGAGATTGTTGTGGGTGGGGGGGGGGTGTAGGGTATGACCTGGTAGAGGAAAGTCACAGTGGTCCGGTCTCTGGCACTGAGTCTGGATCTGTGGCTGATAGGGAAGTGGAGAGAAGCAGTGAGCTGTGGTGATAGGGTGTTTCTTAGTTAGGGGAACAGAAAGGAGGATCTGCGGTTGTTTGAGGGGTAATAATTGATCATGAACCTGGTAGTGTGAGTTCCGAACCACCTGTATCACCTTCCTGGTGACAGCAGTAAGAAGAGAGCCTGGCCTGAATGGTGGGGGTCCTCAATTTTGGATGCTACTTTCCTGTGACAGCGTTCCATTTAGATGAGCTCAACAGTAGGGAGGTGTTTACCCGTGATGGACTGAGCCATATCCACTACATTTTGTAGGATTTTCTGTTTAAGGCCTGTTTTCATACCAGGCTGTGTTGCAGCCAGTCAATATACTCTCCACTATACATTTGTAGTAGTCAAAGTTTTAGATGATATCCCAAATCTTCACAAACTTCTAAGAAAGTAGATGAGCTGCTGTGCTTTCTTCATAATGGCACTTGTGTGCTGGACCCAGGGAAGAATTTCTGAAATGATAACACTGAGGAATTTAAATTATCTGACACTTTCCACCTTTGGACCCCAATGAAGACTGGCTCATGGACCTCTTGTTTCCTCCTCCTGAAGTCAATAATCTGCTCATTGTTCTTGCTAACATTGAGTAAGAGGTTGATGTTATCACACCACACAGCTAGATTTGCAGTCTCCATGATATATACATCTTTGCCATCCAGATCTTCCAAGGTTGAGTGAATAGACAATGAAGTGTCATCTGCTGTTGACCTGTTGTGAGGGCTGGCAAATTGGAGCAGATCCAAGTTCCTCCTCAGGCAGGAGTTTATATGTTTCATCACCAACCTCTCACAACACTTCATCACACTGAATGTAAGTACTACTGGATGATAGTCTTTGAGGCAGGTTATCACATTCTTCTCAGGCACCAGTATAAGTGAAGTCTGATTGAAGTAGGTGAGATCCTCAGATTGCTGCCGCAGGATAATAAAGATCTTGATGAATACTCCAGCCAGTTGATCATCACAGGTCTTCAGTACGCAGCCAGGTACCCTGTGTGGGCTGGATCCTTTCTGAGGGTTCACCCTCCTGAGGGATGCTCTCACTCTTGCCTCAGTGACTGAAATCAAAGGGTCATTGAGGGCAGTGGGAGTTCGTGAAGATGCCATCATGTATTGATGGTCAATGTGAGCATAAAAGGCATTGAGCTCATCTGGGAGAAAAGCTTGTTTGTCACCTCCATCGCTTGGTTTCACTTTGAGGAGGTGATAGCATTCAAACCCTGCCACCGCTGTGGAGTATCCTCAGTGTTTCAAGTTTTTTCCCTAGGGGTCCGGTGTCCAAAACTAGATGAAAGAGGTGAGAGATTTAAAGGTGATCTGATAGGTAGCGTCTTTAGACATTTGGGAGTGAATACATACAATGAGCTGCTAGAGGAAGTGGTTGGGATGAGTGCCACTGCAACATTTAAGAAGCATTTTGATGGGTACCTGAGGTGAAGGTGTTGGAGAGTTATCGGCTATTTTTAATTAACTGGGACAAGTTGGGTGGATGCTGTGGTCTGCAGGGACCCACTGGGGCAAGGGGAGAATAGTAGTTCAGCACAGATTAGATGGGCTGAAAGGCCTGTTTCTGTGCTGTCATCTCTATGAGTCTGAATTTTGGGATTGATGCTTGGGCCCCGCTTTTCACAATCCCCTGCAATAGAAGGAAACAAATGTCATGTTTCCAATTTGCTTATGATACTAAGACAGGTGAGATTGTGAATATAACGAGGCTGCAAGTATGGATAAGATGAGTGAATGGGTGAGAACACAGGTAGAGTATCATGTGGGGGGGGGGGAATTGAAGTTAAATGCCGAGACATTGGATACTGTTGACTATCAAAGTGACTCGAAGAAGAATTGAAAGTCTTTTTGAGAAAAGTAAGAAAGGGTTTGGCAACTAGATCAGGGTTGATGTTTTGTCAGTTTGAGGCATCTAGTCTTGGTTTCAGAATGATGAGTAGACTGTTTCGGAGTGAGATGAGGAGAAATTGCAGCTTCCTTCTTTACCTCTCCTTCACATCTTCCTGAATTCGAATACTCCGTGATCTTCTCGGCTTGGTCAGTGATGGTTGCATTTTAAATCATTATAATCCGACAGCTTCCTCCAGAATTATCACTATCATAGCCATTGCCCCTCAAAAATCTGCCGGTCTCTCAGGTCACCCCTCATCCTCTGTCACTCCAAGGAGAAAAAGCCGAGTTCACTCAATCTATTCTCATAAGGCATGCTCTCCAATCCAGGCAACATCCCAGTAAATCTTCTCTTTCTATGAGAACACTTTCTATGGTTTCCACATTCTTCCTGTTGTGAGGTGATCAGAACTGAGCACAGTATTCCAAGTGGTGTCTAACCAGGGTACTATATAGCTGTAACATTCCCTCTCAGCTCTTAAACTCAATCCCATGGTTGATGAATGCCAACACAGTCAACCTGCACAGCAGTTTAAAGTTTCCCATGGACTTGGACCTCAAGATCCCTCTGATCATTCACACTGCCAAGAGACTTAGTATTAATACTATATTCTGCCATCATATTTGATCTACTAAAATGAATCTCACACTTATCTGGGTTGAATTCCATCTGCCACTTCTCAGCCTATCAAGGTTCCGCTGTAACCACTGACAGCCTTCAGTACTATCCATAACACCTCCAACTTTTGTGTCATCAGCAAACTTACTATCCCATCCCTCCACTTCCTCCTCCAGGTCATTTCTAAAAGTCACAAAGAGCAAGTGTCCCAAAATAGATCCCTGAGGTGCAACACTGATCACCAACCTCCATGCAGAATATGACCCATCTACAACTACACTTTGCCTTCTGTGAGCAAGCCAGTTCTGGATCCACAAAGCAAGGTTCCTTTGGATCCCATGCCTCCTTCCTTTCTCAATAGGCCTGGCATGGGGTACCTTATCAAATGCCTTGTTGAAATCCATTTATGCTACATCTACTGCTCTATGTTCAACAATAAGTTTTAGAAACATAGAAACATAGAAAATAGGTGCATGAGTAGGCAATTCGGCCCTTCGAGTCTTCACCGCCATTCAGTATGATCATGGCTGTTCATCCAACTCAGAACCCTGTACCTGCTTTCTCTCCATACCCCCTGATCCCTTTACCCACAAGGGCCATATCTAACTTCCTGTTAAATATAGCCAATGAACCGGCCTCAACTGTTTCCTGTGGCAGAGAATTCCACAGATTCACCACTCTCTGTGTGAAGAAGTTTTGACTCATCTCGGTCCTAAAAGGCTTCCCCTTTATCCTTAAACTGTGACCCCTCATTCTGGACTTCCCCAACTTCGGAAACAATCTTCCTGCATCTAGCCTGTCCAATCCCTTTGGAATTTTATACGTTTCAATAAGATCTCCCCCTCAATCTTCTAAATTCTGGTGAGTATAAGCCTAGTCGATCCAGTCTTTCTTCATATGAAAGTCCTGTCATCCCAGGAATCAATCTGGTGAACCTTCTTTGTACTCCCTCTATGGCAAGAATGTCTTTCCTCAGATTAGGGGACCAAAACTGCACACAATACAATAGGTGCGGTCTCACCAAGGCCTTGTACAACTGCAGTAGAACCTCCCTGCTCCTGTACGCAAATCGTTTTGCTATGAATGCCAACATACCATTTGCCTTTTTCACCGCCTGCTGTACCTGCATGCCCACCTTCAATGACTGGTGTACAATGACACCCAGGTCTCGTTGCACCTCCCCTTTTCCTAATCAGCCACCATTCAGATAATAATCTGTTTTCCTGTTCTTGCAACCAAAGTGGATAACCTCACATTTATCCACATTAAATTGCATCTGCCATGAATTTGTACACTCACCTAACCTATCCAAGTCACTCTGCATCCTATTAGCATCCTCCTCACAGCTAACACCGCTGCCCAGCTTCATGTCATCGGCAAACTTGGAGATGCTGCATTTAGTTCCCTTGTCTAAATCATTAATATATATTGTAAACAACTGAAGTCCCAGCACTGAGCCTTGCGGTACCCCACTAGTCACTGCCTGCCATTCTAAAAAGGTCCCGTTTACTCCCACTCTTTGCTTTCTGTCTGCCAACCAATTCTCTATCCACATCAATACCATACCCCTAATACGGTGTGCTTTAAGTTTGCACACTAATCTCCTGTGTGGGACCTTGTCAAAAGCCTTTTGAAAATCTAAATATACAACATTCACTGGTTCTCCCCTATCCACTCTACTAGTTACATCTTCAAAAAATTCTATAAAATTTGTCAGGCATGATTTTCCTTTCACAAATCCATGCTGACTTTGTCCGATGATTTCACCTCTTTCCAAAAGTGCTGTTATCACATCTTTGATAACGGACTCTAGCATTTTCCCCACCACCGATGTCAGACTTACCTGTCTATAATTCCCCAGTTTTACTCTCCCTCCTTTTGTCACATCCTCAAGAAATTCAGTCAGGCTTGTAAGGCATGACCTGCCTTTGACAAATCTATGCAGACTATTCGTTATCACATCCTGCCTCTCAGGATCTCATCTTTCAACTTACCATCCTTTTTCTTTTGAATTGACCTCATTTACCTGACTAATCCATATCATTCTTTAATCTATAAATGATCCAAAAATTGTATCAAAAGAAACATTTAGCATAGAGGATCCGTGGACCTCTTGACTAATGGTAGGGGTCCTTGGCATAGAAATGGTTGGGAATCCCTGGTTCAGCATGTTGTATTATTATTCAATGTTTAAAACTTAATTTAGCACTATATCTGATTTTATAATATGGCAAAAATGTCAGATTTCTTAATATGTTTTCAATAAGCGATTTTGTTTTTCTAAAATTTTTATCAATAGGTGGAGGAAAGATTGATCCAACCACTAGAGATAGGAAAGAGTCACCTCTTATATCTTGATGAAGTTGGAAAAATGACCATGACTGTGACATTGATTGACAGCAATCACTGTCCTGGCTCTGTCATGTTGGTGTTTGATGGCTATTTTGTCAACATTTCATACATTGGTATGCAGATAAGCTTACTTTCCTGCTGGTCCTGTTGCAGGACATTGACCCAAAACGTCAACCATCCCTTTGGCTCTACAGGTGCTGCTTGACCTGTTTTTTTCAGCAGTTTTTGCTCCAGATGCCAATATCTGCAGTCTCACTCTCCTCCTGCCAGGTAAGCTTACTTTTAACTAGTAACTATTAGTTACTGTTTGCAAATCATTTACACATTGCATTGTTTTGAACTAGTTTATTATTGTCCTATGTACTGGGATACATGGGCATTAGGGTGGAAATATGTCTCCCTCAGAGGGGGTGTTAGGCTTTGCTAGCCTGCTGTTCACCCTTGGGGAAAGTGTAGTACCTGCTTAGCTCCCCCCCACTGCCCCGATCAGGGTCACGTGAAGCCATGGGAGCAGGTGACGATCAGCTGGTTCATATCACGTTCCAGTCATGTGACCACTGACGCCAGGCAGACAGTCTCTTAAGAGTCCCACGTTGAAAGTCACATTTATTATCAGAGTCCATACATATCACCACATACAACCCTGAGATTCTTTTTGCTGTAGGCATACTCAACAAACCTATAGAATAGTAACTGTAAACAGGATCAAAGAAATAAAAAGAGCTTAGAAAGCTGTTGAAATGCAACTATCAATAAGTAGCAATAAATAAAGAGAACATGAAATAACAAAATAAAGTGTCATGGAAGTGAGATCATTGGTTGTGGGAACATGAGAGACAGAATAAGTGCAGTTCTCCCCTTTCGTTCAGGAGCCTGATGGCTGAGGGGTAGTGACTGTTCTTGAACCTGGGGGTTGAGTCCTGAGGCACTTGTATCTTCTACCTGATGGCAGCAGCGAGAAACGAGCATGGCCTGGGTGGTGAGGATCTTTGATGATAGATGCTACTTTTCTGCAAAGGCATTTCATGTCGATGTACTCAAAGGCTGGATGGACTTTACCCATTATGTGCTGAGCTGAATCCACTACTTTTTGTATGATTTTCCAATCAAAGGCCACAATGCAGCCAGGGAAGAGGGAAGGAGAGGAGGGGAGATGAAGGAGGTGGGGGAGAGTGGGGAGAAAGAAAAGAGGGGTAGAGAGGAGGAGAGGTGGGAGGTAGAGAGGAAAAAAGGGGATCAGAGAAGAGAGAGAGAGGGAGAGAACGGGTGAGAGAGATGGGAGAGGAGGGGGTAAAGACAGCGAGACAGGTGGAGAAGGGGTAGTGAGGGTGGTAGAGAGAGGGTGTGAGACAGGGGAGAGAGATGGAGAGAGAGAGGAAAGAGAGAAGGGTGTGTGAGATGGGAAGAAACGGGAGAGGAGAATGGGGAGAGGATAGGAGAGAGAGTGAAGAAGGGAGGGGCTGAAAGAGTGAGAGGCAGGGAGGAACTGAGAGGGAGAGAAGCGGAGAGAGAGAAAGGAGAGGGAATGGGGAGAGGCAGTAGTGAGAGGGCAGAGGGGTGGAGAGGTGGGGAGAGAAATGGACAGTGTGAGAGAGAGAGGGAGAGAGAGCGGAGGGAAGATAGGGAAGAGGGAGGTGCAGAGAGAGGAAGGAGACAGTGGAGGGGCAGGGGAGAGGGAGAAAGAAAGAAGGCTATAGAGACGGGATACAGCGGGGAAGAGGGAGGGAGAGGGGGATAGTGAGGGGGTGAGAGAGGGAGAAAAGGAGACAGAGAGAGGGAGAGATAGGGGTTAGAGAATGTACTAGAGAAAGGAGGTGAGAGTGGGGCAGAGGAAGGGGGAAGAGAGGGTGGCACTCCTTTGCTTGCATCTTCAGAAACAGCTCTACTTCCATCTTTAATATCTCTATTTTTCCCTTTCAGGGTTCTTTTGAAGACCCTGATCTGGAGCCACACGCTGACTACAGTTCTTTGTGGGAATGGGACCCGCTCTCGCATTTCATGAATGACTGTTGTTTGGCACGCCAAGGGCTCGGCCTTAGAGCTTCTCTCGCCTTCGGAGGACCGAGATTTCACGGCTCTGGAGAGGGGGGATTGGAGGTCGGTGCCTCTGCAGGAGATCGGTGTGTCGTTGGAGACAGAAGATCTCTGGCTGTGTTCCCAGAGACCCGAGATCTTTGGGCACAGAGCTCAGGAAAAGCAACACAATGGTCTTTTAACATGGTAAACCAGCGAGTTGTTTGTTATAAAAAACACGAAATGCTGGCAGAACTCAGCAGGCCAGACAGCATCTATGGGAGGAGGTAATAACGACGTTTTGGGCCGAAACCCTTCATCAGGAGTGAAGTAACATGTGATGGTTGAGGGGGCATAAGAAGTGGGTGGAGGGATAAAGTAGAGATCTGGGAACTGATAGGCTGGAGGGAAATGGGCTAGGGGGAAGGTGGAGAATTATGGGAAATAAAAGAGAAAGAAAGATAGGGCTGGGGGGAGAGATTATAGTGAGGGGGGAAAAAGAGAGAAAGAGAACCAGACTAAAATAATAGATAGGGATAGGGGTAAGGGTGGTGGGCAGGGGTATCAACGGAGGTCAGTGAGTTGGATGTTCATGCCAGCAGGAAGGAGGCTACCTAGGCGGGAGATAAGGTATTGCTCCATCGACCTGCATGTGGCCTCATCTTGACAGGCCCTCAGTAATAAAGTATCTATCCATCTATCTAGAGGAGGCCATGGACAGACATGTCGGAGTGGGAGTGATTCATCCCCTCCAGCCTATCACTTCCTAGCTCTCTACTTTATCCCTCCTCCCACTTCTTATCCCCCCTCGACCATCCCATGTTACTTCACTCCTGATGAAGGGTTTCGGCCCGAAACGTTGTCACTACCTCCTTGCATAGATGATGTCTGGCCTGCTGAGTTCTGCCAGCATTTTGTGTTTTTATTTAGCTCAATTGTGTAAATGGGTGTGAAGAAAAAATATAACAAGGGAGAGAGAGAGAAGGGAGAAAGAGAGAGAGGAGTGGGATCAAGTAAGAGGAAGAGGGAGGGGAGAGAGAGGGAAAGATGGGGAGAGGGACAGAGGGAGGGAGCAAGAGAGAGGAGTAGACAAGGGGAAAGGGTGAGAGGATAAGGTAGCGGGAGAAGGATGAGAGGGAAAGGGGAGAGGGGGTAGTGGAGGAGAGGCAGAGAGAGAGGGGAAAAGGGAGACGGGAATAGGAACTGGGGAAGATGGAGAACTGGAGGGAAAAAGGGAGGGTGAGAAGGGGAGGGGAGAGGGGGAGGGGACCGTGGGAGCGAGTGGGAGAGATAGAGAGGGAGAGGGAAAGGGAGGGGGATAGAGAGAGGGGAGTGAGAGTGGTGAAGAGAGACAGGGATTGAGGGAGAAGAGAGGCAGAGGGAGTAGGGGAGGGGGATGGAGAAAAGGAGACGGAAGGGGGATAGAGAAAGGAAGATGGGGAGAGGAGGAGGGAGGCTGAAGGGGAGGGGTAGGGGAGTTAGGCCAATATCTGAAAGGGTGTTTCATGTGTCTAAGCAAATTTGGGAGAATGGGAAAGTGAGGGAGAGAGTGGAGGGAGAGAGAGGGGAGAGGGAGAAGGGGAAAAGGTGGGGAGAAGGTGGAGAGAGAGAGGTAGAGTTTTGGTGGAGAGACAGGGGAGAGAGGAAGGGTAGATGGGGTATAGAGGGGGAGAGGGTGAAGAGAGTGTGGGAGGGGGCAACAAGGTGCAGAGAGAGATGCAGCAACAGATGGGGAATAGAAAAAGAGGAGAGAGGGAGAAAGAGGAATAGAAAGGGGAGAAAGGGTGAGAGGAAGCGAGGGGGTGGAGAGTTGGAGGGACAGGGGAAGAGGGGAGAGATGGGGAAAGGAAGTAGAGAGAAGATGGGAGAAGGTGGAGAGAAAGAGAGGGGAAGAGGGGTCGATAGGGGTAAGGGGGAGAGTGAAGGAGGTGGAGAGTTGGGTGGAGAGTGGAAGAAATGGGGAGAGGTTGGAGAGAGAGGGTGAGGGGGCAAGAGGTGGTGAGAGAGAGGTCAGAGAGGTGCAGAGTCTGGGAGTGCAGAGAGAGGGGGATGGTAGAGGGAAGGGAAAAGGGAGGGAGAGAGGGAGGAGAGAGTGGAGAGAGAGGGAGGAATGAGGGGAGAAAAAGGTTGTGAGGGGAGCTGGAGAAAGTGGGGAGAGAGATGGGTAGAGATAGGAAGGGAGAGGGGGAGAGAAAGGATAGAAGAAAGAGAGAGGGGAAAGAGGGGGACAGAGTGGAAAAGGGGTGAAGGGGAAGAGAGAGGGTGGGGGAGTGAGGGAGGAGTAGAGAGGGAGGGGAGAGTTGGGTGTGTGGTGGAGAGAGGGGGAGAGAGACATTAGAGAGGGAGTGAGACGGAACAGAGAGTGGGTAGGATGGGGAGAGGGAGGGGGAGAAGGGAGAGAGGTGGGGAGAGATGGGAGTAGAGAGGGTTGTGGAGGGAGCGAGAGGGGTAAGAGAGTTTTGGAAAGAGGGGGTGAGGGGGGAAGAGAGAGATGCATTTTGTTGTCAAATTTATTGAAGGTTGGAAGGTGCCATCACAGAGCAGAGTGGGAGAGGGAAAGAGGAGGACGATAAAGAGGAAGAGAGAGTGCTGAAGAGGGGGAGACAGATGGGGAGGTGACTGCTGGTGTAAACCATACTCTTGCAAATCACCATCTGTAAAAGAGAGTGATATATTTCTTATGCAGGATATATTATACTCTTAATATTTTGCTTGTATATTTCCAATATTCCAATAAAAGTGAACACTGCACTTATTGCCTGAATTAAATTGAGATTCTCACTCCACAGTTTAATATTTAGAATATTCATTTTGTCGTGCAGATCGACTAGGGATGCCACATCTCCTTGTAGAAGTTCAGTCTTCTTTCCTAATCTCTTGTTGACTTTGAGCAAGAATTCAAACATGGTGTCAAAATATCAAAGAACACTTTAAGCAGCAGCCTTTTGGCAGCCAACACACTTCAGTGTGAAGAAGAAAGTATTCAAACTTTATCGTTACCTCGGCATTATTGGCAAAATATTCTGCTGTTTAATGGATCACCTTTAATTTTGTTGATAGCAGATTACAAGAATCATGCTTGAAAAATCCTGTTGGCTGAGGTTATTGTCTGCAAGATCTTGATGACAAATTACATGATGGATTGCAAACAGACTTGGAATTTCTTTTTTCATAAACGCCACTAAACCAGTATAGTGACCAGTCCTATCTGGTGCTCCATCACAAGAAATCGTGATCCTAATCGGCATACTTTTATCCATAACATCCATTTTGATCTCATCATAGATTGACTCTCTGTTGATATTTTTTATAACCTTTTACAAAGGAAAATCTCTTCATAAACTTTTCCATTGTTGATAAATCGTATATATGCCATCAGCCTCATTGTCTCGCACAGTTGACTCATCCTGTTGTATCCCAAATTCTGATTTTTGTAGCCTTGTGCATAGTTGATACTCAATGTCTTCACTCATTTCATCAATATGATGAACTACAAAGTTATTACTCAGAAGAACTAATTTGAAAATACTAGTATCCATTTTGAAAACACTGAGCAGTTCTGATACAGCAGTCATTGTTAATCTTTCAACTATTGTATGAGATTCTCCACACTCTGCTATCATTTTAGAAATAGTATAAGAAGCAATGAAACCACTATCAAGGTAATTTTTAGCTTTCTTGACAAATGGCTAAAGTATGTAACACTTTTCAAATGCTTCTTTAATCTTCTGGAACTGAGTAATACCATAAGTAGCCTTTTCAGGGTGTCTTTTATGGAAGTGTTCCTGCAATCTTGATGGTTTCATTACTTCAATAGATGGGCTTTTCCTAAGAGCCAGACAGGTTGTGTATGGTGTATTGATAGTGATGTTTCCAGGGGCAAATGTCTAATGCCAGATGGCATGCACTGAAGTTGAGAGGGGGTAGGATGTGAGGGGTAAGTATTTTACTCAGAGAGTGGTGGATGCCTGGAATGTGCTGCCTGGTATGTTAGTAGAAGCAAATCTATTAGAGGCTTTAAAGAGATGTTTAGATAGGCACATGCATAAGAGGAAGATGGTGGGATATGGGAGTTGTGTAGTAAGAGGGATTAGTTTTTGGAGGATTTTTGATTTAATTTTTAGCTGGTTCATCATGGGCTGAAGGGCCTTTTCCTATGCTGTACTGTGCTATGTTGCATTTTGTTTGCAAAGGACAGAAGTAAATTCTCTGGTGTGAAATCCCCACGATTTTCATTCATTTTGGAGAGCTGTATTCATCAGTAAAAATGGCTTCCAAGAAAAAGTATGTTTGGTTTACCCAGTGCGTGGGCAGTGGAATATTCACTTGCAGACAGCAGTAATCCTGCATTCTTTTCATACCAATCCATCTGGTGTGGTTATGAGGATAGAAAACCTGCAGCAGATATGTAGATCCTGGAGATACATGTTAGGCAATCTCATTCCGTCTGTGCTACTCGTGACCATTGAACTGACCATCTATATAACAAAATTAACTTGTGCTCCAGATTTATTACCAAGTAAATCTAGTCATGGGACGAAACAAAATAATATAGAGGAAGGCAAAAAGACACTTAGAATCTCCATGTATAAAGGCAAAACTTGGTGTAGTGCAGGCATAAACAGTCGTGATGGAACATGATGTTGTAGGTGATGACAGCACAGGCTCTGAGTGAAGAGAACTGTGCTCGACATGGGCAGGGATGAAAATTTAACATGCCTGGACACATGGTGTTTAGAAAAGATTGGGAAGGGGAAAAGATTGCAAATTGGCAAGTAACACATTGACAATAGAATTTCAAAGAGGTAGCTCAATTGTGTAAATGGGAGAGAAGAAAAAAAATAACAAGGGGATTGTGAGAAAAGGGAGAAAAAGGAAGGGGAGTGGCATCAAGTGAGAGGAAGAGGGAGGGGGAGAGAGAGGGAAAGATGGGAAGAGGGACAGAGGATGAGTGAGGGGAGCAGAGGGGAGAGGGAGGGGTGAGAGAGAGAAGGAGTGCATTGAGGGAGAGAGAGGGTGATCGAGCCAGGGGAAGACAGAGGGAATGAGTGGGAGGGAGGAGTAGAGGAGGGGAGAGGGAGAGAGGATAAGGCAGGGGAGAAGGAGGAGAGGGAGACGGGAGAGGGGGTATTGAAGGAGAGGCAGAGAGGGGAGAAAAGGGAGAAGGGAATTGGAACAGGGAAAGATGGAGAACTAGAGGGGAGAAAAAGGGAGGGGGAGAGGGGTAGGGGAGAGGTGTAGGGGAGAGTGAGGGCGAGAGATAGAGAGGGGAATAGGGAAAGGGAAGTGGATAGAGGAGAGAGAGATTGGTGAAGAGAGAGGGGGCATTGAGGGAGAAGCGAGGCACAGAGGGAGTAGGGGAGGGGGATGGAGTAAAGGAGAGGGAAGGGGATAGAGAAAGGAAGAGGGGGAGAGGAGGAGCGAGGCTGAAGGGGAGGGAGAGGGGGAGTTAGGCTAAATATGAAAGGTTGTTTCATGTGGCTAAGCCCATTCGGGAGTAGGGGATAAAGTAGAAGAGGCTACACCTAGTGATATACCAGGCTACAGTTGAAGCCGCTGGGAAATGGGCAAGGATGTGATTCTTCCTGATTGAGATTGGGGATCAACTGTTCCTTCAGTTTCTTGGGATTATTCTGCACTGAAATGAGCCTTCGGCATCCGTGTTCATCCTGACCAGCGACACTTGTTCTGTCAGCTCCCTCTGGATTGTGAACTTCAGGAAAGGGAAGTCAGAAGGTACACCAGTCCTCAGTAAGGGACCAGCAGTGGAAAGATGGAAAAGCTTCAAGCTCCTAGGTGTTAGCATCTCAGAGCATCTATCCTGGGTCCAAGAAATCCCACTCCTGTGTTTCTCTTTGTGTTGTTGTGAGGGTTAATATGTTACTGTGGCATGACAAGCCAGAGAGAAAAAACTGCTTCAGACTTGTGATTTCACCAGCCACTTTCCTAAAAGCAAAGTGATTCTGCCAGCAGTAGACAAGACAAAAGTAGATATGGGAAGCTGTGCTTCCTCTTCCATTTGGAAGCCTAGAGCCACAGCAACAGTGGCCTGACTTGGAAGCCTGTCTCAGCAATGAGCAAAACGAGACTTCCAAGCATTGTATAAACTATCCTGTGCTGTGGCAATTGGTTATCAAGTACCTGCTTCACCTGAAAGGGTCATGTGTGGAATGAGGAAATGCCATGAGAAGGGGGTAGTTGGTAAACAGCAAAAAACATAGACAAAGATTTGCAGGGAGGTGGTCATTTTGGAATGCATTTGGAAGGGAAGATGAAAGAAAGATCTATCTAGTGGCGAATCGTGGTGATAAAAAGATTCAAAATGCTTCCATTAAATATCTGCATTGTATTGCATGACCACACAAAGTTTTTTGTTGATATGTAAAAGCAAACTTTGTGGGAAGATAGTGTAGGGCCATGGAAGAAGTATTTTAAATCTCCTTACCACAGGTGAGGTGATGGGTGACTGTAAAATGCTTAATGCTGTTTAAGAAAGGTTCTAAATTTAAGCTGGGAAAATATAGGCAGTGAGGTTGGAGTCATTTGTGGATAAATTATTGGAAGATATTCCATTCGAGGAGGATATCTGGAAAGATGATGAAAGACATACAGTGCACATTTTGTCTACATCGGAGGCTGATCAAGAGGGCTCAGTTCTTGGCATGAAGTAGAAAATTCAACGTTGGCTATGTGGAAGAAAGCAGAGTGTGGTAGTAGATGGTTACGTCACTGAATGGAGGCCTGTGACTGGTGGAGTGCCACACCGATGGGTGCTGGATAATTTGTTGTTTGTCACCTATATTAATGATTTGGATAATTGGTCAATTGGATCAGCAAATTTGCAGATGACGCCAAGATATAGTGAGCAGCAAGGAAGGTTACAGCAGGATCTAGACCAGCTGGAAAAATAGGCTGAACATGGCAAAAGGAGTTTAATGCAGGCAAGTGTGTGATGCTACACTTTGGAAGAACAACCCGGGTAGGTTTTACACAGTGAGCCATAGGTCACTGAGGTGAGCGGTAGAACAAAGGGATCTGGAAATACAGATCCATAGTTCCTTGAAAGTGGCATCATAGGTAAACAGGGTTGTAAAGAGAGCTTTGACACATTAGCCTTCATGAATTGGTGCATTGAGTACAGGAGTTGAAATGTTATGTCAAAGTTGTATAGGATGTTGTTGAGGCCAGATTTGGAGTATTGTGTGTAGTTGTGGTCTCCTACCTACAGGAAAGATATAAATCTATATTGAAGTCACGTGATGCAGCTATGTAAACAAGTACTACCCACTGTAAGAAGAATCATCTCATCCCGGAAATTAATCACTGCATTTATAGACTAATGTTGGTTCTTCAACATGTACTGTATATATTATTGATATATTTATTAATATGGGACTCGGCAAATGTGACATGACCATCTGGGGTAGCTGACCATGTATATGGGAAGATAATTTAATACAGGGGACAGAGATTGATCTTGGAGTAGGTTAGAAGGTTAGCACAATATTGTGGACTGAAGGACCTGTCCTGTACTGTTCACTGTTGAAGAAGCCTCAACTCTTGTGCCAGTTCCCCATAATCCTCCATTAGCAAACTCTTGCTCAGTTTTACCATTGTATCTAAAAGATATCTCCCTGGAAATTTTATCATACCACCTGATCTCCCTTGCACAAGTACTTGGATTAGGATTGATCCAGGGTGTTTGACCTAAAACAAATTGTTTCTCATTCCACAAATGCTGCCTGACCTGCTATTTCCAGCATTTTCTGTTTTTATTTCAGATATTCAACATCTGCAGTATTTTTCTGATTTTCAACATTTTTAATTTCAAAACACTGGTTAAGATTCTACAGTATAAGAAGCCCTGCTGTTACAACTTAGGAATGTTGTGTCAGCCAATCAGGATGGTGGGTTCTGGAGAAAGTTCTGGAGAGAGCAGAGTGGAGAGAGTTTTGTGACACATGGTAGTCTGGTTTGGGGTCTTTTTGGCAGGAGTTGCGGAGCGCGATAGAAGGGAAGATGCTGCAAAATGTTGTGGGAAGGAGTGACCCTGTTCCAAGAAGTGCTTTGTGCAGTTGAATGACTTCAAGAGGACCAATACAAGAGTGAGAGTGAGAGAGTGAGACTTAACATGTGAAAAGTGAGAGAGAGTGAGTGAGAGAGTGCGAGTGCGAGTGCAAGAGAGAGATTGATTGTCCTTAATGGACTTCGGACTGTGGCAGGTGCCTTCACACAGTCCCTGGGTTTGGTACGAGAATGATTATACCCAGCTTTAGAAGAGATGAGCTCCAACGGTCATGTGCACATTTAGACTGGTTTAATTGCAATGGGCCCTTTTATTTTTTTCCTTTTCTTTTATTCACTTTAATAAAGCTGAAATTGGTAAATATACTTTCTTTATAATTTTATGTGGTGTACAATCTGTCATTTCTGTGCTACTAACAATTGTTCAGTATTCACACAGCATTTTATCTAATCGAGGTTTTTTTAATTGGAACATCACGATGTTCCCGTTTGGTTGGTGAAGTCATGCCGACCCTAGACCTATATTGTTTTTGAAAGGTGGCCTTCTCACTGCTGACTCACATGGCTGTTAGCAGAGCTGGCTAACAAGACGAGTTTGTGTACGAGCCCGGTGAGAGGGTTACAGGAGCAAAAGCAACATTCAGCATTTTCTAAAAATGTCAAACACGAGTAATTCTGCAGACGCTGGAAAACCAAAGCAACACACACAAAATGCTAGAGGAACTCAGCAGGCCAGGCAGCACCTATGGAAATGAGTAAACAGTCAACATTTTGGGATGAGACCCTTCTGCAGGACTGAAAAGGAAGGGGGGAGATATGAGAATAAAAAGGTGGGGGGAAGATAAAGGGAATAGCTGGAAGAGGATAGGTGAAGCCATGTGGCTGGGAAAGGTCAAGGGTTGGGGAGGAATGAATCTGATTGGAGAGAAAAGTGGTCCATAGGAGAAAGGATAGGAAGAGAGGACCCAGCAGCAAGTGATAAGCAGGTGAAGAAGAGGAAAACGGCCAGAGTAGGGAATGAAAGAGGAGGAGAGGGAGGAGGGGAACATTTGCTGGAAGGAGAAATCAATATTCATGCCATCAGCTTTCAGGCAAACCAGATGGAAGAAAAGATGTTGCCTCTCCACCCTGAGGCACAAGAGGAGACATGGACTGACATATTGGAATGGGAATAGGAATCAGAATTAAACACCTTGGCTGTCGGGAAGTTCTGCTTTTGACAGATGGAGCGGAGGTGCTTGACAGTGGTGCCCCAATTTAGGATGCATCTCACCAATGTATAGGGGACCACAATGGGAGCACCGAACACAATAGCCAACTTCAGGAGTTTCGCAGGTGAAATGTTGCCTCACCTGGAGGGACTGTTTGGGGCTCTGAATGGAGGGGAGGGAGGAGGTGAATATCCAGGTGTAATTCTTGGGTTGCTTGCAGGGATAAGTGCTGGGATAGAGACTAGTAGGTGAGGGACAAACAGACAAGGGACCGATCACTGCAGAAAGCAAGTGGGAGGGGGTTGTTAAAGATATCTTTGGTGGTTGGATCCCTTTGGAAATGTCTGGAGTCGTGGAGAATGATGTGTTGGATGCAGAGGCTCACAGGGTGATAGGTAAGGACAAGAGGAACTCTATCACTGTTAAGGCAGTGGGAGGACGTGGTGAGCACAGATGTTCGGGAAGTATTGAATTGACTTCTAACATCCTTCACATACAGTATGTATTTATTCACCACTAACGGGGCTAATTTAAAATAAATTTAACTCACATTTGGAATGCAGATTGGTGTTGACAATGGCAGCTATTTGGCACAAATGGAATGATGGTAGCCGCATGCAAAGGAATGGTGAGGTGAAGATGAAGATGAGCACAACCATGAAAATTATGTTGACAAGGGTTCAGATTGGAATCTGAATGTTAGTCAAGAGAGAGCTGGTGTTCGGCAAGCTACCTTTATACTATTCCAGTTAGGGTGATTGACCAATCATGTAAGGTCTCGTAATCCCCAGAGATGCTTCTTGACCACACGTCTGAAGTCGAGGTCACCTTGAAAATCTCGAGTATTCCTCAAGTCAGCAGGTAATCTGATTGGCTCTGTTTCATCTTTTAGTTTCTGACAGCGTTGTCTCATTGTGTGATCTGTTTTCTATAGATCTGTAAAGAATGTTGAGGAATGTTGAGAGGGTGTACTTGCTGCACCAACTATTAAATTGTATGAACTGGGTCGTGAATCTAGGGGAAGTGTTGGGCACTCTGGTTGATAATTTATGTATCCCCAATAATGTCTGTTTGATTGGTAATGTCTAAGAGATTGCCGAGTTTCAGACGATGACGATGAGTGCTCACCGCTGCAGATCTATGGTTCTTCCTATGTTCCAGTGCCTCATCCTTTTTCTTTGAAGTATCTGCTCTGCTAACGATCAGTCAGGCCTTGTGCCTCAACTTAGGCTGACACTTATTGTCCCCTAATATTCTTGACCTTGAACTTCTATTTCCCCTAACGCCCCCTTAGGATATGTAACTGCGCCCAGTGGGAATCACTAGTTTAGAGTTTTAGAAACGCATCACCAGTAGCAGTCCTGTTTTTGAAAGCTGGCAAACGTTTGCATCTCTCCAGTCATTTTTTATGAATAGTTGGTTAACCAAACTCATTCTCAATTTTATCAGTGCCTTGGTAAATGTGACCACATTAGAGTATAAATCTGCCTTCGGTCTTCCCATTCCATTTTAGCCATGGCTAAGTAGAGATGTGTTTAAAAGTATAAATATGGGCAATGAAGCTAATTCTGTTACTTCGTTGTCATTATTTGAAAGTTCAAAGTAAATTTCTTATTGAAGTATATATATGTCACCGTGTACAATTCTGATTCATTTTCTTGTGGGTATACTCAATAAATCCATAATAATAATAAACATAATAGAATCAATGAAAGACAGCATCAAATTGGGCATTCAACCAGTGTGTTAAATGAAAGAAATAATCAATCAATCAATCAATCAATCAATAAATAAATAAATAAACAAACAAACAAATATTGAGAACATGAGATCAACATTCTAAGATGGCGGTGCGACGCATCTTGCAGCGGCCACTCTGGAGCTGATTATCTGTTATTTGTGAAGTGGGGTGCCGTGCATAATGATAATCGATTGAAAACCGATGTGGGAGCACAGAGGAACATCAGGAAATCTCCAGGAAGACCTTCTTAGTTGCTGCTGCTGCTGTGAGGTCCGGGACTCTGCTGGGAAGAACAGGCCCCCAGTCCTCGAGGTCGCGTTGCCGATGGCCGTTGGTGGGGCCGTTTTAATACGCTTGGCAGAGGATGGTGCTCGGAGAAGCTTTGCCGGAGGGGATGGTCGTCGGCTCGGAGGTTCAACGGACACGGAGTCCGCTCCGGTCAGGTCGCTTTCGGTGTGTACTGCGTCTGCGAGGATGGGTTCGACAGAGCTTTCGGTGTGTGCTGTGTCTGCGAGGCTGAGTCGGGCGGCGTCCTGGAAATCCATAGCGGGGCTATTCCCTTCTGCCGCCTGCGTGGGATGGCGAGTCTGTCGGGACCCTGGGGACTTGTGGAAACTGTGTGGTGATTTCTTTTGAATTTATAGTCTTTTAACATCTTTGGACTATTTTTACTGTACCCATAGTCTGTTTCTTTTTTAATCAATTATGCTATTGTTTGCAATGTTGTAAATATATGTTGTAACTATGTGGTTTTGTGCAGGTCTTGTAGCTTTAGTTTTTGGTCTTGTTTGTCTGGTGGCTTTGGAGCTCCTTTCCGGGGAATGCACGAAGATGGTAATGTGATATTAATATGCAGCAGCCTCTCCGGACTCTGGATTGGGGATTGCCAAACGTTATGTGGATTTTTTAGTGTAGTCTGTTTTGTCATATCATTTTGTGATATCATTTTGGAGGAACGTTGTCTCATTTTTAACTGCATTACATTTATGGTTTCTAAATGACAATAAATTGAATCTGAATCTGAAGAATCCTTGAAAGTGAGTCCACAGCTTGTGGGAACAGTTCAATGATGAAGTGAAGTTGAGTGAAGTTATCCCCTCTGGTTCCAAAGCTCTCCACTTCTTTCTTAACAAAAGAACCACTAACTCCCCTCCGCCACCACCCTTCTCCATCTGGCATAACTGCTCCTCACCCTCAACAATTATTCCTTTGGGTTTTCCCACTTTCTCAGAACTCAAGGGGTAGCCATAGACACTTGATGGGCCCCACTATGCTTGCCTTCTTGTTGGCTATGCAGAACAATCCGTGTTCAAAGCCTTCCCTGGTAATACTCCCCAATTCTTCTCCCGCTACATTGATGACTTCATTGGTGCTGCTTCATGCACCTGTGCTGAGCTCATCAATTTGATTAATTTTGCCTCTAACTTCCAACCTGCTCTTAAATTCACTTGGTCCTCTTCTGACAACACTTTCCCCTTGCTCAGTCTCTGTGTCTCAATCTCTGGAGACAAACTGTCAATCAATATGTTTTATAAACCTACAATTCCCACAGTTACCTTGACTACGCCCCTTGCCACCCCATCTCCTGTAAAAATGCAATTCTCTTTTCTCAGTTCCTTTGATACCACGTCACCTGCTCCCAAGAAGCAGCATTCATTTCCAGGACATCGGAGTTTTCCGTCTTCAAAGAATGGGGTTTCCATTGCTGTACTATTGATGCTGCCCTCAGCCTCATCTCTTCTACATCCCCAACGTCTACGCTCACTGGTCTTCCCACCTCCTTAACGGCGACAGAATTCTGCTTGTCCTTACCTCCCACCCCAGGAGCTGCCTCATACAATGCATCATCCTCTGCAACTTCTGTCATCTCCAAAGGGATCCAACCATGAAACATATCTTTACCTTTCTCCCACCCTCTCTGTTTCCTGCAGTGATCAATCCCTCTGCAATTCCCTTGTCTATTGTTGCACCCCACTAAATTTTGTCACCTCCACTTCCCCTTCTCTTCTATTTTCATTGGCATTTTTCCTCTTTTCACCTCCCTATCACTTCCCCTGACTCCACTCTCCTCTCCTTCTTCTCCAGCCCTTCACCTTTCCTACCCACCTGGCTTCACCCATCACCTTCCAGCTAACCTTCCTTCCCTGCTCTCCCCCACCTTTTTATTTTCCTGTCTTCCCCATTTTTACTTCAGTCCTGAAGAGGGATCACAGCCTGAAACATGGACTGTTGACTCATTTCTATAGATGCTGTCTGACCTGCTGTGTTGCTCCAGCATTTTGTGTCTGTTACTTTGGATTTCCAGCATCTGCAGAATATCTTGTGTTTAGAAAATGCTGACTGTTGCTTTTGATCCTTTTTCCATCTTATCCAACTATGTGCCCAACTTTGAAGAGATAGCAGACAACTGCAGGAAACATAAAGTTGTGATAGCAGGGGATTATAATTTCCCACATATTGACTGGGACTCCCAGACTGTTAAGGTCTAGACAGGTAGGAGTTTGTGAAATGTGTTCAGGAAAGCTTTCTAAATCAATATATAGAGGTAACAACTGGAGTGGATGCAATATTAGATCTCCTATTAGGAAACGAGTTAGGACAGGTGACGGAAGTGTGTGTAGGGGAACACTTTGGTTCCAGTGATCATAACACTATTAGTTTCAACTTGATCATGGATAAAGATAGATCTGGTCCTCGGGTTGAGTTTCTAAACTGGAAAAAGTCCAAATTTGAAGTACTGAGAAAGGATCTAAAAAGCGTGGATTGGGACAGGTTGTTCTCTGGCCAGGATATTGTTGGTAAATGGGAGGCAATCAAAGGAGAAATTTTGAGAGAGCAGTGTTTGTATGTTTCTGTCAGGATTAAAGGCAAAGTGAATAAGGAACCTTGGTTCTCTAGCAATATTGGAACTCTGATAAAGAAGAGAAGGATGTATGACATGTATAGGAAACAGGGAGCAAATAAGGTACTTGAGGAGTATAAAAAGTGCAAAAAAATACTTAAGAAAGAAATCAGGAGGGGTAAAAGAAGACATGAGGTAGTTTTGGCAGTCAAGGTAAAGGATAATCCAAAGAGATTCTACAGGTATATTAAGAACAAAAGGACACTAAGGAATAAAATTGGTTCTCCTGAAGATCAGAGTGGTCGGCTATGTATGGAACCAAAAGAAATGGGGGAGATCTTAAGTGGATTTTTTGCGTCTGTATTAACTAAGAAAACTGGCATTGAGTCAATGGAAATAAGGCAAACAAGTAGTGAGGTCATGGAACCTATACAGATTGAAGAGGAAGAGGTGTTTGCTATCTTGAGGCAAATCAGAGTAGATAAATCCCCAGGGCCTGATAGGGTATTCCCTCAGACCTTGAAAGAGACTGGTGTTGAAATTGCAGGGGCCCTGGCAGATATATTTAAAATGTTGGTATAAATTATAAGCCGGTAAGTTTGACATTGGTAGTAGGATAATTATTGGAAGGAGTACTAAGAGATGGAATCTACAAGTATTTAGATAGACAGGGAATTATTAGGGAGAGTCAACATGGCTCTGTGCATGGTAGATCATGTTTAACAAATCTATTGGTGTGTTTCGAGGAGGTTACAAGGAAAGTGGATGAAGGGAAGGCAGTGGATGTTGTCTGCATGGACTTCAGTAAGGTCTTTGACAAGGTCCCACATAGGAGGTTAGTTAGGAAGATTCAGTGAGGTAGTAAATTGTATTAGACATTGATTCAATGGGAGAAGCCAGAGAGTGGTAGTGGAGGATTGCTACTCTGAGTGGAGGCCTGTGACTAGTGGTGTGCCACAGGGATCAGTGCTGGGTCCATTGTTATTTGTCATCTACATCAATGATCTGGATGATAATGTGATAAATTGGATCAGCAAATTTGCTGATGATACAAAGATTGGAGGTGTAGTGGACTATGAGGAAGGTTTTCAAAGCTTGCAGAAGGATCTGTACCAGCTGGAAAAATGGGCTGAAAAATGGCAGATGGAGTTTAATACATACAATTGTGAGGCATTGCTCTTTGGAAGGAAAAAACAAGGTAGAGCATACAAGGTAAATGGTAGGGCACTGAGGATTGCAGTAGAACAGAGGGATCTGGGAATACAGATACAAAATTCCCTGAATGTGGCGTCATGGGTAGATTGGAGAGTAATGAGAGCTTTTGGTATATTGGCCTTTGTAAATCAAAGTATTGAGTATAAAAGTTGGGATGTTATGGTGAGATTGTATAAGACATATATGTCAAACTCAAGGCCCGCGGTGGAATTATCTTTGGCCTGCAAGATAATATCTGATTACTATTAAAGCTGGCCCCAGTAATCGAAGCGCCTATGGCGTATGATATGGCTAATGCTGAGTTTATTCAGGTACCAGGTTTTCAGGGTTTTTAGTGTTTATTCGGCAGTCTTGCTCGGCAGTCTTCTTCATAAGAAACGGAATTTGTAAAGTGAAACACTTTGTAGTTATAGCAGAGACTGAGACACATGAGAGCAGGCTGAAAAAACAGAGGCAACGAAAGCTGCGTTCGCAAGCGTCCGACTGATCCGGCCCGCATGAAGCTGCATTTTGCTCAATCCGGCCCGTGACCTAAAATGAGTTTGACACCCCTGGTATAAGACATTGGTGAGGCCGTATTTGGAGTATTGTGTGCAGTTTGGGTCACTGAGTTACAAGAAGGATATTAATAAGTTTGAAAGAGTGCAGAGAAGGTTTACAATGACGTTGCCGGGACTTGAGAAACTGAGTTACAGAGAAAGGTTGAATAGGCTAGGACTTTATTCCCTGTTGCATAGAAGAATAAGGGAAGATTTGATAGAAGTATATAAAATTATGATGGGTATAGATAGAGATAGAGAGAATGCAGCAGGCTTTTTCCACTGAGGGTAGGGAAGAAATAAAACAGAGGACATGGGTTAAGGGTGAAGGGGGAAAAGTTTAAAGGGAACATTAGTGGGAGCTTCTTCACACAGAGAGTGGTGGGAGTGTGGAATGAGCTACCAGATGAAGTGGTGAATGTGGGCTCACTTTTAATATTTAAGAAAAACTTGGACAGGTACATGGATGAGAGGTGTATGGACAGATATGGTCCAGGTGCAGGTCAGAGGGACTAGGCAGAAAAATGGTTCAGCACAGCCAAGAAGGGCCAAAAGGTCTGTTTCTGTGCTGTAATGTTCTATGGTTCTACGGTTCTATGATCCCTGAGCTTGATAGTTTTTAGCAAGGGTTGATATATCTCGTTCAAGTTGTGACAACAAAAGCCTTAAGTCCCCATGTGTAGCAATGTCCAAGAGGCCTGTTCTTTGTGAGTATGTAATTCACTGTTCTGAAGCATCTTCCAACAGGATAGGAGGATGGAAATGTAATGAAGATCAGTTTGACTTTTCTGTGAAGACCAAGAAACTTCATATGATGGTGTAGCCACACACCACAAAAGCCGACATTTTTGGAAATTGCTGGTGGAATGCAGCAGGCCAGGAAAAAGCATTTCAGGCTGAGTCCTTTTGTCAGGACTAACTGAAAGAAAAGATAGTAAGAGATTTGAAAGGAATCACTAGGTTAGAGTTTCAGAAATGCATTACCAGTAGCAGTCCTGTTTTTGAAAGCTGGCAAATGTTTGTGTCTCTCCAGTCATTTCTAATGTATACTTGGTTAACCAAACACATCCTCAATTGTATCAGTGCCTTGGTAAATGTGACCACATCAGAGTATAAATCTGCCTTCTTTCTTCCCATTTCATTTTAGCCATGGGTATTATTTCTTAAAGTATGTGTGTGTTTAAAGATATAAATATGGGTAATGAAGCCCATTGTGTTACATCGTTGTCATTATTTCAAAGTTCAAAATAAATTTCTTATTAAAGTATATATATGTCAACATAACAATCTGAGATTCATTTTCTTGTGGGTATACTCAATAAATCCATAATAGAATAATAAACATAATAGAATTGATGAAAGACCGTACCAACTTGGGCATTCAACCAGTGTGTTAATGAAAGAAATAATAATAGAATCTACAGGTATTTAGATAGACAGGGACTTATTAGGGAGAGTCAACATGGCTCTGTGCGTGGTAGATCATGTTTAACAAAGCTATTGAAGTGTTTTGAGGAGGTTACAAGGAAAGTGGATGAAGAGAAGGCAGTGGATGTTGTCTGCATGGACTTCAGTAAGGTCTTTGACAAGGTCCCACATGGGAGGTTAGTTAGGAAGATTCAGTGAGGTAGTAAATTGGATTAGACATTGGTTCAATGGGAGAAGCCAGAGAGTGGTAGTGGAGAATTGCTACTCTGAGTGGAGGCCTGTGACTAGTGGTGTGCCACAGGGATCAGTGCTGGGTCCATTGTTATTTGTCATTTATATCAATGATCTGGATGATAATGTGGTAAATTGGATCAGCAAATTTGCTGATGATACAAAGATTGGAGGTGTAGTGGACTATGAGGAAGGTTTTCAAAGCTTGCAGAAGGATCTGTACCAGCTGGAAAAATGGGCTGAAAAATGGCAGATGGAGTTTAATACAGACAATTGTGAGGTATTGCTCTTTGGAAGGAAAAAACAAGGTAAAGCATACAAATTAAATGGTAGGGCACTGAGGATTGCAGTAGAACAGAGGGATCTGGGAATACTGATAAAAAATTCCCTGAGTGTGGTGTCACGGGTAGATTGGAGAGTAATGAGAGCTTTTGGTATATTGGCCTTTATAAATCAAAGTATCGAGTATAAGATTTGGAACATTATAGTGAGGCTGTATAAGGCATTGGTGAGGCTGAATTTGGAGTATTGTGTGCAGTTTTGATCACTGAATTACAGGAAGGATATTACTAAGGTTGAAAGAGTGCAGAGAAGGTTTACAAGGATGTTGCCGGGACTTGAGAAATGGAGTCACAGAGGAAGGTTGAATAGGCTAGGACTTTATTCCCTGTAGCATAGAATAATGAGGGGAGATTTGATAGAAGTATATAAAGTTATGATGGGTATAGATAGTCAATGCAAGCAGGCTTTTTCCACTGAGGGTAGGGAAGAAAAAAAAAACAGAGGACATGGGTTAAGGGTGAAGGGAGAAAAGTTTAAAGGGAACATTATGGGGAGCTTCTTCACACAGAGTGGTGGGAGTGTGGAATGAGGTACCAGATGAAGTGGTGAATGTGGGCTCACTTTTAATATTTAAGAAAAACTTGGAAAGGTACATGGATGAGAGGTGTATGGATGGATATGGTCCAGGTGCAGGTCAGTGGGACTAGGCAGAAAAATGGTTTGGCACAGCCAAGAAGGGCCAAAAGGCCTGTTTCTTTGCTGTAATGTTCTATGGTTCTACGGTTCTATGATCCCTGAGCTTGATAGATTTTAGCAAGGGTTGATATATCTGGTTCAAGTTGTGACAGTGAAAGCCTTAAGTTCCCACGTGTAACAATGTCCAAGAGGCTTCTGTTCTTTGTGAGCATGTAATTCACTGTACTGAAGCATCTTCCAACAAGATAGGAGGATGGAAATGCAAAGATCAGTTTGACTTTTCTCTGAAGATCAAGAAACTTCATATGACGGTGTAGCCACACACCACAAAAGCCGACATTTCTGGAAAGCATTATTGTTTCTTCACCATTCTAAATTTCAATAATTTCATCTTTCAAGCTCTCTTCCTGTTCTTCAACCTTGCAAAGAAATAGATCAATTACCTAGTCAGGAAATTCCCAATCATTTAAATCCTTGAAATGATTCTGAAGATCCTTTTTCAGTGACTGCAGGTGTAAGCTGTACTTTTGCAAATCACCACCTGTGAAAGAGTGCCATATTTCCCATGCAGGGAAACTAGGAATATTCTCCTTTCAATTTTTTCTTCTACATTTTCATTTTATGATAAAAAAAAAGACTGCATGGCACTTCTGCCTGAATTAAATTGAAATTTTCACTAAGCAGTTTCAGATTTAGAATGTTCATTTTGTCAGACGGATCAGCTAGATTTGCCACATGTTAATGTAGAAGGCAAACACAAGGAAATCTGCAGATGCTGGAAATTCAAGCAACACACACAAAATGCTGGTGGAATGCAGTAGGCCAGGCAGCATCTCTAGGGAGAAGCGCTGTTGACGTTTCGGGCTGAGACCCTTCATCAGGAAGTTAATGTAGAAGTTCAATTTTGTTTCCCAATCCCAAGTTGACTTTGAACAAGAATTCAACCACAGTGTCAAAATATCCAGGAAACATTTTAAACAGCAGCCTTTTGGCAAACAGCACACTTCACTGTGAAGGAAGAAAGAATTCAAATTCTTCATTATATTGGCTTAACAGGCAAAAAAATTTGCGATTTAATGGATCAGCTTTAATTTTGTTGATAGCAGACATTACAAGAATCATACTTGAAAAGAGTTGCTGTCTGAGGTTTAGTCTGCGAGATGTTGATGACAAATTACAGAATAGATTGCAAGCAGTCCTGGAATTTCTTTTTCTCATAAATGGCACTAAACCAGAATGGTGACTTGTCATATTTGGTGCTCCATCTGTTGCACAAGAAATCATGTCCTTAATCGGAATACTTTTATCCTCAATATGCATTTTGAGCTCATCGTACATTGATTCTCTGTTGATATTTGTTTTTAACTTTTTACTAAAAAGAAACCCTTCAGAAACTTATCAATTTTTGACAAACCATACATATGCCATTAGCAATGCCTCATTGCCTCACATAGTTAACTCATCCAATTGTATCCCAAATTCTATATTTAGTAGCTCTGTGCCTAGCTGATACTCAATGTCTTCATTCATTTTATCAACATGATGAGCTGCAGAGTTATTACTCAGAGGAATTGATGTTAAAATACTGGTATCCATTTTGAAAACACTTCTGATACAGCGTGCATTATTAAACTTTCAACAGTTGTATGAGATTTTCCACCCTTTGCTATCATTTTGGGCATGTTATAAGAAGCAATGAGCCCACTATCAAGGTCATTTTTAGCTTTCTTGGCTAATGACTAAAGTTTCTAACACTTTTCAAATGCTTGTTTAATCTTCTGGAACTGCATAATACCATAGGTAGCCTTTCCAGGGAGTCTTTTACTAAAGTGTTTCTGCATTCTCTATGGTTTCATGGCTTCATTAGACAGTAGAGTATTACAAATAAAACACATGGAGCATCTCTGATTTTACGGGATCAAAATAAAACCGTCCTCCACACATGTAACTTTGTTTTGATACACTTTCTGTAGTTTCTGTTCCTTAGCAGGATTAGAGTTCAAGGCCTGACCACCTTCAGACTCGTAGGTATTGTACTATATGTATTTATCCACCACAAATGGGCTAAATTAAAATTTAAAAATAACGCAAACTGGGAATGCCTATCGGAAGCTGATGACAGCAGCTATTTAACATGGATGGAGTGATGGTAGAAGTACACAAAGGAACAGCGAGGTGAGGATGAAGATGATCACAACCGTGAAAATTACATTGACAAGGATTCAGATTGGAATCTGAATGTTAGTCGGGATAGAGCTGGTGTTCGGCAAGCTAACCTTATACTATTCCAGTTAGGGTGATTGACCAATCACATAAGGTCTCATAATCCCCAGAGATGGTTCTTGACCACACATATGAGGCCAAGGTCACTTTGAACACCTCAAGAGGAATCCTCAGGTTGGCCGGTTCTCTAATTGGCTCTGTTTCATCTTTTAGCATTGGTCAGCACTGTGTTGTTGTGCGACTGCTTTGCATAGATCTGAAGAGATTGTTGAGAGGGTACATTTGATGTACCAACAGGTGTACTTGATGTACCAACTATTAAATTGCATGAACCCGTTCCACACTGCGAGTCAAGGGAAACTGTTGGGCACCGTGGGTGCTAGTTTATGCATCACCAATAGTGTCTGTTTTGTTGGTAAGGTCGGATGAGATTGCTGAGTTTCAGATGCATTGTGACAGTGAGTTTTTATCACCTGCGGTGATATAGTCTATGCTTTTTTGCTGTGCACTAACTACTCCCCTTCTCATGGCATTTCCTCATTCCACATGACCCTTTCAGGTGAAGCAGGCACTTGATAACCAATTGCCACAGCACAGGATAGTTTATACAATGCTTTGAAGACTCGTTTTGCTAATTGCTGAGACACGCTGCCCAGTCAGGCAGTTGTTGCTGTGGCTCAAGGCTTCCAACTGGAAGAGGAAGGACAACTTCCCATATCTACTTTTGTCTCATCTACTGCTGGCAGAATCACTTTGCTTTTAGGAAAGTGGCTGCTGAAATCACAAGACTGAAGCAGTTTTTTCTCTCTCGCTTGTCATGCCACAATAACATACAAACCCTCACAACAACACAAAGAGAAATGCCCCTCCCCCTCTCACCCTCCTTTTTTCTTCCCTCCACTTCTCCATCTTCCACTGTTCCTATTCTCGTCTCCCTATTCCCATCTCTTGGCCTCTCCTCCACTACCCCCTCTCCCTATCCTCCTTTTCCCCCTACCTTCTCCTCTCTCCCTCTCCCTCCTCTACTCCTCTCTCCTGCTCCCTCCCTGTCTTCCTCTCTCTCTCCCCTCCCTCTCCCCTCTCCTCCCCTCCCTCATTCTCTGTACCTCCCCATCTTTCCCTCTCTCTCTCTCCTCCCTCTTCCTCTTACTTCATCCCACTCACCTCTACAGGAATGAGCAGGTTAAGACCTACAAGTATCTGGGAGTACAGTTGGACGAGAAGCTAGACTGGACTGCCAACACAGATGCCTTGTGCAGGAAGGCACAGAGTCGACTGTACTTCCTTAGAAGGTTGGCGTCATTCAATGTCTGCAGTGAGATGCTGAAGATGTTCTATAGGTCAGTTGTTGAGAGCGCCCTCTTCTTTGTGGTGGCGTGTTGGGGAGGAAGCATTAAGAAGAAGGACGCCTGACGTCTTAATAAGCTGATAAGGAAGGCGGGCTCTGTCGTGGGCAAAGTACTGGAGAGTTTAACATCGGTAGCTGAGCGAAGGGCGCTGAGTAGGCTACGGTCAATTATGGAAAACCCTGAACATCCTCTACATAGCACCATCCAGAGACAGAGAAGCAGTTTCAGCGACAGGTTACTGTCGATGCAATGCTCCTCAGACAGGATGAAGAGGTCAATACTCCCCAATGCCATTAGGCTTTACAATTCAACTGCCAGGACTTAAGAACTTTTTTTTTTAAAGCTATTATTAATGCTTTTTGAGTTAGTGATTTTAGATGCATATCATATTATTACTGAGTTAAGTATTGTATGTAATGAGTTTTTGCTACAACAAGTGTATGGGACATTGGAAAAAAATGTTGAATTTCCCCATGGGGATGAATAAAGTATCTATCTATCTATCTATCTATCTCTTTCTCCCTTCTCTCTCTCTCCCCCTTGTTATATTTTATTCTCTACACCCATTTACACAATTGAGCTACCTCTTTGAAATTCTATTGTCAATGTGTTACTTGCCAATATGCAATCTTTTCCCCTTCCCAATCTTTTCTAAACACCATGTGTCCAGGAATGTTAAATTTTCATCCCTGACCGTGCAGAGCACAGTTCTCTTCACTGAGAGCCTGTGCTGTTATCACCTACAACATCATGTTCCATCACGACTGTTTATGCCTGCAGTGCACCAAGTTTTGCCTTTATACATGGAGATTCTAAGTGTCTTTTTGCCTTCCTCTATATTACTTTGTTTCATCCCATGACTAGATTTACTTGGCAATAAATCTGGAGCACAAGTTAATTTTGTTATATAGATGGTCAGTTCAATGATCACGAGTAGCACAGACGGAATGAGATTGCCTAACATGTATCTCCAGGATCTATAAATCTGCTGCAGTTTTTCTATCCTCATAACCGCACCAGATGGATTGGTATGAAAAGAATGCAGGATTACTGCTGTCTGCAAGTGAATATTCCACTGCCCATGCACTGGGTAAACCAAACATACTTTCTCTTGGAAGCCATTTTTACTGATGAATATAGCTCTCCAAAATCCCCAAAATCGTGGGGATTTCACACCAGAGAAATTACTTCTGTCTTTTGCAAACAAAATGCAACGTAGCACAGTACAGCATAGGAAAAGACCCTTCAGCCCATAATGAACCAGCTAAAATGTAAATCAAAAATACCCCCAAAACTAATCTCTCTTACTACACAACTCCCATATCCCACCATCTTCCTCTTATGCATGTGTCTATCTAAACATCTCTTAAAAGCCTCTAATAGATTTGCTTCTACTAACCTACCAGGCAGCGCATTCCAGGCATCCAGCACTCTGAGTAAAATACTTACCCCTCACATCCTACCCCCTCTCACCTTCAGTGCATGCCATCTGGTATTAGGCATTTGCCCCTGGAAACACCACTGGCTTTATTTATCAGCACACCATACACAACCTGTCTGGCCCTTAGGAAAAGACCATCGAATGAAGTAATGAAACCATCAAGATTGCAGGAACACTTCCATAAAAGACACCCTGAAAAGGCTACTTATGGTATTACTCAGTTCCAGAAGATTAAACAAGCATTTGAAAAGTGTTAGATACTTTAGTCATTTGCCAAGAAAGCTAAAAATTACCTTGATAGTGGTTTCATTGCTTCTTATACTATTTCTAAAATGATAGCAGAGTGTGGAGAATCTCTTACAATAGTTGAAAGTTTCACAATAACTGCTGTATCAGAAGTGCTCACCACAGTTCTCAAAATGGATACTAGTATTTAAAAATTAGTTCTTCTGAGTAATAGCTTTGTAGTTCATCATATTGATGAAATGAGTGAAGACATTGAGTATCAACTATGCACAAGGCTACAAAAATCAGATTCTGGGATACAACAGGATGAGTCAACTGTTCGAGACAATGAGGCATTGCTAATGGCATATATATGATTTATCAACAATGGAAAAGTTTATGAAGAGATTCTCTTTTGTAAAAGGTTATAAACAAATATCAACAGAGAATCAATCTATGATGAGATCAAAATGGATGTTAACGATAAAAGTATGCTGATTAGGAACATGATTTCTTGTGCACAGATGGAGCACTAGATATGACTGGTCACTATACTGGTTTAGTGGTGTTTGTGAAAAAAGAAATTCCAAATCTGTTTGCAATCCATCATGTCACTTGTCATCTAGATCTTGCAGACAATAACCTCAGCCAACAAGATTTTTCAAGCATGATTCTTGTAATCTGCTATCAACAAAATTAAAGCTGATCCATTAAACAGCAGAATAATTTGCCAATAATGCCGAGGTAACAATACAGTTTGAATACTTGCTTCTTCTCACTGAAGTGTGCTGTCTGCCAAAAAACTGGTGCTTAAAATGTTTTTTGATATTTTGACACCATGTTTGAATTTTTATTCAAAGACACCAAGAGCTTAGGAAACAAAACTGAACTTCCACATGGAGATGTAGCATCCCTAGCCGATCTGTACATCAAAATGAACATTCTAAATATTAAACTGTGGAGTGAGAATTTCAATTTAATTCATGCAATAAGTGCAGTGTCCACTTTTATTGGAAAATTGGAAATATACAAGCAAAATATTGAGGATAATATTCTCAGTTTTCCCGCATAGGAAGTTAATCACTCTCTTTCACAGATGGTGATTTACAAGAGTACAGTTTATAGCAGCAGTCACCTCCCCATCTGTCTGCCCCTCTTCACCACTCTCTCTTTCCTTCTATCTTTCCCCTCTCCCTCTCTGCTCAGCGATGGCGCCTTCCAACCTTCAATAAATGTTATAAAATGCCTCTCTCTTCCCCCTCTCACCCCCTCTTTCCATCTCTCTCTTAACACTCTCACCTGCTCTAACACCCTCTCTACCCCATCTCTCCCGCTCTCTTCCTTCTTCCCTTCCCTCTCCCCATCCTACCCACTCTGTTCCCTCACACTCCCTCTCTAACCCTTTCTCCCCCTCTCTCCACCCCTCATCTCAACTCTCCACCCTCTCTCTTTCTCCTCTTGCCCTCTGTACCTTCTCTCCCCTCCGTCTCTACCCCTTTCTCTCTGCCCCTCATTGTTCCCCCCTTCCCTCTCTCTTTCCTCGCCACTGTCTACTCCAACCCCTCTCTCTCCCCACCTCCCTCTCAAACCTTTTCTCCTTTCTCTCTTCCCCCTCTATTGTGTCCCTTCTCCCTCACTGCCCCGAGTCCCTCTAACCTTCTACCTCTCCCCCCTCTCCCTCCACTTTGTCTCCCTGCTCCCTCCCCTCCCTCCCATCTCTCCCCCTCTTGGTACCCCTCCCACTCTCCCCCCTTTACTCCCTGCTCCACGCCTCTCTTTCCCCCTTACCCTCCTCTCTCCCCACTGTCTCCGTCCCTCCCCTCTGCCCTCTCCCCCTCTCTCTCACTCCAGCTCTCTCAACCCTTCTGTCTGCTCTGTTCCCCCTTTTCCCCCACCCTCACTTCCCTCACTCCTCACTATCACCCTTTCTTCTACTCTCTCACCCCACTCTCCCTTCTCTCTCTTACACCTCTCCTCTCTCTACCCCTCCCACAACCATGCTCTCCCCCTCGCTTCCCCCACCAACCCTCTCCCTTCCTCCCGGTATCACTCTTTACACCCTCTTGCATCCTCTCACCCCGTTCATCTTCTCCCGCCCCTTTTCTCTGCACCCTTCTACCCCTTGCTCTACCCTCCCTCTCCTCTCTCTCTATCCCCCTCTCTCTCCTCCCTCTCTTCCCCTTCACTCTTTCCTCCACTCTTCTCCCATGTCTGTTCATGTCCTCTGTCCCCTCTATTTCCCCTCGCTCCCCTCTCTGTACCCTAAACTCTCCCCTACCTCCTGCCTAGATCTCCACCTCTCTCTATATACCCTCCCTCTCCCCATCACTCTCTTTCTCCGTTAACCTTTCCACCACCCTTCTATAACCCAACCTCTTTGCTCCTCTGTGCCCCTCTCTTTCCCACTCTCTCCCCTCCCTCACCCCTCTCTGCTCTCTTTCCCTTTTTCTGAACCCACCCCCTCTCTCCCCAGTCCCGCTGCCAAACTTCCATTATAACAGAATTCCTCTCACTAATCTCTTTCTCTCTGCCCCTCTTCCCCTCTCCCCATCTCTCTTTCCCACCCTCTCCCCTCTCTCTCCTCTCCCCTTTCTTTCCCACTCTTTCCCTTTCCACCATTTCTCCCCCCTCTCCGCATCTCCCCCCAAATCCCTCTCTACCTCCTCACCATTCCCTCCACATCCCACTCTACCACTTCCCCCTCTCTCCCCCCACATCCCTCTCTACACCCTTGCCCTCTACCACATCACCCCTCTCCCTCCCTCTCCCCCCTCAGCACCTTCTCATCTCTTCTTGCCCCCTCTCCCCTTTCTCTGCCCACTCTACTCTTCACCCGCTCCCCTCTCTTATTGTTCTTTCCCGTCTCTCTTCCCTCTCTTTCTACCCCCTCTCTCTACTATAACCCCTTCCCTACCTCTCACATATCTCTCCACCTCACTTTCTCTCCCCTCTCTCCCCCTCTCCCCCTCTCTCCCCTCCAATAACTGTGACAAAAATGCCTCTCCCTCACCTCTTTCTTACCTCTCCCACTCTCTCTCCCACATCCTGCTCTCCTGCTCTCTCCCCGTCCCACTCTCTCCCCTTCCCCTCCACCGTCTCTCCCCATCCCAATCTCCCCCCTTCTCACTTGTCACCCTCCCTCTACCTCATCCCCTTTCCCCGCTCCCTCCTTCCCCTCTCTCTCCCTCCACCCTCTCCCATCCCCTCTCTCCTTCCTCTCCCCATCTCTTCCCCGTCCCCCAACTCTTTCCCTCTCCCCCAATTCCCCACCTCCTTCTCCCTCTCTCCCCCTCCCTCTATGTCCTCACTTTCTCCAGCTCCCCTTTCCCTCTCCCTCTCTTCCCCCGTCTCTCCCCCCTTTCTCTCCCCTCTCACACCATCCCCCTCTACCCCCCCTGATCTCTCCCCCTTTCTCCTCTTTCTCCACCTCCATCAACCCACCCCTCTCCCCTTCACTCTCTCCTCCACCCCTCTATTTCCCCTCATTCCCTCTCCCATCCCCTCTCTCTTTCCTCTCTCCCATCTCCCCACTTTCTCTCCCCTCAAACCCTCCCCCTCTCTTCCCCTCCCCTCTCTCTCCCCCCTCTCCTTCACTCTCCCCTCTCTCTCCTCCTCTCGGCTCCTCTTACCCTCTATTTCACCCCACCATCTCCCATCCCCTCTCTCCTTCCTCTCCTCATCTCTCCCCCCTCTTCCTCTGTCCATTCAACTCTCCACCCCTCCCTCCCTTTCCCCTTTCTCCCCTTTCTGTTCCTCTTTCTGTCTCCCCATTTCTTGCTGCATCTCTCTCTGCACCTTGCTGCCCCCCCACACTCTCTTCACCCTCACTCCCCTTCCCTCTATACCCCATCTACCCTTCCTCTCTCCCCTATCTCCCCAGCAAAACTCTCTCCCTCCCTCTCTTCACCTTCTCCCCTCCCTCTCTCCTCTCTCCCTCCACTTGCTCCCCACCCTTTCCCCTTCTCCCCGACCCTCTCTACCTTCTCCTCCCCCTTTCCCATTCTCCCCTCCAATCTCTCTTCCTCCACTCCCCTCTCTCTCCCTCCACTCTATGCCCTGTTCTCTCTCTCTCTCCACTCTCTTCCTCCTTTCACTGCCCACTCTGCTCTTCTCTTTCTCCCTCTATCTGGCCCCTCTCTCACACCACTCTCTCCCCCTTCCTCTCTCCTCCACCCCCCTCTCCCTGTCTTCTTCCCTCTCTCCCTCTTTTTCATCTCTCTGCCCTCTCCCTATCTCTCTACTCCCTTTCTACCCTAACCTCACCCCTGCCGATCCCTCCACCTCCCTCTCTCCACTCCCTCTCTCCCTTACTCTCTTTCCCCTTCACTCTCTTCTCCACCCCTCTATATCAAATGTTTCGAAGGTACATTTAATGTCAGAGAAATATATACAATATACATCCTGAAATGCTTTTTCTTCACAACCATCCATGAAAACAGAGGAGCCCCCCAAAGAGTGAATGACAGTTAAACGTTTAACCCCAAAGTCACCTCCCATTCCCCTCCCTCCCGCGCGTAACCAGCAGCAAGTAACAATCCCCCCTCCCCCCACCAGCAAAAAAAAGCATCGGCACCCGTCACCGAGCCCTCAAGCGTGAGCAAAGCAACAGCAAAGACATCGGCTTGCAGTACACCAAAGACGCCTCGTCCACCCGGTATTTGACACACCACAGGCTCTCTCTGCCCCTAATAAAGGAGAAAGGGATATCTCCATTTCACTGCGAGAGGGGAGACATAACAAACAACTCGCTGGTTTACCATGTTAAAAGTCCGTTGTGTTGCTTTTTCCGAGCTCTGTGCCCAAAGATCTCGGGTCTCTGGGAACACAGCCAGAGATCTTTTGTCTCCAACGACACACCGATCTCCTGCAGAGGCACCGACCTCCAATCCCCCCTCTCCAGAGCCGTGAAATCTCGGTCCTCCGAAGGCGAGCGAAGCTCTAAGGCAGAGCCCTTGGCGTGTCGAACAACATCCATTCATGAAACGAGAGAGCGGGTCCCATTCCCACAAAGAACCGTAGTCAGCGTGTGGCTCCAGATCAGGGTCTTCAAAAGAACCCTGAAAAGGAAAAATAGAGATATTAAAGATGGAAATAGAGCTGTTTCTGAAGATGCAAGCAAAGGAGTGCCACCCTCTCTTCCACCTTCTCTGTGCCCCTCCCTCTCCCCCCTCTCTCCCCCAATCACCTCCCTCCCATTCTCTCTTCTCTTTCTTCCCACCTTTACCCCAGACCCCCTTCTGTAACTGTTACAACAAAATTCCCCTCTTCTTCTCACTTTCCCACCGTCTCCCCTCTCCCCCTCTCTTCCCATCCCCAACTCTCCACCCTCTCTCTGCCTCTCCCCTCCCCTCTCTTTTCCCTCTCTCCCTCTCTCCCACTTTCTATCCTCCATTTCACCCTGCCTCTCTTCCCCACCACCCTCTCTTCCCTCCTCTTCTCCCTCTCACTCCTCCCACTCCTCTACACCCCTTCTCTCTGCCCCTCTCCCTCATCCACTCCCCCTCCACTCTCTCGTCCCTCTCTCCACCCCTTTCCACATCCACTCTCCCCTCTTTCCCTTTTTATCCCACTCTCCTTCTTTCTCCCCTTCTCTTCCCCTTCACTCCCCTCCCTCCCTCACTACCCCCTTTTTCCTCTCTCCCCCTCTCCACTCCTCTCCCCACCTCTTTCCCACCCTCTCCTACCTCTCCTCTCTATCTCCCGCTTCCCCCTTACCCCCCTCTGTGCTCTCACTCCCTCTCTCTCCCACATCTGTCCCCCTCTGGCCCCGTCCACTCCCTCTTTGCTCATCCTCTCCCTCCCCTCCCTCCACTCTATGCCTCACCCTCCCTCTCCCCATTCCTCTAACCCTCTTTCTCTCACCTTCTCCCCCTCTCTCCCTCCTCCGTCACAACCCCTTATTCCTTCCTTTGCTCTCCTCCCTCTCTCCCCCTCCCTCTCCTCCACCTCCCCTTTCTCTACCTCATCTACTCTGCCCTCACCTCTCCCCATCCCCATTTTCCCTCTCTCTCCCTCTCTCTCCCCATCTCTACCCTCCACCCCCACTCTCTCTCCTCTCCTCTCCCTTCCCTCTAACCCCTCTCACCTTCCTCTCTCCCCCTCTTTTTCCATCCCTTTCCCCAATTGACTCCTTCCTCTCTCTCCTCTATCTCGGCCCTCACTCTCTCTTCCTGCTTTCCCCTTTCCCACTCTCCGGCCTCACTGTCTCCCATTCAGTCTCACCAATTTCCCCACCCCCTCTCCTCTCTCGTTCCCACTCCCCCTCTCTCGGTTCCCGATCACCCCTCTCTTCTCTCTCCCCAGCCCATCGCTCCCCACTCTCTTCCCTTACCCTCCCTCTCACATTCTTCCCTCCCACCCTACCTCTCCATTGCTCTCTCCCCTCTCTCTTTGACTCTCTCCCTTCTCTCATCCTCTCTCCCCTCTGTCACAACCCCTCTCACCCTGCTCTCTCTGTCTCCCTATCTCTCCTCCTCCCATTCCTCCTCTCTCATTCCACCCTCTTACCCTCACTGTCCCCTCTCTTTCCTCTCTCCCCTCTCTATCACCCACTGTGCTTCACTCTCTCTCCCTCCCTCTCCCCCCAACTCTCACGACTCGGTTTCTACCACCATCTTTATCCTCCTTTCTCCCTCACACTCCCTCTCCTCTCTCACTCTCCATCCCTCATCCCCTCCCTCCTCCCTCTCTCCCTCACTAACCCCATTCTTTCCCCAGTCTCTCTCCTCCCTCTCACCCAGCCTCTCTCTCCCACCTCCTCCACTTCCCTATCTCTTGCCATATCTCTCTTCCCCCTTCTCCTTCTCTCCCCTTCACTCCCCTCTCTCCTCTCCCCCTCTAACTACCCCATCCACCCAACACTCTATCTCCCTCTCTCCCATCCTCCCCTCAACTCCTTCTGTCTCTCACTCTCTGTCACTCATCCTCTCCTTCCCCTTTATCTCTCCCTCTTAATCTCCTCCCTCCCTGTCACTCACTCTCACTGCTCTCCCCTTCCTCATGCCTCTCTCCCTCTCCACCGTACGGTCTTCCTCCCACTCTTTCCCCTCTATCCCTCATTACTCCCCCTCTCTACTCCCCATCCCCTCTCTCTCCTCCCTCCCCTCCCTCTCTCCATTCTCCACCCCTCCCTCCTTTCTTGCTCCCTCTCCCCCTCTCTATTTCCACCCCTCACCCCTACTCTTTCTCCCTCTCTCCCAACTCCCTGTCTCTTACTCCCCATTTCCCATCCCCTCTCTCCTGTCTCACACCCACTCTCTACCAACCTCTTTATCCACTTCTCCACCACTCTCACTCTCTTTACCCCCTCCCCTCCCATCTGTCTTGCCCTTTCCCTCCTCTCTCTCTCTCCCTTCTGTTTCTCTTTCTCCCTCTCTCCCACCTCTCCACCCCTCCTTTCTCTCTCTCCCCTTTCTCCCCCACCTCCTTCATCTCCCCTCCTCTCCTTCCCTCTTCCTTGGCTGCATTGTGGCCTTTGATTGGAAAATCATACAAAAAGTAGTGGATTCAGCTCAGCACATAGTGGGTAAAGTCCATCTAGCCATTGAGCACATCAACCTGAAATGCCTTCGCAGGAAAGTAGCATCTATCATCAAAGATCCTCACCACCCAGGCTATGCTCGTTTCTCGCTGCTGCCATCAGGTAGAAGATACAAGAGCCTCAGGACTCGACCCCCAGGTTCAAGAACAGTCACTACCCCTCAGCCATCAGGCTCCTGAACAAAAGGGGAGAACTGTACTTATTCTGTCTCTCATGTTCCCACAACCAATGATCTCACTTCCATGACACTTTATTTTGTTATTTCATGCTCTGTTTATTTATTGCTACTTATTGATAGTTGCATTTCAACAGATTTCTAAGCTCTTTTTCTTTCATTGATCCTGTTTACAGTTACTATTCTATAGGTTTGTTGAGTATGCCTGCAGCAAAACAGAATCTCAGGGTTGTATGTGGTAACATGTATGGACTCTGATAATAAATGTGACTTTCAATGTAGGACTCTTAAGAGACTGCCTGCCTGGCGTCAATGGTCACATGACTGGAACGTGATATGAACCAGCTGCTCGTCACCTGCTCCCATGGCTTCACATGACACCGATCAGGGGCAATGGGGGGGAGCTAAACAGGTACTACACTTTCCCCAAGGGTGAACTGCAGGCAAACGAAGCCTAACACTCCCTTTGAGGGAGACATATTTCCAGCCCAACACCCATGTATCCCAGTACATATGACAATAATAAACCAGTTCAAAACAATGCACATGTAAATGATTTGCAAACAGTAACTAATAGTTACTAGTTAAAAATAAGCTACCTGGCAGGAGGAGATTGAGACTGCAGATATTGGAATCTGGAGCAAAAACTGCTGAAAAAAAACAGGTCAAGCAGCACCTGTGGAGCCAAAGGGATGGTTGACATTTTGGGTCAATGTCCTGCAACAGGACCGGCAGGAAAGTAAGCTTATCTGCATACCAATGTATGAAATGTTGCCAAAATAGCCATCAAACACCAACATGACAGAGTCAGGACAGTGATTGCTGTCAATCAGTGTCACAGTCATGGTCACTTTTCCAACTTCATCAAGATATAAGAGGTGACTCTCTCCTATCTCAAGTGGGTGCATCAATCTTTCCTCCACCTATTGATAAAAATTAAAAAAAAAACAAAATCGCTTATTGAAAGCATATTAAGAAATGTGACTTTTTGCCATATTATAAAATCAGATATAGTACTAAATTAAGTTTAAAACATTGAATAATAATACAACATGCTAAACCAGGGATTCTCAACTGTTTCTATGCCAAGGACCCCTACCATTAGCCAAGGGGTCCACGGATCCTCTGTGCTAAATGTTTCTTTTGATACAATTTTTGGATCATTTATAGATTAAGGAATAATATGGATTAGTCAGGTAAATGAGGTCAATTCAAAAGAAAAAGGATGGTAATTTGAAAGAAGAGATCCTGAGAGGCAGGATATGATAACGAATAGTCTGCATAGATTTGTCAAAGGCAGGTCATGCCTTACAAGCCTGACTGAATTTGTTGAGGATGTGACAAAAGGAGGGAGAGAAAAACCGGGGAATTATAGACCGGTGAATCTGACATCTGTGGTGGGGAAATGCTAGAGTCGGTTATCAAAGATGTGATAACAGCACATTTGGAAAGAGGTGAAATCACCGGACAAAGTCAGCATGGATTTGTGAAAGGAAAATCATGCCTGACAAAACTTATAGAATTTTTTGAGGATGTAACTAGTAGAGTGGATAGGGGAGAAACAGTGGATGTTGTATATTTAGATTTTCAAAAGGCTTTTGACAAGGTCCCACACAGGAGATTAGTGTGCAAACTTAAAGCACACGGTATTGGGGGTATGGTATTGATGTGGATAGAGAATTGGTTGGCAGACAGGAAGCAAAGAGTGGGAGTAAACGGGACCTTTACAGAATGGCAGGCAGTGACTAGTGGGGTACCGCAAGGCTCAGTGCTGGGACCTCAGTTGTTTACATTATATATTAATGATTTAGACGAGGGAATTAAATGCAGCATCTCCAAGTTTGCAGATGACACGAAGCTGGGCAGCAGTGTTAGCTGTGAGAAGGATGCTAATCAGATGCAGGGTGACTTGGATAGGTTAGGTGAGTGTGCAAATTCATGGCAGATGCAATTTAATGTGGATAAATGTGAGTTTATCCACTTTCGTTGCAAGAACTGGAAAACAGATTATTATCTGAATGGTGACTGATTAGGAAAAGGGGAGGTGCAACGAGACCTGGGTGTCATTGTACACCAGTCATTGAAGGTGGGCATGCAGGTGCAGCAGGCGGTGAAAAAGGCAAATGGTATGTTGGCATTCATAGCAAAACGATTTGAGTACAGGAGCAGAGAGGTTCTACTGCAGTTGTACAAGGCCTTGGTGAGACCACACCTAGAGTATTGTGTGCAGTTTTGGTCCCCTAATCTGAGGAAAGACTTTCTTGCCATAGAGGGAGTACAAAGAAGGTTCACTAGATTGATTCCTGGGACGGCAGGACTTTCATATGAAGAAAGACTGGATCGACGAGGCTTATACTCACTAGAATTTAGAAGATTGAGGGGGGATCTTATTGAAACATATAAAATTCAAAAGGGATTGGACCGGCTAGATGCAGGAAAATTGTTTCCGATGTTGGAGAAGTCCAGAACAAGGGGTCACAGTTTAAGGATAAAGGGGAAGCCTTTTAGGGCCGAGATCAGGAAAAACTTCTTCACACAGAGAGTGGTGAATCTGTGGAATTCTCTGCCACAGGAAACAGTTGAGGCCGGCCATTGGCTATATTTAAGAGGAAGTTAGATATGGCCCTTGTGGCTAAAGGGATCAGGGGGTACGGAGAGAAAGCAGGTACAGGGTTCTGAGTTGGATGATCAGCCATGATCATACTGAATGGCGGTGCAGGCTTGAAGGGCTGAAGGACCTACTCATGCACCTATTTTCTATGTTTCTATGTTTCTAAAACATATTGTTGAAGGTAGAGCAGTAGATGTAGCATATATGGATTTCAACAAGGCATTTGATAAGTTACCCCATGCCAGGCCTATTGAGAAAGTAAGAAGGCATGGGATCCAAAGGAACCTTGCTTTGTGTATCTAGAACTGGCTTGCTCACAGAAGGCAGAGTGGTTGTAGATGGGTCATATTCTGCATGGAGGTTGGTGACCAGTGGTGCGCCTCAGGGATCTTTTTTGGGACCTTTGCTCTTTGTGATTTTTATAAATGACCGGGAAGAGGAACTGGAGGGATGGGATAGTAAGTTTGCTGATGACACAAAGGTTGGAGGTGTTTTCGATAGTGTGGACGGCTGTCAGTGGTTACAACGGGACATTAATAGGATGCAAAGCATGGCTGAGAGGTGGTAGATGGAATTTACCCCAAATAAGTGTGAGGTGGTTCACTTTGGTAGGTCAAATATGATGACAGAATATAGTATTAATAGTAAGACTCTTGGCAGTGTGAAGGATCAGAGTGATCTTGTGTTCCGAGTCCATGGGACACTTTAAACTGCTGATCAGGTTGACTGTGTGGTCTTAAAGGCATACGGTGCATTAGCATTCATGAACCATGGGATTGAGTTTAAGTGCTGAGAGGGAATGTTACAGCTATATAGGACCCTGGTTAGACACCACTTGGAATACTGTGCTCAGTTCTGATCACCTCATAACAGGAAGGATGTGGAAACCATAGAAAAGGTAAGAGAAGATTCACTGGAATGTTGCCTGAATTGGAGAGCATGCCTTATGAGGATAGATTAAGTGGACTCGGCCTTTTCTCCTTGGAGCGACAGAGGATGAGGGGTGACCTTTTTTTTTACAATATTTTTATTCAGAAAAAAAACAAGATTTACAGAGTGCAACACATAGATACATCTCCATATAACTTGTGTACATTCATATATTGTAATAAAATTAATCAAAATGTTATAGCATAACACATATAGGTATACCACTCTGTAATCAAAAATTTAAAGATAAGTCATACATCATAAAGAAATTCGTTATATAAAAAAAGTCAACCCCCTACCAACTACCAAAGAAAAAAGCTGATGGTTGACAATGGATAATTAGAAAAAAAAAAGACATATTCACTTAAGAAGAGAAGATAAAAATATACATAAAAGTCTGTGCACTGTTAAACTTTATAAATTGGAAAAATAATTTAGGAAAGGTCCCCAAATATCATAAAAAGATTGTTTCGAATTTAAGACAGAGCAGCGGATCTATTCTAAATTTAAATAAGACATAATATCACGTAGCCATTGAAGATGTGTAGGAGGGGTAGACTCCTTCCATTTAAGCAAGATTGCTCTTCTTGCTAAAAGAGAGGTAAAAACTAAAACCTGTAGGTTCGGAGTATTTAAAGTCATATCTTCATTTGCAATAATACCAAACAAGGCAGTAAGTGGATTTGGGTCAAATTGGACCCTAAAAAGTTGCGAGAAGGTGTGAAATACTTCCCGCCAAAACTTTTCAATTGTAGGGCAAAACCAAAACATATGAATTAAAGAGGCATCAGCAGAGTTTCATTTATTACAAAGTGGAGAAACATTCGGGCAAAAGCTGGACAGCTTCTGTTTAGAAATGTAAGCTCTATGAACCACTTTAAATTGTAGAAGAGAATATCGAGCACAGAAAGATGATTTATTAACCCGTTTAAGAATTTTATTCCATCTATCATCAGAAATCTGACAATTTAGGTCATCCTCCCAAGCTTTTTTTAATTTTATCTAAAAAGTCTTGTCTAGAATCAATCAACAAGTTATAGATACCGGTAATAGAACCATTAACAAAAGGTTTTAAATTTAAAAGATAGTCCAGTAAATTTTTATCAGGACCTATAGGAAAAGTAGCTAATTGGAAAAGTGGAAAATCACTAATTTGAAGGTATCTGTAAAAATGTGTTTTTGGGAGTGCAAATTTATTTGACAATTGGTCAAATGAAGCAAGAGATCCTGAGATAAACAGGTCCTAAAAACACTTAATACCTAGTTCATCCCGATCTTTAAAGACTTTATCAGTCATGGAATGGATAAAAAAAATAATTAAGGAGAATGGGAGATGATAATGAAAAATTCGCTAAACCAAAAAATTTTCTAAATTGAGACCAGATCCTTAAAGTTTGCTTAACAATTATGTTATCTGTTGTTTTATTTGCTGAAAAAGAAGAGTATGATCCAAGAAGAGAGACAATAGAGGATTTTTTTACAGAATTAACTTCTAAGGAGAATCATGATGGGCAATCTTTATGATAAATATAATAAAATCAGAAAGTAGTATTCTTTATATCGGTAGCCCAATAGTAAAACCTAAAATTGGGTAGGGCTAGTCCACCCATCTCTTTATTTCTTAGTAAGTAAACTTTACTTAAATGAGCTTGTTTATTATTCCAAATATAAGAGGTTAAAATTGAATCTAAAGAATCAAAGTACATCTTAGGAATAAAAATAGGTAAGGCCTGAAAAAGATATAAAAATTTAGGAAGAATCTTCATTTTAATCGAATTAATTCGGCCAATTAGGGATAAAGAAAGAGGGGACTATTTAGAAAGTGTCTTTTTCACATAATTCAATAAGGGGTTTAAGTTTTCTTTAAATACATTCTTGAAGTTATTAGTAATTGTTACACCTAGATATGTAAATTGATGTAACAATTTTGAACGGAAATTTGGCATTTGATGACATTATGTCATTTAAAGGAAATAGCTCACATTTATGTAGGTTCAGTTTATATTGCGAAAAAGAACTAAACTGGGAGATTAGAGAAAGAACCAAAGGTAAAGAAGTTTCAGTGTTAGAGATAAAAAGTAAAATATCATCAGCGTATAATGAAATTTTATGAGACATACCTTCCCTTAGTATACCAGAAATGTCCTTAGATTCTCGAAGTGCTATTGCTAAGGGTTCTATAGCTAAAGGAAAAAGTAAACGACTAAGAGGACATCTTTGTCTATTTCCCCACTGTAATTTAAAGGGCTTAGAAATTTGGGAGTTAGTAATAACCTGAACGGTAGAAGACAAGTAGATTAATTTAAACCCTTGAATAAAATTAGGCCCAAAATTAAACTTTTCTAAGGTCTTAAAAAGATAATTCCACTCAATCCTATCAAAGGCTTTTTCTGCATCACTCTGATTTTTTTTTGGATGGTGAATATATCACATTCAATAGCCAACGTATATTAAAATGTGAGTAAGGATTTTTAATAAATCCTGTCTGGTCATGTGATATAATAGATGGTAGGATATTTTCAAGTCTTCGAGCTAAGATTTTGGCTAAAATTTTTGCATCAGCATTTAATAAAGAAATCGGTCTGTATGAAGAACATTCAGCTGGATTTTTATCTTTTTTAAGAATAAGAGAAATAAAAGCTTCATAAAAAGATTTGAGTTTACCTGATTTAAAGGACTCTGATAAAACACAGGATAAATAAGATGTAAGTAACTTAATGAAAGTTTTATAAAACTCCCCAGGAAAACCAGCAGGTCCTGGGTCTTAGCAGAATGTAAAGCACGTATAGCCTCAGCCACTTCTTCATTGGAATTAGGCTGATCTAACTGTGTTAGACTATCAGCAGACAATGTAGGAATGTTGATATTACTGAAAAAAGCATTCATATAGGTATATGACGAAGAGTCAGACTGATTCAACTTAAGGTAAAAGTCTTTAAATACGTTGTTAATTTCAGAATGGTCGGATGTCATAGTTCCATTATCTTTAAAAATTTCTGTTATTTGACGATTAACTGTAAAAGATTTTAAGTGATTGGCTAATAAACTACCAGTTCTATCCCCGTGAATGTAAAATTGAGTTTTATCTCTCAACAGCTGTCGTTCAATTGGGTAACCCAGCAGAAGATTATACTTGGATTGGATTTCAATACGCTTATTATATGTACTTGGATCTAGAGATAGGGCATACTTTTGATCAAGATCTTTTAATATCGCGGCTAGGTCAGACCTTTCTTTGTCAGCTTTTTTCTTTATATAGGTAGAGTAAGTGATAATTTCTCCATGAATATATGCTTTAAAAGTATCCCAGACTATATTACCAGCAGTAGCTCCTTTTAAAATTTTCTTTAAAGAAAAAAGTAATATGGTTTTCCAAAAACTTTAGAAATGTTTTATAAGATAACAATGATAAGTTGAAATGCCAACTTCTATTTGGTACAGAGTAAACAGGTAATCTTAAAGCCAGAAGCACAGTTGCATGATCAGATAACGCAATCTCCTAATAATCACAGGATCGTAGCAGTGGAAGCAAGTTTCTATCTATAAAAAATAATCAATCCAAGAGTACATATGATGAGCCTGAGAGAAGTATGAATATTCCTTTTCTTGGGGGTGAAAAAAACGCCACACGTCAAGAATACCACATTGAGATAAAAAAGATTTAAAAAGTAAGACTGATTTATTAGTGACAGGGGTTTTACTTGAAGAGCGATCTAATATAGGGTCAAGCCAAAAAATAAAATCTCCACTCATCACTAAGGAATACCGATTCGAATCAGGCAAAACAGAGAAAAGACGTTCAAAGAACAAGGAGTCATCTGTATTTGGAGCATATACATTCGCAAATACGATTAGTTTATTCCAAAGACTACCCGAAACAATAACAAAGCGCCCATTTGTATCAGAAATTACATTATGTTGAAAAAAAGGGTAAATTCTGATCAAACTGGATAGAGGCGCCTCTCGATCTAGATTAAGAGGGTGAGTGAAAATGTATACCCTTCCATCCTTCGAAAGAACGTGAAATATCATCTTTACTAATATAGGTTTCTTGGAGAAAGATTATATGAGTTTTAAGTTTCCGGATATAAGAGAAAATCTCATTTCGTTTAACAGGGTTATTTAGACCTTGCACATTAAAACTGAGTATATTAATAAAAGAATCCTTCAAGTATCCTTTAGTAATGTATAAAAGGTAATCACAGACAGGTAGATAGTGAATAAATAATACAGTAAAAACATCCAATCTGCATTATGGAAGAACCCATTTTCCCCCTCCCTTCCCCCAAAGAGAGAAATCAGCCAAGGGAGGCTGAAGACTAATTCTAACGTTCCCAACCCAAAACTCCGGTGGCTCCAGAAAATATATATGTATAGCTGCGCTGAATAAACGATTGTAAATATATATATATATACAAAATATCAAAATAAGTTTGCTAATTATGATAAAAAACCATGGGAAAATATAAGTATTAGTCTTGGTAAAAAAGGAAAGACAGATAAGGAAAATCAAATATGAAAAATCAATAAGTAAAACAACATATACTCGCGGGTGCAATAAAAGAGTAAAGAAACAAATAGAAGATAATTAAAAAGGGAAACGGTTTAGATAGATTCCTACATAACACTGAGAGAATATAACGTATTGTTTAAAAAGAGCTGCAAAAAGCAGAAAGAGAAAATTGATGCAGTCTGCCTGCATATTTTGCATAGTTTGGAAGATAACAAGGCGCCAGTTACTTAGTCAAACAAATGATTAAGACTTTGTGCAACCAAGAAACCTTGTTAACAAAATGCCAATTACTTGATTGAACACCTGAAATTAAAACATTTAACATAAAACAACTCAAAGTTGAATTTAAGGATGGAGACTTTGTAAAAATTTCTTAGCTTCTTCAGGCTTCGTAAACCAAGAAACCTTATTATCAGGAGTAGTAACCTTGAGTTTACATGGATCTCTGAGAGAAAGTTGACAGACAAGCTTAAAAAGATCAGACATGACCTCTTATAAAGCCTGTCTAGCTCTTAGAACTTCCGGTGGATAATCTTGAACGATCCGAAACTGTTGATCACGAAATTGTAATATACGTTTTTTCCTTGATTCACGAAGGATCTGTTCTTTAATCTGATAGTCATAAAAGCGAATGATAATAGAGCGAGGTTTGGTAGGATCCCAATTAGGTGGGGTAACTCGGTGAACGTGCTCAAATTTTGGTAGTTCCAATAATATATCAGGGAATAAATCTTTCAGCATTTGAGCACAAAAATCGATAGGTTGATTACCCTCCAGTTTTCAGGAAGCCCAAGAATTCTGATATTGCACCTTCAGTTCCTGGTCACCAAATCTGTAAGTTTCTTCAGTAACGCGTCATATTTTTAAAGTTGTTCCTTAGAAATTTTCTTGAAACCTTCGATATCCTTCTGCAACACCGTCAAAGGTTCTTCGTGTAGCTTAATACGAATTTCGTGATCATTTACAGTCTGCTGTATACTTCCAAGTTTCCCATTAAGCGTTTTCAGTTCAGATTTAACCAGGTCGAAGGAATTCTGTAACAGATCAAACTTGGATTCCAAGTCATCCAGTTTATCCAATTTTTCGAGTTTCTCTGACATTTGTTGAATCATTTCAGTCAAAGTCTCTAAAGTGGTCTCTTTTTTGACAGCTTTCTACTCATGGTGCTCTCACCGAGATAGGTTTAAACAGCAAAGTAAGCGAATAATTTCGGAGCACGTAGCTTCTGCAACCTACTCCATTACAGCCACCGGAAGTCTCCCAGGGGTGACCTGAGAGAGGGGCAGGTTTTTGAGGGGCAATAGCTATGATGGTGATAATTCTGGAAGAAGCTGTAGGATTATAACAATTTAAAATGCAACCATCACTGACCAAGAAGAGAAGATCACGGGGTACTCGAATTCAGGAAGATGTGAAGGAGAGGTAAGGAAGGAAGCTGCAATTTCTCCTCATCTCACTCCGAAACAGTCTACTCATTATTCTGAAGCCAAGGCTAGATGCCTCAACCTGACAAAACATCAACCCTGATCCAGCTTGCCAAACTCTTTCTTACTTTTCTCAAAAATACTTTCAATTCTTCTTCGAGTCACTTTGCTAGTCAACAGTATCCAATCTCTCAGCATTTAACTTCAATTCCCCCCCCCACGTTATATTCTACATATGTTCTCACCAATTCACTCATCTTATCCATAATCGCAGCCTCGTTATATTCACAATCTCACCTGGCTTAGTATCATAAGCAAATTGGAAACATGACATTTGTTTCCTTCTATTGCAGGGGATTGTGAAAAGCGGGGCCCAAGCATCATTCTCAAAATTCAGAGTCATAGAGATGGCAGCACAGAAACAGGCCTTTCAGCCCATCTAATCTATGTTGAACTATTATTCTCCCTTTGGCCCAATGGATCCATGCAGACCACAGCATCCTCCCAACTAGTCCCAGTTGCTCAAATTTAGCCCACAGCCCTCCAACACTTCACCTCAGGTATCTATTAAACTGCCTCTTAAATGTTGCAGTGATACTCACCCCAACCACTTCCTTTAGCAGCTCATTGTATGTATTATTTCCCAAATGTCTAAAGATGCTACCTATCAGATCACCTTTAAATCTCTCACCTCTTCCATCTAGTTTTGGACACCTGACCCCTGCGGAAAAGACTTGAATCACTGAGGATACTCCACAGCGGTGGTAGGGTTTGAATGCTATCATCTCCTGCAAAGTGAAACCAAGTGATGGAGGTGACAAACAAGCTTTTCTCCCAGATTAGCTCAATGCCTTTTATGCTCACATTGCCCATAAATTCATGATGGCATCTTTAAGAACTCACACTGCCCTCGATGACTCTTTGATTTTAGTCGCAGAGGCCAGCGTGAGTGCATCCCTCAGGAGGGTGAACCCTCAGAAAGGATCTAGCCCAGACATGGTATATGGCCGCGTACTGAAGACCTGTGATGATTAACTGGCTGGAGTGTTCATCGAGATCTTTAGTCTCCTGCGGCAGCAGTCTGAGGATCTCACCTGCTTCAAGCAGACTTCACTTATACCGGTGCCTGAGAAGAATGTGATAACCTGCCTCAAAGACTATCATCCAGTAGTACTTACATTCAGTGTGATGAAGTGTTGTGAGAGGTTGGTGATGAAACATATAAACTCCTGCCTGAGGAGGAACTTGGATCTGCTCCAAATTGCCAGCCCTCACAACAGGTCAACAGCAGATGACACTTCATTGTCTCTTCACTCAACCTTGGAACATCTGGATGGCAAAGATGTATATATCATGGAGATTGAAAACCTAGATGAGTGGTACCATAACATAAACCTCTTACTCAATGTTAGCAAGAACAATGAGCTGATTATTGACTTCAGGGGGAGGAAACGAGAGGACCAGTCTTCATTGGGGTCCAAAGGTGGAAAGTGTCAGATACTTTAAATTCCTCAGTGTTATCTTTTCAGAAAAACTTCCCTGGGTCCAGCACTTGTGCCATTATGAAGAAAGCACAGCAGTGCATCTACTTTCTTAGAAGTTTGTGAAGATTTGGGATATCATCTAAAACTTTTACTACTACAAATATATAGTGGAGAGTATATTGACTGGATGCAACACAGCCTGGTATGGAAACAGGCCTTAAACATAAAATCCTACAAAAAGTAGTGGATATGGCTCAGTCCATCACGGGTAAACACCTCCCCACCGTTGAGCACATTTAGATGCAATGCTGTCACAGAAAAGTAGCATCCAAAATTGAGGACCCCACCATTCAGGCCAGGCTTCCTTCTTGCTGCTGTCATCAGGAAGGTGATACAGGAGGTTCAGAACTCACACTACCAGGTTCACGATCAATTATTACCCCTCAAACAGCCACAGATCCTCCTTTCTGTTCCCCGAATGAAGAAATACCCTATCACCACAGCTCATCGTTTCTCTCCACTTCTCTATCGGCCACAGATCCAGACTCAGTGCCAGAGACCTGACCACTGTGACTTTTCTCTGCCAGGTCATAATGTCCCCCTCCCCCCCAACAATCTCCAATCTGGTATACCTGTTGTTGAGTGAAATGGACACAGTCGTACTTTGGAATGGCTGTTTAATTAATTTCACCTCTTGACTGTCACTCAGCTTCCTGTTTTCTACATCTTAGATATAACTACCTTTCTTTCTGTCCTATCTATCAACCAAATGATCCAGAGTTTATCCAGCAGTCTCTGATGAAACGATGGTAGAAATTGGAGAAGCTCGGGAAGCCTGTAGCTGTTTGAGGCTGCGCAGTCGGGGGCGTTCGATGACATCGTACGAGTTCTCTGGGTCCATGGTTATCTCCTGGGCTGAAAGAACATAACCCAGGAAGGAAATGTAGAACTGAGAGGACAAGAGGAACTTCATACCTGTAAAGTTGTTGAGAAGATGGGATGAGCAATGGTGTCCAGGGAATGAAGGAGATGCCACTGGTGATGCTGCCCTCACCTGCATCTCATCCTTTTCCTGGACCTCCATGCTCAGCCCATCTTCCAAACCAGCTTAATAAGGATAGAGTTTCTCTTGTTGTCTTTTCCCACCCCATGAGCCTCTGCATCCAACGCATAATTTTCTGCAGCTTCCAAAGTGACCCAACTAGCAAACACACTTTTACCTCCCCTCCACCCCACTCTCCGATTTCCACAGGGATTGCTCAACAGTGATTTACTTGACCATCCGTCCCTCCCCACTAATCTCACTCCTGGCACTTATTCCTGCAAGCAGCAGAAATGCTACACCTGCCCATTCACGTCCTCCCTCACCTCCATTCAAGGCCTTCCAGGTGAGGCAACATATCACCTTTGAATCTGTTGGGGTTGTCTATTGTGTCAGGTGCTCCTGACACAGCATCCTCTACATTCGTGAGACCTGACATAGACTGGGGGGCTTCTATCTCACTGGGACCCACCCAGACAAAAGAACAGGCAATAGGGATGGTTTGCAAAATGGCATCTTGTAAAAGGGACTGACTGATAATGAGAAATGCATTAAAACACTCTCTGATTATTAAGGAACAGATGGTTGAGGTAATTTTAGAATGATGCCAGGAAGAACTCAAAGAGTTAAAGAAGGGTGTACTTGTGTGGATCAGGATGGGACTTATACTATATAATTGGCAATAAAGAACTAAACAATGTCTCCAAGGATTGTGAGAGATGTATCAGATAGGATCTTGTGACATACCTGACTGTAGTGACTCTGGAGACTAACAACCAAAGGAGAAGACCTCCAAGTCAGGAAGTCAAAGAAGAATATGACAAGGTCAAGCAAGAGTTCAGCAAGAGTTGGTAATAGATGAACACATCCAGTGAGTTCTGGATTTGTATAACTAAAAAGCTACACAACTAAAAGAATTGTGAACACAAGGAGTTAATAAGTCTTGTTTGAAGCTTTCAAGAACTTCTCATCTCATATCCTCAATAATTATTGTTTATTTATTTATTATTACTACTATTTCTTTCTTTTTGCATTTGTACAGTTTGTGTCTTGCGCACTGGTTGAATGCCCAAGTTGGTGTGTACTTTAATTGGTTATTATTCAATTATGGATTGACAAAATATGTCTGCAAGAAAATGAATTTCAGGATTGTATATGGTGACATATATGTGTGTATTTTGATAATAAATTTACTTTGAACTTTGAAACTTGAAGTTGTTTGAATTAATCCTTATTTATCAAAACTATATTTGTTTGTCAGATTCATTGTCTGATGTGTTTAATCGTGTGGTGCATTTAATTGGCAACAATTCTATTATCTAAAAAAATTCATTGTATTACTTGGTAATATATGTAATTTTTGAGGCAATATCTCCTGTCTCACAGAAGTTCCACCGATATTTTCATGATATCTATGCAAGATCTCTGATGCATGCATTCATCCTAAAAATACTCTTTCCCTGCTTGATGTTCTCCTCTAATTACATAAGTGGTTTTGGTGAGTCACTTATGGGAAAATTGCCCAGAATTTATTTTTGTTTTGGAATGGAGACAGCAAAATCTAGCTGTTCAGAGCTTGTCAGATCCAAACTCAATAGAGTTAAGACAGACTGAATTGTTTAAGATTGAAGAGTTGAAGCAGAACAGGACTGTGAGGACAACTGAATGAAAACTCCTGAAGAAGGTTCTCGGACTGAAACATTGACTGTTTATTCATTTCCAGCAATGCTGCCTGAACTGCTGAGTTCCTCCAGCTTTTTGTATGTGTTGCTTTGAAAGAAAAATAGTTTTTATTTAGCACTTCGTCACAGTTCATATATAATTAAGTTATCTTGAAGGAAAATAATTGTTGATGTGCTGCTGACACAAATTTGGTCCCTCTGGACATCAACTCTCACCTGTAGCTTTTAGCATGCGGCAGCTGCTGCATTCCAGTACACCGCGTTGACTGGCGTGCTGAACCAGTATAGGTGGCTGGTGGACTCATAACCGCTGTCCCAGCATGTGAAGTCAGCTCCAGCAGCCTGGGCGGATGAGATCTACAGAGAGATCCAAAGGCCAGGAAGGTGGTTCTGCAATGCTCCATGGAGTCCGTGGAGAACCAAGGGCATGTTGAGGCACAGGAGGCGTTGTGGTCGTCCAGTGCCTCCAAGGAGAGTCCCAGCTTGTGATGTTTGTTTGTAAAACTGGACCCGGTTTTCTGAAGTCAAGAGAGTAGAAATGCCCCAGTGACTTTTCCACTTTTAAAACTCTCCTGCATAGGTTCCTGTCATCGGCATCATGAAGAACAACCACCACCACCGAATCAACGAATTGATTTGAATAATTTCTCCGTGTAGTATCATAATCCTGAATGAACTTTCAAAGAAGTCTTTGAGTTGCAAACTTTTAGTCTTCATTAATGATGGTAAATAATTTATTTCTGCCTCTTTTTCTAGTTCCTCTAAAGCTCCAAATATGTCACACCTCACCCTCTCTTTCAATTGTTCATTGCAGTGAAATCAAGATTCATCCTGTCGTTTCTTACCATGGTTCTTTCCCAGGAACTTCAGACTGTCAGATGTAAGGTTCTTCTTAACTCACCTGCAGAGTAACGTCTCTTTAAACACAAAAAACAGTGAAACTTTGCAGATGCTGGAAATCTGAGAGTGAAACAGAACATGGTGAAAATACTCACTGGTTTAAGAAGCATTAGTGGAGAAAGAGGAAAGTAAACATTATTAGAATATAAATGAAGCACAACAACAATCTTTTGGATTAGTTCTTTCACAAGTAAATCTGGTCATGGTCAGAGTGATACTTTTAAATCAAGATCTGTCATCTGTGGGCACATACAGCCATCAGGGTTATATTTGTTCTGGATTTACAGGTGCCCAAGTTCATACATATTGATTTAATTTAATTCCACACCAGCCATTACCTGAAACTACACCATACTGAAACTTGGTACATTGGTTGATCCTGGTCTGGAGGAAAGTCTGTCTCCTTTGCTGTTCGAATGCTTTTGCCACAGTTGATGATACCAGGATCTCTTCATTGTCAATTTGCCCATAACCAGGAGCAGAGTCAAATAACTATGCCACTCTGTATACCACCTTCAGAAATTGTAGAGCCTTTCAACTAGTTACTCACCTGTGCTGGACCCGGAATTCCATAGGGCTACAAATCCAGAATATCAAACTAAAAGTTAAGTGAGGTCATTGGAGACCAAAAGCTGTCTTCACATTGTAACCTTGTCGCCTTTCTGCATCATGAATCACAGGACAACTTCATGCTTGTTTTAAGGGGAAATTTCAATCACCATTGCTAAATAATGTGATGGCTCAGTAGTGTAGTGGTTAGCACAACGCTTTACAGTACAGGCAACCCGGGTTCAATTCTGGCCTCTGTCTGTAAGGAGTCTGTACGTTCTCCCTGTGACCACGTGGATTTCCTCCAGGTGCTCCAGATTCCTTCCACAGTCCAAAGACATACCAGTTGGTAGGTTATCTGGTCATTGTACATTGTCCTGGGTTCAGGCTTGGATTAAATCACAGGATTGCTGGGTGGCTGGGCTCAAAGGTTTGGAAGGCTCTGTTCCGCACTGTATCTCAATAAATAATAACCCAGTTGATGTTCCACAGCAGAAAGGTCAGCCAATGATCAGGTCTACGTCACCTGTGATGTCTGAACAACTGTAATGCCTCATCAAAGGGGGCTTCAACTGCTCAGACCTCAGGGGAAAAGAATTGTTCATGAATCTCTAATTTTGAATCTGCAAATTTTAGTTCAAATTCACTTAATAGTATCTCCTGTTGACAAATTATGGAGCAGTTTTTGAATTGTACCCATTGACTTTTCTAACTTCCATTAATGCCCCTCCTCCCCTTCTTACCTCATCCCTGACATATTCAGTTGTTTGTTTTTTTCTCTCTCTCTCTCTGCCCATCACTCTGCCTGTTCTCCATCTCCCTCTGGTGCTCCCCACCTCCCCCTTTCTTTCTCCCGAGGCCTCCCGTCCCGTGATCCTTTCCCTTCCCCAGCTCTGTATCACTTTTACCAATCACCTTTCCAGCTCTTAGCTTCATCCCTCCCCCTCCAGTCTTCTCCGATCATTTTGCATTTCCCCCTCCCCCCACTACTTTCAAATCTCTTGGTATATTTCCTTTCGGTTAGTCCTGATGAAGGGTCTCGGCCCGAAACGTCGACAGTGCTTCTCCTTATAGATGCTGCTTGGCCTGCTGTGTTCCATCAGCATTTTGTGTGTGCAGTAACAAAAAGATGTCTGTTGTTCTAATATTGAATATGCAATTTCATACACAATAATAGCTCCAGTTGACAAATTATGAAGCATTTTTTGATTTGTACTCATCAAGGGCATGACAGAATATCAAGCAGGGTTGAAGCTCTGTAAATCTATCTATTGTCTATAATGTAAATAACTAGAGATATGCATCCATTACTACACCAAATTTCTCACTGAGTAATTGACTCAAGTGCCCTACTGATTGTTTTCCATTTCTGCCAACAATTGACGGAGTGACATTAACAATCACTTGTTGGTGTTTGTAGTGATGTGGATTCCATTCAGTAATAAATCACTTGAATTTATTGAGCAGCTTACATGGAAGCTACTCATTCCCAAACACAATCTTTCATCAGGCCGAGTTCCTCCAGCAGCTTGTGAACATTGCTCAAGATTTCCAGCATCTGCAGAGTCTCGTGAGTTTACATTTAATCCTAAATAACTTTCAAACTGTAAGCTTAAAACATTTAAAAGATCTAGAGGGAGATTACGGGATTCCAACAAAATGTTGGATAACTGTTTTTGAATCCATTTGTTCAGTAGCATTATAAGAAGAGTGATTCAGGTGCAGTATAAATCTCTTACAGAGCATGAATTCTGTACTGGCTCTGTGAATAGCTGCTTTAGTTATTTTAGCAAAAGTCAGGTTGAAGCAATGGAAATTAAATATTTTTTGCTCTATCCATGAGCAGACTTGTTAATATCATAAATAAATTGTTATATCAGAGCATTCCCCAGATTACGGCATCCATTTTATATTGGAAAGTAGAAGTGTGCGCTGCCATTGCTTTTGAGCCTTGGGAAGAATTTTGACAGCTGTTAACAAGTTCCAGGGTTCCATTCATGAAGTAGACCTTTCCTACCCCGAGGATGCTGAAGAACTAATCAAATATTTGAGATGCTACATAATGTCATCTCTAAATGTGAAACAGTCCATTCAAATCATCGTCCGAGACTTCAACGCGACTTGTTTGAAGAAATCCCTGCCCAATTACTATCAGCATATCAGCACGGGAGAGCCCAACACACTCGACCACTTTTTACTAAGAGAAGGAATGCCTACCATTCCATGCACAAATCGCATTTCTGGAAATATGATCACTTGGCTGTCCTTCTCTAAACTGCTTACAGGCAGAAGCTAAAGAGCAAAGTTTTAGAGATTAGTACAACAAAGAGGTGGTCACGGGATTGCTTGATATCAGTGGACTGGGAGTCATCCGTGGATGTCATGGATTTCATTAAAACAGTTTTGGACAAGTGCTTTTCCACAAATCAGTCAGTCTTCCCCCACAAGAAGCCTGGATGAGCCATGAGATCCGAAATCTGCTGAGGAGCAGATCAGACACATTCAAGTCTGGCATTCAAGTGACATAGGTGACAACAGGGCTTCACTTGCAGATGGGCTCAATGCCCCTATGCTCCTTTGACTATCAAAAAAATGGAGAAAACTTTACAAAGTGCATTCATCCCTAAATATTCTGTGATTTGAGTTTCTGAAACCAACATGCGAGAACCCTTCAGGACGGTGAAACTACATAAAGAATCCAGCTAGACACAGGGCTACGGCCCAGGTACTAAAATCCTGTGCAGATCAGCTGGGTGGAGTGTTCATTGAGAACCTTAACCATTCACATCAGCAACCTGAGGTACCTGACTGCTTGAAGTTGGACTCAATTATACTGGTGCATTGAAAAAAAGGTACATAGGAACAAAGTGGCAACTTGCCTCAATGTCTATCATCCAGTTACAAATCAATCCACAGTGATGAACTACTTTGAAAGGTTGGTGTTGAAATATATCAACCTCTGACAGAGAAGTAATTTAGATCCACTCTAATTTGCCTACCAGAGCAACAGGTCCACATCAGATGCCATTTCATTGGCTCCTCTCAACCCTGAAACACCTGGACAGTGAAATGCATACATCAGGATGCTCTCATTGACTACAACTCAGCATTCATTTCCATCACCCCCTCAAAACACATCGATAAGCCTCAAGCCATTGGCTTCAGTACCTACTTCTGCAATTGGATTCCTGATTTTCTCACATGACGTCCCCAGTCAGCTGAGATTGGCAACAAGATCTCCTCCACGATCTCCATCAGCATCTGTGTATCACAAGATTGTGTGCTTGGCCCTCTGCTCTACTCACTTTACACTTGTGGCTGTGTGGCTGACTACAGCTCAAATGTCACATTCAATTTGGTGATGACATCACGGCTGTGGACCAAATCAAAATGGTGACAAATCAGCATCTAGGAGGGAGATTGAATATCTGGCTGAGTGGTGCCGTAACAACAGCTTCTCAGTGAATGTCAGCGGGACTAAGAAGCTGATTATTGACTTTCGGTGATGGAAACCAGAGGTGCATGAGCCAGTCCTCATCAGAGGTGGAGAGGGTCTGCAACTTTAAATTCTTCACTGTTATTGTTTTAGAAAACCTGTCCTGGACCCAACACGTATGTGCAATTACGAATAAAGCACATCAGTGCCTCCATTTCTTTGCAGTTTGCAAAGATTAGGCGCGACATTAAATCTTTGACAAACCTCCAAAGATGTGTAATGGAGAGCATATTGACTGGCTGCATCACAGGCGGGTATGGAAACACCAGTACCTTTGAATGGAAAATCCAACAAACTTTAGTGTATATGGCCCAATCCATCAAGGTAAAACACTCCCCACCATTGAGCTCATCTATACGAAAGATTAAAGCAGGAATGCAGCATCCATCGTCAGAGATTCCCACCACTCAGACATGCTCCCTTCTCACTGCCACCATCAGGAAGAAGGTACAGGAGCCTCAGGATTCACACCATCGGGGTCAGGAATAGTTATTACCCCTCAGCCATCAAGCTCCAGAACCAGAGGGGATAGCTTCACTTGCCCCACCACTGAAATGTTCCCATAACCTATGGACTCACTTTCAAGGAATCTTCGTCCCATGTTCTCAATATTTATTGCTTATTTAGTTATTATTATTCTTTCTTTTTGTCTTTACACTGTTATCTTTTGCACACTGGCTGGATGCTCAAGATGACACAGTCCTTCATTGATTCTGTTATGGTTTAAATTCTATTATGGATTTACTGAGTATGCCTGCAAGAAAAATGAATCTCAGGGTTGCATATGGTGACATATAAGTGCGTTGAACTTTGAGTTCCTGTGGGTTTGTTGCTGAACTGATAAAATCAAGGTAGCAGAAGGCTTCCTGTAAAAAGTTGATGACAGAGGAATGTTTCCTTCAGGTCTCAGTTATGTTCACTTACAAATTTCTCCATAAAATATCTTTATGTCTGAGGACATTTCACAAGAGCAAAGTTCATTGTGCTTAGTTATCTTTGTCAGGCACTTGCCTTTAATCTTTAAATCACATATTATTATAGAATTGCCAAATTCCAACAAGTAATTTCAAAAAAAAAACATTGTTATCCATAACACATGCAACAGTCAAATATAGAGTCAAAGAAAAGAATGAGAAAGCATTAGGGCAGTTAACTAAAATCTTTCTCAAAGCATTGTTCCCATTGGAATAACCGTAAAGGTAGGTTTGAGGATTCTTCTGAGCAAGAAAAGATAAGAAATTGAAGGAAGTAAATTTCAAATGCAGAATAGGCAGTAGATCTGAGACCATTTACCGATTTTTCTGTGCAAAATCATGTATCAAAACTAGGGCTTATTTATCATATTGCTTATATTATCTGTTTCGCAATAAACTTTAAACTCTCTCTGGTCTTATTCTTTGTGTGCATTTGCAGTTAGTTATGCGTGTGTTTTCAGAATTAGAATTAGAATCAGATTTAATATCACCAGCATATGCCATGAAATTTATTAACTTCACTGCAGCAATAAAATGAAATATATGATAAATAAATATAGAAAAAAACTGAGTTACATTAACTCTCTCTATATATACTGTATGTCTAATAAATAAGTTAAATTATGTAGTGGAAAATAACAGAAATAAAAAAGTAGTGAGGTAGTGTTTATGGTTTCAATGTCCATTTAGAAATCAGATTTCAGAGGGGAAGAAGCTGTTCCTGAATTGCTGAGTGTGTGCCTTCGGGCTTCTGTACCTGCTTCCCCAAAGTAACTGTATGAAGAGATCATATCCTGGGTGGTTCAGCAAATTCTGAGCTGGAACTTTTCATCTGAAAGCAGAAAACAGCAAACTGGTATTTCCAGGCTTGAACCAACACAGGGGAGCTTCCCTGGTCCGATACATTTCCATTTGCCTCAGTCCCAGAATCAAACAGCAAGCATATCCTGTCAGGTTTAGAGACCGGACCAAATCCCAAAATTGAGTTGGTTATTGGTGGAAAACACGGTGAGTAAATTGAAATTGTGTTTATATGTTTCTGAAAAATATCTATTTTACTATGATTACCTATGCTTTTCCAGATTTTAAACAAAGTCAAAGACAATTGAAGAAAAAAATGGAATCCCAACTCCACCAGAAGTGTGGGGATTGAAATTTGCAACAAAAGCTCGAGCCAACTTTTAACTGAACCTGAGTAAGTAAACATCTGTGTAAATCTTTCCTGCAATGGAGTTCAAAGTATTTTATTCAATTAAATACTTTCGATACATTATTGTGATTAAATCTAGAGCTGTCATTCTTTGTCCAAGGAAGATTAAAGAGAATTTGCCCTAATACCATTCCCTGTGGCAATGTGTCCAGCTTCATTTCAGAACTGCTTTGGAATTTTTCACTTTATTGAGAGTATTCCCACTTTTAAATACAAGGTATTTTAGCTTGCTTGCCTTTATGTCAGATGTGTGAAGATGGTGATTTTTCTACATATAAAGGACGAAGCGATGTGACATCTAAAGAATGGTTAGAAATGGCGTGGCTCACAAGATTTGTCTCTTGCAGGACCTACATTTACAGTGGCGAAGTGCACACGTTACCTGACCGCACCATTCACCAGGGACAGAAAGGAGTGTGCATCTTCAAAAAGTGTGCATACTCAGTCTGCGGCCTTGCCGGGTTGCTGAGCTACCGTCTTGGTAACACCCAGATCTCCCTGCTGGTTTCCAACCCGTACAACTGCTACATGTACAAATTGAGTATACTCTGTATGTCCCCGACAATATCACTCCGATTGACTACAATTTATATAAGAAGATGAACAACGAACTAACGGAATCGGCTTCCTTCACCAAGACAGCGCTGGGAAAGGGTAACCCATCACTGAACATCACAAATAAGGGTATATATGTTTCAGCCACTATGTCTAATAAGCAGAAAGTGATTCTCAAAATAGATATCAGAGGTGATTAAGTTAACTCTCTGTTAAATCTCATGGAGTTAATTATAGTTACAAATCTCTGCATAGTGAATCCACTTTACCCGTGCTACTATTAAATTCATTCGATCACCCCACCTTTCATATCATCTTTAATCTTTTTGTTATTGTTTCTCACTTCTTTCTTTAATGTAATGTACTAACACGACTACAGTGGCTAAAGCCAATAACTCATTCCATTTTCTATTAACTCAGTGCTTGAAAAGTAAATATTTTAACTTCTTATATTTAAATAAACAGTTTAAGGTTTATTGGTATCTTGACAGCTTTAATAACATTTCCAACAATACGAAAACAATAATGTTCCAACGGTACTGCTTGTTTTATTTTGCTTAATAATTAATAAATAATTAACAGGAAGAACTTATTAATACCACACTGATGAAACCATTCAGCTCACACAAAAGAGAATGTACTATGTGGTAGGAATAAACGATTGGCTAGTGAATTAATTTTTCTGTGTATTTTATGTAACGATGACAGGCACTGCACTGTAATACAAAGTCCAAGGGTTGTTTGGCTATTAACTGGAGATATCTTTCAATGTTATTCCACTGAAGGTACAAGTGGGAGATGTAGATCAGCTTTGGAATTATGCACAGTTTAGATGCATGTCAAAGTAACTGTCATCACCAATAATAAAATAAAGTGACTGGGCCCAGAACAGACACATGTTTTGACTCAAACATTTATTTTTAATTTACATGTTCACAAGGAGAAAAGTATGACCCCTGTCACCCACACTGTTCTGAAATCTGAACAAAAAAACTGCTATTTTTATACAGAATAGGTTTATTGGATATTGATTATTGTAAATTGCATCTGTTTGAATCTTTTACTTGCAAGATCAGTAGCCATTCACAATAGAGGGTTAAAGTCAATCGAAACTTCAAGCAGACAGCTGATGACATTTTGAAGTCAGCAAAGATAATTGGGCCTTAGTTGTTGGGTAAGTTTCACATCCCTCTATTATTTCCATCGCATCTGTTTCTAGCACCCCTTAAATGTGTAAGGGGACGGGATGTTTTAGGCAGAACTTTCTGGAAAAGGCACACTACAGAGGCCTCACTTGTCTGGCTGGAGAACATATTGCCACAGTCGATCTCCTCTGTAAGGAAACAGTGGTGTCTCCAGTGTTCTCACTTGACTATAACTGCCCCAGGCTGTTGTTGTCTTTACTGCAACTTCCACACATAGTCAGAACAATTAATTCAATAAAATTAGAGCTGCTTTTCTGAATGACAATTGTAATTATCATGTCAGGGAGTGATTGATTAAAGGGTCACAGGTCTGATGGTGAATGGAGATATAAAGTGCCGTTGTGTATTGCACTGTTGTCATACATAATGGTCCCTGGTGAGCGTTCCGTGATTAACAAAGACAAGTAATAACTAAATATATATAACAATTGTTACAGTGACTGGCGATGCCAGCTACACTGGTATATGGAAATAACTTGTGTCATTATAATTGCTTCGCTGAAATTGCCACATGTAGTGTTTGTTGAACCCTTGTGAAAGGAGATCACACATTTCATGGTCATAGTGGAAGGTAGTGGAAGTGTGCCAGTGAATGGATCTGACACGTGTTAATATCACTGGGATAATATTCATGCGCTGACAGTATTATTCTATGGTGATTGGAGATGAAATGTACAATTGGGATTGAAGCTGGCATATCTCATAATGTTTAAATTACCACACGTAATGGTGCCTGGAATGCACAATAAACAAGCAACTGGAAATACAACAGACTGGGATGACGATAATGACATGTACAATAGTGACTGTACGTGGCAAGCGATGCAGTTGCTATGATGACCTGCCACATTATGTGTGGTACCGATTGGTGATGGTACAAGACTGTTCAAACGTTTTAGTCACAGATATATAGCTAAGATGCTTTAACTTTTGCACAATATTGTATTTCTCAACGGCGAGGGGAGATTGTGTAAAGCTGGCAGGAGTAACGGACGTTAGGAATGGTGAGGGTGGAGCCGTGGGAGGTGTGTGGGACAGGTAGTGGAGAAGTAATGCCAGGGTCGGGAGGAGGTGGTGCAGGTGCAGACACACCAAGTCTTGAGACACCAGGAAAGGGCTCTCGATACCAAACAATTGGTTTATTGAATGTCTCACTGCCAGAATGTCTCCCTGGCAGTTCCCGCTTTGTCCTCTCTCCCTTTACCTTTTCCCAACCATGATTCCACTCTCCCTACCCCGTTCCCACTCGCAGACTACAGTAGAGACCCACATCAGATAATTCTCCGGAACTTCCACCATTTCAACGGAAAAGGATCCCGCCACCAATCACACCTCCCCACCCTATCATGCATATCTAGAGGGTTTCATGGCAATTCAGGTTGATATGCATAGCCATTGCTGAAAATAGCTTGTTACTATAGCCGGATGTGCATTGTGGTGTTGGAGATCATTATCATTATGTGTCGTGTTGTATGATGTAGACAATCATGGTCTCATTTTCTACAGAAGTGCTTTGCCATTGCCTTCTTCTGGGCAGTGTCTTTGCAAGATGGCGGTGTCCTCCAAGGCCGTAGTTTATTCTGTTCGAAACCTGCTTTCATTGTGCTAATTAGTTCTCTTTGAATTTGCGAAGCTATTTTCCCATTGGTTGACTTAACAGCGCAATGGTGCCCATCTTCGGTTTCTGGCAGCCTGGGCGTGTAAAAGATGGCAGGTGCAGAGGGTTCGCTTTCTTTCTTTGCTGCCTCCCACGGGGCCTGACCTCGGTCTGAATTCGTGACCAGTCCTGAAGGACCACTGAGAAAGAGTATTACAGACATAGACACCACCCCGCCCCCACCACCCCACCCCCAGCGGTTTCTTTAGTTAAGTACCCGTTCGAACATGCTTACTTCCTGGGTTTGATAAATCGCGGAGGTTTGGCACGTTGTCCGAACTGACTGTACGGTGCAGTGGTTTGGGAAGGTTTGACGAATACGTGTTTAGCTAGATGCCTAAGTTAGTGTGTTACTGTTCCTTTTTAAAATAGGGACCTCACAGACTCATTTTATTTCATCTGTGACTCCTGTTTCCCTCCCTCGATCGACCGTCGACACTTCTCCCCAGCTTTATATTTGGCGCAATCATGGCAGGATCCAGTGTTTGAGACAAACGGTGAATATCTTTAGACCGACCAGCAGGAGGGAACACCACCCACATGAGAGATACCGAGTCCCGAGGTGGACAGGTAGCAGTGCAGGATTTGGTAATCTCGCTACACTCATGCAGGGTTGCAGACTTCCTGTGGGTTGGACAGTTCGGTCAGATGCCTCTGTGTTTAAAACCGAATACCGCATCCTGTCCAAACTTGACTCGTTAGGATTCCCCAGGAGAAAGAGGAGCTGAAGAGATGCTTTCTCGCTGAGCAGCCATGGCAAAGCACCAACACAAGCAGATCGCGGGTCTGAGGACGAGAATGTAGAGTTGCGTGTGCGCTGCATTGCTTGGGGTGGGCAGCTGTCGTAGGTGCACACACCCCAGCCAAAGTGCTAGAAGATAAGGGTAAGGAGATAGCCTGTAGCCTAATGAATGTACAGAATTTAGATGCAGCTCGAAGGGCCAATTGGCACCCAAATCCCGTTAAGGTTCGAGCCATATTGCTGCGTGATGATATCAGCAAGTAAATGTGGAATGGCGGTGTCTGGCTAGACGGTAAAGATGGGGAACAGGAGATAGAATGGAGTTCAGGGATTCCCTCTCAAAATGATCGCCGTTCCCCCTATGCACCCGAGGCCTTACAGGCTGGGCTGAAAACTATGTGGTCCATATACTCGGCAGGCGGCCTCTTCCGCCCCAAAGATGGAGGAGGATGGTCACGAAAGGATAAGCAGTAGTACAATGGGCCCTTCCGTGACCAGAGTGTCCAGGGAGTTCTTCGCTAAGGAATTGAGGGAATTTGGAGATCGATACAGAGGTCTGGGGAGTCTCCGGCTACGTGGTAGTTGAAGATATGGGATGGCGGTTGGTTCTGGAGTGTCCCTATCTAATATAGAGATGGGTATTTTAAGGGGCTTACCGTCTCAGCACGCGATTAATTACGCCATGTGGTCGTCGCCCACTGTGCTGGAGGCTAACTTAACTCTAATGGAAAGAGTGGCAGCGGCAGTTAGGGCCAGGTATCCTTCCCCCCTTGAATGGGATTTAAAGCCCTGGGTGGAATGGAGCACAGCACGACAGCCCTTCGCCAGTGGGCTCTCAGTACAGAATTATACAATGGTGCTGGTAACCCGCCAGAGGATGTGGAGTTAACCTCTGCTGTGATAGCACATCTGGTTACGGCAACAGCTACCCGTCTGAACGGAATAGCAGGGTCTTTAATAGGGCCAGCAGTGGGTCGCCCCATAAGTGTAGTCTGACAATTACAAGGGCAGGAGTATGTGGACGAAGGTGCACGTAGTCAGATACGGAAGTTGGACAGGCCGTTGGTGGGGAGTGGGGTGGAGGGATGCAGGATCCCGTAAGGAGATCTTTCTAGAAATGCTTAGGCCTTGTATGGGATGTGGAGGGAACACTGCGAGTGGAAATCAGGCAAGGGAAGAGTCAAGATGGGGTGTCAATTTCTAAACCCTCCTCGGATAGAAGCTCGGCTGATCCCGCGCCAGTTTCCGCATCTGAACGTCAGGATTCCATATATCCTGCGGTGGAGTCATTACAAAGGACCGTAGCTCATTTCCAGCGAGAGCAGGCATCCATCCGCCCGTGGGTGGCGTGCCCCTGTCCAGCTCCTGTAGGTGCAGTCGGGGCTCCCGGCGGATTAGCCTTTTCCCTGCCAGGGAACCCGAGGACTTTAATACCTATTGCACCGCATTGAGGTAAGGGGAATGTGCAGCGATGGATGAGAGTGGTAGATACGGGCACCGAGCATACAACAATTCCGGGTCATCCTTACATTTATCAGTGACCTTGGGTTAGCAGAGAGAGCGTGGGGGCCGGGGGGGGGGGGATTTTCCCTTCTTCCTACTCAGTCGGTTACTCTGCCGGTGGCTCTCGGAGTAGGACTGCCAGGACCCATGACTGCGGTAGTGGCGGCATCTCCTGAATGTATTCTGGGCAGGATTTTTCATTGGGGTAGCCCGGGAGTCAAACAGTACCTGATCCCGGGGGGCACCAAAGAGATTATAGATGCCCTGTTACGTGAAATGGGTCATTTGCCCTGCCGTGTCTCTCTATAACAGTTCGGCGTGGCCAGTGCGCAATGTCCCGGGACAGGCTACAACTGCCATACATGGGAAAGACTGCCATCCAAAACCGTTCTGCCTCCGTGTTAACCCTCTTACTACACCAACGGCGGGATGCTCACCCAGAGAGCTGAGGTGGTGTATGAACGGCACGACATATCCCGGATAACAACAACCCTACCACCCTGTCTAAAGCCACGGGCAGGTCCGAGAGCCACATATCCAGTAAGTGCCATTACCATCCATGGAGTGCGCACCTTTACGGCACCATTCGGCGTAGGCATAGCCATCCCAGGGCAACTTTCCCGCCCGCATTCGCTATCCCACCGACTGGTTTGACCTGTGTTCATAATACTGTACCTTCCGCACCAACATTCCTTTCCCTTCCCTGGCGGGTGGGAAATGACTTTCAGAGTTGGGACATTTGAATTAAACAAATCATATGTAGGAATGTACCAGCCCTTAAAACACTTCTCCACCGGAGTTTATTAAACTTACATTCTTCAAAGCCCGCAGCCGTACCATAGGGTGACATTGGCTGATAATGAACACTCACTCCCGGCTTTACCCCAAAACGGAATGCCAAAACCTGAGAATCTGGATAATCACGGCCGACAGTCTTTTTCCTTGGCATCGAGAGGGACCGGTATTAATGGCACCCTTTCCGTGGCGTGTTTCGGAGTTCCCAAACAAATCCAGCAGTCCGACACATCAGTCCTGTTTGCATATTCTTACGCCATTTGCCCAATCTACGCACTCTCCACTCTCTACGTATAAAACTTACCCCTGACCCCACCTTTGTATCTACTTCCAAGCACCTTAAAACTATGCCTTCTCATGTTAGCCATTTCAGGCCTGGGGAGAAGCCTCTGACTACCCACACGGTCAATGCCTCTCATCATCTTATACACCTATATCAGGTCACCTCTCATCCTCCGTCTCTCCAAAGAAGAAAGGCTGCGTTCACTCAATCTATTCTAGAACATAGAAAACCTATAGCACAATACAGGCCCTTTGGCCTACAAAGCTGTGCCGAACATGTCCTTACCTTAGAACTACCTAGGCTTACACACAGCCCTCTATTTTTCTAAACTCCATGTAACTATGCAAAAGACCCTGTCGTTTCCGTCTCCACCTACACCGACAGCAGCCCATTCCACGCACTCTCTGTATAAAAAACTTACCCCTGACATCTCCTCTGTACCTTCTTCCAAGCATCTGAAAACTATGCCCTCTCATGCTAGCCATTTCCGCTCTGGGAAGAGACCTCTGACTATCCACATGGTCAACGTCTCTCATTGTCTTGTACACCTCTATCAGGTCACCTCTCATCCTCCGTCTCTCCAAGGAGAGAAGGCCGAGTTCACTCAACCTTATCTCATAAAGCCTGCGCCCCAATCCAGACAACATCCTTGAAAATCACCTCTGCAGCCTTTTTTTGCTACAACAAGTGTATGGGACATTGGGAAAAATGTTGAATTTCCCCATGGGGATGAATAAAGTATCTATCTATCTATCTATCTATCTATCTATCTATCTATCTATCTATCTATCTATCTATCTATCTATCTATCTATCTATCTATCTATCTATCTATCTATCTATCTATCTATAGTTTCCACATCCCTTTTGTAGTGAGGTGACCCGAACTGACGACAGTAATCCAAGTAGGGTCTAACCAGGGTCCTATATAGCTGCAACATTGCGTCTCAGCTCCTAAACTTAATCCCACAGTTGATGAAGGCTAATGTACAGTTCAGTTCCCATCCCCCAGCAATTCTAGTTTAAACTCTTCCCAATAGCGTCAGCAAACCTCCCCGCCAGGATATTGGCCCCACTGGGATTTAAGGGCAACCCGTCCTTTTTGTACAGGTCACACCTGCCCTAAATGAGGTCCCAATGATCCAGAAATTTGAATCCCTGCCCCCTGCTCAAGTCCCTCAGCCACGCATTTATCCTCCACCTCGTTCTAATCCTATACTAACTGTCACGTAGCTGTAATGCCGAGATTACTACATTTGAGACCCTGTTTCTCGACTTCCTTCCTAACTCCCTGTAGTCTGTTTTCAGAACCTCTTCTCTTTTCCTAGCGATGTCGTTGATACCAATATGTACCTCGACCTCTGGCTGTTCTCCTTCCCACTTCAAGATATTGTGGACGCGATCTGAAGCATCCCGTACCCTGTCACCTGGAGATAAATTACCATCCGCGTTTCTTTCCTGCGTCCACAGAATTGCCTGTTGACACCCTGACTTAGAGTCCCCTATCATTGCTGTCATCCTCTTGCTTTCCCTTCTCTTCTGAACCACAGGGTCAGACTTTGTGCCAGAGGCACGGCCACTGTTGCTTCCCCCAGGTAGGCTGTCTCCCCCAATAGTGCTCAAACAGAAGTGCTTATCGTTAAGGGGGACAGCCACTGGATTCCCTCTAGCAGCTGCCTGTTGCCCTTCCCTCTCTAACTGTTACCCACTTATCTATCTCCCCAGTTCTCGGACTGACTACCTGCCTGTAGCTCCACTCTACCACCTCCTCACTCTCCATGTCCAGATGAAGGTCATCGAGCTGCATCTCCAGTTCCCTATCGCGGTCCCTAAGGAGCTGCAGCTCGATGCATCTGGTGTAGATGTGGATGTCCGGAAGGCTGGGAGATTCCAGGACCTCTCACATCGGACATCGAGCACAGAACACCGGCCTCACACACATACTTTCTCTCTGTATTCTAAACAGATAACCTACCTCGCATCGACCCTTTATCTCCGAAATCCTGTTGAGCTAAATCCTTCCTACTCGGTCTCCCTCTACACTGACGCCCGCTTTTCCAATGCCCGCCGTATAAATCTGTCGTCTCGCTGTTCTCACTGGCCGACCTCCATGTGCTTGCTTAGTCATGTCCCGTTTTAACCGTTGCTTATTCTCATAAGGCATGCTCCCCAATCCTGGCAAAGTCCTTGTGAATCTCCTCTGCACAAAGTAGTTTCCACGTCCAGTAGCGGCGCTGAGGTCGTGCTTGCTGGTGCTATACCACCAGCAGAAATTACAATTGCATTATATTGTAATTAATACAATGGCACGTGCATTATCTTGGCCGGCGTAAAAAATGCATCGAATTTGAGTGAGAAAACGACCTCAGCCCGAGGATCAGTGGTATCTCAGCCTGAGCCTGACTTAATTGAAAGTGACAAGCAGAAGGAAGTAAGTGGGGATGAGGACGACAACAGTTCATCGTAGGAGTGTGAGGGTGAAGTAGAGGAACAAGAAATGGAGCGGGATTCGGAAGAGAACGTGGATGAAGCTGCTCTTCGTGCTAGTGGGAATACTTTTTGGGATGTTAGCCAGCAGCCTGAGGAAAGACCTGGTCGGCCAGCATTGAAAAATTACCCTTCGCAACAGTTTGGCAATCAGCAAAGGAGTTTTATTCGTGGCTGGTTTGACCTGTACTCCTGGCTGGAATATTCGATCAGGAAAGATATCATGTTCTGCTTCGCATGCAGGGGTTTTCTGTGTGGAGGACATAGATTCCATTTTGTCTACCTTCACTGTCACCGGTTACCGCAACTGGCGGTAAGCTACAACAGCTTCAAATCCCACCATGTAAGTGCAGGTCGTAAGTTTGCTATGGAGGCATGGGCCGAATTCAGATTGAGAAAACAAGACGATGAACTCTCAGCAAAACGGGGAGAGGAATCATGGAGTGAAATTTCGACAAGAGCTAGGGACCAGTGAGTCAAGGCCGGTCTACAGAGCAGACCACTTGAAAGGAGACAGGCCCAGTCACCCCGCCGCCCACATGATTTTGTTGTTGAAGCCCAAACCGAACGCACACCTGTCACATCCTCGGAGGACCTTCCGAAGCACTGTTTCTATCCGTTTGCAGACAGACTTCTGACTGAAATGAAAAGACGGTTCTCAATTGAGTCTGGGGGCGTTCTGACTGGAGTCTCAGCATTGAGTCCCAAACACAAGCTCTTCCTTGACAAGAATTGTCTTTGGCCAATGGCCCAATACTATGGAGTGACTGAAGTGAACCTGACTGCAGAGCTACATCAGTTTCGGCGTCTGCCGGAAACAAACAAAAGCAAGGACAGACAGTGAATGACACAGTGGAATTTCCAACTCTAATGAGATCCTACCGGGGTGTATATATAGATTTACACAAACTAATCTGCATATCACTGACTCTGCCTGTGACATCTGCCTCATGCGAACGGAGTTTCTCTTGCCTCAAACGCCTCAAAAACTACCCAAGGAATAGCAGCGGCAATGCTCGGAACAGCAACTTGACCCTGTTGGCCATAAACGGCCGGAGGACCAAGGCACTCGACATCTTGAAAATCATTGATGCTTTCGCCACCAATCACAACAACAGACGGATTGTGCTTCTCCGAAAGCATCAATGGTGAGTGCAGTTGTTTTTTTTTAGAAAATTGGGCCTAGACTAATGCTGATTATAATTATTATTTTGTGGTGGATACCCCACAGTCCTTATGTTTCCTGCAAATCCTAAAATATTACATTTATTGCTATTAAGCATATTGGTTTTACTTTGACTTCCAAGCGGTGATTCTGTTGATTTTTGTTTTAACTTCAGTAGCCGAATTAATTGAGGTCAACGTACGAATTGTTTAACTCTGGTAAACCCTTGAATCTGCTGTTTGCCTTAAAAACTTTAATAAAGGCTTATCTTTTGGCATTGTCTGTCTATGTAAAGCGAATAGCAGTGGATATTGTGGGTTAGTGTTGGGTTTTTCAGTTGAAAAGCACGCATTTGACGCTGATTGCGGGATTGGTGCGTGATTCATGTTGTGCGCTGTGGGTCGGATGCTCTGTTGGTTTGTTTGTTTATGCTCTGTGTCGCCTGGGTTCTCACCGATTATGTTGACACTGTCACAGTTCACTTCTATATTAGATCTATCAATTGATGTTGCTTGTGAATCAACTGAGGCATTTATAGTAGGCACATTATCGGATTAGATTCAGATTCATGAAATTGGTCTGAGAGCATCACAGGTAACTCTGGATTCAGTTAAATTTCTGAAGCCCCTTTAAGATGCAACAAATTTGATAATTGACTGCATAGACTTAGTATCTCAGGGAACACATAAAGCTGCGATCGGTGCTTCATATATTAGTTGTTGCTTGCCATGATTGGTACAAATTTATTGCAACTTGATGCACATCTAGTGTCAAATTGGGTATCAGGTGAGCAACTAAAACAAGGAGTGGGGAAAGGTGTCCTTGTGTAACATCAGAAGGCTTACACTAACCAACAGAGTACTGGGTAACACAGTCAATAGGCAGCAGGAGCTCAGCGGGCCAGGCTGCATCTATGGAAAAGAGTACGGTCGACAGTTCAGGCCTAGACCCTTCAGCGGTCCTGGCCAAGGGGCTACGGCTGAAATGTCGACTGTACTTTTTTCCATAGATCTGCCTAGTCTGCTGAGTTCCTCCAGCATTGTGTGTGCTGCTTCGATTTCCAGTATCTGTAGATTTTCTGGTTTGTGATTAGAGTTCTGGGTACTTGTGATCACAGTAAAGGAAGGGTTTATGTCAGTGTGGTATTTCATATTCCCTGACATGGAAATAATTTAAACTACTCTTAGAAAAAGAGCTGATAATGGGGGAAAATATCATAAGAAGTCTTGGATATTCTCAAATAACCCATGAACACATGCTATTGTGAATGGTACCGAGAAAGCAGTGGATTCATCAAGATGTTATCAAAGGGGGAAATCACTGGACTTGTGTAGAAGAGATTACAAAACAAACTTCTGGATTGTGGTTTCTGCACTTATGAGAGTTGTTCATTGTCTATTCTGCCTCTAAATAATGATTTGTTTGTTTACAGAATGTATTGGTGTGATAGACAGAGCAACAGCAACAACGAGTTTGTATCAAGGGATGGAAAGAGTGTCTTTTGTAAAGTCCGAATATTACAGTTGGGAGCGTAACTTTAGATTTGGTTTTGGAGGACGAACTTTGCCACTGCCAGCAGGAGGCACGAGAATGAAGAGAGCTTCATGATCCGACGCACTGATACAGATCCATATTTGTGGGATGAAGTTGTTACTGAGTTGCCACCGATTTCTCGTTTGACTGGACATGTTGTGGAGGAGGCAAAGAAGGTAATCCATCAATGGACTAAAGCTACAAAATTTATTAAGATACACTAATAAAGCAAAAAAAAATATTGAGTGTCTGAGAGTCATGGGATACATTTTAGAATTTGTGATTCAATGTTTAAATACATCCATGGCTGAGGATAGTAGTATATGCTACGGTGAGATTAATTTTGTGTACCTTCATAATGGTTTAACGTGTATCACATTAGAAGGTGAAGGGCTGAATTTGTAGAAAAGGAGACGATGATAGTTTTGTAATACAGAGAAGATGATTCTGCTTACAGGGTATATGAACTCAGTAAGTGAATGGTGTCTTTGTATAATGTAAGTGTTGCACACCTGCTGGGGATTCATGGTAGTCTTATGAATAGTCAAGAATAGAGAAGGATAGAGATCCTAAAATAAATATATATGGATCAAGAAGTGGGAGATGTTGACCCGAAAGAACTACAGTCTACAGATCAGTGAATTTCAAAGGATCAAGGACAGTGGAGGTAGACAGATCTCTTGCCTTTGTTCTTGCCCAGATGGAGGAGATGGAGGCTGCCATTTTATCAAGAAGACTCTGTGTTTTTCATTTTGTGAGTCAGTCGCTTGGCTTGATCGGTGTTTTAAAGTAGATGCAATGATGGCTCCGGTTATCTGCTGAACAGGGGATGATTTCCAAATAAGAAGTTATTTGTGAGAGACGTTTTGGTTGTGTATAGCGTGTATGTTTGTGAATGCTGGTTTGTGTGATTGAAGCGTGTGGCTGATTGAGAACAAAGCACCATAAATTACCGATTGCCGGCTGCTGGGAAATGGGCGATAAACAGATGCCAGCCTGGAGCAGAGCCAGTGAAAGGGTGTTAATGGTCTGACACACGGACTCCAGCCAATGACACTGCAGTGCAATATTTGAATTGGTAAGAAATGAATATAAAAGCGTTAATTCGCGTTCTGTTGGTTTTAATAACAGCTGTCAAAGATTTGTATTGAGTTACACGGTTAGCAGAACTCTTCTTTATAAAGAAGTCAGTAGATTGTCACTACCCTGAACAAAGTACAAACGTTCACCTACCCTGTGAACAGGCCCGGGATTTTACCCAGCCAACTGCTGAAATCTTCATGCGTTTGTCACGATCAGCCTCAATAGTTATTTCTCACCAGAGGGACATTGAGAATTTGTGTGAAATGTGCTGGACGGACCAGTGAAAGGGAGGTTGTGTGAGGACACCTACCATCTTTACGTTGTACGTGTCCAATGCGAATTACCACATTACTTATTTTAGAAAATCCCAAACCAGATTGAGCGTGGTCCATCAACCCCGATAAAATACAGGGCCCCAGTCAGAATGTTGTATTCCGAGGAATGCAGTGGCATTCTGGGCAGCGGCAGAGATCTGAAATGGCTGAGCGTAACATGCTGAACACCGCCGTCCCCATCCCTAAGGAGGAGACGCATCTTTTTGTCGGACTCCTGCGGTATTGGCACCAACATATACCTCTTTTGGCAATAATATCATGCCCCCTACGTGAGGTTAGCCGCAAAAAGACAGTTTTCCAATGGGGTCTGGAACAACAGGCGTCCTTCGGGGTTGCCAAGCAGACGGTGGAACAGACTGTCCCTTTTGCACCGGGACAGAGCGACGTACCTTTGGCACGTTTTCGGGCGAGCCGTGTCCTCTAAATCCCCAGAACTGTTGGGTGGTCTTCCAAAATAGCCCCATTAATGTGGTCATATTTCTCTTATGTCTCAATTCCACCCATTACACCTCACAAGTCGCCTTCTCCAGTCTGTCCTTCCGGTACATTGTTGTGATATTTTCCCTGACAGGTAATGCCACCCTCCTCCTTTAATCCCTCCCGCTCTGTCACGTCGAAAACAACGGAACCCTAGATCACTGAGCTGCCAGCCCTGCCCCGTGTGCAATCAAGTCTCACTAATGGCTACAATATCATCATTCCAGGTGTTGATCCCTGCCCTGAGCGTATCCGCCTTTCCTATGGTACTTCGTGCACTGAAACATATCACGCGGGACACTAGTCGCACAGCGCTCAACCTTTTGATTCCTGACTATCAGTTCTGGCACTCTGGTTCCTACCCCCTACAACTCTAGTTTAAAGCCCACTGTGCAGCATTAACTTTCGCTTCCTGTTCAGATGCAAGCGCCCCTTCTGTGCAGATCCCACCTTCTATGTCCTCCCTCCCACACGAACTCCTAAGCCATGTATCAAACGATATAATCTTCCTAGTTCTGGCCTGACTAGCACGTGGCATCAGTAGCAATACTGAGATCACAAACCTGGATCTCCTGCCCTTTAACTTAGCACCTAACTCCCTGAACTCCCTATGCAGAACCTCGTCGCTTTTCCTACCCATGACATGGGTACCTACACGGACCACGTTCATTTTCTCATGTAAGGATGCCGAGGACTCTGTCGGAGATGTCCCAGACCTTGGCACCCGGGTGGCAAAATATCATCCGGAAATCACGTTCACACCCACAGAATCTCCTGTCCGTCACCTAACTAACGTCCCCCTATCATCGCTATGATTATATCGAGCCTCTTCTTTCTCTCCTTCCCTTCCCAGTCACAATGCTAGCCCACTGAGACGTTACTCTGTTAGATCAATCACCACCCAGCACTGAGGGGTTCTCTCTGTCTCTGTCTCTCTGTCTCTCTCTCTCTCTCTCTCTCTCTCTCTCTCTCTCTCTCTCTCTCTCTCTCTCTCTCTCTCTCTCTCTCTCTCTCTCTCTCTCTCTCTCTCTCTCTCTCTCTGCACTGTCTCCTTAATCCCTTTAATCTTCCTGTCCTGATGCACTTGTCGCAGTTGCCGTCGTTACGAACGCTGGAATTCTCGCTGCCTCAGGACATCCCGCAAGATAAGCATTCAACCTGGTATACCTTTCTGCCGGGTATCTCTTCTTCCTAACTGAGCGGATTTAAAGAAGGGAAGGGACGGAGAAAACAAGCCAGAGATTTTCTTTCCTTTGATTTCACTAACTGAAGCTTCGAAGAGCTAAAGCCTCAAGCTCACCGGACTGGCGACGGCCACTGTGGTTGCCCCTGCCTTCCTTTAATCTGCTCTTGCTAATCAATGCCAGATGCGGATTGGTCGCTGGTCAGACTTCAAATACACTACCACAATCCTTTTTCTACTCGGGCAGCGGACCTGAGAAACCTGTCCTCTCAGACTTCCGACATCCAGCTTGGTCGCTGATCAGTGTGCTCAGGAATATCGTGGTGAGTTCGCAGTTTATGTGTTTGGTTCATAGTGTGGCATCCGGCTGGGGGCGTAGTGGCATCAGAGCTGGACTTCGGGGCGAGATCCGAATCCGACCGGCTCTTCATCCGGGCAAACAAAACAGGAGAGGTATGGGCTCCGGCAGGTTTCAGATGCCCAAGATGACTCAACGGACACGGACACACGCACACGCGCTCTCTCCGGGGTGGTGATTAATAAATAAATAGCGCTATTTATTGTTTTTGTTTTAAAATGCGTTCGTTGAGATTATGTTATATTTATATTTTTAGCTTAGGTTATACAATATGTGTTTAACATAAATCATAGAAATAAAAACCTACAGTACAGGCCCTTCCGCCCGCAAAGCTATGCCAAACACATCCCTACCTTAGAAGTTACTAGGCTTACCTATAGCCCTAAACTTTACTAAACTCATGGACCTATCAAAAAGCCTCTTAAAAGACGCTATGGTATCCGCCTCCACCACCTTTGCCAGCAGACCATTCCATGCACTCACCACTCTCTGAGCAAAAAACTTACCCCTGACATCTCCTCTGTACTTACTCCCCAGCACCTTAAACCTGTCTCCTCTTGTGGCAAACATTTCAGCCCTGGGAAAAAGCCTCTGACTATTCACACGATCAATGCCTCTCATCATCTTGTACACCTCTATCAGGTCACCTCTCATCCTCCTTCACTCCAAGGAGAAAAGGCCGAGTCCACTCAAGCTATTCTCATAAGGAATGCTCCCCAATCCAGGCAACATCCTTGTAAATCTCCTCTGCACCCTTTCTATGGCTTCCACATTCTTCCTGTAGTGAGGCGAACAGAAGTGAGCACAGTACTCCAAGTGGGGTCTGACCAGGGTCCTATGTCGCTGCAACATTACCTCTGGGCTCCTAAATTCAATTCCACGATTGATGAAGGCCAATACACCATACGTCTTCATAACCACAGAGTCAACCTGTACAGCAGCTTTGAGCGTCCTGTGGACTCAGACCCCAAGATCCCTCTGATCCTCCACACTGCCAAGAGTCTTACCATTATTACTATATTCTGCATCATATTTTACCTACGAAAATGAACCACTTCACACTTATCTGTGTTGAACTCCATCTCCACTTCTCAGCCCCGTTTTGCATCCGATTGATGTCCCGCTGTAACCTCTGACAGTCCTCCTCACTATCCATAACACCTCCAACCTTTGTGTCATCAGCAAACTTAGTAACCCATCGCTCCACTTCCTCATCCAGATCACTGATAACAATCACAAGGAATAAGGGTCCGAGAACAGATCCCTGAGGCACTGCACTGGTGACCAACCTCCATGCAGAATATGAGCCATCTACAACCACTCTTTGCCTTCTGTGGGCAAGCCAGTTCTGGATCCACAATGGAATTTCCCCTTGGATCCAATGCTTCCTTACTTTGTCAATATGCCTATCATGGGGTACCTTATCAAAAGCCTTGCTGAAATCCATATGCACTGCATCTACTACTCTTCCTTTATCAACGTGTTTAGTCACATCCTCAAAAAATTAAATCAGGCTCATAAGGCACGACCTGCCCTTTACAAAGCCATGCTTTCTACTCCTAATCAGATTATACCTCTCCAAATGTTCATAAATCCTGCCTCTCAGGATCTTCTCCATCAACTTACCAACCACTGAGGTAAGACTCATTGGTCTATAATTACCTGGGCTATCTCTACTCCCTTTCTTCAATAAAGAAGGAACATCCGTAACCCTCCAATCCTCAGGAAACTCTCCCATCCCCCATTGATAATGCAAAGATTATTGCCAGATGCTCAGCAATCTCCTCCCTTGCCTCCTACAGTAGCCTGTGGTACAGTTCGTCCAGTTCCAGCGACTGATCCAACTTGATGCTTTCCAAAAGCTCCAGTACATCCTCTTTCTTAATATCTACGTGCTCAAGCTTTTCAGTCTGTTGCAAGTCATCACTACTATGACTAAGATCCTATTCCATAGTGAATGCTGAAGTAAAGTATTCATTAAGTACCTCTGCTATTTCCTCCGGTTCCATACACACTTTCCCACTGTCACATTTGATAGGTCCTATTCTTTCACGTCTTATCCTCTTGTTCTTCACATACTTTCAGAATGCATTCGGGTTTCCCTTAATTCTGCCCACCAAGGCCTTCTCATGGCCTCTTCTGGCTCTCCTAATTTCCTTCTTAAGCTCCTTCCGAGTAGCCTTATAATCTTCTAGATCTCTAACATGACCTAGCTCTCTGATCCTTTTGTGAAGAAGAAAAGAAAAGCTTACTAGAGTTATTACAGCCTTTGAACTCCATGGTTCCTGTACCCTACCATAACTTCCCTGTCTCATTGGAATGTACATATACAGAGCTCTACAGAAATATCCCCGGAATATTTGACACATTTCTTCTGGACTTTTCCCTGAGTACATCTGTTTCCAATTTAAGCCCCCAATTTCCTGCCTGATAGCCTCATAATTCCCCTTACTCAAATTAAGCGCTTTTCTAACTTGTCCGTTCCTCTCTCTCTCGAATGCTATTGAATCACAATCAGAATCAGAATCAGAATCAGAATCCTCTATTATCGCCAAGAATGAGGACACATACAGGAAATTTGATGTCGGTTTCCCTGAGGTCTCTCTGTACAGAATTAAAAGCAAACAAAACAATAGTGCAAATAATCATAACCTATATACAATGAGGTCCACCTCATTGAATGTACAGGTGGACTTGATTTATAATAGACTAAAATTCAAATGTTCATAAGACTGATGGCATACGGAAAGAAACTGCTCTTGTACCTATTTGTCCTGGCATACAGTGATCTGAAGCGCCTACCAGAAGGAAGGAGTTGGAACAGGTGATGTCCAGTGTGTGATGGGTCTACAATAATGCTGCTTTCTCGCTTCCTGACTCTAGATGCATATTAGTCCTGGATCGAGGACAGCTTCACACCAATAATCCTTTCCGCAGCCCTGACGGTTCTTTGGAGTCTATTCTTGTCTTGTTTGGTAGCTGATCCAAACCGGACAGTGATAGACGAACAGAGAACAGACTGGATTATTCCTGAATGGAATTGAATCAGCAGCATAAGAGTGTCTGCGTTGGGTGTCCACCTCCGGTCCTGGGAGATTGTGACACCCAGAAATCTGAAGGTCCCCACAGCAGACACAATACTGTTGAGTATAGTGACTGGGGGGAGTATTGGGGGGCTCCTGCTGAAGTCCACTGTCATCTCCACAGTCTTGAGCGTATTTAGCTGCAGATTGGTCTGACCACACTATTGTACTGACCAAGACTATTGTAAAGGAGATAGAATTATGATCATTATCTCCAAAATGCTCTCCCACTGAGTGATCTGCCACCTGACCAGGTTCATTTCCCAATACCAAATCAAGTACAGACTCTCCTCTTATCTACATACCCTGTCAAGAAACCTTCCTGAACACACCTAACAAATTCCACCCCATCTAAACCCTTCGCTCTGGGGAGATGCCAATTGATATTTGGGAGATTAAAATCTCCCATCACAACATCTCTGTTATTATTTCACTTTTTCAGGACCTGTTTCCCTATTTGCTCCTCGATATCCCTTTCACTTTTGGGCAGCCTATTATAAACAGTCAGGAAAGTTATTGACCACTTCCTGTTCCTAAACTCCACCCACAGAAAGTCCATAGACAATCCCTCCATGGCATCTACCTTTTCTGCAGCTGTGACACTATCACTGATCCGCAGTGCCACACCCCCACCTCTTTTGCCTCCCTCCCTGTACTTTCTGAAACATCTAAAATCCGGCACTTGCAGTAACCAATACTATCCCTGACCATCTAAGTCTCTGTAATGGCCACCGCATCATATCTCCAAGTACTGATCCACGCTCTAAGCTCATGCACTTTGTTCACAACACTCCTTTCTTTAAAATAGATACATCTCAAGCCTTCGGCCTGAGTTTGTCCCTTCTCTATCACCTGCCTATCCTCCCTCTCACACTGTCTACAAGCTTTCTCTATTTGTGAGCTAACCTGCTTTTCCCCAGTTTCTTCAGTTTGGTTCCCATCCCCAACAATTCCAGTTTAAATTCTCCCCAGTAGCATTAGTTAACCTCTCCGCCAGGATATTGGTCCCCCTGGATTCAAGTGCAACCTGTCCTTTTTGTACAGATCACACCTGTCCCAAATGAGGTCCCAATGATCCAGAAATCTGAATCCCTGCCCCCTGTGTCACAATGTGGGGGCAAGAGAGTAGTGGGAGGACCCAAACGCAGGACACAAAACACTGTTTTGTGGGGTTAACGAAATAGAGTTTATTACTAGTTACAAGGAGAACCGGGATGCCAGGATAGGACAGAGAGAAATTAAGGAGAGCAAAGTAGAAACGGGAATAGGGATAATGGACAGGACTCAAGCCCTGGACGAGGCCAGGACTCGGGGATTGGGCTAGGACTTGGAGCTCGCGGATTGGAGACAGGATTCGGAGCTCGAGGATCAGTGCCTGGACTTGGAACACGGACTTCAGAGCCTGGACTCGATACTTCAAAGCCAGAGCCAGGCGTTGATACTTGAACACCAGAGCCAGGCCTTGATACTTGAACACCAGAGCCAGGACCTGACACTGGAACCTCGGGGCCAGGACTTGACACTGGAACCTCAGAGCTTGGACTTGATACTCAAACACAGAACATAGAACACTGAGCCGGGACTCCTCCTTAGACACAGGACGGAGTCGGGACTCTTCTTGACACAGGGTCAGCGCCCTTCTCGGGCACAGGGCCGAGACCCCTTTAAAACACAGGACATGGATACGGAGAACACACAACTATAGACAGTACTATAACTGGGCCAAGCGGCGGGAGCTCTTGACTCACCCTGGCGGGTTAACCTTGCTGGACCCGCTCTGGCAAGAGAAGGCAGCTTTCTGGCACTTGCTTCGGGAGGAGACTTGGCTTGCTCCAGCAAGAAAGTTAGTTGGCTCTGGCTAGATGACTTTGGCTCTCGCACTAGCTTCGGTGACTTCGTTAACGCTCCATAACGCTCTCGCCCCGAATGGCTGAAGCCGGAGACTTACAAACTGCCGGTTCGGTTGAGAGTAAATTGCCTTTAATCATCGAGTCCGAGGGAGACGGTTAAACAGGGAATTAAAGCGAAACAAGGAGTCAACGGTCCGGATCGTAACACAAACAAGGTAAATTAAAAGGGAGCCCAATCCGGGCGATGACAGTACTACACCTACCCCACACCCCCCGCCAATGGGAACCTCCAGGCGACCAACATGTTTGCCCGTCTTATCAATGACCCGAGTGGGGTGGAGGGGGTTTTGGTCGGCGGGCAAAACAGAACAACAACACCTTGACCTATATAACTGACGTTGTGTTTACCCCGTTCCTCCTAAACTGATAACTGGGACTTAGAGAAACCTTCTTGAATTTCTAAGTTGCACTCTGTGTGGGGTTCTGGCTAACGAGATTTTGTAAAAAACAGTGTGTGTGTCTGCTGGGTCCATGTTTGTCGAGAGCATCCCGTCACCCCAGCGTGACGGTCGACGAACGCAAGTGCAGAACACGGGCGTGGAGGCAGATTCAGGAGGCGTTATCAACGTAGCGAGTGTGAAGTCGGTATCCAGGAGCGATGCTTGACTTAGAACTGGTAGTCCTAAGAACCTTGAAACGGGTTTAGTCACACCGGAGTCGACCAACGAACTGGCAGCTCCTTGTTGTGGTCGCAGGGTTTTAATTCTGCATTTGCCGATGGAAAGTAGGTGTTTGTAGTTAGTGGAACCAGGGAATGTTTGGAACTAATCGAGGTGATTGAAGCCCAATTTCTGAGGTTAATAGCCAGGTGAGCGAATGCCAGAAGGGATCATGACACCCTACTCCAATCCCTCAGCCACGCATTTATCCTCCACCTCATCCTATTCCTATTCTCACTGTCGCGTGGAACAGGTAGTAATCCCAAGATTACTACCTTTGCAGTCCTGTTTCTGAACTTTCTTCCTAACTCCCTGTAGTCTTTTTTCAGGACCTCATCCCTTTCTTACCTATGTCATTGGTACCAATATGTACCACCACCACTGGCTGTTCTCTCTCCCACCGCAGGATATATTGGACACGATCAGAAACATCAAAGACCCTGGTACCTGGGAGACAAACTACCATCCGAGTTTCCTCCAGGATCCTCCTGGACCACCCACATCTGACACCGAGCACAGAAAACTGGCCTCACGCACATGTTTCCTAACTCACCTCGCCCCTTACTGCCTAAGCCCATTGAGCCAAAGCCACTCTGCTGCCTTTCACTCCGTTGCCTTCTTTTTAAACCTTTCGCGCTCGACTGGCTGATGTTTCGCGCATGCGCAGTCTCACCTCTCTTTAACCTGAGTGGTAAAAAAATACTCCCTTCGTTCCGAAAAAAATCAGCAGTTCACTCGCGGCCTTCTTGTTCCGAATTCCGGTTTGTGGGTCACCTTGAGGTGTAACCGAGGTGTGTAATAATCACCTCGCTGTCTGTATGCGACTGAGTAGGTTCTCTCCCCGGGTCTTAGCGCCCGGTCTAATTTTGTGCCTATAGCAATAACACCAGCAGCTGAGCTAAACGAGCTTCTCTCTCTCTGTCACCACGGAACGAATGCTCGCCTCAAATTAATCTGCGTAATGCCAAACAATAAACTAATGAAGTGCAACAATATAATGCAATATAAATGATATTTTCTTTTTCTATGAAACTGTAGGGGGTGCTGAATTTAATAGTGGAACGAAATGTCCATAAAATACAATATTGAACAAATCAGTTGAGAAACTTTTCAGTTTCTCATAAATCAAATCGGATTTCAAAGTTGAAAATGTGCCCTCTAGTGTCCGTTTATCAAGATAATGAGCACAATTTGGAGCGTCCTCTTAAAAGAAACGAATGGTTTTACTCCCAGAGCTTTGAGGACAGGGTGTATTTTACGAAGAAGGGCTACTGCAATCAACTGAATTTCTAGCTATATAAACACACTGCAGGAGACCCAAATATTGCTTGGACATAACTGAAAGAAATCCCAAATCATTTTGGGATTCGAATAATTGACTAAATTTAACAAAAACAGACTTCAATTATAAACGACCAGGATGAGGAAGTGGGGGATGGGTTAGTAAGTTTGCTGATGACACAAAGGTTGGGGGTGCTGTAGATAATGTGGAGGGCTGTTAGAGGTGACAGTACGACATTGATAGGATGCAAAACAGGGCTGAGAAGTGGCAGGTGGAGTTCAACCCAGATAAGTGTGAGGTGATTCACTTTGGCAGGTCAAATATTATGACAGAATATAGTATTAATGCTAAGACTCTTGGCAGTGTGGAGGATCAGAGGGATCTTGGGGTCCGAGTTCATAGGACGCTCAAAGCAGCTGCGCAGTTTGACTGTGTGGTTAAGAGGGCGTACGCTGCATTAGCCTTCAACACCCGTGGGATTGAGTTCAAGAGCCGAGAGGTAATGTTACAGCTATATAGGACCCTGGTCAGACCCCACTTGGAGCACTGTGGTCAGTTCTGGTCGGCTCACTACAAAAAGGACGTGGAAACTATAGAAAGGGTGCAGAGATGTACAAGGATGTTGCCAGGATTGGGGAGCATGCCTTGTGAGAATAAGCACTGGCTTGAACGGGGCACGACTGAACAAGTGCGTGGAGATCAGCCAGTGAGAACAGCGAGAAGAGTTTAAAAAGAAGACAGATTTATACAGCGGGTGTTGGAAAAGCGGGCGTCAGAGTAGAGTGAGAGGATCTAGGAAGGCTTCAGCTCAATGGGGCTTCGGCGATAAAGGATCGAGGTGAAGTAGGTTATCTGTTTAGAATACAGAGAGAAAATATGTGTTTCAGATGTGAGAGGTCCTGGAGTCTCCCAGCCTCCCGAATGGCCCCATTTGGACCAGGTGAGTCGAGCTGCAGCTCCTTTGGGACCGCGTTAGGGAACTGGAAATGCAGCTCGATGACCTTCGTCTGGTCAGGGAGAGTGAAGAGGTGATATAGAGGAGCCATAAACAGGTAGTCACTCCGGGACATGGAGAAACAGATAACTGGGTAAGAGCCAATAGAGGGAAGGGCAAGAGCCAGCTGCTCGAGAGTATCCCTATAGTTGTCCCCCTTAACGGTAAGTACTCCTGTTTGAGTACTGTTGGGGGAGATGGCTTACCTGGGGGAAGCAACAATGGTCGTGGTTCTGGCACAAAGTCTAGAAGGGTAGGGAAAGGAAGAGGATGGCAGCAATGATAGGGGACTGTATAGTTATGGGGTCAGTCAGGCGATTCAGTGGATGCAGGAAATAAATGCAGATGGTAGTTTGCCCCTCAGGTGCCAGGGTCTGGGATGTTTCGGATCGCGTCTACGATAGCTTGAAGTGGGAAGGAGAACAGCCAGAGGTCCTGGTACATATTGAATAAACGACATAGCTAGGAAAAGAGAGGAGGTCCTGAAAACAGACTACAGGGAGTTAGGAAGGAAGTCGAGAAGCAGGACCTCAAATGTAGTAATCTTGGGATTACTGCCTGTGCCATGTGTCAGTGAGTATAGGAATAGAATGAGGTGGAGAATAAATGTGTGGCTGAGGGATTGGAGCAGGGGGCAGGGATTCAGATTTCTGGATAATGGGGACCTCTTTTGGGGCAGGTGTGACTTGTACAAAAAGGACGATTTGCACTTGAATCCCAGGGGGACCAATATCCTAGTGGGGAGGTTTGCTAAGGCTTTTGGGGGAGAGTTTAAACTAGAATTGCTGGGGGTGGGAACCGAGCTGCGTACGGTGCATTAGCCTTCATCAACCGTGGGATTGAGTTTAGGAGCTGAAAGGCAATGTCGCAGCTATATAGGACCCTGGTTAGACCCTAGTTGGATTTCTTTGGTCAGTTGTGGTCACCTCACAACAAAAAGGATGTGGAAACCATAGGAAGGGTGCAGAGGAGATTTACAAGGATGTTGTTTTGATTAGGGGGCATGCCTTATGAGAATAGGTTGAGTGAACTCGGCCTTTTCTCCTTATGAGGTCTGAGGTACAGGGGAGATTTCGGGATAAGTTTTTTACGCGGAGGGTGCGTGGAATGGCTGCCGGCGGAATTGTGGGCGGAAGGGAGTATATTGTGCTGTAGGTTTTCTATGTTTCTAATTCACGTTCTGTTCGTTTTAATAACAGCTAGCACAACTCTTTTTTTAAAATTCAGTTGATTGACCATTACCCCGAACATTGTATAAATGCTCACCCTGCCCTGTGAGCCGCCGCGGGTTTATACCCGGTCTACTGCTGAATTCTTCATGCGTTTGTTATCTTTAGTCTCAATAGGTATTTCTCAGCAGAGGCACATTGATTATCTGTGTGAAATGCTTTGAAGGGACCAATGAAGGAAGGTTGTGTGTGGACACCTACCATCTTTACGTTGTACGTGTCTCTGCCCCTCTGAGAGGCAGCAGGGCATATCAGAGTCTGTGTAGTCGCTGATGGCATGGTGGCATGGATACCTCAGTGGCACCGGAAAAACCGGGCAGTACATGGGCAACCCCTTTGGGGACAACCTTATTGGGAATATATTGGAGGGGTGCATGCCAGCGGCAGATTACTGTCTGCCATGTTGATGCCCAAACTTCTCGGGACAGCGAGGAGGCCATTCATAACGCTGCTGTGGATAGAGCAGCGGAGATCAGAGAGGCCACAGTGTGTTCCGAGGAGGAGGAGTGCGGTCACCTTGCGATCTGGACTCACCAGAAGAGTGGGCACTTGGGGGTGGATGGGAAGAGGAAATGGAGGGGGGCTCGAGCGGTGGACTTAACTTAGGCCGAAGCCCGAATGGCAGCTGCAAATTGCTCGACCTGCCAACTAGTTAAACCCAGAGCATTGCCGGCGGGTCCCTCCGGGCATATTTGAAGGGGTACGGAATCTGGTCAGATCTGCCAGATTTTGTCGCTACAAAATGATAAGCGTTATGTGTTGACAATAGTTTTGCCATTATTCCGGCGAGCCCTGTGTCTGTGCTAACCAAGAACACAAAATTAAAGGGTAGAACGTTTGTCATGTATGCATGGGGTTTCTGGGAGATTCAATCAGACAGTGGCTCACATTTTACGGGAGTTAAGGTCCAAGACGGGACCATGGAATCTGGTATTTCCTGGGTGTTTCACATCCCATAATACCCGCAGTTGGCCGGCCTAATCGAACATATGAATGGGTTATTCAAACAGCAAATAATGTTACTGATCTCTACCGGCATCATTCTGGGCGTGCTACAGCAAGTGGTGGGTCACAGAACTCCCCACCGGCAAGTCTGGCCGGGTCTCCGATATCTCGGCACTTCGCGGTGCCGGACCCTCCGAAGTCAGAGGAGGAATCGGGGAAGGTTTGGAGACCACAACCACAAGGGCCACGGGACCGGGTTGGATCGTAGTGCGCGGACCAGAGAATACCGGTGGGTTGCGTTATCGGGGAAACGGGAAACTGCCTACCTGAATACCGAAAAATTAACCAAGAGAGTGAGTGTGCGTTTAGCCAACATTACAGAAGGACAAGTGGAGAATGCTGGCCGCAATGGTAATGACGCTGATTGGTGGTGGGCGGAGCTACAACACGTTCCAGCGAATGGCGTAAGAATATGTAACTACAGGACTGATGTGTCGGACAGCTGGATTTGGTTGTGAACACCGAAACACGCCGCGGAAAGGGTGCCATTAATACCGATCCCTTTCGATGCCAAGGAAAAAGACTGTTGGGCAAAATTATCCAGTTTCTCGGGTTTTGGCATTACGTTTAGGGGGAAAGCCGGGAGCGAGTGGTCTATTCCAGCCAACGTCAACCCATCGTACGGCCTCGGGTTTTGAAGAACTTGAGCTTAATTACCTCCAGTGGAGTAAGTGTTTTAAGGGTTGGTACTTTCCTATATATGATTTGTTTAATTCAAATGTCCCAACTCTGAACGTCATTTCCCAGCCGCCAGGGAAGGGAAAGGAATGTTGGTGCGGAAGGTACAGTATTATGAACACAGGTCAAACCAGTCGGTGGGATAGAGAATGCGGGCGGAAAAGGTGCCTGGGATGACTATGCCTACGCCGAATGGTGCCGTAAATGTGGGCACTCCATGGATGGTATTGGCACTTACTGGATATGTGGCTCTCGGACCTGCCCGTGGCTTTAGACAGGGTGGTAGGGTTGTTGCTATCCGGGATATGTCGTGCCGTTCATACACCACCTCAGCGCTCTGGGTGAGCATCCCTCCTATGGTCGGTGTAGTAAGAGGGTTAACACGGAGGCAGAAAGATTTTGGATTATAGTCTTTCCCATGTATGGTAGTTCTAGGTTGTCCCGCGATACTCCGCACTGGCCACGCCGAACTGTTAGGGAGACACAGCAGGGCGAATGACTCCCTCGCGCAACAGGGCCTCTACAATCTCCCCGATCTCTTAGCTGCCTCCCGGGATCCGGTACTGCTAGGTGTTTAGCACCTTCGAGGGGAGCGGAATCACCATAGGCTCCCACTTAGCCGATCGCACCAGCACTTTCGCCCGGGCTACCCCAATGAAAAATCCTGCCCAGAATATATTCAGGGGATGCCGGCACTAGCGCAGTCATGGGTCTTGGCAGTCCTACTCCGAGAGCCACCGGCAGAGTAACCTCCTGGGCAGGAAGAAGGGAACCCCCCAAGAACTCTGTGCTAACCCAAGGTCACTGGTAAATGTAAGGATTACCCGGAATGGTTGTACTCAGGGCCCTTCCGTGTCCAGGATTGTCTACGTAATACAACGCGGCACATAATGATGATGATCTCCACCACCACAATGCACACCCGGCTATGGTAACAAGCTATTTCCAGCAATGGCTATGCATATCAACCTCAGTTGCCATGAAACCCTCTAGATATGCATGATAGTACCTACTTTCTGAATCCTGTACTTCTGTTAACTCAATTAGCAAATGCCAATGCTAGCTTTACTTATCACTGTACATGCAGTACTTTAAGATGATAAAACCAGAGTGTATTGGTTTAATTTGAGGCGTAGAGCAGGGCTTCCCAACCTGGGTTCCAAGGACACCTCGGTTAATGGTAGAGGTCCATGGCATAACAAAAGCTTGGGAACCCCTGGTGTCGAGGGTTCAGAAGGGATCTGAAGGGGAATATTTTCACCCAGATTGTAATCTGAAATGAATAAACAAGCTGGTGGAAGCAGAAGTTACCAGGATATTTAATAATTAACTTGAATCAGTGAAGGACGGGGTCTACAGGCCGTATGCTGGAAATGGGGTTAGTATTGATGCTCGGCACAGCTGTGATGGGCCAATAAGCCTGTAGGAGATGCCAATGATAATGCACCATCATTGTAACAAACAGAGTACAGCAAAGATTTATATATGGATGCCGAAGACTTTTGCAAAGTACTGTAGTAATTATATATATTGCACTGTGATGCTGCCACAAAAAAAAATCATGACATACATGAGTGAAGATAAACCTGATTCTGATAAGGAAGACACACACAGAATGCTGGAGGAACTCAGCAGGCCAGGCCGCATCTATGGAAAAAAGTACCTACAGCTCACATTTCAGACCGAGATCCTTTGGCAGGACTGAAGGGAAAAATGATGAGGAGTGGATGGATTTACAAGGTGGGTGGGGGGGGGGGCAGAGAAGCACAAGGTGATAGGTGAAACCTGAAGGGGGACGGATGAAGTAAACAGCTGGGAAGTTGATTGGTGAAATAGATACAGGAGCAGAGAAGAGGGAGTCTGACAGTTGAGGATAGAAAAAGGGGCAGAAGCACTAGGGAGAGGCGAAGGGCAGGCAAGGAAATATGGTAAGAGAGGGAAAAGATGGGAACTGGTGAAGCAGAGGGTGGGGCGGGTGGCATTACCGGAATTTCAAGAAATCGATGTTCATGCCATCAGGTTGGAGGCTACCCAGGCGGCATATAAGGTGTTGTTCCTTCAACCTGAGTGTGGCCTCATCGCGAAAGTAGAGGAGGCCATGGATTGACATATCGGAATGGGAATGGGAAGTGGAATTAAAATAGATGTCCACTCAGAGATCCCACTTCTTCTGGCAGACAGCAAAATGGCCTCTCAATCTACATCGGGCATCACGGATACATAGGAGGCCAGACCAGGAGCACCGGATACAGTAGATGACACCAATAGAGAGGAAGTGTCAGCTCACCTGGAAGGTCTGTTTGGGGTCCTGAATGGTAATGAGGGAAGAGATGTAGGGGCAGGTGTAGCACTTACTCGACTTGCAAGGGTTAGTGCCTGGAGGGAGAACAGTGGGGAGCAACGAATGAACAAAGTGAGTCATGTAGGGAGTGATCCCTTCAGAACACAAAAAGTTGGGTTGGGGAGATGTAATTGCTGGCAGGATCTCTTTCCATTGAAATGGCAGAAGTTCTGGAAAATTATCTGATGTGTTCTCTATTGTGGACTGCGACTTTGAACGTGGTAGGGAGAGGGGAATCATGGTTGGAAAAAGGGAAATGAAGAGGGAGGGAGTGTGAACCACCAGAGGGACATTCTGTAATGATCAATAAACCAATTGTTTGGAATTGAGTGACCTTGCCTGCTGTCTCAAGGTTTGGTGTGTCTGCACTGGCACCTCCACAATCGACTGAGACAGTATGTACTCAATCCAGACAAGTTAAAGCTCTGTAGTGAGCCTTTTCCACAAACTTCTGCCTAAAACATCCCATCCCCTTACACATTTAAGGGGTGCTGGAAACAGATGAGACAGGAATAATAGAAGGATGTGAATCTTCCCCAACAAATAAGGTCCAATTATATTTATTGACTTCAAAATGTCATCAACTGTCTGCTTGAAGTTTCGATTGACTTTAACACCTCTATTGTCATTGGCTATCGATCTTGCAAGTAAAGAATTGAAACATATACAATTTACAATAATCAATATCCAATAAGTCTATTCTGTATAAAAATAGCAGTTTTTTTTTCAGACTTCAGAACAGTGTGGGAGACGGGCAAAAAACAAAGAAACAAGCAGTACAGTTGGAACATTATTGTTTTCTTATTGTTGGAAATGTAATTAAAACTGTCAAGTTACCGATAATCCTTAAATTGATCTTCATAACATAAGAAGTTAAAATATTTACTTTTCAAGCATTGAGTTAATAGAAAATGGAATGAATTATTGGCTTTAACCACTGTTGTCATGTTAGTACATTACATTAAAGAAAGTAATGAGAAGCAATAACAAAAAGATTAAAGATGATATGAAAGGTGGGGTGATCGAATGAAATTATTGTTAACACTGGTAAAGTGGGTTCTCTTTGTAACCGTCACTAACTGTAAGAGCTTTAACAGAGAGTTAACTTAAGCATCACTGATATCTATTTTGAGAATCACTTTATCCCCAAAAGAGATAGTGGCTGAAAAATATATGTCACATATTGTGAAATACAGACATGAGTTCCTCTTTCCCAATGATGCCTTCATAAAGGAATCCGATTGCTTTAGATCTTTGGACATCTTCTTATATAAGTTGTTGTCAGTCAGAGTGGTTTTGTTGGGGACATACAAAGCAAACTTGAAGCTATACATTTCGCAATTGTAAGGTTTGGAAGCCAGCAGAGAGATCTGTGTTTCGTCAATATTGTAGCTCAGCACCCCAACAGCGCCGCAGTCTCTGTCTGGATCATTGATGAAGACGCACACTCCTTTCTGTCTCTGGTTAATGGTGCTGGAAGGGAACGTGTGTACTTTGCCATTGTGAATGTAGATCCTGCAAGAGACAAATCTTTTGAGGCGCACCATTGCTAATCATTCTTTGGATGTCACATCAATTCGTCCTTCATATGTAGAAAAATCACCGTCTTCACATATCTGACATAAAGGCACTCAAGCTAAAATACCTTGTCTTTAAAAGTAGGAATACTCTGAATAAAATCAAAAATTCCAAAGAAGTTCTAAAATTAAGCTGGACACATTGCCACACGGGATGGTATTAGGACAAATTCTGATTAATCTTCCCTGGACGAGGAATGACAGCTCTAGATTTAATCACAATAATACATCAAAACTATTGAATTGAATAAAATACTTTGAACTTCTCTATTGCAAAACAAAGAAAGAATTACACAGAAGTTTGCTCACTTGGGATTCGTTAATTTTTTGCTCAAAGTTTTGTTGCAGATTTCAATCCCCACACTTGTGGTGGAGTTAACAGATTCCATTTTTTCTTCAATTGAATTTGACATTGTGTAAAATCTGGAAAAATCATAGATAATCATCATAAAAAATAGATATTTTTTTCAGAAACGTATAAACACAATTCATTAGAAAATCATTAAATTAATTTACTCAACGTGTTTTGCACCGATAAACAATTCAATTTTGGGATTTGGTCCGGTCTATCGAAACCTGACAGAATATGCTTGCTGTTTGATTCTTGGACTGAGGCAAATGGAAATGTGTCAGACCAGGGAAGTTCCCCTGTGTCGTTTCAAGCGTGGAAATATCAGCTTGCTGTTTTCTGCTTTCAGATGAAAAGTTCCAGCTCAGAATTTGCTGAACTACCCAGGGTATGACATCTTCATACTGTTACTGTGGGGAAGGAGGTACAGAAGCCTGAAGGCACACACTCAGCGATTCAGTGACAGCTTCTTCCGTCTGACATCTGATTTCTAAATGGACATTGATTCCATTATTACAACATCACTACATTTTTTATTCCTGTTATTTTCCAATACTTAATTTAACTGAAATATTTAATAGCTATTAAATATAACTCAGTTTTTTTCTCTATATTTATTTATCATGTATTTCATTGTATTGCTGAAGCAAAGTTAATAAATTTCACTGCATATGCTGGTGATATTAAATCTGATTCTGATTCTAATTCTGAAAACAAACCCATAACTAACTGCAAATGCATACAAAGAATAGGACCAGAGAGAGTTTAAAGTTTATTGCTAAACACATAATATAAACAATATGATAAATAAGCCCTAGTTTTGATACATGATTTTGCACAGAAATATCAATACATGGTCTCAGATCTACTGCTGATTTTGCATTTGAATTTGAGTTCCTTCAATTTCTTATCCTTTGGTGTTCAGAAGAATCCTCAAACCTAGCTTTATGGCTATTCTAATGTGCACAATGCTTTGCTAAAGATTTTAGATCCCTGTCCTGATGTCTTCTTGTTCTTTTCTTCAACTCTATGTTTGCCTGTTGCATGTATTATGGCAAACAATGTTTTGTTTGAAGTTACATGTTGGAAGTTGGTAATGCAATAATATCATGCGATTTAAAGGTTACAGGTAAGTGCCTGACAAAGATGACTAAACACAAAACTTTGCTTAAACTTTGCTCTCGTGAAGTGTCCACAGACATAAATACATTTTAGGGTGCAATTTATAAGTAAACGGAACTGAGATCTGAAGGAAACATTCCTGTGTCATCAACTATTTACAGGAAGCCTTGTACTGCCTTGGTCCAATCAGTTCAGCAACAAAACTACAGGAACTCAAAGTTCAACATACATATATGTAACATATGCAACCCTGAGATTCATATTTCTTTCAGGCATACTCAATAAATCCATAATAGAATTAAAACCATAGCAGAATCAATGAAAGACTATGTCAACTTGAGCATTCAGCCAGTCTGTAAAAGATAACAGTGTAAAGACAGTAAGAAAGAAAGAATAATAATAATAATAATAATAATAATAATAATAATAAGAAGAAGAAGAAGAAGAAGAAGAAGAAGAAGAAGAAGAAGAAGAAGAAGAAGAAGAAGAAGAAGAAGAAGAAGAAGCAATAAATATCAAGAACATGGAATTATGATTCTTTGACAGTGAGTCCATAGGCTATGGGAACATTTCAGTGATGGAGCAAGTGAAGTTGAGTGAATGTATCCCCTCTGGTTCAGGAGCTTGATGGCTGAGGGGTTATAACTGATCCTGACCCTGGTGGTGTGACTCCTAAGGTTCCTGTACCTTCTTCCTGATGATGGCAGTGAGAACGGAGCAGGTCTGGGTGGTGAGAATCTCTGATGATGGATGCTGCTTTCCTGCTTTAATCTTTCATATAGATGTTCTTAATGTTGGGGAGTTCTTTAGCTTGATGAATTGGTCCATGTCCACTACATTTTGTTGGATTTTCCATTCAAGGACATTGGTGTTTCCATAACAGTCTGTGATGCAGCCAGTCAATACGCTCTCCACTACACATCTATGGAGGCTTGTCAAAGATTTAATGTCATGCCTAATATTTCCAAACAGCAAAGAAGTAGAGGCACTGCTGTATTTTATTCATAATTGTACATATGTGTTGGGCACAGGACAGGTTATCTAAAATAATAAGAGTGAGGATTTTTTTTTAATTTTTTTATTAGTTTTTCAAAACATTTTACAAAATTAAAAACCCCAAATCCCAATGAGGAGCATTAATACAGAGCAAGGTTAAGCATACAATAACAATATGCTACACAGGAAGAGAATTTAACAAAAAAGCACCTAAATTAAAGACAAGTGAACTTAGTGTCCTCCCCAAACCCCACAACACAAGAAAAAAAAAACAATTCCAGACCAACCACCACACAGTATAGAGAGTATAGGTCCGGACAGTCAAACTCCCACACTGTAAATACACTTAGCAACAGAGGATAATAATGCCTACTACCAGAAAAAAAGGGGAGCTGAAAGCAAGGGACTGAAAAGAAAAAAAAACCCTAGTCAAGAGGAAGGTTATGAAAGTACTCGATAAAAGGCCCCCAGATCTTATGGAACTTTAAATCCGAATTGAGAACTGAATAATGAATTTTTTCGAGGTCCAAGCAGGCCATAATGTCGTTAAGCCATTGCGCATGAGTGGGCGGGGCAACATCTCTCCATCTAAGGAGGATCAAGCGTCTCGCCAGGAGAGAGGCAAAGGATAGTATTCGGCATTTGGTCGGACCCAGACATAAATCTGTCTCGCCCCAAAAACCGAACAGAGCAATTAAGGGGTTAGGTTCTAGGTGCTGATTCAGAATACCCGATAGTATAGTGAAGACATCTTTCCAGAATTTCTCCAAGCTAGGACAGAGCCAGTACATATGGATGAGAGAGGCCACGCCCCTCTTGCGTTTATCACAGTGCGGACTAATGCCAGGGTAGAATCGAGATAGTTTAGATTTAGACATATGGGCTCTATGAACAATCTTAAACTGTAAGAGACAATGGCGAGCACAAAGAGAGGTTGAGTTAACCGATTTGAGAACTGAATCCCAGCTCTCCTCGGATAAGGAGATATTTAAATCCTGCTCCCAGGCCATTTTAATTTTATCCACAGGGGCCCGTCGTAAGGCTGCTAGTTTATCTTGGATAATTGAAATTAAACCTTTACCTAGTGGATTAATGGAGAGAAATAGGTCCATAGCATTTTTCGCAGGCATTTCAGGAAAGTTAGGAATTAAAGGAGCAGTAAAGTGTCGGATTTGGAGATATCTGAAAAAGTGAGCGTTAGGCAGGTTGAACTTAACAGAGAGCTGTTGAAAAGAAGCGAAGCGGTTATCAATGAAGAGATCTTCAAAATGTCTAATGCCCTTCCTGTACCAAACATGGAATGCTGAATCGAACGTGGTAGGTAAAAAAAGGTGATTATGTGCGACAGGGCTAGAAATGGAAAACCCCTGGAAACCATAGCATTTCCTGAACTGAGCCCATATACGCAAAGTGTGTCTAACCAGAGGAATAGCTATTGATCTGGGCAGACTGCTAGGGAGTGCAGAGCCAAGAAGTGCAGATATAGATACTTCTTTAGTGGAGCTCAACTCCATTGCCACCCAGTTAGGGCACTCAGGTTGACCGTGGAAGAAAGACCAGAAGGCAGCACAACGTATATTAGCTGCCCAGTAATATAAGCGAAAGTTAGGTAAAGCTTTTTAGATTTTTGGAGGTGGATTTTATTAATTCTAGAGTGCTTATTCTGCCACAGATATGACAAAATAATAGATAGATAGATAGATAGATAGATAGATAGATAGATAGATAGATAGATAGATAGATAGATACTTTATTCATCCCCATGGGGAAATTCAACATTTTTTCCAATGTCCCATACACTTGTTGTAGCAAAAACTCATTACATACAATACTTAACTCAGTAATAATATGATATGCATCTAAATCACTAACTCAGAAAGCATTAATAATAGCTTTAAAAAAGTTCTTAAGTCCTGGCAGTTGAATTGTAAAGCCTAATGGCATTGGGGAGTATTGACCTCTTCATCCTGTCTGAGGAGCACTGCATCGACAGTAACCTGTCGCTGAAACTGCTTCTCTGTCTCTGGATGGTGCTATGTAGAGGATGTTCAGGGTTTTCCATAATTGACCGTAGCCTACTCAGCGCCCTTCGCTCGGCTACCGATAGAGTCTAAGGAATCAAAAAAAGATTTAGGAATAAAAATTGGGATACATTGAAATAAGTATAAGAATTTGGGGAGAACATACATTTTGACGACATTGATACGACCTACCAAGGACATAGATAGAGGTGACCATTGTGCCAGACTCTGTTTTGTAGCATATGAAAGGTTGACAAAGTTTTCACGAAAGAGATCTTTAAACTTCCTTGTGACTGTAATTCCAAGATAAGTAAATTGATTATGGACTACTTTAAAAGGGAGATCTCGAAATATTAGTTCTTGTGCTTCTTTATTAATTGGGAGAAGTTCACTCTTATGTAAGTTGAGTTTATAGCCAGAGATCTGGCTAAACTGGTCAAGAAGTGAAAACATTAGAGGTAAGGATGTAGACGGATATGAGAGAAAGAGTAGTAAGTCATCAGCATAGAGAGAGACTTTATGTTCAACACCCCCTCTCCAAATCCCGGTCAGTTCAGGACATTTTCGAAATGCTATCGCCAGAGGTTCTATAGCCAAATCAAAGAGAAAGGGACTTAAGGGGCATCCCTGACGGGTGCCACGTTTGAGATTGAATACTTGGGATTTCTGAAAGTTAGTTAGAACAGAAGCAGTAGGACACAGGTACAGCAATTGGATCCAAGAGATGAAACTTTGGCCGAGGTCAAATTTTTCTAAGACTGCAAAAAGGTAGTTCCACTCTATACGATCAAATGCTTTCTCCACATCAAGGGAGATAACACATTCTGGAGTCCCAGTTGGAACTGAGTATAAAATATTAAATAGACCCGAATGTTAAAAAAAGGGAGACGGTTTTTAATAAAGTCTGTTTGGTCATCAGAGATAATGGAGGGAATAACGGTTTCTAATCTATGAGCCAACACTTTAGCTAAGATCTTTACATCACCATTGAACAGAGAGATCGGCCTGTACGAGGAACACTCTGTTGGGTCTTTGCCCTTTTTTAAAAGAAGAGTGAGGAATTTAAAGTTGCAGACCCTCTCCACCTCTGATGAGGACTGCCTCATGCACCTTTGGTTTCCTTCACCTGAAGTCAATAATCAGCTCCTTAGTCGGGCTGACATTTAGTGAGAAGCTGTTGTTACGGCACCACTCAGCCAGATTTTCAATCTCCCTGCTATATGCTGATTTGTCACTGTTTTGATTCAGTCTACAGCTGTGATGTCATCAGCAAACGTGAATGCGACATTGGAGCTGTGCACTGCCACACAATCATAAGTGTAAAGTGAGTAGAGCAGAGGGCTAGGCAAACAATCTGGTGGTGCACATGTTTTGAAGAAGATTGTGGAGGTTATGTTGTTGCCAGTGTCAGCTGACTGGGATCTGCAAGTGAGAAAATCAGGAATCCAATTGCAGAAGTAGGTATTGAGGCCGAGGGCTAGAAGCTTATCGATGGATTTTGAGGGGATGAAGGAAATGAATGCTGCGTTGTAGTCAAAGAAGAGCATCCTGATGTATCCAACTTTGTTGTCCAGATGTTTCAGGGTTGAGAGGAGCCAATGAAATGGCATCTGATGTGGACCTGTTGCTCTGGTAGGCAAATTAGAGTGGATCCAAATTGCTTCTCTGACAGAGGTTGATATATTTCAACACCAACCTTTCAAAGTACTTCATCTAGTGGGTTGATTTGTAACTGGATGATAGACATTGAGGCAAGTTGCCACTTTGTTCCTATGTACGGGTATAATTGAAGCCTAATTCAAGCAGGCAGGTACCTCATTTTGCTGATGTGAACGGTTAAGGTTCTCAGTGAACACTCCACCCAGTTGATCATCACAGGATTTTAGTACCTGGGCAGGAGCCCTGTCTCTAGCTGGATGGTTTACGTAGCTTCACCGTCCCAAAGGATGCTCGCATGTTGGCTTCAGAAACTGAAATCTCAGAATCTTTAGGGGTGAATGGACTTTGTAAAGTTTTTCTCCATTTTTTTGAAGTGAAGCCCTGTTCTTACCGATGTCATTTGATCACCAGACTTGAATGCCTCTGACCTGCTCCTCAGCAGATTTCAGATCTCATAGTTCATCCAGGCCTCTTGTTGGGAAGACTGACTTACTAATGGAAAAAACACTTGTCTACAACTGTTTTAATGAAGTGCATGACATCCACATATGAGTCCCTGAACACGACCCAGTCCACTGTCGTCAAACAATCCCGTGACCAGCTCTTTGTTGTCCTAATCTCCAGAAATTTGCTCTTTAGCATCTGCCTGTAAGCAGTTTGAAGAAAGACAGCCAAGTGATCATATTTCCAGAAATGTGATCTGTGCATGGAATGGTAGGCATTCCTTATCTTAGTAAAAAGTGGTCGAGTGTGTTGGGCTCTCCCGTGCTGATATGCTGATAGTAATTGGGCAGGGATTTCTTCAAACAAGTCGCGTTGAAGTCTCGGACGATGATTTGAATGGACTGTTTCACATTTAGAGATGACATCATGTAGCATCTCAAATATTTGATTAGTTCTTCAGCATCCTCGGGGTAGGAAAGCTCTACTTCATGAATGGAACACTGGAAATGTTAACAGCTCTCAAAATTCTTCCCAAGGTTCAAAAACATTGGCAGCACACAATTCTACTTCCCAATATAATGGATGCCATAATCTGCAGAATGATAGATAGATAGATAGATAGATAGATAGATAGATACTTTATTCATCCCCATGGGGAAATTCAACATTTTTTCCAATGTCCCATACACTTGTTGTAGCAAAAACTCATTACATACAATACTTAACTCAGTAATAATATGATATGCATCTAAATCACTAACTCAAAAAGCATTAATAATAGCTTTAAAAAAAGTTCTTAAGTCCTGGCAGTTGAATTGTAAAGCCTAATGGCATTGGGGAGTATTGACCTCTTCATCCTGTCTGAGGAGCATTGCATCGACAGTAACCTGTCGCTGAAACTGCTTCTCTGTCTCTGGATGGTGCTATGTAGAGGATGTTCAGGGTTTTCCATAATTGACCGTAGCCTACTCAGCGCCCTTCGCTCAGCTACCGATGTTAAACTCTCCAGTACTTTGCCCACGACAGAGCCCGCCTTCCTTATCAGCTTATTAAGACGTGAGGCGTCCTTCTTCTTAATGCTTCCTCCCCAACACGCCAATGCTCTGATATTGTGGTTCATTTATGACGGTAAATGAATCCTGCTCATGGATAGAGCAGAATTTATTTAATTTTCATTGCTTCGACCTGATTTTTGATAAAATGACAGAAGCAGCTATTCAGAGAACCAGTACACAATTCATAAGAGATTTATACCGCAGCTAAATCACTCATATCTCATAATGCTACTGAACAAATAGATATAAAAACTGTTATCCAACATTTTGATGGAATTCTGTAATCATCCTGAAGAAATAATTCCTCAAGCTTCAAACAAAATGAATAGTAAATGAGTTTCTAAAACTCTCAAACAACTATCCCCAGACAATCATTGAAAACTCTGGCTTAATATATTGTATCTTTGATTGGTAATGAGACTGAGCTGGGAAAGCAAAGGCAAAATCGCCTTCTAGATCATCTAAGTGGTTCAAGCTCCCAGTTTGAAAGTTATTTGGGATTAAATGTAAACTCAAGAGTTTCTGCAGACGCTAGAAATCTTGAGCAATGTTCACAAACTGCTGGAGGAACTCGGCCTGATGATAGATTGTGTTTGGGAATGAGTTGCTTCCATGTAAGCTGCTCAATAACTTCAAGTGATTTATTACTGAATGGAATCCACATCACTACATACACCAACAAGTGATTGTTAATGTCTCTCCGTCAATTGTTGCCAAAAATGGAAAACAATCAGTAGGGCACTTGAGTCAATTAATCCGTGTGAAATTTGATGAATTTACTGATGTACCCAAGGGAAGGGCAAGCGCCGATACAGCTTGGCACCGATGTTGTCACAGAGGTTGCCAGAATGAAGTTGTGAACAACAGCAAATTGCCTTCGGGATCCCAGCACCAGATTTCATCCTTGGGGATTACTCCTGAAGCCTTTCCCATGGGTGGGAATGACCGCAAAGCAGCAGAGGTCTAAAATCAGAGTTTTCCTTCTAGGCGGGCTGCTGTCTAAGGCTGACAAGACCCACCTGCACAACTGCAGATGTGTATAAGGATCTTAATGCCCACTGGTCCTGCCACCTGGCTCCCACTAGACTAATAATTCTTACTAAACACAGTGCCAAACTATAACTGCATAATTAAGATTAATTTCAGAGTTCTGATGTCTCTGAGGGAAGACAACCAAGGAATTCTCTGAGAGTTTTAATGGTAAATGAAGCGTCTGTTGTGCTGTGTTCTGTTGATCATTTCAGAACACCAGAGTCACAATTTGGCATAAATAAGTCTTACATCAGGCTTTGTGTCGTGTACCAGAGCAGAACATGTGATTTTTCTCCTTGTGCACATGTAAAATAAAATATATGTTTGAGTCAAAAGAGTGCATCTGTTCTGCGCCCAGTCACTTTATTTTATAATTGGTGACGACAGTTATTTCCACATGCATCTAAACTGCGCATAATTCCAAAGCTGATCTACATCTCCCACTTCTACCTTCAGTGGAATAACATTGAAAGATATCTCCAGTTAAGAGCAAAACAACATTTGGACTTTTTATTACAGCGCAGTACCTGTCATTGTTACATAAAATACACAGAAAAATGAATTCTAAGCAGTCATTTAATTCCCAATACATAGTACATTCTCTTTTGTGTGAGCTGAATGGTTTCATCAGTGTGGTGTTAATAAGTTCTTTCTGTGACTTATTTATAAATTATTAAGCAAAATAAAACAAGCAGTACAGTTGGAACATTGTTTTCTTATTGTTGGAAATGTAATTAAAGCTATCATGATAGCAATAAATCTTAAAGTGTTCTTCATAACATAAGTTAAAATATTTACTTTTCAAGCATTGAGTTAATAGAAAATGGAATGAATTATTGGCTTTAGCCTCTGTAGTCATGTTAGTACATTGCATTGAAGAAAGAAATGAGAAACAATAACAAAAAGATTAAAGATGATATGAAAGGTGGGGTGATTGGATGAAATTATTGGTAACATTGGTAAAGTGGCTTCACTATGCTGAGATTTGTAACCGTCACTAACTAAGAGCTTCAACAGAGTTAACAAGCATCTCTGATATCTATTTTGAGAATCGCTTTATGCTTATTAGACATAGTGGCTGAAACAGGTACATGTATACCCCATTTTGTGATGTTGAGTGATGAATCATCCTTTCCCAGCGCTTTCCGTTAGTTGCTTGCACATCTTGTTATACAAGTCTTCGTTGATTGGAGCTGTTTAGTCGTAGTGATTTCGTCGGGGACATACAGAGCATTCTCGATGTTGCCGTCGGAAGGGTTGGAAAACAGCAGGGAGATCTGAGGTTACCAGAACGGTAGCTCCTGACTAGCAACGTACGATTTCTGAAGACCCACACTCTTTGCTCTCCCGGGTTAATGGTGCCTGAATGTGACTTGTGTACTTTGCCACTGTCAATGTAGAACCTGTAAGAGACAAATCTTGAGAGCATCATTTCTAACCATTCTTTAGACGTCACATCGCTTCGTCCTTTAAATGTAGAAATATCACCATCTTCACATATCTGACAGAAAGGCACACAAGGTAAAATAGCTTGCATTTAAAAGTGGGAATACTCTCAATAAAGTGAATAATTCCAAAGCAGTTCTGAAATGAAGCTAGACATATTGCCACACGGGATGGTATTAAGTCAAAGTCTCTTTAACCTTCCTCGGACAAAGAATGATAGCTCTAGATTTAATCACAATGATGCATCGAAGGTACTTAATTGAATAAAATACTTTGAACTTCCCTATTGCAAAACAAAGAAAGAATTACACAGAAGTTTGCTTACTCGGGATGAGTTAAAACACGGGACCTGCATTTGTTCGTGATTTCAATCCCCACACATCTGAGGTAGAGAACGGATTTCAATATTTCTTCAATTGAATTTTATATTGTGAAAAATCTGCAAAAAAACAAAATTTCGTAAAAAAATTTCAGAAACAAACAATTCCTTGAAAAATCATTAAATTAATTCACTCACTGTTTTTTGCACCGATGAACAATTCAATTTTGGGATTTGGTCTAGTCTTTATATGTGACAGAATATGCTTGCTGCCTGATTCTGGGACTGAGGCAAATGGAAATGTATCAGACCAGGGAAGCTCCCCTGTGTCGGTTCAATACCAGTCTGGAAATACTGGACGCAGACAAGGAAGTACTAGGAACAAGACGGGACAAAGCTAAAGGACAGGACAAGTTGTGGAGACCGTGGCGTTCGTGGAGATCTTGGAATCTAGGGGGTCTTGAGGCTTGGCATGAGGCTGGGGTCATGGAGTTCTAGTAAGCTAGCCTCCTGGGTGGGCCGCAGTACTCCTGGGCAGGACGCAGAACTCCCAGGCAGGATGCAGGGGCCTGGGTAGGTCACGAGACTCCTGGGCAGGACGCAGAACTCCCAGGCAGGATGCAGGGGCCTGGGTAGGTCACGGGGCTCCTGGGCAGGACGCGGGGCACAACCTAACAGAGGCGAGGAACAAGAAGGGACAGAACCAGCTACGGATTAGGTACAAGCAACTAGCCTCCTGGGCAGGATGCAGTGCTCCCAGACAGATCGTGGGACTCCTGGGCAGGATACGAGGCACAACCCAACAGAAGTGAGGAACAGGAAGGGACATAACCAAGTGCAGGGCAACAGCAATGTGGCCTGGCTTACACAACAGAGGTGAGGAACAGGAAGGGACGGAACCAACTGCAGGACAACAGCAATCTGGACAGGATTACCCAAAAGAGGCAAGGGACAGGAAAAGACAACACCAACCACAGGGCAATGGCAATCCAGCCTGGTTTACCCAACAGAGGCAAGGGACAAGAAAGGAGATCAGTCTGGGGTGGCTTTAAGTCTCAAGGCAGGCTACAAAACAGCCAAATCCATAACTCACTCAAAGTAATCGCCTCTCAACAGTGAGTACTCCAAACATTGACAGGAAAACCCCCAACTATACTCAATCCCAAAGCCCTTATATACACAGCCAACAGATGGGCATCAGGTGCAAGTGCTTGAGCCCAAATGAACAAAGATGAGCATCAGGTGCGAATGCTTGAGTCCAAGCCAAAACGAGGGACAGTCGGAGGACCCGGAGTCCGGAGTCCGGAGTCCACGGACCAGACCATGAACTGGAAAGCGGACTTTGGACCGGACCATGACAGCTGGTGATATTAAATCTGATTCTGATTCTAATTCTGAAAACACACCCATAACTAACTGCAAATGCATACAAAGAATAGGACCAGACACTGTTTAAAGTTTATTGCTAAACAGATAATATAAACAATATGATTAATAAGCCCTAGTTCTGATATCTGATTTTGCACATAATTATCAGTACAAGATCTCAGATCTACTGCTTATTCTGTATTTGAAATTGACTACCTTCAATTTCTTATCCCTTGGTGTTCAGAAGAATCCTCAAGCCTACCTTTATGGCTATTCCAATGTGGCCAATGCTTTGAAAAAGATTTTAGATAAATGTCCAAATGTCTTTTCATTCTTTTCTTTGACTCGATGTTTGACTGTTGCATGCATTATGGAAAACAAAGTTTTTATTGAAATTACATGTTGGAAGTTGGTAATGCTATATTATCATGTGATTTATAGATTACAGGTAAGTGCCTGACAAAGATGACTAAGCACAATGAACTTTGCTCTTGTGAAATGTCCTCAAACATCAAGATATTTCAGGGAGAAATTCATAAGTAAGCATAACTGAGATCTAAAGGAAACATTCCTGTCTCATCAACTTTCTACAGGAAGCCTTGTGCTACCTTGATCCTATCAGTTCAACAACAAACCCACAGGAACTCAAAGTTCAATGTACATATATGTCACCATATGCAAATCGTTGATTCATTTTTCTTGCAGGCATACTCAGTAAATCCATAATAGAATTATAACAATAACAGAATCAATGAAAGACTGTGGCAACTTGAGTATTCAGCTAGGGTGCAAAAGATAACAGTGTAATGACAAAAAGAAAGAACGAATAATAATAAATAAATAAGAAATAAATATCGTGAACATGGGATGAAGATTCCTTGAAAGTGAGTCCATAGGTTATATGAACATTTCAGTGATGGGGTAAGTGAAGTTGAGTGAAGTTATCCCCTCTGGTTCAGGAGCTTGATGGCTGAGGGGTAATAACTGTTCATGACCCTGGTGGTGTGAATCCTCAGGTTCCTGTACCTACTTCCTGATGGTGGCAGTGAGAAGGGAGCACGTCTGGGTGGTGGGAATCTCTGATGATTGAAGCTGCAGTCCTACTTTAATCTTTCGTATAGATGTGCTCAATGGTGGGGAGTGCTTTACCTTGATGGATTGGGCTATATACATTACATTTTGTTGGATTTTCCATTCAAGGGCATTGGTGTTTCCAGACCAGTCTGTGATGCAGCCAGTCAATACGCTCTCCACTACACATCTATGGAGGTTTGTCAAAGCTTTATCATTGTGCCTAATCTTTGCAAACTGAAAAGAAGTAGAGGCACTGCTGTGCTTTACTCGTAATTGCACATACGTGTTGGGACCAGGGCAGGTTATTAAAAATCATAACAGTGAGGAATTTAAAGTTGCGAACACCCTCCACCTCTGATGAGGACTGGCTCATGCACCTCTGGTTTCCTTCACCTGAAGTCAATAATCAGCTCCTTAGTCGGGCTGACATTCAGTGAGAAGCTGTTGTTATGGCACCACTCAGCCAGATTTTCAATCTCCGTCCTATATGCTGATTTATCACCATTTTGATTTGGTCCAAAGCCATGATTTCATCAGCAAACTTGAATGTGGCATTGGAGCTGTAGTCAGCCACACAGTCATAACTGTAAAGTGAGTAGAGCAGGGGACTAAGCACACAAACTTGTGATGCACATAATCTGATGGAGATCGTGGAGGAGATATTGTTGACAATCTCAGCTGACTGGGCTCTGTACATGAGAAAGTCAGGAATCCAATTGCAGAAGCAGGAGCTGAGGCTGAGGGCTAGAAGCTTATCGATGTGTTTTGAGGGGATGATGGAAATGATTGCTGAGCTGTATTCAATGAGAGCATCCTGATGTATGCATTTCACTGTCCAGGTGTTTCAGGGCTGAGAGGAGCCAATGAAATGGTGTCTGCTGTGGAACTGTTGCTCTGGCAGGCAGGTTAGAGTGGATCCAAATTGCTTCTCTGGTAGAGGTTGATATATTTCAACACTAACCTTTCAAATTACTTGATCTCTGTGGATTGATTTGCAACTGGATGATAGACGTTGACGCAAGTTGCAACTTTGTTCCGCACCAGTATAATTGAAGCCTACTTCAAGCAGGCGGGTACCTCATTTTGCCGATGTGAATGGTTAAGGTTCTCAGTGAACACTCCACCCAGTTGATCTGCACAGGTTTTTAGGACCTGGGCAGGAGCCCTGTTTCTAGCTGGATGCTTTTCTTAGGTTTACCATCCCGAAGGATTCTCACACGTCGGTCTCAGAAACTGAAATCACAGAATATTTAGGGACGAATGCACTTTGTAAAGTATTCTCAATTTTTTGATGGTCAAAGTGAGAATAGAAGGCATTGAGCTCATCTGCAATCAAAGCCCTGTTGTCACTTATGTAACTTGATCTCCAGACTTGATTGTCTCTGATCTGCTCCTCAGCAAATTCTGGATCTCATGGTTCATCGATGCTTCTTGTTGGGGAAGACTGACTGATTTGTGGAAAAGCACTTGTCTACAACTGTTTTAATGAAGTCCATGACATACACAGATGAGTACCTGAACAGGACCAAGTCCACTGACTTCAAGCAATCCCGTGACCAGCTCATTTTTGTCCTCATCTCTCGAACTTTGGCCTTTAACCTCTGCCTGTAAGCAGTTTGGAGAAGGACAGCCAAGTGATCATATTTCCAGAAATGTGATCTGTGCATGGAATGGTAGGCATTCCTTATCTTAGTAGAAGTGGTCTGGTGTGTTGGGCTTTCCGGTGCTGATATGCTGATAGTAATTAGGCAGGGATTTCTTCAAACAAGTCTTGTTGACGTCTCCGACGATGATTTGAATGGACTGTTTCTTGTTTAGAGATGGCATCATGCAGTAACTCAAACGTTTGATTAGTTCTTCAGCATCCTCTGGGTAGGAAAGGTCTACTTCACCAATGGAACCCTGGAACTTGTTAACAGCAGTCAAAATTCTTCCCAATGCTCAAAGTCAATGGTAGCGCACACTTCTACTTTCCAATATAATGGATGCCGTAATCTGGGGAATGCTCTGATATTACAGTTTATTTATGACATTAACAAGACTTGTTCATGGATAGAGCAGAAAATATTTAATTTCCTTTGCTTCAACCTGACTTTTGTTAAAATGTCTGAAGCAGCTATTCACAGAGCTTGTACAGAATTCAAGCTCTGTAAGAGATTTATATTGCAGCTGAATCACTCATAACCCATAACGTTACTGAACAAACAGATATAAAAGCGATTATCCAACATTTTGATGGAATCCTGTAATCATCCTGAAGGAACAGTTCCTCAAGCTTCAAACAAAATGAATAGTAAATCAGTTTCTGAAACTCTCAAACAACTATCCCCAGACATACAGTCATTGAAACTTTGGCTTAGTATATTGTATCTTTGATTGGTAATGAGACTGAGCTGGGAAAGCAAAGGTAAAGTCTCCCTCCAGATCACCTAAATGGTTCAAGCCTCCAGTTTAAATGATATTTAGGAATAAATGTAAACTCAGGAAAGTCCGCAGATGCCGGGAATCTTGAGCAATGTTCACAATCTGCTGGAGGAACTCGGCCTGATGAAAGATTCTGTTTGGGAATGAATTGCTTCCATGTAAGCTGCTCAATAAATTCAAGTGATTTGTTACTGAATCGAATCCACATCACTACATATACCAACAAGTGATTGTTCATGTTTCTCCGTTAATTGTTTCAAAAAATTGAAAACAATCAGTAGGGCTCTTGAGTGAATTAATCAGTGAGAAATTTGGTGAATTTACTGATGTAGTCCAAGGGAAGGTCAAGCGCCGATACAGCTTGGCATCAATGTTGTCACAGAGGTTGTCAGAGTGAAGTTGTGAACAACATCAAATTGCCTTAGGGATCCCAGCACCAGATTTCATCCTTGGGGTTTACTCCTGCTTCAGGAGGAGTAAACTGAAACTTTCCCATAACAGAAAATGTCTTAAGGATATCTAAGGATGGAATTCAGGGTAAATAGCCAACTACCAAACTTGTAGAACTCTCGCCTGCATGAATGGTGAAAACAATTTCAGGGTCCCCATATTAATTGACATAACTTCCTTCGAAGTTTGTGTAGATTCAGCACGTCACATAAAACTTTGACAAACTTCTATAGATGCACAGTGGAGACTATGCTGACTGGTTGTATCATGGCCTGGAGTGGAAACACCAGTGCTCAATAACAGAAATGTCTACCGAAAGTGAGGGATCAGCAAAGCTCCGTCCCCCTCCAACCTACCACTGAGCTTAATTTACAATTTATATTTTATTTAGCACATTGCTCATTTTCAGTCTTATTTATGGAAAGATTTTTTTTCATAAATTCTACTGTATTTCTTTATTTCCCCTAAATGCTTGCAAGAAAATGAATCTCTAGGTCAGGGGATCCCAACCTGGGGCCACAGACATCTCTTTTAATGGTAGACATCCGTGGCATAAAAAAGGTAGGAATCCTCTGCTCTAGGTGGTACATGGTAACTTATATGAATTTTGATATTAAATGTACTTTGACTTTGACATTGACATATTTTTATTAATAACGTGAAGCTATTTAAATGGAACCAAAAAGCTTTCAAACCTACATCTTACTTTAACAGTTGTCTCTAAAATCCTCCTACTTGGATTTACTCTATTCAATTAATCATCTGTGGAATAGCTCTGGAATGTTTTTCAGAACTAAGGGTTATTGGAGTAGATGCAAATTTCGCTTTGGATTCATTTCAGGATGCACTTACCTACTCAATGTTTAAAAAGGACAATATTTCCTTTTACTCTAAAGATTGATGGCATTAATAAGCTTCTATTTTTTCAAGCCCAGAAGTAGGTGGAATATAACTTCCCACTGCATCAGAATATAGATGTTAAAGGCTCATTAGATAATGTGTTGGGTCCGACAGCTGTGTAGACGTTATGGAAAAAACATTATAAAGGAAATGTGGTGATAGCTGAGGACAAGAAGAAGAGAAAGATCAGTAGATACAAAGCCAGGTAAACAACAATTCTGATCCTGAAATTTAGCAGCAAATGAAAGTTAACCCAAGAAAGATTAAAACAAGAGAAAATCTGCAGATTCTTGCAATCCAAGCAACATACACAAAATGCTGGAGGATCTCAACTGACCTGCTGAGTTCCTCCAGCATTTTGTGTGTGTTAATACAAAGTTAAATAGTTTTAATTCTTGAACACCAGACTACAATTAGAGGTTCTGGTTTATCTGAGAGAGAACAACCAAGGAATTCTGTGGGAGTTTTAATGGTAAATGAATTGTCTGTTGTGCTGTGTTCTGTTGATCGTTTCAGAACACCAGAGTCCCAATGTAGCGTGAATGATCCTTATATCAGGCATTGCGGGGTGTACCAAAGTAGAACATGTGAAGTTAGATGGATAAGCCCCAGGCCCAGGCCAGGACTAGGTCCTGGGATCACAAAGAGGATAGAGCTCAGGACAGGTGGAGAGGATTTGGATCCAGATGGATTGGTGAGGCTTCATTGCCTGGTGTTAGTGGACAGTAGTGATAGTTGTTAAATTAAGAGCTGTTTGCAAGTCAAATGTGGGAGGGGTTGGAGGTAATCATGTTTGCTGGTAGTGAAGGTGTGCGAGGAGCCTCCCTGGGCCAGGTGACATCTGCCATCACTGGTGGTCCATGTTTGGTGAATGAGGGGCTCAGTATGAATTGCAGGGAGAGATTGGATCGATAGTTGAGCAACTGGAAAATGACGGAGGCAATCAAATGATTAAGGTACTGCTAATGTCATTTTGGGTCGCTGATCTTTGGATGTCTTTTGGGTGTCAGATGTTGCATGATCTTCAGGGTGAGTGCGTCAGTACTGAGGGTGGTGTGTGGGAGGGAAAGGGCCAAATAGACTGAAGGAGAGTAGAGAAGTAAAATAAAATGAAAGGATGGTCCCAAGTGTTTGACTGTGATCTGCTCCTTTAACTTGCAGATAATGAACTCCATTGAACCCTAAGAGGACTGAGAGTGACCAGTGTTAATTGCATTAGACTGACTTGAATTAATCTCTCTCATGGCTCTGTAAATATCATGATGGCGCTAAACAGCAACTCCTTTGCTTACTTCTTTGGAAACAGCTCTATTTCTATCTTTTTTTCCCCTCTCAAGTTTCTTTTGAAGACCCTGAACTGGAATTACACTCTGTCTTCGGTTCTTTGCGAGAATGGGACCCGCTCTCAAGACCTCACAACTGGATACTTTCTGATGTCCCAAGGACGTGGCCCAAAGGACTAGCACATCCTCAGGGTTCTGGATTCTCGTGGTTCTGGCAAACACGGAACATTGTGAGCAGTGGGTAGTTGCCGTGGGTTGTGTGTCCAAACAACTGTGCCTTTCTGGGCCCAACTCTCTGGGTGCAGAGCTTGGAAAAGCGACACAACAGACTTTTAACATTTTAAATCAATGAGTTGCTTGTTATGTCTTCCCCTCTCATTGTGAAATGGGGACACCTCTTTTTCCCTTATTAGGGAGAGAGAGTGAGCCTGTAGTATGTCGAATACCGGGTGAAAAAGTAGTCTTTGCAAGACTGTGCCTTATTGAAACTTTGCTGTGCACTTGAGAGCTCGGTGGTTGGCGCTGATGGTTTTTGCTGGTGGGGCGGGTGTCTTTGCCTTGCTGTTGTTTGTGCATGGGAGGGGGAAGCTGGGGGCTCGTTGCAGTTCTAATATTTAACTGACATCCTGGCTTTGGGGCACTCCTCTGTTTTCATGGACGTTTGTGAAGAAAAAGAATTCTGGAATGTATATTGTACACATTCCTTCGACAATAAATGTACCTATTGAAACCTATTGAAGTGAGTATTCAATGAGAAGGGTACTTCTGAATCAATAATATCTTATTTTATTTACTTTATTTAGAGATATAGCATATTAACTTCTAGCTCAATGAGCTTACATTCATGTGACTATATGTCTTTGGGATGTGGAAGGAAACCTGGAGACAACCACATGAGCGCAGGAAGAACATACAAACTCCGTATAGATAGTGGTGGGAACCGAACCCAGGATGCTGCGCTGAAATAGTGTTATATTCATCATCATGTTGCTGTGCTGTCTAATCTGCAGTTGATAAACTGATATGCAAACAGAGTTACTAAATTTCCACAAAGGTACTTGGGAGACTCTTCATAACATTGCACAAGAAAATAAGTTCGTTTTTTTACTCATAGCACAGGAAAAAAAGCAATTCATGATCAAAATTTTAAGCCTTATATAACCATTAAAGGGTGATGGTATAGAGATAAGTCTGTACCAAAGACAATAAGGTGCTCCTTCCCTACACTAGCCTGCAGGTCACCCTTGGGCAAAGTGTAGCAGCTGCATAGACCCCGATCAGGGCCATGTGAAGCCATGGGAGCAGAAGGTGGATGGTCGTATGAGCAGCCGGTGCATATCACAAGTGCTGGTTATGCGACCACTGAGGCCAGGCAGACAATCTCTGAAGAGTATTGATCATGGCTGGGGTCATCCATCTTATAAAGACACTGTCCAGAAGAAGGCAATGAGAAACTACTTCTGTAGGAAAATTTGCCAAGAAAAAGCACAGTCATGGAAAGACCATGAACACCCATATCATACGACAGGGCACAAAACGAACGACAATAATCAACAGATTGCAGAGACAGTTTACTAGACTGAATCTTGGGATTGTCCTCCAAGACTGGAGGACAGATATTACATTTAGAGGGACTTGATATGATTAATATCGAGATGATGTTTCCTCTGACTACAGAAAGTAGAATTAGAGATCACATTTCCAGAATTATGGGTCAGTAATGTAAATGAAGATGATAAGAAATTGCTGCTCACTTTTGATTTTTGATCCTTCAATCTCGAAGGTTTATTTGTACATCGTTGCACAGTATGTTTAAGACAGAAACAATCTTGGAAACGAAGGGGATCAGAGAAAAAATAGGGGGATGACTGTTGGGTTTAAATACTGTGTTCCACTTGTTAGCACTTCCCCAGCAGTTAAAGGTGACTCACCAGTTCCTTTTCACAACTGCTTGTGTTGGCCCATGAAACTCACAATTCAGCTGAAGAGTACAGGAAGGTAGAACAGAGGTAAAGGATCAGAATGCCAGAGAGACAGTAAAAGAAAAAAAAACCTCCCGCTCCAACTTTTATGTTCTCTTTTACTGTCTGGGAATAAAGTTTGAAGATATCTGCCTTTCTCCAGCATTACTGTTCATCTAATTTAGAGTGGCTCAGATGAGAATCTGCAGCTGTCCTTCTGCACTATCTATCTAAATACATGGTTATCATTTATTCAGCAATATCTCGACAGCAGCAGTAACAATATTTGCTTATATAGATTATCTTCATCTTAAGAAGTCTTTATATGTTTCAATGAAGTAAAAACCAGATGGGTTCCTTAAGGAACCCAGAATGTAACTCAGGATTTGGAGAGGGAACATTTCCAGCTTGTGTTTTCTCAGTTTGTTAATTGTTCAGAGATGCAGCATTTATGAACTAGTGTCTAAATACATGTGAAAGCAGTGGTTTATGTGCACAAGCTCAACATATACTCCTGATCCTTGATGTTGAATGTTGTCTGATCGTGCCTGTGGTGCATGTTGGGAAATTTGCAGGATGAAACCTTCCCACTGAGATAAACATGGCACAAAAGATAAAATTTAAAACTGCTACTGGGCTCAAAATATCCAGCTTTCTGTCTGATTAATAACTGGACTTATTTTGAAAAACAAATTCATGACATGCTGCCTTCTGTTAATATGATGAAATCCAAAATGCAGGTAATAATGGAGTCTCTGATTAAAAATGTGGTTCTCACGTGTTAGTCAAATGTTGACACTGTTGAGCTGAAAACATTGTAGACCCTCTAATAGGGAAATAATGTCGGATGTTTTTCGGCACCATTGAGGTACAATAGTATTTTTTTCCATTTGGTTATTGACCTTCTCCCTCTGCCAGTGTTAAGAGCAGTGCCACATTTACATATACAGAACAAGTGTCATGTTCTGGTTTTAAAGATTCAGGTTTTTATTTCAGCTAGTTTCCAGCAAACATCCATCTTGGGCAGTGGTCTGCAATGCACCCCAGTTTGTTTCATCATCCCGCAGTCCCATGTGTTCGACATCCTAGCAGTGAAGAAGACGGCCAGTTTTCCCATGGGTAGTCAGTCCTGCTTTGGAGGATGTCTGCTTACAGACTCTGTGTCTGTGTCAGTTTCGTGGGAGCAGGAGTGAGCTGTTTGTTGGACGGATTGCTCCTTTCATCAGGCCACAGCTCTCATTTGTTTTGGTGTCCAAGGTGGGTCCAACCTGAGGCGGTTTCTTGATTTAATTTGAGACTGTCATGCATCTTTGCAGTTGACAATCCGTGCATCTATGATTTATTATTTACTTATTGAGATACAGTGTGGAACAGACCCTTCTGGCACTTTGAGCAACGCTGCCCAGCAACTCCTGATTTAATCCCAGCCTAATCATAGGACAATTTACAATGACCAATTAACCTACCAACCAGTATGTCTTTAGACTGTGGGAGGAGACCAGAACATCTGGAGGAAACCCACGTGTTTCCCATCTACAGCACGACATACTGGCCAGTTCAGTGAATGAGAAGGAATTCGACGGGGTGTAATGACTGGCTGGATGTCCCACTCATAGAAGCTGCCTTCTTCATTTTCATGGACAGGAGGTGTTACAGCTGCAATCCCGTGGCATCAAAAACTGCAACAAATCCAGAGTTTGTGATCTTGCTTAATTCTGCTTAGATCAATCTAGCTGAGCTGACCCAAATCTTGCCAGTGAAGTTCTGAATGGCCATGAACTTGCTGTGCCTTATTTGTACTACCTATTGACAATGCCAAGACACTCCTGCCAATAGGTTATGGGTCCAATGAGTACTGTGTTCTTTCCTGGTCTCGCTTGACCACATCGTTTCAGGTAAAATAGTGGCGCTTTCAATCGCAGCAGCTTCAGCAAAGGTTGCTATTGTCCTAGAGGTGCTGTTTGGTTTCAAACCCAGGGGCATCTGACCGAATGTCCAACCCACAGGAGGACCGCAACCCTGTATGAGTTTAGAGAGATTACCAAGTCCTGAACTGCTACCTGTCCACCTCGGAGCTCGGCATCTCTCATGTGGGTGGCGTTCCCTCCTGCTCGTCGGTCTAAAGATACTCACCTTCTGTCTCAAACACTGGATCCTCTCACGATTGCGCCAAATATAACGCTGGGGAGCAGGATCGAGGATCCATTGAGGGAGGGAAACAGGAGACACAGATGAAATGAAATGAGTATGTGAGGTACCTATTTTAAAAAGGAACAGTAACACACTAACTCAGGCATCTAGGTAAATATGTATTCGTCAAACCTTCCCAAACCACTGCACAGTACAGTCAGTTCGGACAATGTGGCAAACCTCCGCGATTTATCAAACCCAGGAAGTAAGCATGTTCGAACGGGTACTTAACTAAAGAAACCGCTGGGGGGGTTGGTGGGGATGGGGTGGTGTCTATGCCTGTAATACTCTTTCTCAGGGGTCCTTCAGGACTGGTCACGAATTCAGACTGAGGTCAGGCCCCGTGGGAGGCAGCAAAGAAAGAAAGCGAAGGCACATGATGATGATGATCTGCAACACCACAATGCACACCCAGCTATGGTAAAAAGCTATTTTCAGCAATGGCTATGCATATCAACCTGAATTGCACTGAAAACCTCCAGATGTGCTTGATAGGGTGGGGAGACGTGCTTGTTAGCCGGTTCCCTTTCCTTTGAAATGGTGGAAGTTCTGGAGAATTAACTCATCTTGGTCTCTACTGTGCACTGCGAGTGAGAAAGGGGTAGAGAGAGTGGAGTCATGGTTAGGAAAAGCTAAAGGGAGAGAGGACGGAGCGGGAACTGCCAGAGGGACATTTTGTAATGATCAATAAACCAAATGATTGGAATCAAGTGACATTTCCTAGTGTCTCAAGACTTGTTGTGTTTTCACCCGCTCCGGCATTCCTTCTCCACTACCTGTCCCACACACCTCTCACGGGCCACCCTCACCATACCAATGTACTTTGCTCCTGCCAGATTTACACTCACTCACCCCTCGCCGTTGAGAAATACAGCATTGTGCAAAAGTCTGACACACCCAGCTATATATCTGTGACTGAAACTTTTGAACAGTCCTGTACCATCACCAATCGGTACCACACAATATAAATATGTGCGGGGCATCATAGAAACCGCATCGCTTGACATGTACAGTCACTATTGTACATGTCATTATCATCATCCCAGTCTGTTGTATTTCCAGTTGCCTGTTTATTGTGCATTTCAGTCACCACTACGTGTGGTAACGTAAACATTATCAGATATGCCAGCTTCAATCCCCATTGTACATTTCATCTCCAAACACCATAGAATAATACTGTCAGCCCACGAATATTATCCCAGTGATATTAACACGTGTCAGATCCATTCACTGGCACACTTATGACAGTGAAATATACCAACTCCTTTCAGAATTGTTTAACAAACACTACCTAAGCCAATTTCAGCGAACGCAATCATAATGACACAAGTTGTATCCATATACGCGTGTAGTTGGCATCCACAGTCACTGTAACAATTGTTATATATATTTAGTTCTTACTTGGCTTTGTTAATAATGGAACACTCACCAGGCACCATTATGTATGACAACAGTGCAATACACAACGGCACTTTATATCTCCGTTCACCATCAGACCTGTGACCCTTTAATCAATCACTATCTGACATGATAATTACAATTGTCATTCAGGAAATCATCCCTATTTTATTGAATCAAATGTAACACTTACCCAACAGGCTGGTATATGTCTAGGGGAAAAGGAGATCCAGCCACTCACCAACCCCACCTCCCGCACACGCAGGTGCTGTGAGAATCAAGTTTATGCCGCGCGCACACACAATATCAAACTCACACCAGATACCGTTACAGAATACTCTTTAAAGATTTTACTAAAACTAATACAGTATATATGAAGAAAAAGAAAATAAAGCAAACGGCGCCAAATTATCAAAGTTCAGTCAGTTTAGTGCACATCGTTGGAGCTCAACCATCGAACCATTCGACCCCTCGTCGCTTTCCTCCGACCTCCACGTCCTCGTACCTGGGACCACCCTGGTGGTCGACCGAGCAGTGCAGCGCACGTCCACCTTCCTCGGCGCCTCCTCCCCGCCTCCCCTCAAACAACCGCGAAACCCCCCCAAGCTCCCATCCCCACAAGACAAAATAACATTCCCCATTGGTTAACAAATGAATACAATCCCCATATCAGCAAGTCCAAAGCTAAACAACTGCGAGAAAAAAAACACTTATCAGACATAAAAGCATTCCTACTCTAGCAAACCAAAGAAGCCATTTTGATTACCAAAGAAGCCATTGTACATAATTGTTCTGACTATGTGTGGAAGTTGCAGTAAAGACAACAACAGCCTGGGGCAGTTATAGTCAAGTGAGAACACTGGAGACACCACTGCTTCATTACAGAGGAGATCGACTGTGACTATATGTACTCAAGCCATACAATTGAGGCTTCTGTAGTGAGCCTTTTCCAGGAAGTTCTACCTAAAACATCCCGTCCCCTTACACATTTACGAGGTGCTGGAAACAGATGAGATAGGAATAATAGGATATGAAACTTACCCAACAACTAAGGCCCAATTATCTTTACTGACTTCAAAATATCATCACCTGTCTGCTTGAAGTTTCGATTGACTTTCACCCCTCTATTATGAATGGCTATTGATTTTGCAAGTAAAGAATTCAAACATATATATAATTTACAATAATCAATATCCAATTAGCCTATACTTTATAAAAACAGAAGATTTTTGTTCAAATTTCTTAACAGTGTGGGTGACAGTGGCCATACTTTCCTCCTTGTGCACATGTAAAATAAAAATATATGTTTGAGTCAAAAGTGTGCGTCTGTTCTGGGCCCAGTCACTTTATTTTATTATTGGTAATGACAGTTACTTTGACATGCATCTAAACTGTGCATAATTCCAAAGCTGATCTACATCTCCCACTTCTACCTTCAGTGGAATAACATTGAAAGATATCTCCAATTAAGAGCAGAACAACCCTTGGACTTTGTATTACAGTGCAGTGCCTGTCATTGTTACATAAAATACACAGAAAAATTAATTCACTAGTCAATCGTTTATTCCAACCACATAGTACATTCTCTTTTGTGTGAGCTGAATGGTTTGATCAGTCTGGTGTTAGTAAGTTCTTTCTGTGAATTATTTATAAATTATTAAGTAAAATAAAACAAGCAGTACAATTGGAACATTATTGTTTTCTTATTGTTGGAAATGTAATTAAAGCTATCAAGTTACCAATAAATCTTAAACTGTTCTTCATAACATAAGAAGATAAAATATTTACTTTTCAAGCATTGAGTTAATAGAAAATGGAATGAATTATTTGTTTTAGCTACTGTAGTCATGTTAGTACATTGCATTGAAGAAATAAATGAGAAACAATAACAAAAGGATTAAAGATGATATGAAATGTAGGGTGATTGGATGAAATTATTGGTAACATTGGTAAAGTGGCTTCACTATGCTGAGCTTTGTAACCGTCACCAACTGTAAGAGCTTTAGCAGAGAGTTAACAAGCATCTCTGATATCTATTTTGAGAATCGGTTTATGCTTATTAGACATAGTGGCTGAAACATGTACATGTATACCCCCTTTTGTGATGTTCAGAGATGAGTCATCCTTTCCAAGCGCTTTCTTGGTGAAGGGAGCCAATTCCGTTGGTTGCTTGCACATCGTTTCATACAAGTCTTCGTTAGTCGTAGTGATTCCGACAGGGACATACAGAGCATACTCGATGTTGCCGTCGGAAGGGTTGGAAAACAGCAGGGAGATCTGAGTGTTACCAGAATGGTAGCTCAGCACCCCGACAACGCTCCAGACTGCCAACGTACGATTTCTGAAGACCCACACTCTTTGCTCTCCCGGGTTAATGGTGTCTGAATGTGACGTGTGTACTTTGCCACTGTCAATGTAGAACCTGCAAGAGACAAATCTTGTGAGGCGCACCATTTCTAACCATTCTTTAGACGTCACATCGCTTCGTCCTTTATATGTAGAAAAATCACCATCTTCACATATCTGACAGAAAGGCACGCAAGGTAAAATAACTTGTATTTAAAAGTGAGAATACTCTCAATAAAGTCAAAAATTCCAAAGCAGTTCTGAAATGAAGCTAGACACATTGCCACACGGGATGGTATTAGGACAAGTCCTCTTTAACCTTCCTCGGACAAAGAATGATAGCTCTAGATTTAATCACAATAATGCATCAAAGGTATTTAATTTGAATAAAATACTTTGAACTCCGCTATTGTAAAACAAAGAATTGCACAGAAGTTTGCTTACTCAGGATCAGTTAAAACACGAGACCTGCATTTGTTCGTGATTTCAATCCCCACACATCTGGGGTAGCGAACGGATTTTATTATGTCTTCAATTGAATTTGACATTGTGTAAAATCTGGAAAGCATAGATAATCATCGTAAAAAAGAATTCAGAAACATATAAACAGAATTCCTTGAAAAATTATTAAATTAATTTACTCACAGTGTTTTGCACCGATAAACAATTCGATTTTGGGATTCGGTCCGGTTTCTATATCTGAAAGAATATGCTTGCTGTTTGATTCTGGGACTGAGGCAAATGGAAATGTATCAGACCAGGGACGCTCCACTGTGTCGGTTCAATACTACTCTGGAAATACAGGACGCAGACACCGAAATACTAGGAATTGGACGGGACAAAGCTAAAGGACAGGACAAGTGGTGGAGACCGTGGCGTCCGTTGAGACCGCGGCGTCCGTGGAGACCGTGGCGTTCCTGGTGACCATGGCGTCCGTGGAGACCATGGCGTCCGTGGAGATCTTGGCGTCCTAGGGGTCTTGACGCTTGGCACGAGGATTTGTTCATGGAATTTTCGTCATCCAGCCTCCTGGGCAGGACGCGAAAGTCCCAGTCAGGACGCAGAACTCCCAGGCAGGACGTAGGGTCCCGGGCAGGTCGCAGGACCCCTGGGCAGGACGTGGGTCACAACCCGACGGAGGCAAGGAACAAGAAGGGACAGAACCGGCTAGGGACTAGGTACCTGGAGCTAGCCTCCTGGGCGGGCCACGGAAATCCTGGGCATGACGCGCAACTCCCGGGTAGGACACAGGGCAGAACCCGACGGAGGTGAGGAACAGGAAGGGACAGAACCTACTGCAGGGCAACGGCAATCTGGCCTGGTTTACTCGACAGAGGCGATGGACAGGAAAGGAGCTCGGTTTTGAATGGCTTCAAGACTCAAGGCAGCCAAAAGACTGGGGCAGGCTGCAGAACAGCCAAATCTATAACTCACTCAAAGAACTCACCTTTCAATTGCGAGTACTCCAAGCAGAGAATGATAGGACAACCCCCCAACTACACTCACTCCCAAAGCCCCTTATATGCACAGTCAACAGATGGGTATCAGGTGCGAATGCTTGAGTCCAAGCCGAAACGAGGGACAGTCGGAGGACCCGGAGTCCGCGGACCGGCCCGTGAACCGGAATGCGAACTTCAGACCGGACCATGACAGCCGGTGATATTAAATCTGATTCTGATTCTAATTCTGAAAACGCACCCATAACTAACTGCAAATGCATACAAAGAATAGGACCAGAGAGAGAGTTTAAAGTTTATTGCTAAACAGATAATATAAACAATATGATAAATATGCCCTAGTTTTGATACATGATTTTGCACAGAAATATCAATACATGGTTTCAGATTTACTGCTTATTCTGTATTTGAAATTAACTTCCTTCAATTTCTTATCCTTTGGTGTTCAGAAGAATCCTCAAGCCTACCTTTATGGCTATTCCAATGTGCACAATGCTTTGATAAATATTTTAGATCACTGTCCTAATGACTTCTCGTTCTTTTCTTTGACTCTATGTTTGACTGTTTCATGTATTATGGAAAACAAACTTTTTTTAAAAATTACACGTTGGACGTTTCTAATGTTATAATATCATGTGATTTCAAGATTACAGGCAAGTGCCTGACAAAGATGACTAAACACAATGAACTTTCCTCTTGTGAAATGTCCTCAAACATCAAGATATTTTAGGGAGAAATTTGTAAGTGAACATAACTGAGACCTGAAAGAAACATTCCTGTGTCATCAACCTTTTACAGGAAGCCTTGTGCTACCTTGATCCTATCAGTTCAACAACAAACCCCATGGAACCCAAAGTTCAACATACATATATGTCACCATATGCAACCCTGAGATTCATTTTTCTTGCTGGCATACTCAGTAAATCCATAATAGAATTTAAACCATAACAGAATCAATGAAAGACTGTGTCAACTTGAGCATTCAGCCAGTGTGTAAAAGATAACAGTGTAAAGACAAAAAGAAAGAAAGAATAATAATAAATAAATAACAAATAAATATCAAGAACATGGGATGAAGATTCCTTCAAAGTGAGTCCATAGGTTATAGGAACATTTCCGTGATGGGGCAAGTGAAGTTGAGTGAAGTTATCCCCTCTGGTTCATGAGCTTGATGGCTGAGCGGTAATAACTGATCCTGACCCTGGTGGTGTGACTCCAGAGGTTCCTGGACCTTCTTCCTAATGGTGGCAGTGAGAAGGGAGCATGTCTGGGCGGTGGGAATATCTGATGATAGATGCTGCTTTCCTGCTTTAATCTTTCGTATAGATGTGTTCAATGGTGCGGAGTGCTTTACCTTGATGGATCAGGCCATATACACTACATTTTGTTGGATTTCCATTCAAGGGCATTGTTGTTTCCATACCAGTCTGTGATGCAGCCAGTCAATACGCTCTCCACTACACATTTTGGAGGTTTGTCAAAGACTTATTGCCATACCTAATCATTGCAAACTGAAAAGATGTAGAGGTACTGCTGTGCTTTACTCGGAATTGCACATATGTGTTGGGCCCACGCCAGGTTATCTAAAATCATAACAGTGAGGAATTTAAAGTTACAAATCCTCTCCACCTCTGATGAGGACTGGCTCATGCACTTCTAGTTTCCTTCACCTAAAGTCAATAATCAGCTCCTTAGTCCCACTGACATTCAGTGAGAAGCTGTTGTTACGGCACCTCTCAGTCAGATATGCAATATCCCTCTTATATGCTGATTTGTCACCATTTTGAATTTATCCACAGCCGTGATGTCATCAGCAAACTTGAATGTGGCATTGGAGCTGTACTCAGCCACACAGTTATAAGTATAAAGTGAGTAGAGCAGAGGGCTAAGCACACAATTTTGTGATGAACATATGCTGATGGGGATCGTGGAGGAGATGTTGTTGCCCATCTGAACTGACTTTGGTCTCAGGAATCCAGTTGAAGAAGTAGGAGGCCGAAGGCTAGAATCTTATTGATGAGTTATGAGGGGATGATGGAAATGAATGCTGAGCTGTAGTCAATGAAGATGATGCATGCATTTCACTGTCCAGCTGTTTCAGGGTTGAGAGAAGCCAATGAAATGGTGTCTGATGTGGACCTGTTGCTCTGCTAGGCAAATTAGAGTGGATCCGAATTGCTTCACTGACAGAGGTCGATATATTTCAACACCAACCTTTCAAAGTAGTTCATCACTGTGGATTGATTTGTAACTGGATGATAGACATTGAGGCAAGTTGCCACTTTGTTCCTATGCACTGGTATAATGGAAGCCTACTTCAAGCAGGCAGGTACCTCATTTTGCCAATGTGTATGGTTAAGGTTCTCAGTGAACACTCCACCCAGTTGACCTGTACAGGGTTTTTAGCACCGGGGCAGGAGCCCTGTCTCTAGCTGGTTGCTTTTCGTAGGTTTGCCATCCCAAAGGATTCTCACATGTCGGACTCAGAAACTGAAATCACAGAATATTTAGGTACGAATGTACTTTGTAAAGTATTCTCCATTTTTTTGGCAGACAAAGTGAGAATAGAAGGCATTGAGTTCATCTGCAAGCGAAGCCCGGTTGTCACCTGTGTCACTTGAATGCCAGACTTGAATGTCTCTGATCTGCTCCTCAGCAGATTTTGGATCTCATGGTTCATCGAGGCTTCTTGTTGGGGAAGACTGACTGATTTCTGGAAAAGCACTTGTCTACAACTGTTTTAATGAAGTCCATGACATCCACAGATGAGTCCCTGAACACGACCCAGACCACTGACGTCAAGCAATCCCGTGACTAGCTCATTTTTGTCCTCATCTCTCGAAATTTGCTCTTTAGCCTCTGCCTGTAAGCAGTTTGGAGAAGGACAGACAAGTGATCATATTTCCAGAAATGCGATCTGGGCATGGAATCGTAGGCTTTCCTTATCTTAATAAAATGTGGTCTAGTGTGTTGGGCTGTCCGGTGCTGATATGCTGATAGTAATTAGGCAGGGATTTCTTCACACAAGTCTCGTTGAAGTCTCCGCCAATGATTTGAATGGACTGTTTCTTGTTTAGAGATGGCATCATGCAGTATCTCAAGCGATTGATGAGTTCTTCAGCATCCTCAGGGTAGCAAATGTCTATTTCACCAATGGAACCCTGGAAATTGTTAACGGCTCTCAAAATTCTTCCCAAGGCTCAAAAGCAATAGTAGCTCACACTTCTACTTTCCGTATGGAAATGGATGCCGTAATTTGGGGAATGCTCTGATATTACAGTTTATTTATGACATTAACAAGACTTGCTCATAAGATAGAGCAGATAGAGCAGAAAATATTTAATTTCCATTGCTTCAACCTGACTTTTGTTAAAATGACTAAAACAGCTATTCACAGAGCTAGTACAGAATCTTCAGAGATTTATAGTACAGCTAAATAACTCATATCTCATGATGCTACTGAACAAATGGATATAAAAACAGTTATCCAATTCCTCAAGCTTCAAACAAAATGAGTAGTAATTAAGTTTCTGAAACTCTCAAACAACTATCCCCAGACATTCAATCATTGAAAACTTTGGCTTAATATATTGTATCTTTGATTGGTAATGAGAGTGAGCTGGGAAAGCAAAGGTAAAATCTCCTTCCAGATCATCTAAATGGTTCAGGCTTTCAGTTTGAAAGTTATTTAGAATTGAATGTAATCTCAGGAGACACTGCAGATGCTGGAAATCTTGAGCAATGTTCACAAACTGCTGGAGGAATTCGGCCTGATGAAAGATTGTGTTTGGGAATGGATTGCTTCCATGTAAGCTGCTCAATAAATTCAAGTGATTTATTACTGAATGGAATCCACATCAGTACATATACCAACAAATGATTGTTAATGTCTCTCCGTCAATTGTTGCCAAAAATCGAAAACAATTTTGTGAATTTATTGATGTAATCCAAAGGAAAGGAAAGCCCCGATACAGCTTGGCACCAATGTTGTCACAGAGGTTGCCAGAGTGAAGTTGTGAACAACATCAAACTGCCTTAGGGATCCCAGCCTCGGATTTCATCCTTGGGGTTCACTCCTGAAGCCTTTCCCATGGGTGGGTTTGTTTGCAAATCAGCAGAGGTTAAAAATCAGAGTTTTCCTTCTAAGTGGGCTGCTGTCCAAGGCTGACAAGCCCCACTTGCACAACCGCAGATGTGTATAAGGATCTTAATGCCCACTGGTCCTGCCACCTGGCTCCCACAAGACTAATAATTCTTACTAAACACAGAGCCAAACCATAACTCCATAATTAAGTTTTATTTCTTACAAAATGACTGTATGAAATAGCATATGTTTGAATTTAGCTGGTTTTTAGCTAGTCATTAAATCTCACAATGGGCACAGGTTTGTCATTTGTAAACAGCCAAGAGCAGCATTATTAAAAAAAAAGCAACATTCTCAGAAAAAAAGTAACTGAAAATGTCTTAAGGATGCCTAAGGATGGAATCAAGGGTAAAGAGCCAACTAACAAACTTGTAAGGACTCTCACCTGCACGAATGGCGAAAGAGTTCCCATATTAATAAACATAACTTCCTTCGAAGTTTGTGTAGATGCAGCACGTCACCTAAAACTTGACCAACTTCTATAGATGCACAGTGGAGACTATCCTGGCTGGTTGTATCATGAACTGGAGTGGAAACACCAACGCTCAATAACAGAAAAATCTACAGAAAGTGGGGATCAGCAAAGCTCTGCCCACTTCAACCCACCACTGAGCTCATTTACAAGGAGTGCTGCCTCAAGAAAGCAGCAACCATCATGAGGAACCCCACCATCCAGGACATGCTCTCTTCTCACTCCGACCATCATATAGGAGGTACAGGAGCCTTAGGTTCCACACCACCAGGTTCAGGAACAGTTATTACCCTACAATCATCAGACTCCTGAGCTAGTGTGGATGACTTCACTCACCCAAACGCTGAACTGATTCCATAACGTACAGACTCACTTTCAAGGACTCTACAACTCATGTACTAGTTTGCATGATATATATTCATTAGCACATTGCTCAGTTGTCAGTCTTTATTTATGGAAAGTTTTTTTTTCAGAAATTCTATTGAATTTCATTATTTCCCTTAAATGCCTGCAAGAAAATGAATCTCTAGGTCAGGGTTCCAACCTGGTGCCCTCAGACATCTCTTTTAATGGTAGACGTCCATGGAATAAAAAAGGCAGGAATCCACTGCTCTAGGTGGTACATGGTAACATATATGAATTTTGATATTAAATGTACTTTGATTTTGACATTGTCTTATTTTTATAAGCATCATGAAGCTAATTAACAGGAACCAAAACGCTTTCAAACCAACATCTTACTTTAACATTTGTCTCTAATATCCTCCTACTTGGATCAACTCTATTCAATTAACCTTCTGTGGAATAGTTCTGGAAAGTATTTCAGAACTAAGGGTTATTGGAGTAGATGCAAAGTTTGCTCTGAATTCATTTCAGGATGCACTTACCTACTCAATGTTTAAAAAGGACAATATTTCCTTTTACTCTTAACATTGATGACATTAATAAGCTTCCATTTTTTCAAGCCCAGAAGTAGGTGAAAAATAAATGCCTGCTGCATCAGAATAGAGATGTTAAAAGGTTCCTTAGATAATGTGTTGGAGCTGACAGCTGACCAGATGTGATGGAAACAACATTATAAAGGAAAAGTGGTGATAGCTGAGGACAAGAAGAAGAGAAAGATCGAAAGGTACAAAGCCAGGTAAACAGCAATTCTGATCCTGAAATTTAGCAGCAAATGAAATTTAACCCAAGAAAGATTAAAACAAGAGCAAATCTGCAGATGCTGGCAATCCAAGCAACACACAGAAAATGCTGAAGGATCTCAGCTGGACTGCTGAGTTCCTCCAGCATTTTGTGTGTGTTACTACATACTGAAATAGTTTTAATTGTTGAACACCAGACTACAAAGGGAGGTTCTGGTGTATCTGAGGGAAGACAACAAAGGAATTATCTGAGAGTTTTAATAGTAAATGAATCGTCTGTTGTGCTGTGTTCTGTTGATCGTTTCAGAACACCAGAGTCCAAATTTGGCGTAAATGAGTCTTACATCAGGCTTTGTGTAGTGTACCAGAGCAGAACATGTGAAGGAAGATAGAGAAGCCCCAGGACCAGGCCAGGCCTAGGTCCTGGGATCGCAAAGAGGATAGAGCTCAGGATAGGTGGAGAGGATCTGGATCCAGACTTATTGGTGAGGCTTCATTGCCAGGGGTTAGTGGACAGTAATGATAGTTATTAAATTAAGAGGTGTTTGCAAGTCAAATGTGGGAGGGGTTGGAGGTAATCATGTTTGCTGGTATGAAGGTGTGTGAGGAGCCTCCCTGAGTGAGGCAGCATCTAACATCACTGGTGGTCCAGGTTTGGTGAATGAGGGGCTCAGTATGAATTGTAGGGAGAGATTGGATTGACAGTTGAGCAACTGGAAAATGGCGAAGGCAATCAGATGATTAAGATACTGCTATTGGCATTTTGGGTCGGCGATCTTTGGATGTCTTTTGTGTGTCAGATGTTGCATGATCTTCAGGATGAGTGGGTCAGTACTGAGGGTGGTGTGTGGGTGTGGAAAGGCCAGATAGACTGAAGGAGAGTAGAGAAGTAAAATAAAATGATAGGATGGACCCAAGTGCTTGGCTGTGATCTGCTCCTTTAACTTGCAGATCAAGACTCCTTTGAACCCTAAGAGGACTGTAAGTGGCCAGAGTAAGCTGCATTAGACTGACATGGATTTAACTTGTTGGTGTGGACCTCCATTGAACCCTAAGAGGACTGAGAGTGTTTGATGTTAGTTGCATTAGACTGACATGAATTAATCTCTCTCATGGCTCTGTAAATATCATGATGGAACTAAACAGCAACCCTTTGCTTACTTCTTTGGAAACAGCTCTATTTCTATCTTTTTTCCCCTCTCAAGGTTCTTTTGAAGACCCTGAACTGGAATTACACTCTGTCTTCGGTTCTTTGCGAGAATGGGACCCGCTTTCAAGACCTCACAACTGGACACTTTTTGATGTCCCAAGGACGTGGCCCAAAAGACTATCACACCTTCAGGGTTCCGGATTCTCGTGGCTCTGGCAAACATGGAAAATTGGGAGCAGCGGGTTAGTTGCCGACAGTTGTGTGTCCGAACAGCTGTGCCTTTCTGGGGCCAACTCTCTGGGTGCAGAGCTTGAAAAAGCGACACAACAGACTTTAACATTGTAAATCAGTGAGTTGTTTGTTATGTCTCCCCCTCTAAATGTGAAACAGGGACACCTCTTTTGCCCTATTAGAGAGAGAAAGAGAGCCCGTGGTACATTGAATACTGGGTGAACAAGTAGTCTTTGCAAGTCTGTGTCTTTATTGAAGCTTTGCAGCACGCTTGAGTGCTCGGTGGAGGGCGCTGATGCTTTTTGCTGGTGGGCATGGGGGCGGGGTGGTGGTGGGTCGTGGCCATGCTGCTGTTTGTGTTTGGGAGGGGGAAGCTGGGGGCTCTTTGGCGTTCTAACATTTAACTGTCATCTTGTCTTTGGGGCACTCCTCTGTTTTCATGGATGTTTGTGACGAAAAAGAATTCCAGGATGTATGTTTGTATATTGTATACATTCCTCTGACATTAAATGTACCTATTGAAAACTATTGAAGTGAGTATTCAATGAGAAGGGTACTTCTGAATCAATAATATCTTATTTTATTTAATTTATTTAGAGATATAGCAAATAAATAGCTCTTTTAGCTCAGTGAGCTTACATTCATGTGACGATATTCCTTTGGGATGTGGGAGGAAACCGGAGCCTCTGGAGACAACGATATGGGTGCAGGAAGAACATACAAACTCCGTATAGACAGTGGTGTGAACCAAACCCAGAGAAAAAATAGGAAGATAATAGTTGGGTTTAAATACTGTGAACAGCTTATAGCACTTCCGAAGCAGTCAAAGGTAATTCACCAGTTCCTTTTCACATCTGCTTGTGTTGGCCCATGAAACTCACAATTCAGCTTAAGAGTACAGGATGGCAGAACAGAGGAAAAGGATCAGAATGCCAGAATAAAACCTCCTGCTCCAACTTTTATGTTCTATTTTACTGTCTGGCAGTTAAGTTTGAAGATATCTGCCTTTCTCCAGCACTGCTGTTCATCTAATTTAGAATGGCTCAGATGAGAATCTGCAGCTGTCCTTCGGCACTATCTATCTAATGACATGGTTATCATATATTCAGCAATAACTCAAGAGCAGCAGTAACAATATTTGCTTATATACATCATCTTCATCTTAAGAAGTCTTTATATGTTTCAATGAAGTAAAAATCAGATAGGTTCCTTAAAGGACCCAGACTGCAACTCAGGATTTGTAGAGGGAACATTTCCAACTTGTGTTTTCTCAGTTTGATAACCACCCACGTGGTTAAAGGGAGAACGTACAAACTCCTTACAACCAGCAGCGGGAATCGAGCCTGAGTTGCTGGTATTCTAAAGCGTTGTGCTAAACATTGTGCTACCATACACCCACCCCCCCCAAACTGTATTCCAAGTGTTCAGACTGTTTGCACATTCATCTCTGCAACACAACACAGGGAAAATTTAGTCAGATGTCAACAAGTGTTACCATAAAAGAACACAGCACTCATTAGGCACTGGCAGGAGAGTCTTGGCATTGTCTTCCTTTGCTGTGCATAACATTGTTTCCCATAAAAAACACAACATGTCAGCCCGATCAGTGAATAAGAAACTTGACTGAGTGTAATGCCGTGGTATTAAACACTGCAACAACTCCAGAGTTTGTGATCTTGCTTTATTCTGCTTAGATCAATCTCGCTGAGCTGACCCAAATCTTGCCACTGGAATTCTGAATGGCCATGAACTCGCTATTCCTAATTTGCACCACCTATTGACAATGCCAAGACACTCCTGCCAGTAGGTTATGGGTCCATTGAGTACTGTGTTCTTTCCTGGTCTCGCTTGACCACATCGTTTCAGGTAAAATGGTGGAGCTTTCAATCACAGCAGCTTCAAAAAAGGGTGCTAATGTCCTTTTTCAACATTGTTTTAGGATGGAAAGATCCTGCCAGATATTAAGAACTTAGAGTGCTACATGTCAACCCCATCAGTGAGTTGCTCATTGACAGAGAAACTGAAGGAGCTGGGCTTGATGCAAATCGTGCTACTGTTTACGTCAGAGAGTCTTCAGAGGAGTTGGTGCACGAAGGAAGGTGAAGTCTAATAGAGAGTGACCGTCTTAATCACTTTTCTTGTGATCGCACGCCCCTTTTGGACGTTGTTAATGTGGAATGCTGCAAGTCCTATTCACTGATTTATGGGCAGACAGCAGAAACAGATAGCAAGGGAGCTGGGTGGCCTTGATTGTAGCAAGGAATTAGCCTTGAGTCGTGGTGTCGCCTGCTTACTGTGCCAGGAGAGAGGCAGCGAAGCAGGTACGGTCCACTGGAGGAGGCATGGAGCAGTGTCCAGGCTAGAGTTACTATTGCCCTCCCAGTGTTCAGATTGCAGAGGCAGGCTGTATTGCAGTCAACTGCCGATTTCTGCAACATTCGTGGTCTCAGGTGTGGACAATTTTGTTTTTGTGTGTGGCTGTATTTTACTAATATCATCCATGGTGCTTGTTGGCTTGAGTATGCGCTGTGTTGTGTGTGACTGTTGGTACTGTGCGTTGCCCCTTCGCCCCGGAGTAATGCTGCTTTGGTTGGCTGTACTCATCTATGGCTGAATGATAATTGAACTGAATTATTTATTTCTTATATTAGAATTTACAGTAAACGTTTATGTCTTGCACCCTACTGCTTGGTATGGCGGAGTGGAGAGACGTCTCTACTGAAGGAGTTGTAAGGTGCTCCTACCCTCCGCTAGCCTGCAGGTCACCCTTGGGCAAGGTGTAGCACCTGCTTAGAACCTGCTATCACAGCAGAGGTTAACTCCACATCCTCTGGCGGGTTACCAGCACTATTGCATAATTCTGTACTGAGAGCCCACTGGCGAAGAGCCGTCGTGCTGTGCTCCATTCCACCCAGGGCTTTATATCCCATTCAAGGGGGGAAGGATACCTGGCCCTAACTGCCGTTGCCACTCTTTCCCTTAGAGTTAAATTAGCTTCCAGCAAAGCGGGGACAACCTCGTGGCACTATTAATCATGTGCTGAGATGGTAAGCCCCTTAAAATACCCATCTCTATATTAGATATGGTCACTCCAGAACAAACTACCCCATCCCATATATTCAACTGCATCGTGGCTGGAGGCTCCCATGACCTCTGTATCCATCTCCAAATTCCTTCAGTTCCTTTTTGAAGAACTCCCTGGACACTGTGGTCATGGAAGGGCCCACTGTACTACTGCTTACCCGTTCGTGACCAACCTCCCCCATCTCTGGGGCGGATGAGGCCGCCTGCCGAGTATCTGGACCACATGGTCACCAGCCCAGCCTGTAAGGCCTCGGTGGCATAGGGGCGACGGCGATCATTTTGAGAGGGAATCCTAGTGCTCTATTTTATCTGCCTCCAGCACCGTCGCCAGCTCTCCATTCCACATACTCACTAACCTCTGCATAAACAACTGAACCCCGACATCCCCTTTGTACCTACTTCCAAGCACCTTAACGCTGTGCGCACTCATGTTAGCCATTTCAGCCCTGAGAAAAAAAGCCTCTGATTTTTCACATGATCAATGCCTCTCATCATCTTATACACCTCTCTCAGGTCTCCTCTCTTCCTTCATCGCTCCAAGGAGAAAAGGCTGAGTTCACTCAATCTATTCTCATAAGGCATTCTCTCCAATCCAGGGAACATCCTAGTAAATCTTCTCTCACCCTTTCTATGGTTTCCACATCCTTCCTGTAGTGAGGTGACCAGAACTGAACACAGTACTTCAAGTGGGGCCTGACCAGGGTCCTATATAGTTGTAACATTACCTCTCAGCTCTTAAACTCAATCCCACGGTTGATGAAGGCCAATGCACCGTATACCTTCTTAACCACACAGTCAACCTGTGCAGCAGCTTGAAGTGTCCCAAAGACTCGGACCACAAGATCCCTCTGATTTTTCACACTGCCGAGAGTCTTACTATTAATACTATATTCTGCCATCATATTTGACCTACCAAAATGAACCAAATCACAATTCCCTGTGATGAATTCCATCTGCCACTTCTCAGCCAAGTTTTGCATCCTATCAATGTCCCGCTGTAACCACTGACAACCCTCCACACTATCCACAACACCTCCAACCTTTGTGTCATTAGCAAATTTACTATCCCATCCCTCCACTTCCTCCTCCTGGTCAATAATAAAACTCACAAAGAGCAGGGGTCCCAGAACAGATCCCTGAGGCACAACACTGATCACCAACCTCCATGCAGAATATGACCCATCTACAACTACACTTTGCCTTCTGTGAGCAAGCCAGTTCTGGATTCACAAAGCAAGGTTCTCTTGAATCCCATACCTCCTTACTTTCTCAATAGGCCTGGCATGGGGTAACATCAAATGTCTTGTTGAAATCCATATATGCTACATCTACTGCTCTACCATCATCAATGTGTTTACTCACATCCTCAACAAATTCAATCAGGCTCGTAAGGCATGACCTATCTTTGACAAAACTATGCTGACTATTCTAAATCATATCCTGCCTCTCAGGGACTCTTTTTTCAACTTACCATCCTTTTTCTTTTGTATTGAGCTCAATTTATCTGACTATTCCATATCATTCCTTAATCTATAAAAGATTTGAAAATTATATCAAAATAAACATTTAGCACAGAAGATCCGTGGACCCCGTGGGTAATGGTAGGGGACCTTGGCATAGAAACCTTTGGGAACCTCTGGTCTAGAATGTTGTGTCATTATTTAAGGTTTCAAACTCAATTTAGTACTATATCTGATTTTATAATATGGCAAAAATGTCACATTTGTTAATGTGTTTTCAATAAGGGATCTTGTTTTTTTTTAAATTTTTATCAATAGGTGGAGGAAAGATTGATCCACCCATTTGAGGTAGGAGAGAGTCACCTCTTATATCTTGATGTAGTTGGAAAAGTGCCAATGACCGTGACATTGATTGACAGCAATCACTGTCCTGACTCTGTCATGTTCCTGTTTGATGGCTGGTTTGGCACCATTCTATACACAGGTATGCAGATAAGCTTACTTTCCTGCCGGTCCTGTTGCAGGACATTGACCCAAAACGTCAACCATCCCTTTGGCTCCACAGGTGCTGCTTGACCTGTTTTTTTCCAGCAATTGTTGCTCCAGATTCCAATATCTGCAGTCTCCCTCTCCTCCTGCCAGGTAAGCTTACTTTTAACTAGTAACTATTAGTTACTGTTTGCAAATCATTTACATATGCATTGTATTGAACTGTTTTATTATTGTCCTATGTACTAGTAATTATTAGTTACTGTTAGCAAATTATTCGGATATGCGTTGTTTTGGACTGGTTTACCATTGTCATATGTACAAAGTGTATACAATGTATGACATACATACATGGGTGTTGGGGTGGAAGTAAGTCTCCCTCAGAGGGAGTGTTAGGCTTTGCTAGCCTGCAGTTCACCCTTGGGGAAGGTGTAGTACCTGCTTAGCTCCCCCCACTGCCCCCGATCAGGGTCATGTGAAGCCATGGGAGCAGCTGATGAGCAACTGGTTCATATCACGTTCCAGTCATGTGACCACTGACGCCAGGCAGACAGTCTCTTAAGAGTCCAACGTTGAAAGTCACATTTATTATCAGAGTCCATACATGTCACCACATACAACCCTGAGATTCTTTTTGCTGCAGGCATACTCGACAAACCTATAGAATAGTAACTGTAAACAGGATCAATGAAACAAAAAGAGCTTAGAAAGCTGTTGAAAAGCAACTATCAATAAGTAGCAATAAATAAAGAGAGAATGAAATAACAAAATAAAGTGTCCTGGAAGTGAGATCATTGGTTGTGGGAACATGAGAGACAGAATAAGTGCAGTTCTCCCCTTTCGTTCAGGAGCCTAATGGCTGAGGTGTAGTGACTGTTCTTGAACCTGGGGGTCGAGTCCTGGGGCACTTGTATATTCTACCTGATGGCAGCAGCGAGAAACGAGCATAGCCTGGGTGGTGAGGATCTTTGATGATAGATGCTACTTTCCTGTGAAGGCATTTCATGTCAATGTATTCAATGGCTGGATGGACTTTACCCATTATGTGCTGAGCTGAATCCAGTACTTTTTGTATGATTTTCCAATCAAAGGCCACAATGCAGCCAGGGAAGAGGGAAGGAGAGTAGGGGCAATAAAGGAGGTGGGAGAGAGAGGGGGAGAGAGAAAGGAGGGATAGAGAAGAGGAGAGGTGGGAGAGAGGGAGAAAGGGGAACAGAGAAGGGAGAGAGCGAGGAAAGGGCAAGAGAGTTGGGAGAGGAGGGGTTGAAGACAGCGAGAGTGGAGAAGTGGGTAAAGACGTTGGTAGAGAGTGGGTGTGAAATGGGAGAGAGAGGGGATGGGAAATGGGGAGTGAGAGAGACAGGGAGTGGGGAGAGAGGGAGAAAGAGAGTTGGGGTAGAGGGTGGAAATGGAGAGGGGGAGAGAAGGAGCAAGAAAGGGAGGGGTAGAGAATGGACAGAGGGAGGGGAGGGAGGAGGAGAGAGAATGGATTGGGAGTAGAGAGGGAGAGTAAGAGAAATGGGGGAGAAATGAGGGATAGAGGGGAGAGAGGGGAGGGAAGAGTGTATGTGGAGAGAGAGAGGGGCATGGGGACAGGGAGAGGAGTGAGAATGAGGGACAGAGACGGAGGAGATAAAGGGGAAGGAGAGGATGAGTGACAGACAGACAGACAGGGAAAGAGTTGAGGGGAGGGTGGGAGAGCGGGAGATAGTGTTGGGGGGATGGGGTAGAGAGAGGGGAAGAGAAGGATAGAGTGGAGCGAGGGGAGTGAAGGGAAGAAAAGGGGAAGAGGGTGAAGAGAGATATGGTGAGAGATAGGGAGGTGGAGAAGGTGGGAGAAAGATGGTGGGTGAGAGGGAGGAGAGAGCGGGGAGAGAAGGGGGTTATGGAGGGGAAAGAGGGAGATGGGAGAGGGATGAGGGATGGAGAGTGAGAGAGGAGAGGGAGTGTGAGGGAGAAAGGAGGATAAAGAGGGTGGTAGAAACCGAGTCATGAGAGTTGGGGGGAGAGGGAGGGAGAGAGGAGTGGGAGAAATAGGGGGTAGCAAGGGGGAGGAGAGTGAGAGGGGGCAAAATTTGGGAGATGGGGAGAAAGGGAGAGAGAGTGAAGCACAGTGGGGGAGAGAGAGTGATAGAGAGGGGAGAGAGGAAATTGAGAAGGGACAGGAAAGGTAAGAGGGGGGTATGAGAGAGGAGGAAAGGGAGGAGGAGAGATGAGGAGACAGAGAGAGCAGGGTGAGGGTGTGTGACAGAGGCGAAAGAGGATGATTGAAGGGGGAGAATCGAAGAGAGAGGGGAGAGAGTGATGGAGAGGCAGGGTGGGAGGGAAGAATGTGAGAGGGAGGGTAAGGGGAGAGAGTGGGGAGTGATGGGATGGGGATAGAGAAGGAAAGAGAGGAGTGAGAGGGAATGGAGAGAGGGGGAGTGGGAACGAGAGAGGAGAGGGGGTGAGGAAATTGGAGAGACTGAATGGGAGAGAGTGAGCCCGGAGAGTGGGAAAGGGGGAAGGAGGAAGAGAGGGTAAGGGCCGAGATAGAGGGGAGAGAGGAAGGAGACAATTGGGGAAAGGGATGGGAAAAAAGGGGGAGATAGGAAGGAGAGAGGGTTTAGAGGGAAAGGAGAGGGAGGAGAGGGGATAGAGTGGGGGTGGAGGGTACAGATGGGGAGAGAAAGAGTAGGGGAACATGGGGATGGGGAGAGGTGAGGGCAGAGTAGATGAGGTAGAGAAGGGGGCAGAGAGAAAGGGGAGGTGCAGGAGAGGGAGGGGAGAGAGGGAGGCGAGCAAAGGGGGAGTAAGGAATGAGGGGTTGTGACGGAGGAGGGAGAAGGGGAGGTGGGAAAAAAGGGTTAGAGGGATGGGGAGAGAGAGGGGGAGACATAGAGTGGAAGGAGAGGAGGGAGGGGACAGGGACAGAGGGGGAGAGAGATGGATGGAGAGAAGGGATGTGGGAGAGAGGGAGTGAAAGCACAGAGGGGGGCAAGAGGGAAGCGGGAGATAGAGAGGAGAGGTGGGAGAGGGTGGGAGAGAGGTGGGGAGAGGAGTGGAGAGAGCGGGAGAGAGGAAAGAGGGGGTAGTGAGGGAGGGAGAGGGGAGAACAGAGTGAGGAGGGAGGGGAGGGAAGGGGAAGAGTGGGAGAAAGGAGAGAGGAGAGTGGGATAAAAAGGGAGACAAGAGGGGAAAGTGGATGGGGAAAGGGGTGGAGAGAGGGACGAGATAGTGGAGCGGGAGTGGATGAGGGAGAGGGGCAGAGAGTAGGGTGTAGAGGAGTGGGAGTGGGAGGGAGAAAAAGAGGGGAGAGAGGGAGGAGAAAGGGAGGGAGAGGGTGGTGGGATGGGGTGGTAGGGGAGAGAGAGAGGCAGGGGAAATGGATACAAAGTTGGAGAGAGGGAGAAAGGGAACAGAGAGGGGAGGGGAGAAGCAGAGAGAGGGTGGAGAGTTGGGGATGGGAAGAGAGAGGAGAGAGAGTAATGAGAGGGTGCAGAGAGGGGGAGGGGATAGAGTGGGGGTGGAGTGCAGAGATGGGGAGAGAGAGTGTTGGGGAGGAATGGGTATAGAGGGTGAGAGGGGACAGCAGAGTAGATGAGGTACAGGGAGGGGCAGAGAGAAAGGGGAGGGGAGGGAGAGATGCAGGAGAGGGGCAGAGAGAGGGAGGTGCAGGAGAGGGGGAGAGAGGGAGGAGAGCAAAGGGAACAGAAAGGGGAGGGGAGATGCAGAGAGAGGGTGGAGAGTTGGAGATGGGAAGAGAGAGGAGAGAGTAATGAGAGGGTAGAGAGAGTGGGGATAGAGGGGAGAGGGTGGGAAAATGAGAAGGAGAAAGAGAGAGGGGAATTTTGTTGTAACGGTTACAGAAGTGGATCTGACGTAGAGGTGGGAAGAAAGAGGAGAAGAGAGAATGGGAGGGAGGTGAGTGGGGGAGAGGGAGGAGAGGGAGGGGCACAGAGAAGGGGGAAGAGAGGGTGGCACTCCTTTGCTTACATCTTTGGAAACAGCTCTATTTCCATCTTTAATATCTCTATTTTTCCCTTTCAGGGTTCTTTTGATGACTCTGATCTGGAGCCACACGCTGACTACGGTTCTTTGCGGGAATGGGACCCGCTCTCTCGTTTCATGAATGGATGTTGTTCGACATGCCAAGGGCTCTGCCTTAGAGCTTCTCTCGCCTTCGGAGGACTGAGATTTCACGGCTCTGGAGAGGGGGGATTGGAGGTCGGTGCCTCTGCAGGAGATCGGTGTGTCGTTGGAGACAGAAGATCTCTGGCTGTGTTCCCAGAGACCCGAGATCTTTGGGCACAGAGCTCGGAAAAAGCAACACAACAGACTTTTAACATGGTAAAGCAGCGAGTTGTTGTTATGTCTCTCCTCCCGCAGTGAAATGGAGACATCCCTTTCTCCCTTATTTGGGGCAGAGAGAGCCTGTGGTGTGTCGAATGCCGGGTGGACAAGTCGTCTTTGGTGCACTGCAAGCCGATGTTTTTGCTGTTGCTTTGCTCATGTTTGAGGGCTCGGTGACGGGTGCCGATGCTTTTTTTTTGCTGATGGGGGGAGGGGGGATTGTTGCTTGCTGCTGTTTACACGCGGGGGGAGGGGAACTGGGGTTGACCTTGGGGTTCTAATGTTTAACTGTCCTTCACTCTTTGGGGGGTCTCCTCTGTTTTCATGGATGGTTGTGAAGAAAAAGCATTTCAGGATATATATTATATACATTTCTCTGACATTAAATGTACCTTCGAAACATTTGATATAGAGGGGTGGAAGAGAGAGTGAAGGGGAAGAGGGTGGGAGGGGAAGGGAGAAGAGAGGGAAGAGAGAGGAAGGAAAGGGGAGAGAAGGGAAAAGAGGGGGTGGAGGACAGAGTGAAGGGGAAAAGAGTGAAGGAGACAGGGAGGTGGAGGGATCGGCAGGAGGTAATAGACAATAGGTGCAGGAGTAGGCCATTCGGCCCTTCTAGCCAGCACCGCCATTCACTGTGATTATGGCTGATCATACACAATCAGTACCCCGTTCTTGCCCTCTCCCCATATCCCTTGACTCCACTATCTATAAGAGCTCTATCTAACTCTCTCTTGAATGCATCAAGAGACTTGGCCTCTACTGCCTTCTGGGGCAGAGCATTCCACATATCCACCACTCTCTGGGTGAAAAAGTTTTTCTGCATCTCAGTTCTAAATGGCCTACCCCTTATTCTTAAACTGTGGCCTCTAGTTCTAGACTCACCCATCAGCGGGAACATGCTTCCTGCCTCCAGCATGTCCAATCCCTTAATAATCTTATATGCCTCAATCAGATCCCCTCTCATCCTTCTAAATTCCAGTGTATACAAGCTCTGTCTCTCCAATCTTTCAACATATGACAGTCCCGCCATACCGGGAATTAACCTTGTGAACCTACGCTGCACTCCCTCAATAGCAAGAATGTCCTTCCTCAAATTTGGAGACCAAAACTGCACACAATACTCCAGGTGGGGTCTCACCAGGGCCCTGTACAGCTGCAGAAGGACCTCTTTACTCCTATACTCAATTTCTCTTGTTATAAAGGCCAGCATGCCATTAGCTTTCTTCAATGCCTGCTGTACCTGCATGCTTGCTTTCATTGATTGATGTACAAGAACACCTAGATCTCGTTGTACTTCCCCTTTTCCTAACTTGACTCCATTTAGATAGTAATCTGCCTTCCTGTTCTTGCCACCAAAGTGGACAACCTCACATTTATCCAAATTAACCTGCATCTGCCATACATTTGCCCACTCATCCAACCTGTCCAAGTCACCCTGCATTCTCATAACATCTTCCTGACATTTCACACTGCCACCCAGATTTGTGTCATCAGCAAATTTGCTAATGTTACTTTTAATCCCTTCATCTAAATCATTAATGTATATTGTAAACAGCTGCGCTCCCAGCACCGAACCTGGCAGTACCCCACTGGTCACAGCCTGCCATTCCGAAAGGGACCAGTTAATCGTTACTCTTTGTTTCCTGTCAGCCAGCCAATTTTCAATCCATGTCAGTACTCTGCCGCCAATACCATGTGCCCTAATTTTGCCCACTAATCTCCTATGTGGGACTTTATCAAAAGCTTTCTGGAAGTCCAGGTACACTACATCCACTGGCTCTCCCTTTCCATTTTCATAGTTACATCCTCAAAAAAACTCCAGAAGATTAGTCAAGCATATTTCCCTTCATAAATCCATGCTGACTCGGACTGATCCTTCTACTGCTATCCAAATGTGTCGTAATTTCATCTTTTGTAATTGACTCCAGCATCTTTCCCACCACTGATGTCAGGCTAACCGGTCTATAATTCCCTGTTTTCTCTCTCCCTCCTTTCTTGAAAAGTGGAATAACATTAGCCACCCTCCAGTCAGCAGGAACTGTTCCTGAATCCATAGAACATTGGAAAATGATTACCAATGCGTCCACGATTTCTAGAGCCACCTCTTTAAGTACCCTGGGATGCAGACCATCAGGTCTCGGGCACTTACCAGCCTTCAGACTCAACAGTCTACCCAACACCATTTCTTGCCTAATATAAATTTCCTTCAGTTCATCCTTTACCCTAGTTCCTTTGACCACTTGGAGATTGTTTGTGTCTTCCCTAGTGAAGACAGATCCAAAGTACTTGTTCAGCTCATCTGCCATTTCCTTATTTCCCATAATAAATTCATCCTTTTATGTCTTCAATGGTCCAATTTTGGTCTTAACTACTTTTTTGCTATTTGCATACCTAAAGAAGCTTTTACTGTCCTCCTTTATATTCTTGGCTAGTTTACCTTCGTACCTCATTTTTTCTTGGCATATTGCCTTTTTTGTTATCTTCTGTTGCTCTTTAAAAGCTTCCCAGTCCTCTGGTTTTCCGTTCATCTTTGCTATATTATACTTCTTCTCTTTTATTTTTATTCTGTCCTTTACTTCCCTCGTCAGCCACAGCTGCCTTTTACTCCCCTTAGGATCTTTCTTCCTCTTTGGAATGAACTGATCCTGCACCTTCTGCATTATTCCCAGAAATACCTGCCATTGTTGTTCCGCTGTCTTCCCTGCTAGGGTATTGTTCCATTGAACTTTGGCCAGCTCCTCCCTCATAGCTCCATAGTTCCCTTTGTTCAACTGTAATACTGACACATCCGATTCTCCCTCCTCCTTCTCAAATTGTATGCTAAAACTACCTCCTAATGGTTACTTTACCTCCAGGTCCCTCATCAACTCCGGTTCATTGCACAACACTAAATCTAGAATTGCCTTCTCCCTGGTAGGCTCCAGTACAAGCTGTTCTAAGAATACATCTCGGAGGCACTCCACAAACTCCCTTTCTTGGGGTCCAGTAGCATTCTGATTCTCCCAGTCTATCTGCATGTTGAAATCCCCCATGACAACTGTATCATTACCTTTGCGACATGCCAATTTTAACTCTTCATTCAACTTACACCCTACATCCAGACTGCTGCTTGGGGGCCTGTAGATAACTCCCATTAGGGTCTTTCTATCCTTATAATTTCTCAGTTCTATCCACACTGAATCTACATCCCCTGATTCTATGTCCCCCCTCGCAAGGGACTAAATATCATTCTTCACCAACAGAGCCACCCCAACCCCTCTGTCAGTCAGTCTGTCCTTTCGATAAGACGTATATCCTTGAATATTCATTTCCCAGGCCCTGTCCGCTTGAATCCATGTTTCTGTTATTCCCACAACATTGTACTTGCCAATTTCCAACTGAGCCTCAAGCTCATCTACTTTAGTCCTTATACTTCGTGCATTCATATATAATAATTTTAATTTGTTACTCCCCTCTCCTTTCATATCAATTCCTATTTCACTTGGCCATACTGTATGATCTCTTCTTGAGCTTTCTACTCCATTGATTCTGTTGTCCTTTTGAACTTTTCTTATTTTCACTTTCCCTTTAACTCCATCCTTATATTTCCAGTTCATCCCCCCCCCCCACTACTTAGTTTAAACACATCGGTGTTGCAGTGGCAAACCTGTCTGCCAGAATGTTGGTCCCCCGCCTATTAATGCGCAACCTGTCCCTTTTGTAAAATTCATCCCTACCCCAAAACAGATCCCAGTGGTCCAAGAATGTAAATCCTTGCTTCCTGCACCAGTTCCTCAGCCACACATTTAGATCCATTATCTCTCTGTTCCTGTCCTCTCCAGCACGAGGAACTGGAATCAAACCGGAGTAACCACCCTGGGAGTCCTGCTTTTCAGCCAGGGGTGGCGTTAGGGTAGAAAGGGAATAGAGAGATAGGGAGAGAGCAGAGTGATGAAAAAGAGGGAGAGAGGGAAGAAGACGGGAAGAGAGGGGTGGAGGAGAGAGCAGTGTGAGAGAGGGGCCAGATGGAGGGAGAAAGAGAGGAGCAGAGGGGGCAGAGAAAGGAGGAAGAGAGTGGAGGGAGAGAGAGGGGAGGGGAGAATGGGAAAGGGAGAGGAGAAGGTAGAGAGGGTCGGGGAGAAGGGGAAAGGGTGGGGAGCGAGTGGAGTTTGAGAGAGGGGAGGGGAGAAGGTGGAGAGAGGGAGGGAGAGAGTTTTTCTGGAGAGATAGGGGAGAGAGGAAGGGTAGTTGGGGTATAGAGGGAGGGGGAGAGAGGGTGAAGGGAGTGTGGGAGTGGGCAGCACGGTGCAGAGAGAGACGCAGCAAGAAATGGGAAGAGAGGGAGAAAGAGGAATAGAAAGGGGAGAAAGGAGAGGGAGAGAGTGATGGAGAGTTGGATGGACAGAAGAGGGGGAGAGATGAGGAGAGGAAGGAGAGAGGGGATGGGAGAGGGTGGGTGAAATACAGGGGAAGAGGGGGCTAGCGGGGAGAGAGAGGGGGATGGTTTGAGGGGAGAAAAAGTGGGGGAGACGGGAAGAGGAAGGAGAGAGGATGGGGAGAGGGAGGGGGGAAAGGGAGGGGGATGTCTAGGAGAGATTGAAGGAGAAATTAGAAGGGGGTGGGAAGAGGGAGAGGGGTGGGGTAGAGGGAGGTGGAGAAATGGGAGAAAGGGGGAGAGATCAGGAGGGGATTAGAGGGGGATGGTGTGAGAGGGGAGAGAAAGGGGGTTGAGATGGGGGAAGGGAGGGAGAGGGAAAGGGGAGCAAGAGAAAGAGGAGAGAGAGGGAGGGGGGAGCCAGAGAAAGAGGAGAGAGAGGGAGGGGGGAGAGAGGGAGAAGGTGAATAGAGTGGAGAGGGGAGAGAGAGAAGGAGGTGGGGCATTGGTGGAGAGGGAAAGAGTTGGGGGGACAGGGAAGAGAGGGGGAGAGGAAGGAGAGAGGGGATGGGAGAGGGTGGATGGAGAGAGAGGAGAAGGAGAGAGAGGGGAAGGAGGGAGCGGGGAGAGAGGAGGTGAGGTAGAGGGAGGGGGAGTGAAGTGAGAAGGGGGGAGATTGGGAGGGGGAGAGATGAGTGGAGGGGAAGGGGAAAGAGAGTGGGACAAAAAGAGCAGGACAGCACGGATGTGGGAGAAAGGGGAGAGGGGGGAGAGGTAAGAAAGAGGTGAGGGAGTGGCATGTTTGTCACAGTCATTGCAGGGGAGAGGGAGCGAGAGGGAGAGAGAGGAGTAGTTATGGGGAAAGGGAGAGGGGGAGAGAGGGAAAGGGGAGAGAAGTGAGGTGGAGAGATATGTGAGAAGTAGAGAAAGGGTTATTGTAGAGAGAGGGGGTAGAAAGAGAGGGAGGAGAGAGGAATAAGAGAGGGGAGGGGGTGAAGAACAGAGAAAGGGGAGAGGAGACAAGAAGAGGTGAGTGGGTGTTCAGAGAGGGGGAGAGGGAGGGAGCGAGAGGGGTGATGTGGTAGAGGGTGAGGGGGTAGACAGGGATGTGGGGGGAGAGAGGGAGAAGGGGTAGAGTGGGATGTCGAGAGAGGGGGAAGGCATAGAGTGGGATGTGGAGGGAGTGGTGAGGAGGTTGAGAGGGATTTGGGGGGAGATGCAGAGAGGGGGGAGAAATGGTGGAAGGGGAAAGAGTGGGAAAGAAAGGGGAGAGAGAGGAGAGGAGAGAGAGGGGAGAGGGTGGGAAAGAGAGATGGGGAGAGGGGGAGGGGGCAGAGAGACAGAGAAGAGAGAGGAATTCTGTTATAATGGAAGTTTGGCAGCGGGACTGGGGAGAGAGGGGGTGGTTTCAGAAAGAGGGAGAGAGAGATATGAGGGGGAGAGAGGGGTGAGGGAGGGGGGCGAGTGGGAAAGAGAGGGGCACAGATGGGCAAAGAGGTTGGGTTATAGAAGGGTGGTGGAAAGGGTAAAGGAGAAAGAGAGTGATGGGGAGAGGGAGGGTATAGAGAGAGGTGGAGATCTAGGCAAGAGATAGGGGAGGGTTTAGGGTACAGAGAGGGGAGTGAGGGGAAAGAGGGGAGAGAGGATGTGAAGAGAGGTGGGAGAGAGAAGGGTGGATGAAAGAGTGAAGGAGAAGAGAGGGAGGAGAGAGAGGGGGAGAGAGAGGAGAGGAAGGGTAGAGGAAGGGGTAGATGGGCAGAGAAAAGGGAAGGGAGAGAGTGAGCGGGGTGAGAGGAGGTGAGAGAGGGTGTAAAGGGGGATAGAGGGAGGGAGGGAGAGGGTTGGAGGGGGAAGCGAGGGGGAAAGCATGGTTGTGGGAGGGGTAGAGAGAGGAGAGGTGGAAGAGAGAGAGGGGAGTGTGGGGTGAGAGAGTAGAAGAAAGGGTGATAGAGAGGACTGAGGGAAGGGAGGGTGGGGCAAAAGGGGGAAGAGAGCGAATAGGGTTGAGAGAGCTGGAGTGAAAAAGGGGGAAAGGGCAGAGGGACGGAGGGAGACAGTGGGGAGAGAGGAGGGTAAAGGGGAGAAAGAGGCGTGGAGCAGAGAGTAAAGGGGGAGAGTGGGAGGGGGACCAAGAGGGCGAGTGATGTGAGAGAGGGGAGGGAGGGGTGAGAGGAGGTAGACAAAGTGGAGAGAGATGAGGGAGAGGATCACAGACAGGACGGGATAGAGTGAGAGAGAGAGAGGGAGAGAGGGCAGGGAGTCAGAGAGGGGGCATAAAGTTAGAGGGACTCGGGGCAGAGAGGGAGAGAGGACACAATAGAGGGGGAAGAGAGGAAGGAGAAAATTGTTGAGAGGGAGGTGGGGAGAGAGGGGTTGGAGTAGAGAGTGGCGGGGAAAGAGAGAGGGAAGGAGGGGAACAATGAGGGGCAGAGAGAAAGGGGTAAAGTGGGAGGGGAGTGGGTACAGAGGAGGAAGAGAGAGGGGGAAGAGTTGGGATGAGGGGTGGAGAGGGGGAGAGAGGGTTAGAGAGGGAGTGTAAGGGAACAGAGAGTGGGTAGGATGGGGAGAGGGAAGGGAAGAAGGAAGGGAGTGTGGGAGAGATGGGGTAGAGAGTGTGTTACAGGGGGATAGAGGGGCAAGAGAGATGGAATGAGGGGATGAGAAGGGAGAGAGAGGCATTTTGTTGTAACATTTATTGAAGGTTGGAAGGAGCTATCGCTGAGCGGAGAGGGAGAGAGGGGGAAGACAGAGGGGAAGAGAGAGTGGCGAAGAGGGGAGACGGATGGGGAGGTGACCGCTGGTGTAAACCATACTCTTGTAAATCACCATCTGTGAAAGAGAGTGATACATTTCCTATGCAGGAAAACTGTGAGAATATTATCCTCTCAATATTTTGCTTGTATATTTCCAATTTTCCAACAAAATTGGACACTGCACTTATTGCTTGAATTAAATTGAAATTCTCACTCCACAGTTTAATATTTAGAATGTTCATTTTGTCGTTCAGATCGGCTAGAGATGACACATTTCCTTGCAGAAGTTCAGTCTCATTTCCTAATCTCTTGTTGCCTTTGAGCAAAAATTCAAACATGGTGTCAAAATATCAAAAGAACATTTTAAGCAGCAGCTTTTTGACAGCCAACACACTTCAATGTGAAGAAGCATGTGTTCAAACTCTTCATCGTTATCTCGGCATTATTGGCAAAATATTCGGCTGTTTTATGGATCAGCTTTAATTTTGTTGATAGCAGATTACAATAATCATGCTTGAAAAATCTTGTTGGCTGAGATTATTGTCTGCAAGATCTTGACAACAAATTACATGATGGATTGCAAACAGACTTGGAATTTTTTTTTCATAAACACCACTAAACCAGTATAGTGACCAGTCATATCTGGTGCTTTATCTGTGCACAAGAAATCATGTTCCTGATCGGCGTACTTTTATCCTTAACATCCATTTTGATCTCATCATAGATTGACTCTCTGCTGATATTTGTTTATAACATTTTTACAAAAGAGAATTTCTTCATTAACTTTTCTATTGTTGATAAATCGTATATATGCCATCAGCAATGTCTCATTGTCTTGCACAGCTGACTCATCCTGTTGTATCCCAAATTCTGATTTTTGTAGCCTTGTGCATAGTTGATACTCAATGTCTTCACTCATTTCATCAATATGATAGACGACAAAGATTGTACTCAGTGGAACTAATTTTAAAATACTAGTATCAATTTTGAGAACAGTGGTGAGCACTTCTGATACAGCAGTCATTGTTAATCTTTCAACTATTGCATGAGATTCTCCACACTGCTATCATTTTAGAAATAGTATAAGAAGCAATGAAACCACTATCAAGGTCATTTTTAGCATTCTTGGCAAATGACTAAAGTAGGTACCGCTTTTCAAATGCTTGTTTAATCTTCTGGAACAGAGTAATATCATAAGTAGCCTTTTCAGGGTGTTTTTTATGAAAGTTCCTGCAATCTTGATGGTTTCAATACTTCATTCGCTGGGACTTTCCTAAGGGCCAGACAGGTTGTGTATGGTGTATTGATAGTGGTGTTTCCAGGGGCAAATGTCTAATACCAGATGGCATGCACTGAAGGTGAGAGGGGGTAGGATGTGAGGGGTAAGTATTTTACTCAGAGAGTGGTGGATGCCTGGAATGCGCTGCCTGGTATGTTAGTAGAAGCAAATCTATTAGAGGCTTTAAAGAGATGTTTAGATAGGCACATGCATAAGAGGAAGATGGTGGGATATGGAAGTTGTGTACTAAGAAGGATTAGTTTTTGGGGGAATTTTGATTTACTTTTTAGCTGGTTCATTATGGGCTGAAGGGCCTTTTCCCATGCTGTACTGTGCGATGTTGCATTTTGTTTGCAAAAGACAGAAGTAATTTCTCTGGTGTGAAATCCCCATGATTTTCATTCATTTTGGAGAGCTGTATTCATCAGTAAAAATGGCTTCCAAGAGAAAGTATGTTTGGTTTACCCTGTGCATGGGCAGTGGAATATTCACTTGCAGACAGCAGTAATCCTGCATTCTTTTCATACCAATCCATCTGATGTGGTTATGAGGATAGAAAAACTGCAGCAGATATGTAGGTCCTGGGGATATGTGTTAGGCAATCTCATTCCATCTGTGCTACTCGTGACCATTGAACTGACCATCTATATAACAAAATTAACTTGTGCTCCAGATTTATTACCAAGTAAATCTAGTCATGGGATGAAACAAAGTAATACAGAGGAAGGCAAAAAGATACTTAGAATCTCTATGTATAAAGGCAAAACTTGGTGTACTGCAGGCATAAATAGTCGTGATGGAACATGATGTTGTAGATGATGACAGCACAGGCTCTCAGTGAAGAGAACTGTGCTCTACACGGTCGGGGATGAAAATTTAACATTCCTGGATACATGGTGTTTAGAAAAGATTGGGAAGGGGAAAAGATTGAAAATTGGCAAGTAACACATTGACAATAGAATTTCAAACAGGTAGCGCAATTGTGTAAATGGGTGTAGAGAATAAAATATAACAAGGGAGAGAGAGAAGGGAGAAAGAGAGGGGAGTGTGATCAAGTAAGAGGAAGAGGGAGGAGAGAGAGAGGGGGAAAGATGGGGAGGTACAGAGAATGAGGGAGGGGAGGAGAGGGGAGAGGGAGGAGAGAGAGAGAGGAAGACAGAGGGAGGGAGCAGGAGAGAGGAGTAGAGGAGGGGAGAGGGAGACAGGATAAGGTAGGGGGAAAAGGAGGATAGGGAGAGGAGAGATGGGGTAGTGGAGGAGAGGCCAAGAGATGGGAAAAGGGAAACGGGAATAGGAACCCGGGAAGATGGAGAACTGGAGGGAAGAAAAAGGGAAGCTGAGAGGGGGAGGGGCATTTCTCTTTGTGTCGTTGTGAGGGTTAATATGTTATTGTGGCATGACAAGCGAGAGAGAAAAAACTGGTTCAGTCTTGTGATTTCAGCAGCCACTTTCCTAAAAGCAGAGTGATTATGTCAGCAGTAGACAAGACAAAAGTCGATATGGGAAGTTGTCCTTCCTCTTCCAGTTGGAAGCCTAGAGCCACAACAACAGCAGCCTGACTGGGCTGCCTGTCTCAGCAATGAGCAAAACGAGACTTCAAAGCATTGTATAGGCTATCATCTGCTGTGGCAATTGGTTATCAAGTGCCTGCTTCACCTGAAAGGGCCATGTGTGGAATGAGGAAATGCCATGAGAAGGAGGGTAGTTAGTGCACAGCCAAAAACATGGACTATATCACTGCAGGTGATAAAAACTTATTGTCACAACGTGTCTACAACTCGGCAATCTCATCCGACCTTACTGACCAAACAGACACTATTGGGGATGCATAAACTAGCTCCCATGGTGCCCAACAGTTCCCCTTGACTTGCAGTGTGGAACGGGTTCATGCAATTTAATCGTTGGTACATCAAGTACACCTGTTGGTACATCAAGTGCACCCTCTCAACATTCTCTACAGAGCTACACAAAACAATTGCACAACAATACAGTGCTGACCGATGCTAAAAGATGAAACTGAGTCAATCAGATTACCTGCCAACCTGAGGATTCCTCTTGAGGTGTTCAAAGTGACCTTGGCCTCATAAGTGTGGTCAAGAACCATCTCTGGGGATTATGAGACCTTATGTGATTGTTCAATCACCTTAACTGGAATAGTATAAAGGTAGCTTGCCGAACACCAGCTCTATCCTAACTAACATTCAGGTTCCAATCAGAATACTTGTCAACGTAATTTTCACGGTTGTGATCATCTTCATCCTCACCTCGCCATTCTTTTGGGTACAGCTACCATCATTCCATCGATGTTAAATAGCTGCTTTCATCATCTTCCGATAGGCATTCCCAGTTTGTGTTCTTTTAAAATTTAATTTAGCCCATTTGTTGTGGATAAATACATACGGGACGATACCTACGAGTATGAAGGTGGTGAGGCCTTGAATTCTAATCCCACTAAGGAACAGAAACTACAGAAAGTGCATCAAAACAAGACGGTTTTATTTTGACCCCATCAGATCAGAGATGCCCCATGTGTTTTATTTGTAATACTCTACTGTCTAATGAAGCCATGAAATCATCAAGAATGCAGAAACACTTTTGTAAAAGGCCCCCTGGAAAGGCTACTTATGGTATTATGCAGTTCCAGAAGATTAAACAAGCATTTGAAAAGTGTTAGATACTTCAGTCATTAGCCAAGAAAGCTAAAAATGACCTTGATAGTAGGCTCATTGATTCGTATAACATGCCCAAAATGACAGCAAAGTGTGGAAAATCTCATACAATTGTTGAAAGATTAATAATGCACGCTGTATCAGAAGTGTTCTCAAAATGGATACCAGTATTTTAACATCAATTCCTCTGAGTAATAACTCTGTAGCTCATCGTGTTGATAAAATGAATGAAGACATTGAGTATCAACTAGGCACAAAGCTACAGAAAATAGAATTTGGGCTACAATTTGGATGAATCAACTATGTGAGACAATAAGGCATTGCTAACGGCATACGTATGGATTAACAAAAATGGAAAAGTTTCTGAAGGGTTTCTTTCTTTCTTTTTCAGTCTTTTCATTATTATTATTAATATCAACAAAATAAAATTGATACATAGATAATAGGATTACAAACATACACGTTTCAACTGAACATGAAAGAATACATGAGCAATGGTTACAGTATAAATGAGTATTCCCAAATCATGGACGATACAATTTACAAATAAACAAGGCAAACCTAGGTATATCATAAAATAAATTAAAAAAACAGAAAAAGGAAAAAGAAAAAAATATGCAAAAAAACTCATCTAATAATCTAATAACTAATAAGGAAACAAAACAAAAAAAGAAAAAACGAGAAAAAGAAAAAATGGGAAAAAAGGGCTGTTTATAATATCTCACAAAAATACAAAATCATCAGTGTCGTCAACTCCGATCCTCTCAACATATATAAAATCGAAACTGCAAAAACAAATAGGCTTGGAACAGGGTCATATTACATCATATGAAAATATTGAATAAATGGTCTCCATATCTTTTCAAATTTAATAGAAGTATCAAATACAACACTTCTAATTTTTTCTAAATTTAGACATAAATTTCTAAATTTATGAAAACCAATGAAATACGGTAGGAGGATTAATTTCTTTCCAATTCAACAAAATAGATCTTCTAGCCATTAATGAAAGAAATGCAATCATTTGACAAGTGGAAGAGGATAAATGGAATGAGTCCATCATTGGTAAACCAACAACTGCAGTAATAGGATGAGGTTGTAAATCAATGTTCAATACCGTAGAAATAATATCAAAAATGTCTTTCCAATATTTTTTCAAAAGCGGACACGACCAGAACATATAAGTTAAAGACACTATCTCAGAATGACATCTGTCACAAATAGGATTTATATAGGAATAAAAATGGGCCAATTTATCCTTGGACATATGAGCCCTATGCACAACCTTAAACTGTAATAATGAATGTTTAGCACATATAGATGATGTATTAACTAATTGAAGAATTTTATCCCAATTCTCAATAGGGATAGTAAGGTTAAGTTCTTTTTCCCAATCATTTTTAATCTTATAGAAGGGCTCTGAACATATCTTCATAATTATATTGTAAAGTTTTGATATTAGCCCTTTCTGAGAAGGATTTAGTTCAAACAAATCCTTCAAAATACCTGAAGACACAAAATTTGGAAAAGTAGGAAGTACAGTATTTAAGAAATTCCTAATCTGTAAATATCTCAAAAAATGAAATCTAGGCAAATTATATTTATTAGAAAATTGTTCAAAAGACATATAACAATTATCCAAAAATCAGAAAATCGTAGTAATCCTTTAGTCTTCCAAGCTGAATAAGCTTGGTCTATAATAGAAGGATAAAAAAAGCAATTGGATACAATAGGAATATTTAAAACAAACTGAGTCAACCTAGAAAATTTCCGAAATTGAAACCATATACGTATAGTATGTTTAACTACCGGGTTGTCAATTCGTTTCAGCAATTTAGAAAGAGCAAAGGGAAGAGAAGTCCCTAAAATAGAACCCAATGCAAATCCTTGTACAGATTTAATTTCCAGGTTCAACCAATGAGGGCTAAAAGATATATCCCAATCGTTTAACCAACATATCAAATATCGGATATTAACTGCGCAATAATAAAATCTAAAATTAGGCAATGCCAATCCATCTTCCTTCCTTGCCTTCTGTAAATATTTTTTACCTAATCTAGGATTTTTATTCTGCCATACATATGAGGAAATTTTTGAATCAACATTAGCAAAAAAGAGATTTCAGAATAAAAATTGGTACCGCTTGAAATATATATAAAAACTTGGGTAAAATAACCATCTTAATAGCATTAATCCGAACTATCAGAGATAAAGATACTGGTGACCATTTAGTAAACAAACATCTAATCTGATCGATTAAGGGTAAAAAAAAATAACCTTAAATAAGTCCTTATAGTTTTTTTGTGATTTTCATCTCTAAGTAAATAAAAGAATCAATAACTAATTTAAAAGGTAAGTTTCCATAAATTGGAACCTGTCTATTTAAAGGAAACAATTCACTCTTATTAAGATTTAATTTATACACGGAAAAATCACTAAATTGAGCCAACAATGATATAACTGCAGGAATGGATTTCTCAGGATCAGAAATAAATAATAATAAATCATCTGCATATAATGATAGCTTACGTATATCTGTCCCACGATTAATGCCAAAAATGTTCTGTGATTCTCTGATTGCAATTGCCAAGGGTTCTAAAGCAATATCAAATAATAATGGACTAAGAGGACAGCCTTGTCTAGTACCCCGAAATAAACGAAAAAAGGGAGCTCTTTGATTGTTAGTAAGCACCGAGGCTACTGGAGTATGATATATCAGTTTAATCCAGGAAATGAATGTTGGACTAAAATTAAACTTCTCAAGCACATTAAATAAGTATGGCCATCCAACTCTATCAAATGCTTTCTCCGCATCTAATGAAATGACACATTCTGAAGTGCTATCTGAAGGAGTATAAACAATATTCAATAATCTCCTAACATTGGAAAAAGAATAGCGATTTTTAATAAAACCAGTTTGATCTTCTGAAATAGTTTGGGGTAATACCTTCTCCAGCCTGCATGCCAGTAACTTGGAAAAGATTTTGTAATCTACATTCAATAAAGATATTGTTCTATAGGATGCACAGTCAGTAAGGTCTTTATCTTTCTTCAATATTAAAGAAATGGAAGCTCTATAAAAAGATTGTGGCAGATTGCCCAATCTAATTGCTTCTTCAAAAACCCTGCATAACCAAGAAGAAAGAGTAGCAGAAAAACATTTTAAAAAGTCTACTGTATACCCATCTGGACCTGGTGCTTTCCCAGAATTCATAGAGAAAATAACCCCTTTAATTTCTGCATCCATAATAGGAGTTTCTAATATTGAAAGATCATCTGATGATAATTTTGGAAAATTCAATTTCCCAAGAAAATCACACATGGTATTATGATCATGCGGGAATTCGGAATGATACAGGGGGGTATAAAAATCTTGAAATGATTTGTTTATCTCATCATGGTTAACTGTCAGATCCCCATTCTGCTGACGGATCTTAGTAATTTGACGTTTAACCAAAGCATTCTTCAATTGACTAGCTAACAGTTTACCCAATTTATCACTATGTATATAAAAATCAGATCTGGTTTTCATTAATTGATTTTCAATCGCAGATGTAAGTAATAAACTATGTTCCATTTGAAGTTCAACCCTTTGTTTGTAAAGCTCCTTACTGGGAGTAATCGAATATTTCTTGTCAATCTCTTTAATTTTATCAACCAATAAAAGAGCTTCCTTCTTAATGCGTTTTCTCAGACCAACAGAGTAAGAGATAATCTGTCCACATATATATGCTTTAAAAGTGTCCCAACGTGTTCCGCAAGAAATATCATCTGTGAAAAGCAAAGGGTAGCGGTGAATGGGTGTTTCTCGGAATGACAGGTGGTGACTAGTGGGTTGCCACAGGGCTCGGTATTGGGACCACAGCTGTTTACCATTTACGTTAACGATTTGGATGAAGGGATAGAAAATAACATCAGCAAATTTGCTGATGATACTAAGCTGGGTGGCAGTGTGACATGTGATGAGGATGTTAGGAGAATTCAGGGTGACTTGGATAGGCTGGGTGAGTGGGCAGATACTTGGCAGTTGGCGTTTAATGTGAATAAGTGTGAGGTTATCCACTTTGGAAGTAAGAACAGGAAGGCAGATTATTATCTGAATGGTATAGAGTTGGGTAAGGGAGTAATACAAAGAGATCTTGGAGTCCTTGTTCATCAGTCACTGAAGGTGAATGAGCAAGTGCAGCAGTCAGTGAAGAAGGCTAATGGAATGTTGGCCTTTATTACAAAGGGAATTGAGTACAAGAGCAAGGAAATCCTCTTGCATTTGTACAGAGCCCTGGTGAGACCACACCTGGAGTATTGTGTACAGTTTTGGTCTCCAGGGTTAAGGAAGGACATCCTGGCTGTAGAAGAAGTGCAGCGTAGATTCACAAGGTTAATTCCTGCGATGTCGGGACTGTCTTACGCAGAGAGGTTAGAGAGACTGGGCTTGTACACACTGGAATTAAGGAGATTGAGAGGGGATCTGATTCAAACATATAAGATTATTAAGGGATTGGACAAGATAGAGGCAGGAAATATGTTCCAGATGCTGGGAGAGTCCAGTACCAGAGGACATGGTTTGAGAATAAGGGGTAGGTCATTTAGGACAGAGTTAAGGAAAAACTTATTCTCCCAGAGAGTTGTGGGGATCTGGAATACACTGCCTCGGAAGGTAGTGGAAGCCAATTCTCTGGATGCTTTCAAGAAGGAGCTAGATAGGTACCTTATGGATAGGGGAATCAAGGGATATGGGGACAAGGCAGGAACCGGGTATTGATAGGAATTGATCAGCCATGTCTCAAAATGGCGGTGCAGGCTTGAAGGGCCGAATGGTCTACTTCTGCACCTATTGTCTATTGTCTATTGAATTAGTTGAAAAGAAGAAATCGATCTGTTCCTTCATAAATTTAATAAAATCCGGATCTTGCAGTAAGGTAGAATCAAATCGCCATTGTCTAGCACTAGAAGCTGTATCCATAAATTTAATAGAAAGTTTTAATGGAGCATGGTCAGAGATGGCTATAATATCATAATTACAACCAATTACCGATGGAATAAAACAAGAGTCAATAAAAAATAGTCAATTCTCGAGTAGGAATGATAAACGTGTAAGAAAAATGAAAACTCTTTGTCCTTAGAATGCCGAAATCTCCAAATATCAAAAATTCCATTATCAGTCAAAGAAGAGTTAATACAAGTGGCCGACTTATTAGGTAAAGTCTGAGTAGATATAGATTTGTCCAACAAAGGATTTAAACAACAATTAAATTCACCACCCATTATTAACTTATATTCATTTAGATTAGGTAGAGAAGTAAATAAGGACTTAAAAAAATTGGAACAATCCACATTAGGAGCATAAACATTAACCATCGCAACTTTTTTGTTAAAAAGTAAGCCAATAATTAACAAAAATCTACCATTCGGGTCTGAAAAGATATCGTGTTGGACAAATGCAATAGAGGAGTCAATAAAAATTGGAACTCCCTTTACTTTAGCATTCGAATTCAAATGGTACTGTTGATCCCTCCAAAACCTAAAAAAGGGATAATTATCCTCTTTCCTCACATGAGTTTCTTGTACAAAAATAATATGAGCATTAAGTCTTTGGAATAATTTGAAAATATTTTTCCGTTTAATCGGATGGTTTAAGCCATTAGTATTCCAAGAGACAAAATTAATGGTCTGAGCCATATTTCTGAAATCAACCATTTGGTATATAAAGGGTTAACCAAATTATGAACTCAAGCACCCGGAAGAGGAACAAACATAAGGGGCGGACCCGGAAGTGATGACATCGCGGACATTTTAGTAGTTTAAATCAGCCCAAATGAAGAAACTAAAAAAAACTGATGTAAGGAACATAAGATTTAGGAAAAAATACCCCACCCTCCACCCAAGAGGAAAAAAGAACACCCCAGCCAGGAAAAGGCTGGGAGAAAAGAGAGATGAAACTAAATCTATCCCCATATCAGCAGAAGACAACTCCGTATATAAAGGATAAAAAAAATCCACTCAAACTCTAAAGAAATAATGATCACTATACTAAAACCAAATTTCTTAATATAATTGATAGTAAAAAAAAACAGAAAGAATATATTCACTAGTAACTTATAAATTGGGTTAAAACCCAAACAAACCAAACAAAATTTAAACTGATAAGAAATGCATTATAGGAAGAAGACGAGAGAAAAAAAATGGCGACATAAAAAAAAGCCAAAAATATTTTAGAGAAGAAACCACCATTTTAGTAAAAAAAATTCACCTTCGAATGATTAATAATAATAATAAAGATAAAGTACAGTGGTTGAAGTAAGTAAAATAAAAAGATTAGTATGTCAAAAAAAACTTTAATTAGAGTATCAAATATAGAGTAAACCTACACCAATAGCCAGAAACAAAATCTGGTTTTGGAAACAAAAACCATCTTGCACGATCAAAATCACTCATTTATTAGAGATGAGAATCCGTAGCAGTAGGGAAGTTCTCATTCAGAAAGTTTCTCGCTTCAGATGTAGAAAGGAAAATACGCCGTGGTGCATTCGGAGGTGAGATTCTGAGCTTCACAGGGTATAAGAGCGCTGGTTTTAGATTTTTCTCATAACATTCGGACATCAGAGGTTTAAAAAGAAGCCTTGCCTTCATTACTTCTGGACGAAAATCTTCCACTAATCGAAAATTGTGATCTTGAAATTTGACCATCCCTACACGCCGAGCCACACGAATAAGTTGTTCTTTAACATGCACATAGTGAAATCGGACAATTACAACCGGTGGTTTAGCTGAAGCACTTGGTGATCGATGCATAATTCTGTGAGTGCAATCAAGTAATGGAGGACTGTCTGGGAATACAGAAGGGAACGCATCCTTTAAAAGTTGAGCAAAGTACTTTGAGGGGTCCCCTTGTTCAATACCTTCCGGGAGACCAAGTATGCGTAAGTTCTGTCTTCTGGACCGATTCTCAAAGTTGATACTCTTGGCTTTAAGTGTTTCCACCTGTTTAATCATCGAAAGTAATTTCTGCTCCAGTTTTTCAATTATCAAGTCTCGCTTCTGAGCGTCCTCTTGCAAAGTTGCGATTAGAACTTGCTGCTGGTTAACTACTGAATCTGTCTTATCCATATAATCTTGAAAAACCTTTATATCTTGTTTAAAATTTTGTCGTTGTTCTTCAAATATTTCATTTAAAACCTCCAATAATATTTCATAAGTCAATTCAGTGCGCTTAGGATCGGTCTTTTTCTTCTTCCCGTTCCCGTTAGGATCCTTCCCAGATCTAAGATCGCCCTTTAGATCTAAGAGCCATTTCTGTATTCATTTCTTCAAAAATTCACAATAAACTCTTAAAGATAAGTTCAAAGAAGTAGCAAGAATCTTTTGGTGTAGGTAAAAGTTAAATAAGGGTGATCATAGGTTAAGAAAAGTAAACGTTATGGAGCGAATCTGAAACAGTGCTCACTCCATGAGCGTCTCCTGCTGACCGAAGGGTTTCTTTTTAGTAAAAAGTTAAAAGCAAATATCAACAGAGAATCAATGTACGATGGGCTCAGAATGCATATTGAGGATAAAAGTATTCCGATTAAGGACATGATTTCTTGTGCAACATATGGAGCACCATTTATGACAGGTCACCATTCTGGTTTAGTGGCATTTATGAGCAAAAGAAATTCCAAGTCTGCTTGAAATCTATTGTCTAATTTGTCATCAACATCTCACAGACTAAAGCTCAGCCAGCAACATTTTTCAAGCATGATTCTTGTAATGCCTGCTATCAACAAAATTAAAGCTGATCCATTAAATAGCAAAATATTTTCCCTGTTAAGCCAAGATAATGAAGAGTTGAAATTCTTCCTTCTTCACACTGAAGTGTGCTGGTTGCCAAAAGGCTACTGTTTAAAATGTCTCCTGGATATTTTGATACTATGGTTGAATTCTTGTTCAAAGTCAACATGGGATTGGGAAACAAAATTGAACTTCTACATTAACTTCCTGATGAAGTGTCTCGGCCCGAAACATCGACAGCGCTTCTACCTATATATTGCCTGGCCTACTGCGTTCCACCAGCATTTTGTGTGTGTTGCTTGAATTTCCAGCATCTGCAGATTTCCTTGTGCTTGCTTTCTACATTAAGATGTGGCATATCTAGCTGATCCGTATGACAAAATAAACATTCTAAATCTGAAACTGTATAGTGAAAATTTCAATTTAATTCAGGCAGAAGTGCCATGCAGTCTTCGTTTTTTATTGTAAAATTGGAAATGTACAAGAAAAAAATTGAAAGGAGAATATTCCTAGTTTCCTTGCATGGGAAATATGGCACTCTCTTTCACAGACAATGATTTGCAAGAGTACAGCTTACACCTGCAGTCGCTGAAAAGGGATCTTCAGAATCATTTCAAGGATTTAAATGATTGGGAATTTCCGGAAAAGGCAATTGATCTATTTCTTTGCAAGGTTGAAGAACAGGAAGAGAGCTTGAAAGATGAAATTATTGAAATTCAGAATGGTGAAGAAACAATAATGCTTCCCAAAAATCAAACACGAGGAAATCTGCAGATGCTGGAAATTCAAACAACACACAAAATGCTGGTGGAACACAGCAGGCCAGGCAGCATCTATAGGGAGAAGCGCTGTCGACGTTTCGGGCCGAGACCCTTCGTCAGGACTAACCGAAAGGAAAGATATTAAGCAAACTATCTTTCCCTTCAGTTAGTCCTGACAAAGGGTCTCGGCCCAAAACATTGACAGCGCTTCACCCTATAGATGCTGCCTGGTCTGCTGTGTTCCACCAGCATTTTGTGTGTGTTGTTGCTTTCCAAAAATGTCGGCTTTTGTGGTGTGTGGCTACACCGTCATATGAAGTTTCTTGGTCTTCACAGAAAAGTCAAACTGATCTTCATTACATTTCCATCCTCCTATCCTGTTGGAAGATGCTTCAGAACAGAGAATTACATACTCACAAAGAACAGGCCTCTTGGACATTGCTACACATGGGGACTTAAGGCTTTTGTTGTCACAACTTGAACGAGATACATCAACCCTTGCTAAAAACTATCAAGCTCAGGGATCATAGAACCGTAGAACCATAGAACATTACAGCACAGAAACAGACCTTTTGGCCCTTCTTGGCTGTGCCAAACCATTTTTCTGCCTAGTCCCTCTGACCTGCACCTGGACCATATCTGTCCATACACCTCTCATCCATGTACCTGTCCAAGTTTTTCTTAAATATTAAAAGTGAGCCCACATTCACCACTTCATCTGGTAGCTCATTCCACACTCCCACCACTCTCTGTGTGAAGAAGCTCCCACTAATGTTCCCTTTAAACTTTTCCCCCTTCATCCTTAACCCATGTCCTCTGTTTTATTTCTTCCCTACCCTCAGTGGAAAAAGCCTGCTTGCATTCTCTCTATCTCTATCTATACCCATCATAATTTTATATACTTCTATCAAATCTTCCCTCATTCTTCTATGCTACAGAGAATAAAGTCCTAGCCTATTCAACCTTTCTCTGTAACTCAGTTTCTCAAGTCCCGGCAACATCATTGTAAACCTTCTCTGCACTCTTTCAAACTTATTAATATCCTTCATGTAACTCGGTGACCCTAACTGTACACAATACTCCAAATACAGCCTCACCAATGTCTTATACCAGGGGTGTCAAACTCATTTTAGGTCACGGGGCGGATTGAGCAAAATGCAGCTTCATGCGGGCCGGATCAGTCGGACGCTTGCGAACGCAGCTTTCGTTGCCTCTGTTTTTTCAGCCTGCTCTCATGTGTCTCAGTCTCTGCTATAACTACAAAGTGTTTCACTTTACAAATTCCGTTTCTTATGAAGAAGACTGCCGAGCAAGACTGCCGAATAAACACTAAAAACCCTGAAAACCTGGTACCTGAATAAACTCAGCATTAGCCATATCATACGCCATAGGTGCTTCGATTAGATAGATAGATAGATAGATACTTTATTCATCCCCATGGGGAAATTCAACTTTTTTTCCAATGTCCCATACACTTGTTGTAGCAAAACTAATTACATACAATACTTAACTCAGTAAAAAATATGATATGCATCTAAATCACTATCTCAAAAAGCATTAATAATAGCTTTTAAAAAGTTCTTAAGTCCTGGCGGTTGAATTGTAAAGCCTAATGGCATTGGGGAGTATTGACCTCTTCATCCTGTCTGAGGAGCATTGCATCGATAGTAACCTGTCGCTGAAACTGCTTCTCTGTCTCTGGATGGTGCTATGTAGAGGATGTTCAGAGTTTTCCATAATTGACCGTAGCCTACTCAGCGCCCTTCGCTCAGCTACCGATGTTAAACTCTTCAGTACTTTGCCCATGACAGAGCCCGCCTTCCTTACCAGCTTATTAAGACGTGAGGCGTCCCTCTTCTTAATGCTTCCTCCCCAACACGCCACCACAAAGAAGAGGGCGCTCTCCACAACTGACCTATAGAACATCTTCAGCATCTCACTACAGACATTGAATGACGCCAACCTTCTAAGGAAGTACAGTCGACTCTGTGCCTTCCTGCACAAGGCATCTGTGTTGGCAGTCCAGTCTAGCTTCTCGTCTAACTGTACTCCCAGATACTTGTAGGTCTTAACCTGCTCCACACATTCTCCATTAATGATCACTGGCTCCATATGAGGCCTAGATCTCCTAAAGTCCACCACCATCTCCTTGGTCTGGGTCTGGGGCCAGCTTTAATAGTAATCAGATATTATCTCACGGGCCAAAGATAATTCCACCACGGGCCGGATTTGGCCCGTGGGCCTTGAGTTTGTCATATATGTCTTATACAATCTCACCATAACATCCCAACTTTTATACTCAATACTTTGATTTACAAAGGCCAATATACCAAAAGCTCTCATTACTCTCCAATCTACCCATGACGCCACATTCAGGGAATTTTGTATCTCTATTCCCAGATCCCTCTGTTCTACTGCAATCCTCAGTGCCCTACCATTTACCTTGTATGCTCTACCTTGTTTTTTCCTTCCAAAGAGCAATACCTCACAATTGTATGTATTAAACTCCATCTGCCATTTTTCAGCCCATTTTTCCAGCTGGTACAGATCCTTCTGCAAGCTTTGAAAACCTTCCTCATAGTCCACTACACCTCCAATCTTTGTATCATCAGCAAATTTGCTGATCCAATTTATCACATTATCATCCAGATCATTGATATAGATGACAAATAACAATGGACCCAGCACTGATCCCTGTGGCACACCACTAGTCACAGGCCTCCACTCAGAGTAGCAATCCTCCACTACCACTCTCTGGCTTCTCCCATTGAATCAATGTCTAATACAATTTACTACCTCACTGAATCTTCCTAACTAACCTCCTATGTGGGACCTTGTCAAAGACCTTACTGAAGTCCATGCAGACAACATCCACTGCCTTCCCTTCATCCACTTTCCTTGTAACCTCCTCGAAACACACCAATGGATTTGTTAAACATGATCTACCATGCACAGAGCCATGTTGACTCTCCCTAATAATTCCCTGTCTATCTAAATACTTGTAGATTCCATCTCTTAGTACTCCTTCCAATAATTATCCTACTACCAATGTCAAACTTACCGGCTTATAATTTATACCAACATTTTAAATATATCTGCCAGGGCCCCTGCAATTTCAACACCAGTCTCCTTCAAGGTCTGAGGGAATACCCTATCAGGCCCTGGGGATTTATCTACTCTGATTTGCCTCAAGATAGCAAACACCTCTTCCTCTTCAATCTGTATAGGTTCCATGACCTCACTACTTGTTTGCCTTATTTCCATTGACTCAATGCCAGTTTTCTTAGTTAATACAGACGCAAAAAATCCACTTAAGATCTCCCCCATTTCTTTTGGTTCCATACATAGCTGACCACTCTGATCTTCAGGAGAACCAATTTTATCCCTTAGTGTCCTTTTGTTCTTAATATACCTGTAGAATCTCTTTGGATTATCCTTTACCTTGACTGCCAAAACTACCTCATGTCTTCTTTTACCCCTCCTGATTTTTTTCTTAAGTATTTTTTTGCACTTTTTATACTCCTCAAGTACCTTATTTGCTCCCTGTTTCCTATACATGTCATACATCCTTCTCTTCTTCTTTATCAGAGTTCCAATATTGCTAGAGAACCAAGGTTCCTTATTCACTTTGCCTTTAATCCTGACAGAAACATACAAACTCTGCTCTCTCAAAATTTCTCCTTTGATGGCCTCCCATTTACCAACAATATCCTGGCCAGAGAACAACCTGTCCCAATCCACGCTTTTTAGATCCTTTCTCAGTACTTCAAATTTGGACTTTTTCCAGTTTAGAAACTCAACCCGAGGATCAGATCTATCTTTATCCATGATCAAGTTGAAACTAATAGTGTTATGATCACTGGAACCAAAGTGTTCCCCTACACACACTTCCGTCACCTGTCCTAACTCGTTTCCTAATAGGAGATCTAATATTGCATCCACTCCAGTTGTTACCTCTATATATTGATTTAGAAAGCTTTCCTGAACACATTTCACAAACTCCTACCTGTCATGACCTTAACAGTCTGGGAGTCCCAGTCAATATGTGGGAAATTATAATCCCCTGCTATCACAACTTTATGTTTCCTGCAGTTCTCTGCTATCTCTTCAAAGTTGGGCACATAGTTGGATAAGATGGAAAAAGAATCAAAAGCAACAGTCAGCATTTTCTAAACACAAGATATTCTGCAGATGCTGGAAATCCAAAGTAACAGACACAAAATGCTGGAGCAACACAGCAGGTCAGACAGCATCTATAGAAATGAGTCAACAGTCCATGTTTCAGGCTGTGATCCCTCTTCAGGACTGAAGTAAAAATGGGGAAGACAGGAAAATAAAAAGGTGGGGGAGAGCAGGGAAGGAAGGTTAGCTGGAAGGTGATGGGTGAAGCCAGGTGGGTAGGAAAGGTGAAGGGCTGGAGAAGAAGAAATCTGATAAGAGAGGAGAGTGGAGTCAGGGGAAGTGATAGGGAGGTGAAAAGAGGAAAAATGCCAATGAAAATAGAAGAGAAGGGGAAGTGGAGGTGACAAAATTTAGTGGGGTGCAACAATAGACAAAGGAATTGCAGAGGGATTGATCACTGCAGGAAACAGAGAGGGTGGGAGAAAGGTAAAGATATGTTTCTTGGTTGGATCCCTTTGGAGATGACAGAAGTTGCAGAGGATGATGCATTGTATGAGGCAGCTCCTGGTGTGGTAGGTAAGGACAAGCAGGATTCTGTCACTGTTAAGGAGGTGGGAAGACCAGTGAGCATAGGCATTGGGGAAGTAGAAGAGATGTGGGTGAGGGCAGCATCACTAGTACAGGAATGGAAACCCCATTCTTTGAAGACGGAAAACTCTGATGTCCTGGAAATGAATGCTGCTTCTTGGGAGCAGGTGAGGTGGTATCAAAGGAACTGAAAAAAGAGCATTGCATTTTTACAGAAGATGGGGTGGCAAGGGGCGTAGTCAAGGTAACTGTGGGAATTGTAGGTTTTTAAAAGATATTGATTGACAGTTTGTCTCCAGAGATTGAGACACAGAGACTGAGCAAGGGGAAAGTGTTGTCAGAAGAGGACCAAGTGAATTTAAGAGCAGGTTGGAAGTTAGAGGCAAAATTAATCAAATTGATGAGCTCAGCACAGGTGCATGAAGCAGCACCAATGAAGTCATCAATGTAGTGGGAGAAGAATTGGGGAGTATTACCAGGGAAGGCTTTGAACACGGATTGTTCTGCATAGCCAACAAGAAGGCAGGCATAGTGGGGCCCATCAAGTGTCTATGGCTACCCCTTGAGTTCTGAGAAAGTGGGAAAACCCAAAGGAATAATTGTTGAGGGTGAGGAGCAGTTATGCCAGATGGAGAAGGGTGGTGGCAGAGGGGAGTTAGTTGGTTCTTTTGTTAAGAAAGAAGCGGAGAGCTTTGGAACCAGAGGGGATAACTTCACTCAACTTCACTTCATCATTGAACTGTTCCCACAAGCTGTGGACTCACTTTCAAGGATTCTTCAGATTCAGATTCAGATTCAATTTATTGTCATTTAGAAACCATAAATGTAATGCAGTTAAAAATGAGACAATGTTCCTCCAGAATGATATCACAAAATGATATGACAAAACAGACTACAGTAGAAAATCCATGTAACGTTTGACAATCCCCAATCCAGAGTTCGGAGAGGCTGCTGTGTATTAATATCGCGCTACCGTCTTCGCGCGTTCCCCGGAAAGGAGCTCCAAAGCCACCAGACAAACAAGACCAAAAACTAAAGCTACAAGACCTGCACAAAACCACATAGTTACAACATATATTTACAATAGTGCAAACAATAACATAATTGATTTAAAAAAACCAGACTATAGGCACAGTAAAAATAGTCCAAAGATGTTAAAGGACTATAAGTTCAAAAGAAATCACCACACAGTTTCCACAAGTCCCCAGGGTCCCGACAGACTCGCCATCCCACGCAGGCGGCAGAAGGGAATACCCCCGCTATGGATTTCCAGGGCGCCGCCCGACTCAGCCTCGCAGACACAGCACACACCGAAAGCTCTGTCGAACCCATCCTCGCAGACGCAGTACACACCGAAAGCGACCTGACCGGAGTGGACTCCGTGTCCGTTAAACCTCCGAGCCGACGACCATCCCCTCCGGCAAAGCTTCTCCGAGCACCATCCTCTGCCAAGCGTATTAAAACGGCCCCACCAACGGCCATCGGCAACGCGACCTCGAGGACTGGGGGCCTGTTCTTCCCAGCAGAGTCCCGGACCTCACAGCAGCAGCAGCAACGAAGAAGGTCTTCCTGGAGATTTCCCGATGTTCCTCCGTGCTCCCACGTCCGTTTTCAATCGATTATGATTGCGCATGGCACCCCACTTCACAAATAACAGATAATCAGCTCCGGAGTGGCCGTTGCAAGCTGCGTCGCGCTGCCATCCTGGAATATTGATCTCACGTTCTCAATATTTATTGTTTGTTTGTTTGTTTATTTATTGATAGATTGATTGATTAATTAATTAATTAATTAATTCTTTCATTTAACACACTGGCTGAATGTCCAAGTTGATGCTGTCTTTCATTGATTCTATTATGTTTATTATTCTATTATGGATTTATTGAGAATACCCACAAGAAATTGAATCTCAGATTTGTACATGGTGACATGTATATACTTCAATAAGAAATTTACTTTGAACTTTCCAGTAATGAAACGAAGTAACAGAATCGGCTTCATTGCCCATATTTATACTTTTAAACACATCTCTACTTTAAGAAATTATAGGCATGGATAAAATGAAATGGGAAGACAGAAGGCAGAATTATACTCTAATGTGGTCACATTTACGAAGGCACTTATAAAATTGAGAATGAGTTTGGTTAACCAACTATTCATAAAAAATGACTGGAGAGATGCAAACGTTTGCCAGCTTTCAAAAACAGGACTGCTACTGGTGATGCATCTCTAAAACTCTAACCTAGTGATTCCCAGTGGGGGCAGTTACATATCCTAAGGGGGCATTAGGGGAAATAGAAGTTCAAGTTCATGATTATTGGGGGACAATAAGTGGCAGTCTAAATTGAGGCACAAGACCTGACTGATCATTAGCACAGCAGGCACTTCCAGGTAAATGCATGAGGCACTGGAACACAGGAAGAACCATAGATCTGCAGCGGTGAGCACTCGTCGTCACAACGGGTCTGAAACTCGGCAATCTCTTAGATGTTACCAACCAAACAGACATTATTGTGGATGTATAAAATATCAACCAGGGTGCCCAACACTTCCCCTTGACTAATGGCAGTGTTCATACAATTTAATAGTTGGTACAGCAAGTACATCAGTTGGAACGTCAAGTACACCCTCTCAACATTCTTTACAGATCTACAGAAAACATCACACAATGAGACAACGCTGTCAGAAACTAAAAGATGAAATAGAATCAATCAGATTACCTGCTGACTTGAGGAATAGTCGAGGTGTTCAAGGTGACCTCAGCTTCAGACGTGTGGTCAAGAACCAACTCCTGGGGATTATGAGACCTTATGTGATTGGTCAGTCACCCTAACTGGAATAGTACAAAGGTAGCTTGCAAAACATCAGCTCTATCGGGACTAACATTCAGATTCCAATCTGAATCCTTGTCAACGTAATTTTCATGGTTGTGATCATTTTCATCTTCACCTCACCATTCCTTTGCGTGCGGCTACCATCGTTCCATCTGTGTCGAATAGCTGCCATTGTCAATACCAATCAGCATTCCCAGTTTGTGTTATTTTTAAATTTTAAATTAGCCCCGTTAGTGGTGGATAAATACATACTGTATGTGAAGGATGTTAGAAGTAAAGCTAATTCAATACTTCCCGAACATCTGTGCTCACCACATCTTCCCACTGCCTTAACAGTAATAGAGTTCCTCCTGTCTTTACCTATCACCCTGTGAGCCTCTGCATCCAATACATCATTCTCCGCAACTTCAGACATTTCCAAAGGGATCCAACCACCAAAGATATCTTTACCAATCCCCTCCCACTTGCTTTCTGCAGTGATTGGTCCCTTCTCTGTTTGTCCCTCGCCCACTTATCTCCATCCCAGCACTTATCCCTGCAAACAACCCAAGAATTACACCTGACCATTCGCCTTCTCCGTCCCCTCCATTCAGAGCCCCAACCAGTCCCTCCAGGTGAGGCACCAGTTCACTTGCAAAACTCCTGAAGTTGTATATTGTGTTTGGTGCTCCCGTTGTGACCTCCTATACATTGGTGAGGTCCATCCTAAATTGGGGCAGCACTGTCAAGCACCTCCGCTCCATCTGTTAAAAGCAGAAATTTCCGACAGCCAAGGTGTTTAATTCTGATTCCCATTCCCATTCCAATATGTCAGTCCATGTCTCCTCTTGTGCCTCAGGGTGGAGAGGCAACATCTTTTCTTCCATCTGGTTTGCCTCAAAGCTGATAGCATGAATATTGATTTCTCCTTCCAGCAAATGTTCCCCTCCTCCCTCTCCTCCTCATTCATTCCCCAATCTGGCCTTTTACCTCTTCTTCAACTGCTTATCACTTCCTGCTGGGTCCTCTCTTCCTATCCTTTCTCCTATAAACCACTTTTCTCTCCAATCAGATTCATTCCTCCCCAACCCTTGACCTTTCCCAGCCACATGGCTTCACCTATCCTCTTCCAGCTATTCTCCTTACCTTCCCCCACCTTTTTATTCTCATGTCTTCCCCCTTCCTTTTCAGTCCTGCGGAATGTTCTCAGCCCAAAACATTGACTGTTTACTCATTTCCATAGGTGCTGCCTGACCTGCTGAGTTCCTCTAGCATTTTGTGTGTGTTGCTTTGGATTTCCAGCATCTGCAGAATTACTCGTGTTTGACATTTTTTGAAAATGCTGAATGTTGCTTTTGTTCCTGTAACCCTCTCACTGGGCTCATATACAAACTCGGCTTGTTAACCAGCTCTGCTAACAGCCATGTGAGTCAGCGGTGAGAAGGCCACCTTTCATAAACAATGTACGTCCAGGGTCGGCATGACTTTAGTCAACCAAACGGGAACATCTTGATGTTCCAATTAAAGAACCTGGATTTGAGCAAACGCTGTGTGAATACTACCCATACACAATTGTCGGTAGCCCAGAAATGACAGATCGTACACCACATAAAATTATAAAGAAAGTATATTTCCAAATTCCAGCTTTATAAAAGTCATTAAAAGAAAAGGAAAAAAATAAAAGGGCCCATTACAATTAAACCAGTCTAAATGTGCACATGACCATTGGAGCTCATCTGTTCCAAAGCTGGGTATAATCATTTTGGTACCAAACCCAGGGACTGTGTGAAAGCACCTGCCACAGTCCGAAGTCCATTGAGAACAATCAATCTCTCTCTTGCAGTAGCACTCGCACTCTCTCACTCACTCTCTCTCACTTCTCACACATTCAGTCTCACTCTCTTACTCTCACTCTTGTATTGGTCCTCTTGGAGCATTTCAACTGCACAAGGCACTACTTGGAACAGGGTCTCTCCTTCCCACAACATTTTGCAGCATCTTACCTGCTATCGCGCTCCACAGCTCTTGCCAAAAAGACCCCAAACGAGACCACTGTCTGACACAAATCTCTTCACCCTGCTCTCTCGAAAACTTTCTCCAGAACCCACCATCCTGATTGGCTGACACAACATTCCTAAGTTGTAACAGCAGGGCTTCTTATGCTGCAGAATCTTAACCAGTGTTTTGAAATTAAAAATGTTGAAAATCAGAAAAATACTGCAGATGCTGAATATATCTGAAATAAAAAACTGAAAATGCTGGAAATAGCAGGTCAGGCAGCATCTGTGGAATGAGAAACAATTCGTTTTAGGTGAAACACCCTTGATCAATCCTAATCCAAGTACTCGTGCAAGGGAGATCAGGTGGTATGATAAAATTTCCAGGGAGATATATTTTAGATACAATGGTAAAACTGAGCAAGAGTTTGCTAATGGAGTATTATGGGGAACTGGCACAAGAGTTGAGGCTTCTTCAACAGTGACCAGTACAGCACAAGCCCTTCAGCCCACAATATTGTGCTAACTTTCTAACCTACTCCAAGATCAATCTCTGTCCCCTGTATAAAATTATCTTCCCATATACATGGTCAGCTACCCCAGATGGTCATATCACATTTGCCGAGTCCCATATGAATAAATATATCAATAATATATACAGTACATGTTGAAGAACCAACATTAGACTATAAATGCAGTGATTAGTTTCCGGGACGAGATGATTCTTCTTACAGTGGGTAGTACTTGTTTACATAGCTGCATCACGTGATTTCAATATAGATTTATATCTTTCCTGTAGGTAGGAGACCACAACTACACACAATACTCCAAATCTGGCCTCAACAACATCCTATACAACTTTGACATAACATTTCAGCTCCTGTACTCAATACACCAATTTATGAAGGCTAATGTGTCAAAAGCTCTCTTTACAACCCTATTTACCTGTGATGCCACTTTCAAGGAATTATGGATCTGTATTTCCAGATTCCTTTGTGCTACCGCCCACTTCAGTGACCTATGGCTCACTGTGTAACACCTACATGGGTTGTTCTTCCAAAGTGTAACATCTCACACTTGTCTGCATTAAACTCCTTTTGCCATTTTTCAGCCTATTTTTCCAGCTGGTCCAGATCCTGCTGCAAGCTTCCTTGCTGTCCACTATATCTTGGCGTCATCTGCAAATTTGCTGATCCAATTGACCAATTATCCAAATCATTGATATAGCTGACAAACAACAAAGTATCCAGCACCGATCCATGTGGCACTCCACCAGTCGCAGGCCTCCACTCAGAGAAGCAACCGTCTACTACCACACTCTGCTTTCTTCCACAATGCCAACATTGAATTTTCTACTTCATGCCAAGCAACTGGACCCTCTTGGGCCCATGTGGACAAAATGTGCACTGTAAGTCCTTCATCATCTTTCCAGGTATCCTCCTCAAATGGAATATCTTCCAATAATTTATCCACAACTGACTCCAATTTCACTGCCTATAGAACCTTTCTTAAACAGCATTAAGCATTTTACCATCACCCGTCACCTCACCTGTGGTAAGGAGATTTTAAATACCTCTTCCAGGGCACTGAACTAGCTTTCCACAAAGTTTGCTTTTACATATCAACAAAAAACTTTGTGTGGTCATGCAATACAATGTAGATATTTAATGGAAACATTTTGAAGCTTTTTATCACTATGATTCACCACTAAATAGATCTTTCTTTCATCTTCCCTTCCAAGTGCATTCCAAAATGACCACTCCCTGCAAATCTTGGTCTATTGTTTTGCTGTGCACCAACTACTCCCCTTCTCATGGCATTTCCTCATTCCACACATGACCCTTTCAGGTGAAGCAGGCACTTGATGGCCATTTGCCACAGCACAGGATAGTTTATACAATGCTTTGAAGTCTTGTTTTGGTCATTGCTGAGACAGGCTGCCCAGTCATGTAGCTGTTGCTGTGGCTCTACGCTTCCAACTGGAAGAGGAAGGACAACTTCCCTTGTCTACTGCTGGCAGAATCACTTTGCTTTTAGGAAAGTGACTGCTGAAATCACAAGACTGAAGCAGTTTTTTTCTCTCTGGCTTGTCATGCCACAGTAACATATTAACCCTCACAACAACACAAAGAGAAGCGCAGGAGTGGGATTTGTTGGACCTAGGATAGATGCTCTGAGATGCTGACACCCAGGAGCATGAAGCTTTTCGATCTTTGCACTGCTGGTCCCTTACTGAGGACTGGTGTACGTACTGACTTCCCTTTCCTGAAGTTCACAATCCAGAGAGAGCTGACAGAACAAGTGTCGCTGGTCAGGATGAACATAGATGCCGAGGGCTCATTTCAGTGCAGAATAACCCCAAGAAACGGAAGGAACAGTTGATCCCCAATCTCAATCAGGAAGAATCACATCCTCACCCTTTTCCCAGCGGCTTCAACCACAGCCTGGTATATCACTAGGTGTAGCCTCTTCTACTTTATCCCCTACTCCCGAATGGGCTTAGACACATAACAAACCCTTTCAGATTTGGCATAACTCCCCCTCTCCCTCCCCTTCAGCCTTGCTCCTCCTGTCCCCTCTTCCTTTCTATATCCCCCTTCCTTCTCCTTTTCTCCATCCCCCCTACTCCCTCTGTGCCTCTCTTCTCCCTCAATGCCCCCTCTCTCTTCACCAATCTCACTGCCCTCTATCCCCTTCCCTTTCCCTCTTCCCCTCTCTATCTCTCCCACTCTTGCCCTCATTCTCCCCTCCCCTACCCCTCTCCCTTTCCCTTTTTCTCCCCTCCAGTTCTCCATCTTCCTCTGTTCCTATTCCCGTCTCCCTTTTCTCCTCTTTCTGCCTCTTCTCCACTACCCCCTCTCCCATCTCCCTCTCCTCATTCTCCCCTGCCTTATCCTCTCTCCCTCTCCACTCCTCTACTCCTCTCTCCCACACCCTCCCTCTGTCTTCCCCTCACTCTATCACCCTCTCTCTCCCTCAATGCACTCCTCTCTCTCACCGCTCCCTCTTCCTCAGTGCACTCCTTCTCTGTCTCAACCCTCCCTCTCCCCTGTCCACCCCTCTCTCATCCTCTGTCCCTCTCCCCATCTTTCCCTCTCTCTCCCGCTCCCTCTTCCTCTCAGTTGATGCCACTCCCCTCCCTCTTTCTCCCTTTTCTCTCACTCCCCTTGTTATATTTTTTCTTCACTCTGATTTACACAATTGAGCTACCTCTTTGAAATTCTGTGGTCAATGTATTACTTGCCAATTTGCAATTTTTCCCCCTTCCCAATCTTTTTTAAACACCATCTCCAGGAATGTTAAATTTTCATCCCTGCCCATGTCGAGCACATTTCTCTTCACTCAGAGCCTGTGCTGGCATCATCTACAACATCATGTTCCATCACGACTATTTATGCCTGCAGTACACCAAGTTTTGCCTTTATACATGGAGATTCTAAGTGTCATTTTGACTTCCTCTATATTACTTTGTTTCATATCATAACAAGATTTACTTGGTAATAAATCTGGTGCACAAATTAATTTTGTTATATAGATGGCCAGTTCAATGGTCATGAGTAGCACAGACGGAATGAGATTGCCTAACACGTATCTCCAGGATCTACATATCTGCTGCAGTTTTTCTGTCCACATAACCGCACCAGATGGTTTGCTATGAAAAGAATGCAGGATTACCGCTGTCTGCAAGTGAATATTCCACTGCCCACGCACTGGGTAAACTAAACATACTTTCTCTTGGAAGCCATTTTTACTGATGAATACAGCTCTACAAAATGAATGAAAATCGTGGGGATTTCACACCAGAGAAATTACTTCTGTCTTTTGCAAACAAAATGCAACATAGAGAAATACACCATGGGAAAAGGCCCTTCAGCCCATAATGAACCAGCTAAAAAGTAAATCAAAAATCCCCCAAAAACTAATCCCTCTTACTACACAACTCCCATATTCCATCATCTTCCTCTTATGCATGTGCCTATCTAAACGTCTCTTAAAAGCCTCTAATAGATTTGCTTCTACTAACATACCAGGCAGCGCATTCCAGGCATCTCTCTGAGTAAAATACTTTCTCCTCACATCCTACCCCCTCTCACCTTCAGTGCATGCCATCTGGTATTAGACATTTGCCCCTGGAAACACCACTGCCTTTATTTATCAATACACCATACACAACCTCTCTGGCCCTTATGAAAATCCCAGTGAATGAAGTATTGCAACCATCCAGATTGCAGGAACTTTCATAAAAGGCACCCTGAAAAGGCTACTTATGGTATTACTCAGTTCCAGAAGATTAAACAAGCATTTGAAAAGTGTTACCTACTTTAGTCATTCCCCAAGAAAACTAAAAATGACCTTGATAGTGGTTTCATTGCTTCTTATACTATTTCTAAATTGATAGCAGAGTGTGGAGAATCTCATACATTTGTTGAAAGATTCACAATGACTGCTGTATCAGAAGTGCTCACCACTGTTCTCAAAATTGATACTAGTACTTTAAAATTAGTTCTTCTGTGTAAAAACGTTGTAGTTCATCATATTGATGAAATGAGTGAAGACATTGAGTATCAACTATGCACAAGGCTACAAAAATCAGAATATGGGATACAACAAGATGAGTCAACTGTGTGAGATAATGAGGCATTGCTGATGGCATATATATGATTTATCAACAATGGAAAAGTTTATGAAGAGATTCTCTTTTGTAAAAGGTTATAAACAAATATCAACATAGAGTCAATCTATGATGAGATCAAAATGGATGTTAAGGATAAAAGTATGACGATTAGGAACATGATTTCTTGTGCACAGATGGAGCACCAGATATGACTGGTCACTATACTGGTTTAGTGGCGTTTGTGAAAAAAGAAATTCCAAGTCTGTTTGCAACCCATCATGTAATTTGTCATCAAGATCTTGCAGAGAAAAACCGCAGCCTACAGGATTTTTCAAGCATGATTCTTGTATTCTGCTATCAAAAAAAATTAAAGCTGATCCATTAAACAGCAGACTATTTTGGCAATAATGCCGAGGTAACGATGAAGTTTGAATACTTGCTTCTTCACACTGAAGTGTGTTGGCTGCCAAAAGGCTGCTGCTTAAAATATTCTTTGATGTTTCGACACCATGTTTGAATTCTTGCTCAAAGACAACAAGAGCTTAGGAAAGAAGACTGAACTTCTACATGGAGATGTGGCATCCCTAGTCAATCTGTATGACAAAATGAACATTTTAAATATTAAACTGTGGAGTGAGAATCTCAATTTAATTCAGGCAATAAGTGCAGTGTCCACTTTTGTTGGAAAATTGGTATTATACAAGGAAAATATTGACAGGATAATATTCTCACAGTTTTCTTGCATAGGAAGTGTATCACTCTCTTTCACAGATGGTAATTTGCAAGAGTACAGTTTACACCAGCAGTCACCTCCCCATCTGTCTCCCCCTCTTCACCACTCTCTCTTCCTCTTTATCGTCTTCCTCTCTCCCTCTCCCCTCTGCTCCGTGATGGCTCCTTCCAACCTTCAATAAATTTGCATCTCTCTCTTCTCCCTCTCTTGCCCGTTTCTGAAACTCTCTTACCCTTCTCGCTCCCTCCACCACCCTCTCTACCCCCATCTCTCCCCACCTCTCTCCCTTCTCCCCCTCCCTCTCCCCATCCTACCCACTCTCTGTTCCCTCTCACTCCCTCTCTAACGCCACTCTCCCCCTCTCTCCACCCCACACCCAATTCTCCCCTCCCTCTCTCCTCCTCCTATCTCCTTCTCTACCCTCACTCCCCCACCCTCTCTTTTCCCCTTCACTCTCCACCCCTTTTCCACTCTGTCCCCCTCTCTCTTTCCTCCATCCTTTCTCTCCCCCTCCCTTCCTTCTCTACCCATCTCTCTCCCCACTTTCTCCAGCTCCCCTCACAATCTCTCCCTCTCCTGTTCCTCCCTCTCTCTCCTCTCTACCCCTCCCTCCGCTCCTCCCTCTCTCCCTCACTTTTCCCTTCCCTCTCCCATCCCCCTCTCCCTGCACTTCCAGACTCTGCCCCTCTCTGACCCCTCTCTCACCACCTCTTGCCCCCTCACCCTCTCTCTCCAACCTCTCCCCATTTCTTCCACTGTCCACCCACCTCTCCACCTCTTTCAGTCTCCCCCCTCACCCCTATCAACCCCTCTTCCCCTCTCTTTCTCTCCACCTCCCATCTCCTCTCTCCTTCCGCTCCCCATCTCTCCCCCTCTTTCTCTGTCCCTCCAACTCTCCACCCCCTCGCATCCTCTGACCCTTTCTCCCCTTTCTATTCCTCTTTCTCACTCTCTCCTCTGTTTCTATTCCCCATTTCTCACTGCGTCTTTCTCTGTACCTTATTGCCCTTTCCCACACTCTCTTCACCCTCTCTCCCCCTCCCTCAATACCCCACCTACCCTTCCTCTCTCCCCTATCTCTCCACCAAAACTCTCCCTCTCTCTGTCCACCTTCTCCCCACCCTTTCCCCTACTCCCCTCCCCTCTCTCTCCCTCCACTCTCTCCCTCACATTCCCATTCTCACTCCCTCCATTCTACACCCCGTTCTCTCTCTCTCCACTCTCTTCCTCCTTTCTCTGGCCCCTCTGCTCCTTTTTTTCTCCCTCCATCTGGCCATCTCTCACACCACTCTCTCCCCCTTCCTCTCTCCTCCACCTTTCTCCCCCCCCCCCTTCTCCCCTCTCTCTTTATCATCTCTCTGCCCTTTCCCCATCTTTCTATCCCCTTTCTACCCCAACCCCTTTCTTACCTCCTGCCTATCACTCCACCTCCCTTTCTCCACTCCCTCTCCCCCTCATTCTCTTTCCCCCTTCACTCTCTCCTCCACCCTTCTCTCTCCCCTTCACTCCCCTTTCCTTCCTCTCTCTTCCTTCTCTCTTCTCCCCCTCTCTTTCCCCTTCAAACTTTCCTCCACCCCTCTATATCAAATGTTTTGAAGGTACATTTAATGTCAGAGGAATGTATATAATATATATCCTGAAATGCTTTTTCTTCACAACCATCCATGAAAACAGAGGAGCCCCCCAAAGAGTCAATGACAGTTAAATGTTAAACCACAAAGTCACCTCCAGTTCCCCTCCCTCCCACGCGTAACCAGCAGCAAGTAACATTCCCCCCTCCCTCCACCAGCAAAAAAATGCATTGGCACCCACCACCGAGCCCTCAAACGTGAGCAAAGCAACAGCAAAGACATCGGCTTGCAGTACACCAAAGACGCCTCGTCCACCCGCTATTTGACACACCACAGGCTCTCTCTGCCCCTAATAAGGGAGAAAGGGATATCTCCATTTCACTGCAAGAGGGGAGACATAACAAACAACTCGCTGGTTTACCATGATAAAAGACCATTGTGTTGCTTTTTCCGAGCTCTGTGCCCAAAGATCCCAGGTCTCTGGGAACACAGCCAGAGATCTTCTGACTCCAATGACACACTGATCTCCTGCAGAGGCACGGACCTCCAATCCCCCCCTCTCCAGAGCCGTGAAATCTCGGTCCTCCGAAGGTGAGAGAAGCTCTAAGGCTGAGCCCTTGGCGTGCCAAACAACAGTCATTGATGAAACGCGAGAGCATATCCCATTCCCGCAAACAACTGTAGTCAGCGAGTGGCTCCAGATCAAGGCTTTCAAAAGAACCCTGAAAGGGAAAAATAGAGATATTAAAGATAGAAATAGAGCTGTTTCCAAAGATGCAAGCAACGGAGTGCCACCCTCTTTTCACCCTTCCTCTGCCCAACTCTCACCTCTTCTCTACTACATTCTTGAACCCCTATCTCTCCCTCTCTCTAACTCCTTTTCTCCCTCTCTCCCTCCCTCTACCCCACTCTATCCCCTCTCTATCCCCTTCTTCCTTTCTCCCTCTACCCTGCCCCTCCTCTGTCTCCATCCTCTCTCTGCCCCTCCCTCTTCCCTATTTTCCCTCTCCTCTCTCTCCCTCACACTCCTCTCTCCCTTTCTCTCCCCTGCCTTCTCACTACTGCCTCTCCCCATTCGCTTTCCTTTCTCTCTCCCCCTCACTCTCTCTCCCATTCTCTCCCTCTCAGTTCCTCCCTGCCACTCACTTTCTCAACACCTCCCTTCTTTACTCTCTCTCCTATCCTCTCCCCCGCTCTCCTCTCCCATTTCTTCCCATCTCACACACCCTTCTCTCTTCCCTCCCTGTCTCCATCTCTCTCCCCTGTCTCACACCCTCTCTGTACCACCCTGAATACCCCCTTCTCCACCTGTCTCACTCTCTTTACCCCCTCTTCTCCCATCTCTCTCACCCGTTCTCCCCCGCTCTCTTTCTTCTCTGTTCCCCTTTCTCCCTCTCCCCCCTCTCCCCCTCTCTATTCCTCCTTTTTCTCTCCCCTCTCCCCCACCTCTTTCATCTCCCCTCCTCTCCTTCCCTCTTCCTGGCTGCATTGTGGCCTTTGATTGGAAAATCATACAAAAAGTAATGGATTCAGCTCAGCATATAATGGGTAAAGTCCATCCAGCTATTGAGCACATCGACATGAAATGCCTTCACAGGAAAGTAGCATCTATCATCAAAGATCCTCACCACCCAGGCCATGCTCATTTCTCACTGCTGCCATCAGGTAGAAGATACAAGTGCCTCAGGACATGACCCCCAGGTTCAAGAACAGTCACTACCCCTTAGCCATCAGGCTCCAGAACGAAAGGGGAGAACTGCACTTATTCTGTCTCTCATGTTCCCACAACCAATGATCTCACTTCCAGGATACTTTATTTTGTTATTTCATGCTGTATTTATTTATTGCTACTTATTGATAGTTGCATTTCAACAGTTTTCTAAGCTCTTTTTCTTTCATTGATCCTGTTTACAGTTACTATTCTATAGGTTTGTCGAGTATGCCTGCAGCAAAAAGAATCTCAGGGTTGTATGTGGTGACATGTATGGACTCTGATAATAAATGTGACTTTCAACGTTGGACTCTTAAGAGTCTGTCTGCCTGGCGTCAGTGGTCACATGACTGGAACGTGATATGAACCAGCTGCTCATCACCTGCTCCCATGGCTTCACGTGACCCTGATCAGGGGCAGTGGGGGGGGGGGGGGGAGCTAAGCAGGTACTACACCTTCCCCAAGGGTGAACTGCAGGCTAGCAAAGCCTAGCACCCCCTCTGAGGGAGACATATTTCCACTCCAACGCCCATGTATGTATGTCATACATTGTACATGCTTTGTACATATGACATAATAAACCAGTCCAAAACAATGCATATCCGAATAATGTGCTAACAGTAACTAATAGTTACTAGTTAAAAGTTAACTTACCTGGCAGGAGCAGAGTAGGACGGCAGATATTGGAATCTGGAGCAAAAACTGCTGAAAAAAACAGGTCAAGCAGCACCTGTGGAGCCAAAGGGATGGTTGACATTTTGGGTCAATGTCCTGCAACAGGACTGGCAGGAAAGTAAGCTTATCTGCATACCTGTGTATAGAATGGTGCCAAAATAGCCATCAAACAGGAACATGACATAGTCAGGGCAGTGATTGCTGTCAATCAATGTCACAGTCATGGTCTCTTTTCCAACTTCATCAAGATATAAGAGGTGACTCTCTCCTATCTCAAGTGGGTGGATCAATCTTTCCTCCACCTATTAATAAAAAAATTTAAAAAACAAGATCACTTATTGAAAACACGTTAACAAATGTGACATTTTTGGCATATTATAAAATCAGATATAGTACTAAATTAAGTTTAAAACCTTAAATAATGACACAACACTCTAGACCAGGGGTTCCCAAATGTTATTATGCCAAGGTCCCCATGGGGTCCACAGATCTTCTGTGCTAGATGTTTATTTTGATATAATTTTCAAATCTTTTATAGATTAAGGAATTATATGGAATAGTCAGGTAAATTGAGCTCAATACAAAAGAAAAAGGATGGTAAGTTGAAAGAAGAGACCCTGAGAGGCAGGATATGATTAAGAATAGTCAGCATAGTTTTGTCATAGGCAGGTCATGCCTTACGAGCCTGATTGAATTTGTTGAGGATGTGACTAAACACATTGGTGAAGGTAGAGCAGTAGATGTAGTGTATATGGATTTCAACAAGGCATTTGATAAGTTACCCCATACCAGGCCTATTGAGAAAGTAAGGAGGCATGGTATCCAAGGGAACCTTACTTTGTGGATCCAGAACTGGCTTGCCCACAGAAGGCAAAGAGTAGTTGTAGATGGGTCATATTCTGCATGGAGGTTGGTGATCAGTGTTGTGCCTCAGGGATCTGTTCTGGGACACCTACTCTTTGTGATTTTTATTATTGATCTGGAGGATGAAGTGGAGGGATGGGATAGTAAATTTGCTGATGACACAAAGGTTGGAGGTGTTGTGGATAGTGTGGAGGGTTGTCAGTGGTTACAGCGGGACATTGATAGGATGCAAAACTTGGCTGAGAAGTGGGAGATGGAATTCAACCCAGATAAGTGTGAGGTGGTTCATTTTGGTAGGTCAAATATGATGGCAGAATATAGTATTAATAGTAAGACTCTTGGCAGTGTGAAAAATCAGAGGGATCTTGTTGTCCGAGTCCATGGGACACTTTAAGCTGCTGTGTAGGTTGACTGTGTGGTTAAGAAGGCATATGGTGCATTGGCCTTCATCAACCATGGGATTGAGTTTAAAAGCTGAGAGGTAATGTTACAACTATATAGGACCCTGGTCAGACCCCACTTGGAATCCTGTGCTCAGTTCTGGTCACCTCACTACAGGAAGGATGTGGAAACCATAGAAAGGGTGAGAAAAGATTTACTAGGATGTTCCCTGGATTGGAGAGAATGCCTTATGAGAATAGGTTGAGTGAACTCAGCCTTTTCTCCTTGGAGCGACGGAGGATGAGAGGAGACCTGAGAGAGGTGTATAAGATGATGAGAGGCATTGATCATGTGAATAGTCAGAGGCTTTTTTTCTCAGGGATGAAATGGCTAACACGAGTGCACACAGCGTTCAGGTGCTTGGAAGTAGGTACAAAGGGGATGTCGGGGTTCAGTTGTTTATGCAGAGGTTAGTGAGTATGTGGAATGGACAGCTGGTGATGGTGCTGGAGGAAGATAGAATGGAGTCTGGGATTCCCTCTCAAAATGATCGCCGTACCCCCACTGCACCCGAGGCCTTACAGTCTAGGCTGGGGACCATGTGGTCCAGATACTCGGCAGGCAGCCTCTTCCACCCCAAAGATGGGGGAGGTTGGACACAAACAGGTAAGCAGTAGTACAGTGGGCCGTTCCGTGACCACAGTGTCCAGGGAGTTCTTCGCAAAGTGAGGGAATTTGGAGATGGATACAGAAGTCTGGGAAGTCTCCGGCCATGTGGCAGTTGAAGATATGGGATATGGGGGGTGGGGGGGTATTTTAAGGGGCTTACCATCAAGGCACATGATTAATAGCGCCCCAAGGTCATCCCCCGCTTTGCTGGAGGCTAATTTAATTCTAAGAGAAAGAGTGGCAGTGGCAGTTAGGGCCAGGTATCCTTCCCCCCCCCCCTTGAATGGGGTTTAAAGCCCTGGGTGGAATGGAGCACAGCACAATGGCCCTTCGCCAGTGCGCTCTCATTACAGAATTATACAATGGTGCTGGTAACCCGCCAGAGGATGTGGAGTTAACCTCTGCGACGATAGCAGGTTCTAAGCATGTGATACACCTTGCCCAAGGGTGACCTGCAGGCTAGCAAAGGGAAGGAGTGCCTTACAACTCCTTCTGTAGAGACGTGTCTCCAATCCCCAAACACCAAGCAGTACAGTGCAAGACATAAACGTTTACTGTAAATTCTAATATAAGAAATAAATAATTCAGTTCAATTATCATTCAGCCATAGATGAATACAGCCAAACAAAGCAGCATTACTCCAGGGCGAAGGGGCAAAGCACAGTACCAACAGTCACACACAACACACAGCATACTCAAGCCAACAAGCACCATGGATGATATTAGTAAAGTACAGCCACACACAAAAACAAAATTGTCCACACCTGAGACCACGAATGTTGCAGAAATTGGCAGTTTACCGCAATACAGCTTGTCTCTGCCAACCAAACACTGAGAGGGCAATAGCAACTCCAGCCTGGACACTGCACCATGCTACCTCCAGTGGACCGTACCTGCTTCACTGCCTCTCTCCTGGCGCTGTAATCAGGCGACACCGCGACGTGTGGCTTATTCCTTGCTACGATCAAGGCCACCCTGCTCCCTTGCTGTCCACCCATAAATCAGTGAATCGGACTTGCAGCATTCCACATCAACAATGTCCAAAAGGGGTGTGCGATCACAAGAAAAGTGATTAAGATGGTTACTCTCTAATAGACTTCACACTTCCTTCGTGCACTGACTCCTCTGAAGACTCTCTGATGTAAACAATAGCACAATTTGCACCAAGCGCAGATCATGCAGTTTCTCTGTCAATGAGCAACTCACTGATGGGGTTGACATGTAGCATTCTAATTTCTTAATATCTGGCAGGATCTTGCAATCCTAAAATAATGTTTATAAAGGACACTAGCACCCCTTGTTGAAGCTGCTATGATTGAACGCCCCACCATTTTACCTGAAATGATGTGGTCAAGCGAGACCAGGAAAGAGCACAGTACTCATTGGACCCATAACCTGCTGGCAGGAGTGTCTTGGCATTGTCAATAGGTAGTGGAAATAAGGTACAACAATTTCATGTCCATTCAGAATTCCTAATGATTTGGATTAGCTCATCTAGATTGATACAAGCAGAATTAAGCAAGATCACAAACTCTGGATTTGTTGCAGTTTTTAATGCCACGGGATTTCAATTGTAAGACCTCCTGTCCATGAACAATTAACAAACTGAGAAAACAAGCTGGAAATGTTCCCTCTCCAAATCCTGAGTTGCAGTCTGGGAACCCATCTGGTTTTTACTTCATTGAAACATATAAAGATTTCTTAAGATGAAGATGATCTATATAAGCAAATATTATTACTGCTGCTGTCGAGTTATTGCTGAATGTATGATAACCATTTCTGTAGATAGACAGTGCAGAAGGACAGATGCAGATTCTCATCTGAGCCACTCTAAATTAGCTGAACAGCAGTGCTGGAGAAAGGCAGATATCTTCAAACTTTATTCCCAGACAGTAAAAGAGAACATAAAATTTGGAGCAGGAGGTTTTTTTCTGGCATTCTGATCCTTTACCTCTATCCTACCTTCCTGTACTCTTAAACTGAATTGTGAGTTTCATGGGCCAACACAAGCAGATGTGAAGAGGAACTGGTGAGTTACCTATAACTGCTGGGGAAGTGCTATTAGCGATTCACAGTATTTAAACCCAACAATTATCCTCCTATTTTTGCTTTGATCCCATTCATTCCCAAGATTTGTTTCTGTCTTAAACATACTGTGCAACAATGTACAAATAAACCTTCGAAATTGAAGGATCAAAAATCAAAAGTGAGCAGCAATTTCTCAACTTCGTTTACATTACTGACCCCTAATTCTGGAAACGTGATCTCTAATTCTAATTTCTGTAGTCAGAGGAAAATTTATCTCGATATTAGTCATATCCAGTCTCGCTAAGTGTAATACCTTTCAGCTGGTCTTGGAGGACAATCCCAAGATTCAGTCTAGTAAACTGTCTCTGCAATCTGTGGATTATCATTCATTCGTTTTGTGCCCTGTTGTATGATGTGGGTGTTCATGGTCTTTCCATGACCATGCTTTTCTTTGCAAACTTTCCTACAGAAGTAGTTTCTCATTGCCTTCTTCTGGACAGTGTCTTTACAAGATGGATGACCCCAGCCATGATCAATACTTTTCAGAGATTGTCTGCCTGGTGTCAGTGGTTGCATAACCAGGACTTGAGATATGTACCAACTGCTCATACGACCATCTACGACCTGCTCCCATGGCTTCACCTGGCCCTGATCGGGAGGCTAAGCAGGTGCTACACTTTGCCCAAGGGTGACCTGCAGGCTAGTGGAGGGCAGGAGCACCTTATTGTCTTTGGTACAGACTTATCTCTATACCATCACCCTTATAAGGCTTAAAATTTTGATCATGAATTGCTTTTTTTCCCCATGCTATGAGTAACAAAATGAATTTATTTTCTTGTGCAGCGTTATGAAGAGGCTTTCTAGTACCTTTGTGGAAATTTACTAACTCTGGTTGCATATCACAGTTTATCAACGGCAGATCGGACAGCACAGTAGCATGGTGATTAATATAACAGTATTTCAGCACCAGCATCCTGGTTTGGTTCCCACCACTGTCTATACCAAGTTTCTATGTTCTTCCTGCGTTCATGTAGTTGTCTCCAGGGACTCCGGTTTCCTCCGAGATCCCAAAGACAAATAGTCACATGAATGTAAGCTCACTGAGCTAGAAGGGCTATTAATATGCTACATCTCTAAATAAGGTAAATAAAATAAGATATTATTGATTCAGAAGTACCCTTCTCGTTGAATACTCACTTCAATAGGTATGTTTAATGTCGGAGGAATGTGTACAATATACAAACGTACATCCGGGAATTCATTTTCTTCACAAACATTCATGAAAACAGAGGAGTGCCCCAAAGAATGACTGACCCGCCCCCCCCCATGCCCACCAGCAAAAAGCATCAGCACCCTCCACTGAGCACTCAAGTGTGCTGCAAAGCTTCAATAAAGACACAGACTTGCAAAGACTACTTGTTCTCCCAGTATTCGATGTACCACGGGCTCTCTTTCTCTCTCTAATAGGGAAAAAGAGGTGTCCCTGTTTCACAGTGAGAGGGGGAGACATAACATACAACCCACTGATTTAAAATGTTAAAAGTCTGTTGTTTCGCTTTTTCCAGGCTCTGCACCCAGAGAGTTGGGCCCAGAAAGGCACATCTGTTTGGACACATAACCCACGGCAACTAACCCGCTGCTCCCAATGTTCCGTGTTTGCTAGAGCCACGAAAATCCAGAACCCTGAAGGTGTGATAGTCTTTTGGGCCACATCCTTGGGACATCAAAAAGCGTTTGGTTGTGAGCTCTTGAGACCGGGTCCCATTCTCGCAAAGAACCGAAGACAGAGTGTAATTCCAGTTCAGGGTCTTCAAAAGAACCTTGAGAGGGGAAAAAAAGATAGAAATAGGGCTGTTTCCAAAGAAGTAAGCAAAGTAGTTGCTGTTTAGTGCCATCATGATATTTACAGAGCCATGAGAGAGATTAATTCATGTCAGTCTAATGCAACTAACATCAAACACTCTCAGTCCTCTTAAGGTTCAATGGAGGTCCACACCAACAAGTTAAATCCATGTAAGTCTAATGCAGCTTACTCTGGTCACTCTCAGTCCTCTTAGGGTTCAATGGAGTCTTTATCTGCAAGTTAAAGGAGCAGATCACAGCCAAGCACTTGGTTCCATCCTTTCATTTTATTTTACTTCTCTACTCTCCTTCAGTCTATCTGGCCTTTCCCCACCCACACACCACCCTCAGTACTGACCCACACACCCTGAAGATCATGCAACATCTGACACCCAAAAGACATCCAAAGATCAGCGACCCAAAATGCCATTTGATTGCCTCCACCATTTTCCAGTTGCTCAACTGTCAACCCAATCTCTCCCTACAACTTATACTGAGCCCCTCATTCACCAAACCTGGACCACCAGTGATGGCAGATGCCACCTGGCCCAGGGAGGCTCCTCGCACACCTTCACTAGCAGCAAACATGATTATCTCCACCCCCTCCCACATTTGACTTGCAAACAACTCTTAATTTAACAACTATCACATACTGTCCACTAACCCCTAGCAATGAAGCCTCACCAATCCATCTGGATCCACATCATCTCCACCTATCCTGAGCTCTTCGTGATCCATGGACCTAGTCCAGGCCCGGGCCTGGGGCTTCTCTATCTTCCTTCACATGTTCTGCTCTGGTCACCACACAAAGCCTGATGTAAGACTCATTTACACCAAATTGGGACTCTGGTGTTCTGAAATTATCAACAAAACACAGCACAACAGACAATTCATTTACTATTAAAACTCCCTGAGAATTCCTTTATTTTCTTCCCTCAGATACACCAGAACCTCCCATTCTAGTCTGGTGTTCAACAATTAAAACTATTTAAGTATGTAGTAACACACACAAAATGCTGGAGGAACTCAGCAGGCCAGCTGAGATCCTTCAGCATTTTGTGTGTGTTGCTTGGATTGCCAGCATCTGCAGATTTTCTTTTGTTTTAAGCTTTCTTGGGTTAAATTTCATTTGCTGACAAATTTCAGGAGCAGAATTGCTGTTTACCTGGCTTTGTACCTTTTGATCTTTCTCTTCTTCTTGTCCTCAGCTATCACCACTTTTCCTTTATAATGTTGCTTCCATCACATCTGGTCAGCTGTCGGACCCAACGCATTATCTAAGGAACCTTTTAACATCTCTATTCTGATGCAGCAGGCATTTATATTTCACTTACTTCTGGGCTTAAAAAAAATGGAAGCTTATTAATGTCATCACTCTTAAGAGTAAAAGGAAATATTGTCCTTTTTAAACATTCAGTAGGTAAGTGCATCCTGATTTGAATCCAGAGCGAACTTCGCACCCACTCCAATAACCCTTACTTCAGAAAAACTTTCCAGAACTATTCCACAGAAGATTAATTGAATAGAGTAAATCCAAGTAGGAGGATGCTAGAGACAACTGTTAAAGTAAGATGTTGGTTTGAAAGCATTTTGGTTCCTTTTAATTAGCTTCATGTTGTTTATAAAAAATAAGTCAATGTTAAAATCAAAGTACATTTAATATCAAAATTCATATATGTTACCATATACCACCTAGAGCAGAGGATTCCTACCTTTTTTATGCCATGGACGTCTACCATTAAAAGAGATGTCTGTGGCCCCAGGTTGGAAACCCTGACCTAGAGATTCATTTCCTTGCAGACATTTAAGGGAAATAAGGAAATACAATAGAATTTATGAAAAAAACTTTCCATAAATAAAGACTGATGAATGAGCAATGTGCTAAAGAAAATATATCATGCAAACTAGAACATGAGTTGTAGAGTCCTTGAAAGTGAGTCTGTAGGTTATGGAATCAGTTCAACGTTTGGGTGAGTGAAGTTATCCACACTAGTTCAGGAGCCCGATGGCTGTAGAGTAATAACTGTTACTGATGCTGGTGGTGTGGAACCTAAGGCTCCTGTACCTCCTATATGATGGTCAGAGTGAGAAGAGATCATGACCTGGATGGTGGGGTTTCTCATGATGGTTGCTGCTTTCTAAAGACAGCACTCGTTGTAAATGAGCTCAGTGTTGGGTTGGAGTGGGGGGAGCTTTGCTGATCCTCCACTTTCTGTTATTGAGTGTTGGTGTTTCCACTCCAGGCCATGATACAACCAGCAAGGATAGTCTCCACTGTGCATCTATAGAAGTTTGTCAAAGTTTTAGGTGACGTGCTGCATTAACAGAAACTTCGAAGGAAGTTATGTTTATTAATATAGGGACCCTCAAATTGTTTTCACCATTTGTGCAGTTGAGAGTCCCTACAAGTTTGGTACTTGGCTCTTTACCCTGGATTCCATCCTTAGACATCCTTAAGAAATTTTCAGGGTTTTTTTCTGAGAATGTTGCATTTTTTTAAATAATGCTGCTCTTATCTTGTCTGTTTACAAATGACAATCCTGTGCCCATTGTGAGATTTAATGACTAGCTAAAAACCAGCTAAGTTCAAACATATGCTATTTCATACAGTCATTTTGTAAGAAATAAAACTTAATTATGGAGTTATAGTTTGGCACTGTGTTTAGTAAGAATTATTAGTCTTGTGGGAACCAGGTGGCAGGACCAGTGGGCATTAAGATCCTTATTCACATCTGCAGTTGTGCAGGTGGGGCTTGTCAGCCTTGGACAGCAGCCTGCCTAGAAGGAAAACTCTGTTCTTAACCCTCTGCTGATTTGCAAACAAACCCACCTATGGGGAAGGCTTCAGGAGTGAACCCCAAGATAGAAATCTGGTGCTGGGATCCCTAAGGCAATTTGATGATGTTCACAACTTCACTCTGGCAACCTCTGTGACAACATTGGTGCCAAGCTGTATCTGGGCTTTCCCTTCCTTTGGACTACATCAATAAATTCACCAAATTGTTTTCGATTTTTGGCAACAATTGACGGAGAGACATTAACAATCATTTGTTGGTATATGTAGTGATATGGATTCCATTCAGTAATAAATCACTTGAATTTATTGAGCAGCTTACATGGAAGCAACTCATTCCCAAACACCATCTTTCATCAGGCTGAGTTCCTCCAGCAGTTTGTGAACATTGCTCAAGATTTCCAGCATGTGCATAATCTCTTGGGTTTACATTTAATCCTAAATAACTTTCAAACTGGAAGCTTGACCGATTTAGATGATCTGGAGGGAGATTTCTCCTTTGTTTTCCTAACTCTATGTCATTACCAATCAAAGATACAATATATTAAGCCAGAGTTTTCAATGATTGTACGTCTGGGGATAGTTGTTTGAGAGTTTCAGAAACTCATTTACTATTCATTTTGTGTGAAGCTTGAGGAATTGTTTCTTCAGGATGATTACAGGATTCCATCAAAATATTGGATAACAGTTTTTATATCCATTTGTTCAATAGCATAATGAGATATGAGTTATTTAGCTGTACTATAAATCCCTTACAGAGCTTGAATTCTGTAATAGCTCTGTGAATAGCTGTTTTAGTCATTTTAAGAAAATCAGGTTGAAGCAATGGAAATTAAATATTTTCTGCTGTATCCATGAACAAGCCTTGTTAATGTCATAAATAAACAGTAATTTCAGAGCATTCCCCAGATTACGGCATCCATTATATTGGAAAGTAGAAGTGTGCGCTCCCATTGCTTTTAAGCCTTGGGAAGAATTTTGAGAGCTGTTAACAATTTCCAGGTTCCCATTGGTGAAGTAGACCTTTGCTACCCTGAGGATGCTGAAGAACTAATCAAACGCTTGAGATACTGTATGATGCCATCTCTAATCAAGAAAAAGTTCATTCAAATCACCACCGGACACGTGAACAAGACTTGTTTTAAGAAATCCCTGCCCGATTACTATCAGCATATCAGCACCAGAGAGCCCAACACACAAGACCACATTTTATTAAGATAAGGAATGCCTACCATTCCATGCACAGATCGCATTTCTGGAAATATGATCACTTGGCTCTCCTTCTCCAAACTGCTTACAGGCAGAGGCTAAAGTGTAAAGTTAGAGAGATGAGGACAACAAAGAGGTGGTCACGGGATTGCTTGACGTCAGTGGACTGGGTCGTGTTCAGGGACTCGTCTGTGGATGTCATGGACTTCATTAAAACAGTTGTAGACAAGTGTTTCTCCACAAATCAGTCAGTCTTCCCTAACAAGAAGCCTGGATGAACCATGAGATCCAAAATCTGCTGAATAGCAGATCAGAGACATTCAAGTCTGGAGATCAAATTACACAGGTGACAACAGGGCTTTGCTTGCAGATGAGCTCAATGCCTTCTATTCTCACATTGACTATCAAAAAATGGAGAATACTTTACAAAGTGCATTCGTCCCTAAATATTCTGTGATTTCAGTTTCTGAGGCTGATATGTGAGAATCCTTCGGGACCATGAATCTACGAAAAGCATCCAGCTAGAGACAGGGCTCCTGCCCAGGTACTAAAAACCAGTGCAGATCAACTAGGTGGAGTGTTCACTGAGAACCTTAACCATTCACATCGGCAAAATGAGGTACCTGCCTGCTTGAAGTAGGCTTCAATTATAGCGGTACATAGGAACAAAGTGGCAACATGCCTCAATGTCTATCATCCAGTTATAAATCATTCCACAGTGATGACATACTTTGAAAGGTTAATGTTGAAATATATCAACATCTGCCAGAGAAGCAATTTGGATCCTCTCTAATCTGCCTACCAAACCAACAGTTCCACATCAGACACGATTTCATTGGCTCCTCTCAGCCCTGAAACATCTGGACAGCAAAGATGCATACATCAGGATGCTCTTCATTGACTACAGCTCAGCATTCATTTCCATCATCCCCTCAAAACTCATCGATAAGCTTCTAACCCATGGCTTCAGCACCTCCTTCTGCAATTGGATTCCTGACTTTCTCACTTGCAGACCACAGTCATCAGCATATGTGCATCACAAGATTGTGTGCTTGGCCCTCTCACTTTACACATGACTATGTGGCTGAGTACAGCTCCAATGTCACATTGAAGTTTGCTAATGATATCATGGCTGTGGACCAAATCAAAATGGTGACAAATCAGCATATAGGAGGGAAATTGAAAATCTGGCTGAGTGGTGCCGTAACAACAGCTTCTCACTGAATGTCAGCCCGACTGAGGAGCTGATTATTGACTTTAGGTGAAGGAAACCAGAGGTGCATGAGCCAGTCCTCATCAGAGGTTGAGAGGGGCTGCAACTTTAAATTCCTCACTGTTATGATTTCAGATAACCTGCCCTGGTCCCAACACATATGTGCAATTCCGAGTAAAGTACAGCAGTGCCTCTACTTCTTTCCCATTTCCAAAGATTCGGCACGACATTAAATCTTTGACAAACCTCCATAGATGTGTAGTGGAGAGCGTATTGACTGGCTGCATCACAGGCCGGTATGGAAACACCAATGCCCTTGAATGGAAAATCCAACAAAATGTATTGGATATGGCCCAATCCATCAAGGTAAAGCACTCCCCACCATTGAACACATCTATACGAAAGATTAAAGCAGGAAAGCAGCATCCATCATCAGAGGTTCTCACCACTCAGATGTGCTCCCTTCTCACTGCCATCATCAGGAAGAAGATACAGGAACCTGAGGATTCACAGCACCAGGGTCAGGAACAGTTATTAACCCTCAGCTATCAAGCTCCTGAACCAGAGGGGATAACTTCACTCAACTTCACTTGCCCCATCACTGACATGTTCCCATAACCCATGGACTCATTTTCAAGCAATCTTCATCCCATGTTCTCGATATTTATTGTTTATTTATTTATTTATTTATTTATTATTATTCTTTCTTTCTTTTTGCCTTTACACTGTTATCTTTTGTACACTGGCTGAATGCTGAAGTTGACACGGTCTTTCATTGATTCTGTTATGGTTATAATTCTATTATGGATTTACTGAGTATGCCTGCGAGAAAATGAATCTCAGGGTTGCATATGGTGACATATATGTACGTTGAACTTTGAGTTCCTGTGGGTTTGTTGTTGAACTGATAGGATCAAGGTAGCACAAGGCTTCCTGTAAATAGTTGATGACACAGGAATGTTTCCTTCAGGTCTCAGTTATGCTTACTTACAAATTTCTCCCTAAAATATCTTGATGTTTGAGGATTTTTCACAAGAGCAAAGTTCATTGTCTTTAGTCATCTTTGTCAGGCACTTACCTGTAATCTTTAAATCACATGATATTATAGCATTAGAAACTTCCAACATGTAATTTCAAAAAAAACATTGTTTTCCATAATACATGCAACAGTCAAACATCGAGTCAAAGAAAAGAATGAGAAGACATTAGGACGTTTATCTAAAATCTTTATCAAAGCATTGTGCATATTGGAATATTAATAAAAGTAAGCTTGAGGATAAGAAATTGAAGGAAGTCAATTTCAAATTTAGAGTAAGTCATAGATCTGAGATCATATATTGATATTTCTGTGCAAAATCATGTATTAATGATGATATGGCTTATATATATATGGCTTATTTATCATATTGTTTATATTATCTGTTTAGCAATAAACTTTAAACACTCTCTGGTCCTATTCTTTGTATGCATTTGCAGTTAGTTGTGGGTGTGTTTTCAGAATTAGAATCAGAATCAGATTTAATAGATAGATAGATAGATAGATAGATAGATAGATAGATAGATAGATAGATACTTTATTCATCCCCATGGGGAAATTCAACATTTTTTCCAATGTCCCATACACTTGTTGTAGCAAAAACTCATTACATACAATACTTAACTCAGTAATAATATGATATGCATCTAAATCACTAACTCAAAAAGCATTAATAATAGCTTTAAAAAAAGTTCTTAAGTCCTGGCAGTTGAATTGTAAAGCCTAATGGCATTGGGGAGTATTGACCTCTTCATCCTGTCTGCGGAGCATTGCATCGACAGTAACCTGTCGCTGAAACTGCTTCTCTGTCTCTGGATGGTGCTATGTAGAGGATGTTCAGGGTTTTCCATAATTGACCGTAGCCTACTCAGCGCCCTTCGCTCAGCTACCGATGTTAAACTCTCCAGTACTTTGCCCACGACAGAGCCCGCCTTCCTTATCAGCTTATTAAGAGGTGAGGCGTCCTTCTTCTTAATGCTTCCTCCCCAACACGCCACCACAAAGAAGAGGGCGCTCTCAACAACTGACCTATAGAACATCTTCAGCATCTCACTGCAGACATTGAATGATGCCAACCTTCTAAGGAAGTACAGTCGACTCTGTGCCTTCCTGCACAAGGCATCTGTGTTGGCAGTCCAGTCTAGCTTCTCGTCCAACTGTACTCCCAGATACTTGTAGGTCTTAACTGCTCCACACATTCTCCATTAATGATCACTGGCTCCATATGAGGCCTAGATCTCCTAAAGTCCACCACCATCTCCTTGGTCTTGGTGACATTGAGATGCAGGTAGTTTGAGTTGCACCATATCACAAAGTCCTGTATCAGTTTCCTATACTCCTCCTCCTGTCCATTCCTGACACACCCCACTATGGCCGTGTCATCAGCGAACTTCTGCACATGGCAGAAATAAAATGAAATACATGATAAATAAATATAGAGAAAAACTGAGTTACATTAACTATATATATATATATATATATTAATATATATATATATTTATATATATACTGTATGTCTAATAAATATTTAAGTTAAATTACATAGTGGAAAATAACAGAAATAAAAAAGTAGTGAGGTAGTGTTTATGGATTCAATGTCCATTTAAAAATCAGATGTCGGAGGGGAAGAAGCTGTTGCTGAATTGCTGAGTGTGTGCCTTCAGGCTTCTGTAACTCCTTCCCCACAGTAACAGTGTGTGATGTCATATCCTGGGTGGTTCAGCAAATTCTGAGCTGGAATTTGTCATCTGAAAGCAGAAAACAGCAAGCTGATATTTCCAGTCTTGAACTGACACAGGGGTGCTTCCCTGGTCAGACACATTTCAATTTGCCTCAATCCCAGAATTAAACAGCAAGCATATCAGTTAGATATAAAGACCAGACCGAATCCCAACATTGAATTGTTCATCGGTGCAAAACACGGTGAGTGAATTAATTTAATTATTTTTCTAGGAATTGTGTTTATATGTTTTTGAAAATATATCTATTTTTATGAAGATTACCTATGCTTTTCCAGATTTTACACAATGTCAAATTCAATTGTAGAAAAATGGAATCCGTTAACTCCACCAGATGTGTGGGGATTGAAATAATTGAATTCAGATCAGGGTAAGGAGAAAGCCTGTAGGCTGATGATCATATAGAATTTAGATGTAGCTCAAAGGGCTAATTGGCAGCCAAATCCCGTTAAAGATCGAGCCATGTTGAGAGGTGATAATATCCGCATATAAATGGGGAATGGGGATATCTGGCTAGACGGTAAAGATGGGGAAGAGGAGATAGAATGGAGTCTGGGATTCCCTCTCAAAATGATCGCCGTCCCCCCTATGCACCTGAGGCCTTACAGGCTGGGCTGGTGACCATGTGGTCCAGATACTCGGCAGGCGGCCTCCTCCGCCCCAGAGATGGAGGAGGTTGGTGACAAACGGGTAAGCAGTAGTACAGTGGGCCCTTCTGTGACCACAGTGTCCAGGGAGTTCTTCACAAAGGAATTGAGGGAATTTGGAGATCGATACAGAGGTCTGGGAAGTCTCTGGCCACGTGGCAGTTGAAGATATGGGATGGGGGGGGTTTGTTCTGGAGTGACCATATCTAATGTAGAGATGGTTATTTTAACGGGCTCACCATCTCAGCACACAATTAATAGCGGCCTGAGGTCATCCCCCGCTTTGCTGGAGGCTAATTTAACTCAAAGGGAAAGCGTGGCAGTGGCAGTTAGGGCCAGGTATCCTTCCCCCCCCACCCCTTGAATGGGGTTTAAAGCCCTGGGTGGAATGGAGCACAGCACGATGGCCCTTCACCAGTGGGCTCTCATTATAGAATTATACAATGGTGCTGTTAACTCGCCAGTGGATGTGGAGTTAACCTCTGAGACGATAGCAGGCTCTAAGCAGGTGTTATAACTTGCCCAAGGGTGACCTGCAGGCTAGCGGAGGGAAGGAGCAACTTACTCCACCTTTGGTAGAGACGTGTCTCCACCCTGCCATACCAAGCAGTACGGTGCAAGACAGAAAAGTTTACTCTAAGTTCTAATCTCAGAAATAAATAATTCAGTTCAATTATCATTCAACAATAGATGAGTACAGCCAAACGAAGCAGCATTACTCCGGGGCGAAGGGGCAAAGCACAGTACCAACAGTCACACACAACATAGAGCATACTCAAGCCAACAAGCACCATGGATGATATTAGTAAAATACAGCCATACACAAAATATAGTGTCCACACCACAGTCCACGAATGTTGCAGAAATCGGCAGTTGACCGCAATACAGCCTGCCTCTGCCAACCAAACACTGAGAGGGCAATTAGCAACTCCAGCCTGGACACTGCACCATGCTACCTCCAGTGGACCGTACCTGCTTCACTGCCTCTCTCCTGGCGCGGTAAGCAGGCGACACCGCCACTTGAGTCTTATTCCTTGCTACGATCAAGGCCACCTGGCTCCTCTGTTATCTGCCTCTGCTGTCTGACTATAAATCAGTGAATTGGACTTGCAGCATTCCACATTAACAACGTCCAAAAGGGACATACAATCACAAAAAAAGTGATTAAGACGGTCACTCTCTATTAGACTTCACGCATCCTTCGTGCACCGACTCCTCTGCAGACTCTCTGATGTAAACAGTAGCATGATTTATACCAAGCCCAGTTCCTTCAGGTTCTCTGCCAATGAGAAACTCACTGATGGGCTTGAAACGTAGCACTCTAAGATTGTGATATCTGGCAGGATCTTGCAATCCTAAAAAATTGTTTAAAAAGGACAGTAGCACCATTTGTTGAAGCTGCTGTGATTGAATGCTCCACCATTTTACCTGAAATGATGTGGTCAAGCGAGACCAGGAGAGAACACAGTACTCATTGGACCCATAACCTGCTGGCAGGAGTGTCTTGGCATTGTCAATAGGTAGTGGAAATAAGGAACAGCAAGTTCATGGCCATTCAGAACTCCCCTGGCAAGATTTGGGTCAGCTCAACTAGATTGATCTAAGCAGAATTAAGCAAGATCACAAACTCTGGATTTGTTGCAGTTTTTAATGCCACAGGATTGCAATTGTAACACCTCCTGTCCATGAAAATGCAGAAGTCAGCTTCTGTGAGTGGGAGATCCAACCAGGCATTACATCCAGTCCATTTCCTTCTTATTCACTGATCAGGCCAGCATGTTGTGCTGGGAAACCATGTTATACACGAACACAGCCATAGCAAAGGAAGACAATGCCAAGACTCTCCTGACATCTGACTAAATTTTCCCCGTGTTGTGTTGCGGAGAGGAATGTGCAAACAGTCTGAACACTTGTAATACAGATTGTGGGGTGGCATGGTAGCGCAACATTTAGCACAAGGCTTTACGGTACCAGTAACCCGGGTTCAATTCCCACTGCCGGCTGTAAGGAGTTTGTATGTTCTGCCTTTGACCACGTGGGTTTCCTCCAGGTGTTCTGGTCTCCTCCCACAGTCTAAAGACATACTGGTTGGCAGGTCAATTGGTCATTGTAAACTGGCCTGTGATTAGGCTGGAATTAAATCAGGCATTGCTGGGCGGTGTAGCTCAAATGCCAAGAGTCTCCTGCCAGTGTCTAATGAGTGCTGTGTCCTTTTATGGTCACGTTTGATGACATATGACTAAATTTCTGCTGTGTTGTGTTTCAGAGATGAATGCGCAAACAGTCTGAACACTTGGAATACAGTTTGGGGGGGGCATGGTAGCACAATCTTTAGCACAACGCTTTTCAGTTCCAGCAACCTGGGTACGATTCCCACTGCTGGTTGTAAAGAGTTTGTATCTTCTCCCTTTGACCATGTGTGTTTCCTCCAGGTGTTTTGATTTCCTCCCACAGTCTAAAGACATACTGACAGGTAGGGTAATTGGTCATTGTAAATTGTCCTGAGATTAGGCTGGGATTAAATCAGGCGTTGCTGGGCGGTGTAGCTCAAAGGGCCAGAAGGGCCTGTTCCACACTGTATCTCAATAAATAAGTAATAAATAATAGCTGCACAAATTGTCAACCTCAAAAGATGAATCACAGTCTCAAATTAAATCAAGAAACCATCTTTGCGAAGGACCCACCTTGGACCCCAAAACAAATGAGAGCTGTGGCCTGATGAAAGGAGCAATCCGTCCAATGAACAGCTCACTCCTGCTCCCACAAAACTGACACGGACCCAAAGTCTGTAAGCAGATATCCTCCAAAGCAGGACTGACTACCCATGGGAGAACTGGCTACCTCATTCACTGCTGCGAAGTCGAACACATGGAACTGCGGGTTGATGAACCAAACTGTGGACTGCATTGCAGACCACTGCCCAAGATGGATGTTTACTGGCAATAGCTGAAAGAAAAACCTGAGTCTTTAAAACCAGAACATGACACTTGTTCTGTATATGTAAATGAAGCACAGCTCTTAACACTGGCAGAGGGAGATGGTCAACAACCGAAAGGAACAAAATACTATTGTACCTCAATGGTGCCGAACAACAACTGACATCACTTTCCTGTTAGAGGGTCTACCAGGTTTTTAGCTCAACAGTGTCAAAAGTTGACTAACATATCACAACCATATTTTTAGTAAGAGGCTCCACTATTACCTGCTTTTTGGAATTCATTATACCACCTGAAGGCAGCATGTCATGAATTTGTTTTTCAAAGTAAGTCCAGTTATTAAACAGACAGAAAGCTGGGCTATTTAAGCCAAGTAGCAGTTTTAATCTTTATCTTTTGTGCCGCGAGTTTATCTCAGTGGGAAGGTTTCATTCTGCAAATTTCCCAACATGCACCACAGGCACAATCAGACAACATTCAACATCAAGGAGCTGGAGTAAATGTTAGAGCTTGTGCACCTAATCCACTACTTTCTCATTTATTTCGACACTTATTCATAAATGCTGCATCTCTGAACACTTAATAAACTGAGAAAGCACAAGCTGGAAATGTTCCCTCTCCAAATCCTGAGTTACAGTCTGGGTCCTTTAAGGAACCCATCTCGTTTTTACTTCACTGAAACATATAAAGACTTCTTAAGATAAAGATGATCTATATAAGCAAATATTGTTACTGCTGCTGTCGAGTTATTGCTGAATATATGATAACCATGTCTTTACATAGACAGTGCAGAAGGACAGCTGCAGATTCTCATCTGAGCCACTCTAATTTAGCTGAAAAGTGGTGCTGGAGAAAGGCAGTTATCTTCAAACTTTACTCCGAGTATGTAAAGGAGTACATAAAAGTTGGAGCAGGAGGTATTTTTCTGCCACTCTGATCCTTTACATCTATTCTACCTTCCTGTACTCTTAAGCTGAATTGTGAGTTTCATGGGCCAACACAAGCAGTCGTGAAAAGGAACTGGTGAGGGAAGTGCTATAAGCGATTCACAGGTTTTAAAACCAACAATTATCTTCCTATTTTTTCTCTGATCCCCTTCATTTCCGTGATTTGTTTTTGCCTTAAACATACTTTGCAACGATGCACAAATAGATCTTCGAGATTGAAGATTCAAAAATCAAAAGTGAGCAGCAATTTCTCATCATCTTCATTTACATTACTGACCCCTAATTCTGGAAATGTGATCTCTAATTCTAATTTCTGTAGTCAGAGGAAATATCATCTCGATATTAATCATATCCAGTCTCGCTAAGTGTAATACCTTTCAGCCGGTCTTGGAGGACAATCCCAAGATTCAGTCTAGTAAACTGTCTCTGCAATCTGTTGATTATTGTCATTCACTTTGTGCCCTGTCGTATGATGTGGGTGTTCATGGTCTTTCCATGACCGTGCTTTTTCTTGGCAAATTTTCCTACAGAAGTAGTTTCTCATTGCCTTCTTCTGGACAGTGTCTTTACAAGATGGCGATCCCAGCCATGATCAATACTTTTCAGAGATTTTCTGCCTGGCGTCAGTGGTCGCATAACCAGGACTTGTGATATGTACTAGCTGCTCATACGACCATCCACCAGCCACTCCCATAGCTTCACGTGACCGTAATCGGAGGCTAAGCAGGTGCTACACTTTGCACAAGGGTGACCTGCAAGCTAGTGGAAGGAAGGAGCACATTATTGTCTTTGGTACAGACTTATCTCTACACCACCACTTATTGTTATTTAAGGCTTAAATTTTTGATCATGAATTGTTTTTTTTTCCTGTGCTATGAGTAACAAAATGAATTTATTTTCTTATGCAATTTTATGAACAGGCTCCCATGTACCTTTGTAGAAATTTAGTAACTCTGGTTGCATTTCACAGTTTATCAATGGCAGATCGGACAACACAGCAGGTGATTAATACAACACTATTTCAGCCCCAGCATACTGGGTTCGATTCACACCATTGTCTATACGGAGTTTATATGTTCTTCCTGCGCTCATGTGGTTGTCTCCAGGTTTCCTCCCACATCTCAAAGACATAAAGTCACATGAATGTAAGTTCATTGATCTAGAAGGGCTATTAATATGCTATATCTCTAAACAAAGTAAATAAAATAAGATATTATTGATTCAGAAGTACCCTTCTCATTGAATACTCATTTCAATAGGTTTCAATAGGTACATTTAATGTCAGAGGTATGTATACAATATACATCCCGGAATTTTTTTTCTTCCCAATCATCCATGAAAACAGAGGAGTACCCCAAAGACAAGGCAGATAAATGTTAGAACCCCAAACAGCCCCCAGCTTCCCCCTCCCATGCACAAGCAGCAGCAAGGCAACAACACCCCCATTTTCCAGTTGCTCAACTGACAATCCAGTCTCTCCCTACAACTCATACTGAGCCCCTCATTCACCAAACCTGGACTACCAGTGATGGCAGATGCTGCCTGGTACAGGGAGGCTCCTCACACATCTTCACTACCAGCAAACATGATCCTTTACCTCTGATCCTCTTTACCTTGATCTCCATCCCCCTCCCACATTTGACTTGCAAACACCTCTTAACAACTATCACTTCTTAACAACTATCACTTACTGTCCACTAACCCCTGGCGATGTAGCCTCACCAATCCATCTGGATCCAGATCCTCTCCACCTATCCTGAGCTCTGTCCTCTTTGTGATCCCAGGACCTACCCCTGGCCCAGGCCTGGGGATTATCTATTTTCCTTCACATGTTCTGCTCTGGTGCACCACACAAAGCCTGATGTAAGACTCATTTACCCCAAATTGGGGACTCTGGTGTTCTGAAATGATAAATAGAACACAGCACAACACACAATCCGTTTACCATTACAACTCTCAGAGAATTCTTTGGTTGTCTTCCCGCAGATACACCAGAACTTCCCATTGTAGTCTGCTGTTCAATAATTGAAACTATTTCTGTTTGTTGTAACACACACAAATTGCTGGAGTAATGCAGCAGGCCAGCTGAGATCCTCCAGCATTTTGTGTGTGTTGCTTGAATTGCCAGCATCTGCGATTTTCTCTTGTTTTAAGCTTTCTTGGGTTAAATTTCATTTGCTGCCAAATTTCAGGGTCAGAATTGCTGTTTACCTGGCTTTGTATCTTCTGATCTTTCTTTTCTTCTTGTCCTCAGAAATCACCACTTTTTCTTTATAATGTTGTTTCCATCACGTCTGGTCAGCTGTGGGCCCTAACACATTATCTAAGGAAACTTTAGCATCTCTATTCTCATGCAGTAAGCATTTATATTTGACCTACTTCTGGGCTTGAAAAAATGGAAGCTTATTAATTCCATCAATCTTAAGAATAAAAGGAAATATTGTCCTTTTTAAACATTGAGTAGGTAAGTGCATCCTGAAATGAATCCAGAGCGAACTTTGCATATACTCCAATAACCCTTCGTTCTGAAATAACTTTCCAGAACTATTCCACAGAAGATTAATTGAATAGAGTAAATCCAATTAGGAAGATGTTAGAGACAAATGTTAAAGTAAGATGTTGGTTTGAAAGCTTTTTGGTTCCATTTAAATATTTTCATGTTGTTTATAAAAATGTCAATGTCAATGTCAAAGTACATTTAATTTCAAAATTCATATATGTTACCATATACCACCTAGAGCAGGGGATTCCTACCTCTTTTATGGCATGGATATCTACCATTAAATGAAATGTCTGTGGCCCCAGGTTAGGAACCCATGACCTAGAGATTCATTTTCCTGCAGGTATTTAAGGAAAATAAAGAAATACAATAGAGTTTATGAAAAAAAAACTTCTGTGATGAGCAAACTAAGCTGAGATGGGGTCCAGAGTTGACCCCCCCTGTGAACTATGCTGCTAATGAGAGAGAGAGAAGAAGAAGGGGTGGCATCCCATGCAGATGAGAGTGAGAGAGACTATTTAATATTATAGCTCCTTGGCTGGTTGTTTACCTTTGCTCCAAGGACACTTTTGCCTGCTTGTAAGATTCTTGCAGAGATAGCAAGGCAGGACCAGGTTGATGGACAGCCAGTGCCCTGAAAGGGGAGATAAAAAGCAGGTCTGCTAAGACACCAGGGAAACACACCACGGGACACTGAAAGAGTGTTGTGCACCCACGTGAAGGTGGGGGTTTGGATTCATTCGGGAAATTGATCAGTGGCTCACAGTGTGTAAAAGGTGTGACCAGTGGGGACTTGTTTGTGTGTCCACCCTTACCTGGGTGACAGGTCCACCACTGAAGAACAGTCATATAAGGTCCTAGTTGGTGACCATAACAGGACAGGAAGCTAACAGATAGTTCGACGGTAATGGCATCACCTCTCGCTCACTCTATCTCTCCAATGGTACACTATCAACTACCTCGACCTAAACTGAACTGAACTCAACTGAACTCTTCACCATCGTAAGACTATCCATTTACTCCTAGACTTTGAAAGAGCTTGATTTTGATTCCCATTTCCACACTTCTGTATCTATCATTGCTAACCTGTTTCATATATTTGCATTTTATAGTACTGTATTACTTAGTTTACTAATAAACACTATTAGCTTACAGTAATACCAGACTCCAATGTGTATTCTATATCTGCTGGTTCGGTAACCGGGTCACGGAGTACGTGACACTTTCCATAAATAAAGACTGACAAATGTGCAATGAGCTAAAGAAAATATGTAATGCAAACTAGAACATGAGTTGCAGAGTCCTTGAAAGTGAGTCGTAGCTTATGGAATCAGTTCCGAGTGTGGGTGAGTGAAGTTATCCACACTAGTTCAGGAGCCCGATGGCTGTAGAGTAATAACTGTTCCTGAACCTGGTGGTGTGGAATCTAAGGCTCCTGTACCTCCTATATGATGGTCAGAGTGAGAAGAAAGCATGACCTGGATGGTGGAGTTCCTCATGATGGGTGCTGCTTTCTTGAGGCAGCACTCCTTGTAAATGAGCTCAGTGTTGGGTTGGATTGGGGGGAGCTTTGCTGATCCTCCACTTTCTGTAGACTTTCTGTTATTGAGCGTTGGTGCTTCCACTCCAGGCCATGATACAACCAGCCAGGATAGTCTCCACTGGTCATCTATAGAAGTCTGTCAAAGTTTTAGGTGATGTGCTGAATCTACACAAATTCTGAAGGAAGTTATGTCAATTAAAATGGAGACACTCAAATTATTTTCACCAGTCATGCAGGTGAGAGTCCCAAGAAGTTTGGTAGTTGACAGCTTACACTGGATTCCATCCTTGGACATCTGTAAGACATTTTCATTTAATTTTTTTCTGAGAATGTTGCATTTTTTTATTAATGCCGCTTTTATCTTGACTGCTTATAAGTGACAAACCTATGCCCATTGTGAGATTTAATGACTAGCTCAAAACCAGCTTAAGTCAAACATATTCTTTGATAAAATCATTTTGTAAGAAATAAAACCTAATTATTGAATTATGGTTTGGTAAGAATTATTAGTCTTGTAGGAGCCAGGTGGCAGGACCAGTGGGCATTAAGATCCTTATACACACCTGTAGTTGTGCAGATGGGGCTTGTTAGCCTTGGACAGCAGCCCGCCTAGAAGGAAAACTCTGATTTTTAATGTCTGCTGCTTTGCAGCCATTCCCACCCATGTGAAAGGCTTCAGGAGTAAACCCCAAGGAAGAAATCTGGTACTGGGATCCCTAAGGCAGTTTGATATTGTTCACAAATTCACTCTGGCAACCTCTGCGACAACATTGGTGCCAAGCTGTACTGGTGCTTGCCCTTTCCTTGGACTACATCAGTAAATTCACCAAATTTCTCACCGAGTAATTGACTCAAGTGCCCTACTGATTGTTTTCCTTTTTTGGCAACAATTGATGGAGCAACATTAACAATCACTTGTTGGTGTATGTAGTGATGTAGATTCCATTCAGTAATAAATCACTTGAACTTATTGAGCAGCTTACCTGGAAGCAACCCATTCCCAAACACAATCTTTCATCAGGCTAAGTTCCTCCAGCAGTTTGTGAACATTGCTCAAGATTTCTAGCATCTGCAGAGTCTCCTGAGTTTACATGAAGCAATGAAAATTAAATATTTTCTGCTCTATCCATGAGCAAGTCTTGTTAATGTCATAAATAAACCGTAATATCAGAGCATTCCCTAGATTACGGCATACATTATATTGGAAAGTAGAAGTGTGTGCTGCTATTGTTTTTGAGCCTTTAATTTTGTTTATTCTGTTTAGTTAGTTTTTTTTTCCTTTTATTATGATTGTCAAGCGGAGTTGTGGTTTTTAATTATATTGCATATATAACAGTGTAATATTTTACCTATCTGATTTTGACAATATTTACTTTTTTTTTACTGCTGATATGCTGATAGTAATTGGGCAGGGTTTTCTTCAAACAAGTCTCATTGAAATCTCCAAAGATGATGTGGATGGACTGTTTCTTGTTTAGAGATGGCATCATGCAGTATCTCAAGTGTTTGATTAATTTTTTATTAATATAAATATGTTTTATTTTGTATTATCTGTTTGCTAAATTTCTCCTCTGATTCATATATTCTTTACTGGAAAATCAATAAAAAGATTGAAAAATGAAATTAAATGAGCCTTGGGGAGAATTGTGAGAGCTGTTAACTATTTCCAGGGTTCCATTGGTGAAATAGACCTTTTCTACTCTGAGAGATGCTGAAAAATTAATCAAACACTTGAGATACTGCATGATGCCATCTCTAAACAAGAAACAGTCCATCCACATCATCTTTGAAGATTTCAATGAGACTTGTTTGAAGAAAACCCTGCCCAATTACTATCAGCATATCAGCACCGGAGAGCCCAACACACTAGACCACATTTTTTACTAAAATAAGGAATGCCTACCATTCCATGCACAAACTGCATTTCCGGAAATATGATCACTTGGCTGTCCTTCTCCAAACTGCTTACAGGCAGAGGCTAAAGAGCAAACTTCTAGAGATTAGGACAACAAAGAGGTGGTCACAGGATTGCTTGACGTCAGTAGACTGGGTTGTGTTCAGGGACTCATCTGTGGATGTTATGGACTTCATTAAAACAGTTGTAGACAAGTGTTTTTTTCCACAGTTCAGTCAGTCTTCCCCAACAAGTAGCCTGGATGAGCCATCAGTTCCGAAATCTGCTGAGGAGCTGATCAGAGACATTCAAGTCTGGCAATCAAGTTACATAGATGACAACAGGGCTTCACTTGCAGATGAGCTCAATGCCTTCTATTCTCACTTCATCTATCAAAAAAATAGAGAAAACTTTACAAGTCCATTCATCCCTAAAGATTCTGTGATTGCAGTTTCTGAGGCCGACATGTGAGAATCCTTTGTGACGGTGAACCTACGAAAAGAATCCGGCTAGAGACAGGACTCCTGCCCAGGTACTAAGATCATGTGCAGATCAACTGGCTGTTCACTGAGAACCTTAACTGTTCACATCAGCAAAAGGAGGTACTTGCCTGCTTGAAGTAGGCTTCAATTATACCGGTGCATTGGAACAAAGTGGTAACTTGTCTCAATGTCTATCATCCAGTAGCATACCAATAATGTACTTTGAAAGGTTGGTTTTGAAATATATCAACCTCTGCCAGAGAAGCAGTTTGGAACCACTCTAATTTGCCTAGCAAAGCAACAGGTCCACATCAGATGCGATTTCATTGGCTCCTCTCAACCCTGAAACATCTGGACAGCAAAGATGTATACATCAGGATGTTCTTCACTGAATACAGCTCAGCATTCATTTCCATCAGCCCCTCAAAACTAATCGATAAGCTTCAAGCCCTTGGCCTCAATACCAACTTACCATAGAACCATAGAACATTACAGCACAGAAACAGGCCTTCTGGCCATTCTTGGCTGTGCAGAACCATTTTTCTGCCTGGTCTCACTGACCTGCACCTGGGCTATATCCCTCCAAATCCTTCTCATCCATATAGCTGTCCAAGTTTTTCTTAAATGTCAAAAGTGAGCCGGCATTTACAACTTAATCTGGCAGCTCATTCCACACTCCCACCACTCTCCGCGTGAAGAAGCTCCCCCTAATGTTCCCTTTAAATGTTTTCCCCTTCACCCTTAACCCATGACCTCTGTTTTTTTTTCTACCCTAGCCTCAATGGAAAAATTCTGCTTACATTCACTCTATCTATACCCATCATAATTTTATACACCTTTATCAAATCACCCCTCATTCTCCTACGCTCCAGTGAATAATGTCCTAACCGATGCAACCTTTCTCTGTAACTCAGTTTCTCATGTCCCGGCAATATCCTTGTAAACCTTCTCTGCACTCTTTCAATCTTATTAATATCCTTCCTGTAATTAGGTGACCCAAAACTGCACACAATACTCCAAATTCGGTCTCGCCAATGTCTTATACAACCTCACCATAACATCCTAACTCTTATACTGAATACTTTGATTTATAAAGGCCAATGTACCAAAAGCTGTCTTTATGACCCTATCTACTTGTGACACCACTTTTAGGGAATTATGTATCTGTATCCCTGATCCCTCTGTTCTACTGCACTCCTCAGTGTCCTACCATTTACCTTATATTTTCTATCTTGGTTTGACCTACCGAAGTGCAATACCTCACACTTGTCCGCATTAAACTGCATCTGCCATTTTTCAGCCCATTCCTCCAATTGGTCCAAGTCCCCTTGCAGGCTTTGAAAACCTTTCTCACTGTCCACTACACCTCCAATCTTTGTATCATCAGCAAATTTGCTGATCCAATTTGCCACATTATCATCCAGATCATTGATATAGATGACAAATAACAATGGACCCAGCACTGGTCCCTGTGGCACACACTAGTCACAGGCCTCCTCTCAGAGTATCAATCCTCCATTACCACTCTCTGGCTTCTTCCAATGAGCCAATGTCTAATCCAATTTACTACCTCTCCATGTATACCTAGTGAGTGAATCTTCCTAACTAACCTCCCATCTGCGACCTTGGCAAAGGCCTTACTGAAGTCCATGTATACAACATCCACTGCCTTCCCTTCATCCACTTTCCTGGCAACTTCCTCGAAAAACTCTAATAGATTGGTTAAGCATGACCTACCACGGACAAAGCCATGTTGACTTTTTCTAATAAATCCCTGTCTATCCAAATACTTGTAGATCCCATCTCTTAGTATTCATTCCAATAATTTACCTACTACCAATGTCAAACTTATCAGCCTATTGTTTCCTGGCTTACTTTTTGAGCATTTTTAAACAACGAAACTACATGAGCTATCCTTCAATCCTCCGGCACCTGACCCGTGGATATTGACATTTTAAATATTTCTGCCAGGGCCCCTGCAATTTCAACACTAGTCTCCTTCAAGGTCCGAGGGAATACGCTGGCAGGTCCTGGGGATTTATCTACTCTGATTTGCCTCAATGCAGCAAGCACCTCCTCCTCTTTAATCTGTATAAGTTAATTGACCTCCCTACTTGTTTGCCTTGCTTCCATAGAATCCATTCCAGTTTCTTTAGTAAATACGAATGCAAAAGACCCATTTAATATCTCGCCCTTTTTGGTTCCATACATAGCCGACCACTCTGATCTTCAAGAGGACCAATTTTATCCCTTACTATCCTTTTGCTCTTAACATACCTGTAGAAGCTCTTAGGATTATCCTTCACCCTGACTGCCAAAGCAACCTCATGTCTTCTTTTAGCCCTTCTGCTTTCTTTCTTAAGTATTTCCTTACTTATTTGGCCTTTTTCCAGTTTAGAACTTCAACCCGAGGACCAGATTCTACCTTTATCCATGATCAAGTGGAAACTAATGGTGTTATGATCACTGGAACCAAAGTGATCCCCTACACACACTTCCGTCACCTGCCCTAACTCGTTTCCCAATAGGAGATCTAATATTGCATCCTCCCTAGTTGGTATTTCTATATATTGATTTAGAAAACTTCCCTAAACACATTTTACAAACTCTAACCCATCTAGATGTTTAACAGTTTGGGAGTCCCAATCAATGTGTGGAAAACTAAAATCCCCTACTATCACAACGTTCTGTCTCCTGCAGTTGTCTGTCATCTCTCTGCAGATTTGCTCCTCCAATTCTCACTGACCATTGGGTGGTCTATAATACAACCCTATTAATGTGGTCATACTTTTGCTGTTTCTCAGCTCCATCTATATGGCCTCAGTAGACAAGCCCTCTAATCTGTTCTGCTGAAGAGCTGCTGTAATATTTTCCCTGACTAGCAAAGCCACCACTCCTACCCTTCATCCCTCTGCCACTATCACATCTGAAACGTCGGAACCCTGGAACATTGAGCTGCCAGTCCTGCCCCTCCTGTAGCCAAGGTTTAGTAATGGCTATGCTGTCATAATTCCATGTGTCAATCCAGGCCCTCAGCTCATCTGCCTTTCCCACAATACTCCTTGCATTGAAATATACACACCTCAGAAGATTATTACCACCACACACAACCTTACTGTTTTTCAACATCCTCTCAAGCTCTCTGTACTCACTCTTCAGGACTTCCTGACTCTTTCTACCTATGTCATTGGTACTGATGTGTACCACAACACCTGGCTGATCACCCTCACACCTCAGAATGCTGTGCACGCAATCAGAGACATCCCTGACCCTGGAACCCGGGAGGCCACAAACCATCCAGGAGTCTCTGTCACGACCACAGAATCTCCTGCCTGTACCCCTAACTATGGAGTCCCCTATCACTACCGCTCTTCTCTTCTTCCTCCCTCCCTTTTGCACTGCAGAGCCAGACTCAGTGCCAGAGATCCAGCTGCCGCAGCATGTGTCAGGTAAGCTATCCCCCCCCAACAGTATCCAAATCAGTATACCTGTTTTGGAGGGGAATGGCCACAGGGGAACCCTGCACTACTTGCCCTTTTTACTTGCCCCGCCTGACGGTAACCCAATAACTTGTGCCCTGTTCCTTAGGTGTAACTACCTCCCGAAAGCTATTATCTATAAACTGCTCAGTCTCCCGAATGATCCGGAGGTCATCCAGCTCCTACTCCAGATCCCTAACGTGGTCTGTTAGGAGCTGCAGCTGGATGCACTTCCTGCAGGTGTCATTGTCAGGGACACGGGAGGAATCCCTGACTTCCCACATCCTGCAAGAGGAGCATTCCAACATATTGCCTGGCATATTCTCTAGTCTGAACAGAAAAAGAGAAGAAGAAAACAGAAAATTACCAGAACCTACCCTCGACTCTGCCTGTATCTTGGCGAAGCCTGATTGAGCCAAAGCCCTCCCACTCCGACTCAGTCCACTCCAATGATGGCTGCTACTTCTGCAATTGTATTCCTGATTTTCTCACTTGAAGACACCAGTCAGTTCAGATTGGCAACAACATCTCCTCCACCATCTCCATCAGCACAGATGCACCACAAGGCTGTGTGCTTAGCCCTCTGCTCTACTCACTTTACACTTATGACTGTGTGGCTGACTACTGCTCCAATGCCACATTCAAGTTTGCTGATGACATCACAGCTGTGGACCAAATCAAACTGATGACAAATCAGCATATAGGAAGGAAATTGAAAATCTGGCTGAGTGGTGCCGTAACAACAGCTTTTCACTAAACGTCAGCCCGAATGAGGAGCTGATTATTGACTTTAGGTGAAGGAAACCAGAGGTGCATGAGCCAGTCCTCATCAGAGGTGGAGAGGGTCTGCAACTTTAAATTCCTCACTGTTATTATTTTAGATAACCTGGCCTGGGCCCAACACGTATGTGCAATTATGAATAAAGCACAGCAGTGCCTTTACTTCTTTGCAGTTAGCAAAGATTAGGCACGACATTAAATCTTTGACAAACCTCCATAGATGTGTAGTGGAGAGCGTATTGACTGGCTGCATCACAGACTGGCATGGAAACACCAATGCTCTTGAATGGAAAATCCAACAAAAAGCAGTGGATATGACCAAATCGATCAAGGGAAAGCACTCCCCATCACTGAGCATATTTATACGAAAGATTAAAGCAGGAAAGCAGCAGCCATCATCAGAGATTCTCACCACCCAGACGTGCTCCCTTCTCACTGCCGTCATCAGGAAAAAAGTACAGGAACCTGAGGATTCACACCACCAGGGACAAGAACAGTTATTACCCCTCCACTAATCAAGCTCATGAACCATAGGGGATAACTTCACTCAACTTCACTTGCCCCATCACTGAAATGTTCCGACAACCTATGGACTCACTTTCAATGAATCTTCATTCCATCTTCTCAATGTTTATTGCTTGCTTGCTTATTTATTTATTTATTTATTTGTTTGTTTGTCTATTTATAATAATAATAATAATTATTATTATTATTATTATTATTATTATTATTATTATTTCTTTCTTTTTGTCTTTACACTGTTATCTTTTGTACACTGGCAGAATGCTCAAGTTGACACAGTCTTTCATTGATTCTGTTATGGTTATAAATCTATTATGGATTTACTGAGTATGCCTGCAAGAAAAATGAATCTCCGGGTTGCATATGGTGACATATATGTACGTTGAACTTTGAGTTCCTGTGGGTTTGTTGTTGAACTGATAGGATCAAGGGAGCACAAAGCTTCCTGTAAAACGTTGATGGCACAGGAATGTTTCCTTCAGGTCTCAGTTATGTGTAATTACAATTTGCTCCCTAAAATATTTTTATGTCTGAGGACACTTCACAAGAGCAAAGTTCATTCTGTTTAGTCATCTTTGTCAGGCACTTACCTGTAATCTTCAAATCACATAATATTATAGCATTACCAACTTCCAACATGTAATTTCAAAAAAACATTGTTTTCCATAATACACGCAACAGTCATCATAAGAAATGAACGAGAGGACATTAGGACAGTTATCTAAAATCTTTATCAAAGCATTGTCCACATTGGAATAGCCATAAACGTAGGCTTAAGCATTCTTCTGAATACCAAAGGATAAGAAATTGAAGGTAATCAATTTCAAATGCAGAATAAGCAGTCAATCTGAGACCATATACTGATATTTCTGTGCAAAATCTTGTATCAAAACTAGGGCTTATTTATCATACTGTTTATATTATCCATTTAGCAATAAACTTTAAACACTCACTGGTCCTATTCGTTGTATGCATTTGCAGTTAGTCATGGGTGTGTTTTCACAATTAGAATCAGATTCATATTTAATATAACTGGCATATGCTGTGAAATTTGTTAATTTTGCTGCAGCAATAAAATGAAATACATGATAAACAAATGTAGAGAAAAAACTGTGTTATATTAACTATATGTGTGTGTGTGTGTGTGTGTGAATATTTACGTTATATTAAGCAGTGGAAAATAACAGAAATAAAAATGTAGTGAGGTAGTGTTTATGGATTTAATGTCCATTTAGGAATTGGATGTCAGATGCGAAGACGCTGTTCCTGAATCACTGATTGTGTACCTTCATGCTTCTGTACCTCTTTCCCCATAGTAACACTATATGATGTCATATCCTGGGTGGTTCAGCAAATTCTGAGCTGGAATGTGTCACCTGAAAGCAGAAAACAGCAAGCTGATATTTCCAGGCTTGAACCGACACAGGGGACCTTCCCTGGTCTGATACATTTCCATTTGCCTCAGTCCCAGAATCAAACAGCAAGCATATTCTGGCAGATATAGAGACTGGACCGAATCCCAAAATTGAATTGTTTATCAGTGCAAAACATGGTGAGTAAATTAATTTAATGATCTTTCAAGGAATTGTGTTTATGTTTCTGAAAATATATCTATTTTTACGATGATTACCTATGCTTTTCCAGATTTTACACAATGTCAAAGTCAATTGAAGAAATAATCGAAAACTTTGGCTCCGACAGATGTGTGGGGATTGAAATCACCAACAAATCCAGTTCACGTGTTTTAACAGGTCCTGAGTAAGCGAACTTTTGCGTAATTCTTTCTTTGTTTTGCAATCGAGAAGTTCAAAGTATTTTATTCAATTAAGTACTTCTGATGCATTATTGTGATTAAATCTAGAGCTGTCATTCTTTGTCCAAATAACATTAAAGAGAATTTGTCCTAAAACCATTCTCTGTGGGAATGTGTCTAGCTTAATTTCGGAACTCTTTTGGAAGTTTTCACTTTATTGTGCTTGCATGCATTTATGTCAGATATGTGAAGATGGTGATTTTTCTACATATAAAGGACGAAGCGATGTGACATCTAAAGAATGGTTAGAAATGGTGCGACTCACAAGATCATAATACAGTTGTGATTTGTCTCTTGCAGGACCTACAATTACAGCAGCCGAGCATACAGTCCATCTCCCCGCACCATTGCCTAGGGACAGAAAGGAGTGTGCGTCTTCATCAAAAATCCACACAGAAACGGCGGCCCTATCGGGATGCTGAGCTACCATTTTGGTAACACCCAGATCTCCCTGCTGGTTTCCAACCCTTTCGACCACAAGAAGTACAGCGCTGAGTATGCTCTGTATGTCCCCGACATTCCCACTCCGACTAACTACAACTTATATAACAAGATGTACAAGGAACTAACGGAATCGGCTTCCTTCAACCAGACAGCACTGGGAACGGGTAACTCATCTCAGAACATCGCAAAATAGGATATACCTGTATATGTTTCAGCCACTATGTCTAATAAGCAGAATGCGATTCTCAAATTAGATATCAGAGATGCTTAAGTTAACTCTCGGTTAAAGCTCTTACTTTTGGTGATGGTTACAAATCTCAGCATAGTGAAGCCACTTTACTAGTGTTACCAATAATTTCATCCGATCACACCACCTTTCATATCATATTTAATCTCTTTGTTATTTTTTCTAATTTTTTTCTTCAGTGTAATGTACTAACATGACTACAGTGGCTAAAGCCAATAATTCATTCCATTTTCTTTTTACAATATTTTTATTCAGAAGAAGAAAAAAATAATTTTCTATTAACTATTAACTCAATGCTTGAAAAGTGAATATTTTAACTTCTTATGTTATGAAGAAAAGTTTAAGGTTTATTGGAAACTTGCCATCTTTAATTACGTTTCCAACAATAAGAAAACAATAATGTTCCAACTGTACTGCTTGATTTATTTTGCTTAATAATGTATAAATAATTCACAGAAAGAACTGATTAATACCACACTGATGAAACCATTCAGCTCATACAAAAGGGAATGTACTATGTGGTAGGAATAAATGATTGGTTAGTGTATTTATTTTTCTGTGTATTTTATGTAACAATGATAGGTACTGCATTGTAATACAAAGTCCATGGGTTGTTTTGCTCTTAACTGGAAATATCCTTCAATGTTATTCCACTGAAGGTAAAAGTGGGAGATGTAGATCAGCTTTGGAATTATGCACAGTTTAGATGCATGTCGAAGTAACTGTCATCACCAATAATAAAATAAAGTGACTGGGCCCAGAACAGACACACTCTTTTGACTCAAACATATATTTTTATTTTACATGTGCACAACGCGAAAAGGTATGGCCCGTCACCCACACTGTTATGAAGTCTGAACAAAAATCTTCTATTTTTGTACAGAATAGGCTTATTGGATATTGATTATTGTAAATTGTATATGTTTGATTTCTTTACTTGCAAGGATCAATAGCCATTTACAATAGAGGGATTAAAGTCAACCAGAACTTCAAACAGACAGCTGAGGACATTTTGAAGTCAGTAAAGATAATTAGGCCTTAGATGTTGGGTAAGTTTCACATCCTTCTATTATTCCTATCTCATCTCTTTCCAGCACCCCTTAAATGTGTAAGGGGATGGGATGTTTTAGGCAGAACTTTCTGGAAAAGGCTCACTACAGAGCCCTCACTAGTCTGGCTTGATTACATACTGCCACAGTCGATCTCCTCTGTAATGAAGCAGTGGTGTCTCCAGTGTTCTCACTTGACTACAGATACCCCAAGCTATTGTTGGCTTTACTGTAACTTCCACACATAGTCAGAACAATTAATTCAATAAAATTAGGCATGATTTTCTGAATAACAATTGTAATTATCATGTCAGATAGTGATTAAAGGGTCCCAGGTCTGATGGTGAATGGATATATAAAGTGCCATTGTGTATTGCACTGCTGTCATACGTAATGGTGCCTGGTGAGTGTTCCGTGATTAACAAAGCCAAGTAATAACTAAATATATATAACAATCGTTACAGTGACTGGCGATGCCAGCTACACTGGTAAATGGAAATGACTTGTGTGATTATGATTGTATTAGCTGATATTGGTATATGTAGTGTTTGCTGAACAATTCTGAAAGGAGATGGTCTATTTCATTGTCACAGTGGAAGTTAGTAGAAGTGTGCCAGCGAATGGATCTGACACATGTTAATATCACTGGGATAATATTCGTGCACTGACAGTATTATTCTATGGTGATTAGAGATGAAATGTACAATGGGGATTGAAGCTGGAATCTCTCATAATGTTTACATTACCACACGTAATGGTGACTGAAATGCACAATAAACAGGCAACTGGAAATACAACAGACTGGGATGATGATAATGACATATACAATAGTGACTGTACGTGGGAAATGATGCAGTTGTTATGATGACATGCCACATATTTATATTATGTGTAGTACCGATTGGTGATGGTACAGGACTGTTCAAAAGTTTTAGTCATAGATATATAGCTAGGGTGCTTAAACTTTTGCACAGTACTGTATTTCTCAACGGTGAAGAAAGAGTGAGTGTATTGGGAACAGTGTAGGGGGAGGGGTATCATGGTTGCGAAAAAGGAAATAGAGAGGGATAGAGTGGAAACCACCATAGGGACATTCTGTAATGATCAATAAACCAATTATTTGGAATCGAGGGACCTTGCCTGGTATCTCAAGGCTTGCTGTGTCTGCACATGCACCACCTCCCCCCGCACCTGGCATTCCTTCTCCACTACCTGTCCTACACACCTCCCACAGGCCACCCTCACCATTCCCAACATCCTTTGATCCTGTCATATTACTGGTTTTACGATGATGGATAAGATTATTAATTTTGTTTCATGGAAACAAACGTTTTAAACCATACGATTAAACGGAAAAAACTTTCGAAGTATTCCATAGAATGAATGCCCATATTATATCTGCTCAAGAAACTCACGTGAGGAAAGAAGATAATCAGCGTTTTTTTTTTAGGTTTTGGAAGGAAAATAAAACATTCGAATTCTCAGGCTAAAGTGAAAGGAGTTCCTATTTTTATAGATTATTCAATTCCACTTGTTCACTACGAAACAATTTCCGATCCGAATGGTAGATTTTTGTAAATTACTGGCCTAGTCTGTAACAAAAAAGTGGTTATGGTTACTGCTTATGCTCTAAATGCTGACTATACTGAATTTTTGAACACTTATTTTCATCCCTTCACAATTTAAATGACTATATGTTGTTAATAGGTGGATATTTTAATTGCTATTAAAATTCTTCAATGGATAGATCTAAGTCTATCGAGGCACTTCCAAATAAATTGGCTACATGTATTAATTCCTTTATGCTTGATTTTGGAATTTGAGACACTTGGACGTTTTCACATCCAAAGGATAAAGACTTCTCATTTTCCCCTATGTATACCACAGTTATTCTTGAATTGACTACTTTTTTTATTGACTCTTGTTTAATTCCCTCTGTTACTGTTTGTCATCTCTGACCATGCCCCCCTGAAACTCTCTATTAAATTAATGGATACATCTTCTAGTTTTGGACAATGGCGATTCAATTCTGTATTACTACAGGACTCGGACTTTGTGAATTTCATTAAGGAACAGATTGATTTTTCTTTTCAACAAACTCTATGGAAGAAATTTCCAGCGAGATCCTATGGGATACTTTTAAAGCATATATCCATGGACAGATTAGCTCATATTCTGCTGGACTGAAAAAAATGAATTAATAAAGAGATTCGTATGTTGGTTGATAAGATTAAAGCAATCAACAAGAAATATTCTATTGCTCCTAGTCAGGAGCTTTATAAAAAGAAGGTTGAACTTCAAACGGAGCATAGTTTACTTTTAACATCCTCGATTGAAAAAGAATTAATTAAATCTAGGAGTCAATTTTATGTACATGGTGATAAATCTGGTAAACTATTGGCACGTCAATCGAAATCTGCTTCAGTTAAATGTCAGATTATTAAACTTCATAAACGAGATGGAATTATGATGGTTGATCATAATGAGATAAAAAAATCTTTTCAAGAATTTTACACCTCCTTATAGTAATCAGAATTTCCTGATGAACCCACTATAATGCATTAATTCTTAAGGAAATTGAATGTTCTGAAATTATCACCTAATGAACGTTTAGCATTAGATGCTCCTATTATGGAACAAGAAATAAAAGATGCTATTTCTTCAATTAATTCATGGAAAGCACCTGGCCCAGATGGCTACACAGTAGAGTTGTTTAAATCCTTCTCTACTATACTTTCTCCCTGGTTATGTAGTATCTTTAAGGATGCATTATTTATAGGTAAACTACCACAATCTTTTTATGGTGCCTCTATTTCCTTAATTCTTAAAAAAGACAAAGATCCCACTGAATGCGCATCATATAGGCCTATATCCTTATTGAATGTGGATTCTAAGATCTTTTCTAAAATATTGGTAACTATATTGGAGAATGTATGCCTCAACTTATTTCGGTTGATCAGACCGGATCTTTTCAAAACCGCTATTTGTCATTTAATATTAAGAAATTAATGAATATTGTTTATACTCCCTCATCTAGAACTCCAGAATGTGTCATCTCATTTGACTGTGAGAAAGCATTCGATAGAGATGAATGGCCATACTTATTTAGTACGTTTGAGAAATTTAATTTTAGCCTGTAATTTATATCTTGGATTAAATTGATATATTATAACCCTATGGCTTCGGTACTTACCAGTAATATAAGAGCTCCTTTTTTTCAGTTGTTTCATGGCACTAGGCAAGGCTGTCCTCTTAGCCCATTGTTATTTGATATTGCCCTGGAACCTCTAGCTACAGCTATTCGTGACTCACATACTAGACATTTCTCGTGGGAATGTGATATATAAGTTATCAGTATATGCAGATGATTTGTTACTATATATTTCGAATCCTGAGAAATCAATTGCTGCTGTTATATCCTTGCTTGCTCAGTTTAGTAACTTTTCTGGTTGCAAGCTGAATCTTCATAAGAATGAACTTTTCCCTTTAAATATGCAAATTCCAATTCATAGACATTTACCATTAAGATTGGTTACGGATTATTTTACTTACCTGGGTGTTAAGATCATTAAAAAACTTAAGGATTTATTTAACGGCAATTTTTTTACCTTTAATAGACCAGGTCAAACAATCGCTTACTAAATGGTCTTCACTGTCTATATCACTGATTGGTCGAATTAATGCTATTAAAATGATTATTTTACCTAATTCTTTATATCTTTTCCAAGTGGTGCCAATCTTTAGTCCTAAATCCTTTTTTGATACTATTGACTCTAAAGTTTTGTCTTATATATGGCAGAATAAAAATCCTAGGTTAAGTAAAAACATACTTGCAGAAATCCAAAAAGAACAGCTGCTTGGCACTGCCGAATTTAAGATTTTATTTTATTGGGCAATTAATATTCTATATTCAATATTTTGGACACAAGATGTGGATATTAATGTCAGTCCGCAATTTGGTTAGCCTTGAATATAATTCTGCACAAGGATTTTCATTAGTTTCACTCTTAGGGACTTTGCTTCCCTTTATTATTTCTAAATTGAATAAACAAATGGTTGATCCAATAATTAAACATACATTACAAATATGGTTTCATTTTCATAAATGTTTTGGCTTGAATAAATTTATTTTATCAAGTCCTATTATATCTAGTTTTTCTTTCAACCGTCTGTTATGGAAAAGCCTTTTTGGCATATACCCTTTGTTATGGAAAACAAAGGGTATAATATGTTATCATGATTAATTTCTGGATAACTGTTTCATGTCTTTTGAACAGTTGTCTAATAAATATAATTTGACCAGATCCCACTTTTTAGATACTTACAGATCAGAGATTTTTCAAATACGTTGCTACCTACTTTTCCAATATCTTATCCAACAGATATCACAAAAAAAGTTTAAACCCTTTTCAAAAGGGTTTAATAGCAATCATTCATGATATGACGATGAAAATACAGTCAGATATATCCGATAAAATTAAAAATGAATGGGAGACGGAACTTCAACTTTCTTTACCTATAGGGAAATGGGAGAATTTTTTTCAATTAATTATCTTCTATTTGTGATAAACATACGTTGATTCAATTTAAAGTCGGGCATAGAGCTCATATGTCTGAAGATAAATTAGCTCGCTTTTGCTCTCATATAAATCCGATCTGCGATAGATGTCATTCTGAGGTAGCCTCTCTGACTCATATGTTTTGGTCTTGCCCTCTTTTGGAAAAATTTCAGAATGATACATTTGATACATTCTCTATAGTTTTGCACATTGATTTACAACCTCACCCTATCACAGCAATTTTCGGTTTACCAATGATTGTACTGACCTCTTCAGCTCGGCAGATTATTGCATTTGCTATTTTAATGGTTAGAAGATCTATTTTATTGAATTGGAAAGAGATGAATCCCCCAACTACATCTCAATGGTTTTCCCAAACCATATCCTGTTTAAACTTTTTTTTAAAATTAGAAGTTGTACCTTTGATCCTTCAGTTAAATTTGAAGAATCCTGGAGGCCATTTATTCAATACTTTCATAGAATGTAATTTGACTTTTTCCAATTCCTTTATATTATTTATTAATTTGAGTAGAGGAGTGGCGTTGACAACATTAATGACTTTATCCGATATAATAGAATAGCCCAGCTAAGTTTAGTTTAGTTTTAATTTTGTTTAGTTTAGTTTACTTTGTTTTTGATTTTTCATTTGGGGTTCTTTTTCCATCTTTTTATTTCTTTGTATCTTGTCTATATTAAGAGTTTGGGAGGTTAATTATATTGGTGTTACCTATAATTTCTACTCACATGTGTTAACTGCCAACAATGTACTTCCACTCACTTTGTACTATTCTTTTCAAATTATTATTATTACTATTATTATTATTATCATCATCATCATAATCATCATCCAAAATAACAAGAGTACTTTGGAGTATGTAACACAATGTCTCAAAGGGAAAAAACAATGTTTAAGGATTGAAAAATATGGTGACATAAAAAAGAAAAGAAAAAAAAAACCTACTAAAGCAAGAAAAAAGTGAGGAAAAACGAACCCATTAGGAGCTCAACCCCAAGAGTATACATATATATGCACCAAAATTTACAATTAGACCGTGGAGGAAATTTGTCAATTAACCCAAATGGTAGTAACGAGCAAATGAAGCCCATCTTTTCTCAAAATCAAACATAGGTTCGAAGGTTTGATGTCTAATTTTATCCAAACTAAGGCATAACATCACTTGAGAGAACCATTGTGACAGAGTGGGAACCGACATATCCTTCCACTTCAACAGAATGGCACTCCTAGCTATCAATATAACAAATGCGATGACATGTTGGTCCGACAATGAAATACCACTGATATTTTGAGGTATCATTCCAAAGAGCACAGTTAATTTGTTAGGCTGTAAATTAATTTTTAGTGCTTTAGAAATTGTAGAAAAAAAACTGACTTCCAAAACTGTTCCAGTATAGAACAAGACCAAAACATGTGTGTCAGTGTAGCTGTCTCAGTTTTACATCTATCACAATAACTATCAACATTAGATAGATAGATAGATAGATAGATAGATAGATACTTTATTCATCCCCATGGGGAAATTCAACATTTTTTCCAATGTCCCATACACTTGTTGTAGCAAAAACTCATTACATACAATACTTAACTCAGTAATAATATGATATGCATCTAAATCACTAACTCAAAAAGCATTAATAATAGCTTTAAAAAAAGTTCTTAAGTCCTGGCAGTTGAATTGTAAAGCCTAATGGCATTGGGGAGTATTGACCTCTTCATCCTGTCTGAGGAGCATTGCATCGACAGTAACCTGTCGCTGAAACTGCTTCTCTGTCTCTGGATGGTGCTATGTAGAGGATGTTCAGGGTTTTCCATAATTGACCGTAGCCTACTCAGCGCCCTTCGCTCAGCTACCGATGATAAACTCTCCAGTACTTTGCCCACGACAGAGCCCGCCTTCCTTATCAGCTTATTAAGACGTGAGGCGTCCTTCTTCTTAATGCTTCCTCCCCAACACGCCACCACAAAGAAGAGGGCGCTCTCAACAACTGACCTATAGAACATCATCAGCATCTCACTGCAGACATTGAATGACGCCAACCTTCTAAGGAAGTACAGTCGACTCTGTGCCTTCCTGCACAAGGCATCTGTGTTGGCAGTCCAGTCTAGCTTCTCGTCCAACTGTACTCCCAGATACTTGTAGGTCTTAACCTGCTCCACACATTCTCCATTAATGATCACTGGCTCCATATGAGGCCTAGATCTCCTAAAGTCCACCACCATCTCCTTGGTCTTGGTGACATTGAGACGCAGGTAGTTTGAGTTGCACCATATCACAAAGTCCTGTATCAGTTTCCTATACTCCTCCTCCTGTCCATTCCTGACACACCCCACTATGGCCGTGTCATCAGCGAACTTCTGCACATGGCAGGACTCCGAGTTATATTGGAAGTCAGATGTGTACAGGGTGAACAGGACCGGAGAGAGTACGGTTCCCTGTGGCGCTCCTGTGCTGCTGACCACTGTGTCAGACCTACAGTCTCCCAACCGCACATACTGAGGTCTATCTGTCAAGTAGTCCACTATCCAATCCACCATGTGAGAGTCTACTCCCATCTCCGTTAGTTTGTGCTTTAAGATCTTGGGCTGGATGGTGTTAAAGGCACTAGAGAAGTCAAGGAATGTAATCCTCACAGCACAACTGACCCCATCTAGGTGAGAGAGTGATTTGTGCAGCAAATACGTGATAGCATCCTCCACTCCCACCTTCTCCTTATACGCAAACTGAAGCGGATCCCGGGCGTGCCTGGTTTGTGGCCTCAGATTCTGTATTATCAGCCGCTCCATGGTCTTCATCACGTGCGACGTCAAGGCAACAGGTCTGAAGTCATTCAACTCCTTTGGTTGTGGTTTCTTTGGTACCGGGACAATACAAGATGTTTTCCACTGTCTGGGTACTCTTCTCTGATCTAGACTCATGTTGAAGATGCGCTGTAGTGGTTCTCCCAGTTCAGTTGCACAGGCCCTCAGTAATCGTGGGGAAACTCCATCCGGTCCAGCCGCCTTGCTGGTACAGATCTTCCTCAGTTGACCTTCCACCTGTGCAGCCGTAAACCTGGGCGTGGGCCAGGTCTCCTGTGAGTGGATATTTTCCTGTGAGGGAAGTAAGCCTGGTGTGGAGTTCTGCAGTGAGGAAAGATTTTGGTCAATCTCTCCTTCGGCAAATAGTAACAATATACAAATTTAAATTGAATCAACAAGTCGAGGAGGAGTTAATCAACTTCAAGATCAGTATCCAGTCCTCCATTGTAAAAGTCAAAGTAAGTTCCTTTTCCCAATCTTGTTTAATCTTAAAGAAAGGGTGCTTATCCCATTGTAGTAATTAATTATAAGTTCTTCCAATGGAACCCTTCATCAAAGGGTTCATACTCATAATAGTATCTAACAGGTCGGCATCCAATATGCAAGGAAAATTACTTAAATATTTTTGTAAGAAATGTCTAACTTGAAGGTATTGTAAAAAGTGTGAATATGAAAGAGAGTGTTTATCAACTAATTGTACAAAAGACATCAGTTATCTTCTTTAAGTAGATCCGAAAAAGAATTAATACCTTTATTTTTCCAAAATAAAAGAACATTTTTGTAAGTGACATTTACCACTTCTTGGTCTTTTATCATTCCAAATAAAATACGAGATAATAGAATCAATTCGATCAAAAAACTTGTTAGTCAAAAAACAGGAATATTCTGAAATAAATATAAAAATTTTGGTAAAATCACCATTTTGACTATATGGATGCGGCCAGCAAGTAAAAATGTAAGTGGGTTCCATCTGCTAAATAAATACTTCATAGAATCTACCAAGGGAACAAAATTAGCTTTATAAAGATCCTTATATTTTTTAGTGATTAAAACACCTAGATATCTAAAGGAATCCATAACTTTGAAAGGAGTATTATCATATATATAAAAGCAGATTCATTTAAAGGAAACAGTTCACTTTTATTAAAATTAATTTTATATCCTGCCTGAAAAAGCTCCAAATTCATTAAATAATTTTAGTAAGGCAGGGATAGATTCCTCAGGATTAGATATATAAACCAGTAAACTATCAGCATAAAGAGAATCTTATGAATGGTCACATTCACAAGAATCCCATAAATATCTTTATCTTCACGAAGAGAAATAGCAAGGGGTTCTAATATTAAGTTAAGTAACAAAGGACTTAATGGACAACCTTGTCTTGTCCCCCGTGAAAGCTCAGAAAAAGGGGATCTACAGATATTAGTCATAACAGTAGCAACAGGAGTTTGCTGCATTTGAAAATGAATAACGACCCTTTATAAATCCTGTTTGATCTCTAAAAATAATTTTCCAACCGATTGGCCATGATCTTTGAGAGGATCTTAGCATCAACTTTCAATAATGAAATATGTCTATATGAGGCACAATCAGTAGGATATTTATTCTTTTTAAGAATTAAAGAAATAGAAGACTCATAAAAAGTAGACGGTAAATCACCTTTCACAGAAGAGTCCATAATCATTTCCAACATATACGGAGAAAGCAATTTCCCAATTTTTTATAGAATTCTACTGGGTAGCCATCAAGTCTAGGGGCCTTACCAGATTGCATTGAATAAATAGCTTTATGAATTTTGGCTTCAGTAATTTGGACATCAAGAGTTTTTTGATCCTCAACAGAATTTTGAGGAAAAACAATCTTTCATAAAAAAGCATTCATTTTAGAAGAATCCACTTGAAGTTGAGATTTATAAAATTCAGTATAGAAATCTTGAAAAATCTTATTTATTTCTTCATATTCCCAAGCCAGGGTGCTATCTTTCCTATGGATTTTCAAAATTTGCCTTTTGGCTCTGGCCGTTTTTAATTGAGATTTAATTGTTATTTTTATCTCCAAACATATAAAATTGACTTTTTAGCTTAAGCAAGCAGCCTTCAATAGGATGAGTTAATAATAAATTATATTGTGATTGAAGTTCCACTCTTTGTTTAAGTAAGTCAGTATTAGGGGAAATCGCATAAATATTATCCAAAACTTTAATTTGTTTTGAAATCTTATCTAATTCTACTTTAGTCTGTATTTTAAGCTTAGCTGAATAAGAAATTATCTGACCACGTAAAAATGCTTTAAATGTATCCCATATCATTAATTTAGATATACCCCCTATATTATCAAAAAGAAAAAAATCTTTTATCTGGGTTTCAATAAAGCTAACAAATTCAAAATTTTCCAATAATGTTTGAGATAGGCGCCAAGGTGGGTGGGCAAGGATGGCATCATCGAATTTGAGAAATAAACTCAAAGGTGCATGATCAGATATAGCAATAGCCTCATATTCACAATTCTTAACACTAGGCAAGAGGCGAGGGTCGACTATAATATAATCTATCCTCAAATGCTTTCTATAAACATCTGAAAAAAAGAATATTCTCTATCATCAGGATGTAAATATTGCCATAGTTCAATCAATCCAAAATTGGTCAAAAAGGAATTAATAAGTGAGGCGTAGTGATTTGGAAGTTGCTGATTGGTTGAGCTCTTGTCAATCAAGGAATTTAAGCAACAGTTAAAATCCCCACCCATTGTCAACATATATTCATTTAAATCAGGCAAAAGAGCAAATACATTTTTTAAAAAAGGATAATCTAAGTTAGGACCATACAAATAGACTAAACAACGTTTCTATTACAAATTACTCCTTCAACAATTAAAGATCTACCATTAAAATCTGACTTAACATCCTCTTGAAGGAACAAAATATTGGATTCAATAATGTTACGTACCCGTGGGTATCTTGTACTTGTCACGTGACAGTGGTGTTGAAGCTATACTGGACTTAAGGTGGTGGTCCTGTGATGGTGGAGTGACGTCATTTTCCCACCAGTAGAGGTCATGTGACAGTTTTTTTTCACAGGGTATAAAAGGAGGACCCCTCCCTGTGAGGAGGGGCAACTCGTGGCTGCATTTGCCATTTCGACTCCATGCTACTGCATGTGGTCCAATATTATGACACAGTTTGGTTGAAAGATGGAGTTTTATTTAATGCCTCAAGTTTAAAAGGTCATTGCTGGCAGTTTCTTTATAATACTGCCAGTTAAAAATCAGTGAAGAGTGAAGATCGGAGTTCGGGAGCTAAAAGATCGAGGAAAGTCGATTTCGACGGTGAAACAGGTTCCACCTTGTTTTATCCTCATTCAGAAAGAATTCGTTGGCTGTCCCCGTGTTAATCCCCGCGAAATATAGTTGAAAGGATTGGGTACAGTTTTGTAAAGGAAAGGTTAGTGCCTTTAAGCCATTTCATTTTCATCTTCGTAAATTCTCTGGGAAAAGTATAGTTCAACTGGGAACCGCAACAACACGACGTGAAAGAGAATTTAAATTGTCTAAAAAGTCTCTCCTTTAATGGACTGTAAGCATTTTGAACTTTTGCAGTACTACTTTGAAGAACTGTTTTTGCAACATCGCTTTAAGAACTGTTTAAGCTTTATTGCTTTAAGAACTGTTTAAGCTACCACACAGCAGCTGATTTCGTTAGTGGTTTGTTTACTTTTGGGGGTTTGTTTTTCAGTGTTTAATAAATGTTCTATTTGTTATATTAAAAAAATCCTGCCTCACTTATATATTTATGTTACGGATTCAGCAACCTCCTTCTATACCCCGTAAAAAAAAACTGTCACATGACCTCTACTGGCGGGAAAATGACGTCACTCCACCATCACAAGACCACTACCTTAAGTCCAGTATAGCTTCAACACCACTGTCACGTGACAAGTACAGGATACCCACGGGTACGTAACAATAAAAATAGACACCCCTTTAGTTTTACTTTGAGAAGTGGAGTGAAATTGCAAGCTATTCCACGATCCAAAAAATCTATCTTGATCTCCTGCCCTGATATGCGTCTCTTGGGCAAGAATTATATCAGGATAGAATCGATTAATGATTTTAAAAGTCTTTTTTCATTTGATAAGATGATTCCAACCATGTACATTCCAACTTATAGCATTAATCCGTTTAAGTACCATGCTATAATTTTATTCTATTTTACACATGTGCAGAGCACATACCAATATCGAATGATCAAGAATGGCAGCGATGAAGAATACAACCACATAAAACACACGCATGCTCCGGAACCACACAATGGAAAGCACCCTAACTCTAAATCTAACCACACCCCCTCCCCCCATAGCTCAGAAGAAAGTAAGCAACTTATGATTGAAAAACGAAGCCAAAGACTGCTCTGTCTGTCCAAAAAAAAATTTAAAGTTCTCTACCCCGCCCCCTAGTTAAAAAAAATAAAATCCACTGACCTTTTAAGAGAAACGACAAAGTCTCAACAAAGGAAAGTGTTTACATCCCAGCATCTACAAACTATCCCATGTTTATATTTAATCTTTTTTAAACAAAGTGAAAACCAAAAAATTATCATCTCTTAAAAAGAAAAGCCAGTGCCATCTTAAATTTAACATTAGGTCCCCTAAGTAAGCTTTAAATTCAGTTATAAGACGCTATAAGACGCTGTTAATAAAAAACATACTAATATATTGAAAAGAAATTTTAAAAAGCAGTTATCAAGATCTAAAATATATTACCTAGAGAAACCAAGCATAGTATTTAACAACAAATCAACACAACATTTTAAAAACCTAAAAAAAGCAAGAAGAAACATTAATAGCATATTTAACCCAACTAAATTTTCAAAAAAGCAACTAATAATATTATATTGTGGCGAACCACTTTCTGCGCTGGTGACCGGCTCACAAAATGGTGCACGTGTCGGCAAAGAGGCCAGCCCCAAAATGGATCTGTGCCTTCTTCTTCACCAGCAAGGGGAGAAAGCCCGTGCGCGGGAAGAGACTTTTGTACTGCACCTCTGACCTCTGGCGGGAATGGGACTGCGTAAAAGCCAGTGCTGCGGAGTTTGAATAAACTTGTCTCGAGCGCAACTTACAGACAGCGTGTCGTTATTTCTAGCTCTGTGAGTAGCACATCGCTACGATATAAATAATTGAAACCTCCGCTATGTGTGTGTGTGTGTGTATATATATAAAAGAAATAGCCTCATTAGTAGAAAAAACTATCATTTAGTTAATTTAAAAAGAAACAAAAAAATCTTCAAACCAGATATTAGGTTAAAGGAATAAGTCCTCTTATCTTCTTTTCTCAGTCGAATGTCCGAATAATCATTTAAACAGTCATACTTGAACCATGAATTTTCTTCCCAAAACAAACCGATGATATGCAATAATCCTGTAGTCTTCATAAATCAGCCTTCATAAATCTTCTTTCGGAAATGCTAATGCAGATAACCAAACAATCTTCCAGACAGTTCAATCGGCAGTTACAGCAGGTATAGTTTGAACAAAAGCCAATGCAACTTCATGATCAAAATATGTACGAGGAGGAGAATCAGGAGGAAAAACTTCAATTCTTGTTGGGTATCGCAATGAAACATATGTCTGTTTCATTACCAGAGCAAATTCTGATCTTTGCTCCATTACCTCCTTTGGATAATCTTCATAGAAACGGAGCTCAGATTTCTCAAATCTGAAAACTCTCTGCTTTCTTGCCTGTTGCATTATTTGATCTTTAATCTTAAAGTGATGAAAACAGACCAAAACAGACCGCAGTTTATCTTGATGTCTCAAAGTAAACAATCTGTGTGCTCTTTATATAGTTGGCGGCTGCGATAGTATAGTAGGAAATAGGTATAAAAAAGCTTACCAAAGTAAATAGTTAAGTCTCCATTTTTGATTCCTTCCTGCAGCCCAACAATTCGTATATTCCTTTGGTGAGACCTAGTTTCCAGGTCTATAATCTTATTTCAATATCTTTCTAAACAAGTTATAGTTTCAAGGAATATTTGCTTAGCTACCTCCAATTTTTCTTCATGTGTAATGATTTAAGTTTCCAGATCTTTAAGTTTTCCTAGAAATGACATCATTTCATTACTGTTCTTTTAATGAATCTTTAATTGAATTCAGTGTCCGAACCATATCTTCAGCCCACGACAGCATTTAATCAGATCTTTCCTTTTGCATCTTTCCTTTCCATTGCCTTTATCACTAGGTTCAGACAAATTCTTCCCAATTCTGAGACATATTGTTCCCCTTCAAGAATCAGCAACTAAAAATTTAAATTCGAAGTTTAAACTAGGGGGAATGGAAATAAAGCTAGGAACACCACAGAAACTGCTGTTACTCCATTCACAGACAGGCACAGTCTCCCCCTCCCCCACCCCTACTATTATGATTGCTATGTATTTGTCTTTGAAAATTTAATAAAAAGATTGAAAAAAAAGATTGTTCCTTATCCATCCTGCTTTTGTGGAAGTGTGGATGTCGGGCTTCTCATTCCAGGGATTCTCCTGTGCACCGGGATGATGGAATCCCACGTTTGTTTTAAAATAAGCACTTTTACCATGTCACTCTGGGGGAAATGAGTAGAGTAATTGGAAATGATAATTAAAAATAAATAGAATTGAGGTACTGATCAACATTGAATGATAAATAAGATAAAATCTGCAGATACTGGAAATCCAAGCAACACACAAAATGCTGGAGGAACTCAGCAGGCCAGGCAGCATCTATGGAAAAGAATACAGTAGATGTTTCAGGCCGAGACCTTTCAGCAGGACTGGAGATAAAAAGATGAGGAGTCAGAGTAAGATGGTGTGGGTATGGGAGAAAGAAACACAAGGTGAAAGGTGAAACTGGGCGGGGTGAAGTAAAGAGCTGCGATGTTGATCGGTGAAAGAGATAAAGGGCTGGAGAATGGGGACCTGATAAGAGAGGAAAGAGGAAAGAAGGAAGAAAGCAAAGGGGGAAGAGCAGCAGAGGGATCTGATGGGCAGGTAAAGAGATAAGGTGAGATAGGGAATAGGGAAGGAGAGCGGTGGGGGGCATTGCCAGAAATTTGAAAAATCAACGTTCATGCCATCAGGTTGGAGGCTACTCAGACAGATAAATTAGGTGTTGCTTCTCCAACCCCAGTGTGGCCTCATCTCGACAGTAGAGGATGCCATGGACTGACTTGTCGGAATAGGAAGTGGAATTAACATGAGTGGAAACTGGGAGATCCCGCTTTTTCTGGTGAATGCAGGTGTTCGGCAAAGTGGTCTGCCACTCTACGTTGGATCTCACCGATATACAAGATGTCACACCAGGAGCACTGGATATGTTAGATGACCCATAACAGACTCACAGATAAAGTATCACCTCACCTGGAAGGACTGTTTGGGGCCCTGCATGTGAGGGAGAAAATGTAGGGGCAGGTATAGCACTTGTTCCACTTGCAAGGGTAAGTGCCAGGAGAGCGATCAGTGTGGAGAGATGAATGGACAAGACAGTCACATCAGGAACGATCCCTGCGGAAATCGATAAGTATTCTTGCCCTTTTCAAGCGTTACAGCTATTTAAAAATATTTTGTCTTTAATCCAAGTTCAATTAAAGGTCTATGAATACTGCTGTTGCATTTTTAATGGATCTGTAGTCCATGATGATCAGTGCAGATTTGATGGCCTGATTCTGTGCTGCATCCCTCTGACCTTTCCCCGTCTCGCCACATTTTTATTCTGACATCCTCCATCTTCCTTCTCGGTCCTGAAGAGGGGTCTCTGCTCGAAACCTTGCAGAGATGCTGTCTGACCTCCTGAGTTCGTTCAGCATTTTGTGTGTGTAGTTTTGCATTTCCAGCACCAGCAGAATCTGTTGTGTTTATGTCTTGCTCTCTCAGTTCTCTAATGCAACACTGGCAGCAATTTAGTCTTGAATTGTTGACGACTTGTATTTTTATAACAATGGTGGATGACGATGAATTCCGTTACATGTATTTATTGGCTGTAGTGATCAGTCCCAATTTTCCTAAATTTCAACTGTAGTCAGATTAGAGAAGTCTCTCTTGTATCAAGGTGGCATGGTTTTTTTCTCTCCCACAGTCATTTTGTACATTGAATTATGTCAAATTAGATTCTGTGTAGAACTTTTGTGACCATGCGTTCATTCATAGTTGTTTCAATCTAAGAATGACAGATATCTCAGAATGGAACTTGTCCTTTCCCCTTCCTCTATTTATTCCTCATAGCAGTATTTACTTTTCAGTAAAATTTATTCCTAATCACTTATGGTCTTTATAAACAATCTGCAGATTTCCAAAGAACAGCAATACTTCAATTTTACAGTTTTGAGGTGAAAAGTTGTCAAACATTTTCAAACCCTCTGTCAAGGAAATGATAAATGTAATATAAATAATTACACTGCTTTTAATGTTTGGCAGCAATCTTGTAGCTCATGATGCAGCGATGTTCAAAATCATAAGTGCTTATCATTATTATACGGTGAAAGTGATAGCAATCTGGTTACCTCTGTATTTTAAGAGTCGACCCGGCTGTCATTGTTAAGGGTCTTTCTGCCATAATTTCAGGCTTTCAAGCTTAACTAGTCTCCAGAAAAAAATTTCCTTAGATTTTTCCCCCATATATGCTCTCTGAATTCTTCAGCTGTGATTGGGTTGCTCAGTCAGTTTGATGATGTTGCCATTGCTGGATGGGAGGAATCCTTTGATTTGAGCTCCAATGGCCCTGAAGAGGGCTGGCAAGGTGAGTGCTGACATTTTGTCACACATGAAGCAGGAAAACCGGCCTAGAGACAGACGAAGAAATGTAGTGGAGCAGTATATGTCCTTTTGAAGTTTGAGGTAGGAATTGATGGTGGCACCATGCTCATTTCAACTGTGGAGAAATGGGAAATCCAGGTATCAAGCCGGTAACCATTGACAACACTACCAACTTGTTCAATTCATGGATTCTGTTAAACAATCTGAAAAGTGCTGCAACCTGTTCTGTTTGTCATTCGTTCACATTTGGATAAGTGATGTCTTCACTGGATCTGTGCTTATAAGGTAAACTGTGTTTTGTTTAGAATGCCGGGCATAAGTGAATATATTCAGCAGCCTGTGATAAATGGATTGAGAGACAAGGCATCCTATGTCAGATGGGCAGCGGTCTTGCCTTGTGTTAAAATGCAGAATTTTCAGGGTAACACAGAAGTTGGTAAATACAAAAATGTTTTTTCCTTGATTTTTACAACAGGTCTTCTCACTGATCACGGTGTTGTTGACTTTTTTAGTGAAACTCCATTATCCTGATATATGGGAACTTTGATGCTGAACTGGCGGATTTGCCAGACTATTGGCTGCTATTCAGATTAATTCTCCAAAGTTTTAATTCAGGTTTTTTGAATATTACTCCGTGTTACAATCAATTTTGCAGTTAACTGTGTAAGATTAAAGAGAAGATGGGAAATGGGGCCCAGAGGAGTCACATAATAAACCCCTGGGATTTCTGAACACTTGGATAGAACAGGGGTTCCCAACCTGGGGTCCACTGACCCTTCGGTTAATGGTCAGTGTTCTGAGTTTAAAAAGTGATAGAGGATTACTGCAGACAATTTAGCTGGAACTGGCACTAATGGTAAGTGTCTTTCATTGTGATCATAATGTGCATGTATTGATGTGTTCAAAGTAAATTTATTATCAAATTACATGTATGTCACCATGTACAACCCTGGATTCATTCTTTTACAGGCACGCTGAATAAATCCATCATAGAATAATAACCATAAGAGAATCAATGAAAGCCCACATTGACGTGGCGTTGAACCAGTGCGCAAAAGACAAATTGTGCAAATACAAACATAAATATGCTATAAATATCGAGAACAAGACACGAAGAGTCCTTGAGAGTGAGGTCATAGGTTGTGGGAACATTTCAGTGATGGGGCAAGAGAAGTTATCCCCTCTGGTTCAAGAGCCTGATGGTTGAGGGTTAATAACTGTTTCTGAGCCTGGTGGTGTGAGTCCTGAGGCTTCTGTACCTCCTCCCTGATGGCGGCAGTGAGACGAGAGCGTGACCTGGGTGGTGGGGGTCCCAGGTTTACCTATGAGCAGTTCTATGGTTACTCAACAGTGGTTAGAAATATGATTCTTGATTTGTGCCAAGTTTTATAGCTACTATATTAACGTGAGGGAGTAGAAGACAATTCGGCCCCCAGCTGTTTTCTGGCAGTCTGCTAGATCACACTGATCTATATGGCAGACGCTATACATGTTCCTTTTAAATTTCAGAGAGCTTAAGGGAATTATGTATTGAAAATATTATCAGTCCACTTTAAGATTTTCTTTTGGCCAATCCTTGGTAGATTGTAAGTATTTCCAGGGGCTCTTATTTTTAAAATTGCAATGTGGAGCCTGTGTCTTCTGGAATTTTCCACAAATAACATTTATAGCCATTTCTTCTTGTTTCTCAGTTGCTTCCACTGCAGAATGTCAGGTAGTTTTATTAACTTGAGTCAAGAAAGTACTGATTTATTATTGTCACATCTATCAGGGTAGAGTGAAAAGCTTGTTTCACATACTGTTCATATAGATTCTTAATTGCTGGGGTCACCCGTCTTGTAAAGGCGCTACCTAGAAGACGGCAATGGCAAACCACTTCTGTAGACGAATTTGCTAAGAATAATCATGGTCATGGGAAGACCATGATCACCCGCGTCATACGACACGGCACAGAATGATAATGGTTAGTTTTAAGCTCTCTTTAGTCAGGGTCGCTTCGTTACATGTACAGAAATCAGTCTGTAATTGTATGTATAGATCGTGTACTCCAACAAATGGTTTCTCTGAACACTTCTCACTATTTAATTCAGTTTTGTGAGGTTAATTTCTGCTTCATCATCAATATTGACCTTTCCTTAATTTGACTCATTATGCCCCATCAAACAATATATTTTGCTGTCAAATGGTAGTGATTCAGGATAGTTATTCATTAGTAATGAAATAGTACCCTTTCCTGGTAAAGAGTGGAAACGACTTTTGACCAGATGGGGTAGTTTCTTGGGATTGGGGCCCTCTGTTGATCGGGGTTTGGGAGAGTTAACCATGGATATTGTGTCCCAGCTCTCTGCATGATATTACATGCCAGGACAGTGCGAAAGGGAGATCAAGGTGTTGTCCATGTGTTACGTATTCAGGCAACAATAATTATAGATGAGTTAGACGAAGGGTTTATATAACAAATAACACGTTTATTAAACACCGATAACAAACCCCCTTCAAAATAAACAAACCCAAACAATGATCCGAGCTCAGCTGCTCAAACAGTCCTTAATAGCATTGCAGTCCCAAACAGTCTTTAAAGCGGTATTGAAAAGAACTCAGTTCTTTAAAGCGATATGCCGACAGTTCAAAAGCTCACGGTACTTTTAAAAGGAGAGACTTTTTAAAGCGATGTAAATTCTCTTCCACGTCGATGTCCTTCGATTCCCAGCGTCGAACTCCCACGTTGAATTTTATTAAATATAACAACTTAAAGTGACTGACCTTCCTTCCACAATATTCTCAATCTCCCGCTTTTTCCAGCGGAGACTATCGTGAGAATAGTAAACGAAATCCTTCCGAATGAGGATCACACAAGGTCGAAGTCAATCCATCGAAAATCGATTTTCCTCGATCTCCATTTTCCAAACTTCTCTTCACTCTCCACTAGCAAAGAAACCGTTGGCTCTGACCTTTTAAACTTTAGGCATTCTATAAAACTTCATTTTTAACTAAACTGCGTCATCACATTAAATCACACAGTAACATGAAATCATCTTGGCAAATCTAGCCACGAACTGCCCCACCTGACAGGGTGGGTCTTCCTTTTATACCATGTAGAAAAAACCTGTCACATGACCTCTACTGACGGGAAAATGACATCACTCCACCATCACAAAACCATTACCTCATGTCCAGTATAACTTCAACCCCAGTCACGTGACAAGGGTACCACCGTCACGTGTCACGGGTACGTAACACCTCCCTCCAAAAAAAAACATTTTTGGTCTGACAAGAACAAAAATTTTAACAATTACTTACAAGAAAAAAACAAATGTATAAATTATATAACATACACAATATATAATACAGTAGGAGTGTTACAATAAAAAAAACCACTCCAAAAAAAACATTGTACATTCAACATCGAGATAGACAATCAGCAACCACATTATCTTTACCTTTAATATGAGTTATCACAATATTGTACTCTTGTAACATCAAACTCCAATTTAACAATCTTCTGTTTTTGTTTTTCATCTTACTCAGAAAAACTAACGGATTATGATCAGTGTAAACAATAAGTGGTTTTTGAGTTGCACCAACATATACCTCAAAATATTCTAAAGCTAAAACAAGAGATAACAATTCTTTCTCTATTGTTGAATAGTTTCTTTGTTGATTAAATTTCTTAGAAAAGTATGCTACCGGATGATCAACCTCATCACCCTCATTCCTTTGCATCAATACTGCTCCCGCAGCTTCATCACTAGCATCTACAGCTAATGAAAAAGGTTTTCCAAAGTCAGGTGCCTTAAGCACAGGTTGTTCACATATCATTGTTTTCAATTTTTCAAATGCTTCCTGACAAAACACTGTCCACACAAACTTCACATTCTTCTGCAGAAGGTTAGTTAATGGAAGGGCAACATTAGCAAAATTCTTACAAAATTTTCGATAATATCCTACCATTCCCAAAAACCTTCTGAGAGTTTTTTTCCCCGTCGGAGTGGGAATCTCTAAAATTGCCTGAACTTTTGCCTGAACAGGAGCTACCTTACCTTGACCTACAACATAACCAAGGTAAGTCACAGTGGCATGTCCAAATTCACTCTTGGCTAAATTAATAGTCAAGTTAGCTTTTGAAAGCTTTTCAAACAATTTCTCCACCGCAATTATGTGTGCTTCCCAAGTATGATTTCCTGTCACTAAATCATCAATATAAGCATCAGTATCTTTCAAACCCTGAATCACAGAATTAATCATCCTCTGAAAAGTACCTGGGGCATTCTTCATCCCAAATGGAAGAACATTATACTCATATAACCCAGATGGAGTTACAAATGCAGAAATCTCTCTACCTCTGTCCGTTAATGGAACACACCAATACCCTTTCAATAAATCAATCTTTGTAAGGAACTTTGCTTTCCCAACTTTATCTACACAATCATCTACTCTAGGAATTGGACATGCATCTGTTTTCGTTACAGCATTCACCTTCCTATAGTCAGTACAAAACCTAATACTACCATCAGGTTTTGGCACCATAACACATGGCGAACTCCAATTCGAGTTAGAATGTCTAATAATATCATTCTCTAACATGTATTCAATTTCTTTCTCAGCAAGTTCACATTTTTCCATGTTCATCCTATATGGATGTTGTTTAATAGGTTTGGCATCTCCAACATCTACATCATGTGAAGCTATAGTAGTCCTTCTCGGAACATCTGGAAACAAATCCTTATACTTAAAAATCAATTCCTTCATCTGTTGTTTCTGCTCTAGCTGTAAATGTGCTAATTTCTCATCCATATTTTCCAAAATAGTCGAATTAGGTAACCTAACAGAAACAATGTTAGATTTAGAATGAAAGTCAGATGAATCATCTATCATGTTCCCAGTTAAATCCAACTCATTCTCACTAACCACAACAGTCACAGTATCAGATTGTTTCTCAAAATATGGTTTAATCATATTTATGTGGCAAAGTTGTGTTGACCTTCTACGATCTGGAGTTTTTATTACATAATCCACATCATTAACTCTAGACACAATTTCATAAGGTCCATGAAATCTAGCTTGTAAAGGATTTGTCTGCACTGGGAAAAGAACCAACACCTTATCTCCAGGCTTAAACATCCTCATCCTAGCTTCCTTATCATACCAAGTTTTCATTTTCTCCTGAGCCAACTTTAAATTTTCCTTGGCTAAACTACAAGCTCTATGTAACCTGTCCTTAAATTTCAAAACATAATCCAACAAATTAGTATGCACTTCCTTACTAATCCATTGTTCCTTCAATAAAGCTAAAGGTCCTCTAACTCTATGTCCAAACACAAGTTCAAATGGACTAAAACCTAAAGATTCCTGTACCGATTCCCTTACTGCAAATAAAAGTAAGTTTATACTCTCATCCCAGTCACTTTCATTCTCCACACAATATGTCCTAATCATATTCTTGAGAGTAGAATGAAACCTCTCCAAGGCACCTTGCGATTCTGGATGGTACGCAGACGAAGTAATTTGCTTAGCTCCCAATTTATAAACTATCTGTTGAAACAATCCAGACATAAAATTACTACCTTGATCAGTTTGTATTTCCTTAGGCAATCCAAAATAAGTAAAGAATTTTATAAGAGCCTTCGTCACAGTTTTAGCTTTTATATTCCTAAGTGGTACTGCCTCTGGAAACCTAGACGAAGTACACATGATAGTCAACAAATACTGATAACCAGTTTTTGTCTTTGGTAATGGACCAACACAATCTACAATAACTTTAGAAAACGGTTCACCGAATGCTGGAATAGGTTGTAATGGAGCTACTGGTGTAACCTGATTTGGTTTACCCACAATTTGACAAGTATGGCACGTCTTACAAAACATCGCCACATCTTTTCTTAAACCAGGCCAGTAAAAATGTTTTAAAATCTTGTCCACAGTTTTCCTTACCCCTTGATGTCCACCTAAAGGCACACTATGAGCTAAAGTCAAAATCTCATTCCGATAAACTTTAGGAACAACCACCTGGTAAACAACATTCCATTCCTCACTTGCAGGAATTGTAGGCGACCTCCACTTCCTCATCAACACTCCTTTTTCCAAGTAATATCCTACTGACACCTTCTCAATTTCACTACCTAGTAAAGCTTGTTCCCTTAATTTTATAATCTCAGGATCTCTATTCTGCTCTGCTATCATCTCCTTCCGAGACAGAGATAAATCTTCATAGTCAGACTTACTCCCAGAATCTTGTTCAAACAACGAAGGTAAGAAAGTCTCTGACACATCCTCAAAACTCAAATCCTGAGTTGAACAGTCATGAGTAACAACCTCATTCTGCACATCAATTTTTTTAGCCATAGCTCTAGTCACAACACAAGAAAAATCTGTGTTAGAATTCACCTCTGGTTCCTCTGACTCCATTGTCAAATGCACTTCAGGAAAAACTTGTCCACCTGCCAAGTCATTACCTAACAATAAAGAAATACCCTTCACAGGTAAGCTATGCTGTAGTCCTACTTTAACAAATCCTGTAACTAACCCTGACTTTAAATTTACTTCATGTAAATGTACAGGCATAAAATCACTTCCAACACCTCTTATGTAATTTACCTCACCAGTATCACTCTCTTCATTAAACTTCAACACACTATCTAACATCAGTGATTGAGAAGCTCCAGTATCCCTAAGAATTTTTATTGGCACCAGAGTAGATCCTTCTTTCAAGGATACAAACCCTTCAGTTATAAAATGATCATATCCCTTTCTAACTTGGTCAGACTCTAACAAATCCTCATTTGTGTTTACCAAACCCTATAACTTTACAGGTGCTTTAGTATGTTGCACACAAGCATCCGGAACTGCTTCCTTCTCTTTCTTTTTCAATTTGAAACAGTTAGCTATTACATGGCCAGGCTTCTTACAATAGTTACAAATAAGACCAAACTGTTTTTCCTTCACAGGTTTTCCTTCCTCCTTACCTCTCTCATTAACCTCTAATTTAATTTCTGATTTACCTTGAGTCTCCATATTATTTTTCCTCTTAAAAATTCTACCCTGAGGAAATTTATTCTTATGGATTAAAACATACTCATCAGCTAATCTAGCACAGTCCTGCAATTTATCAGTATCCCTCTCATTTAAGTAGGTCCTTACTTCAACAGGAATGCTTCTTTTAAATTCCTCCATCAAAATCAGCTCTCTCAATGTATCATAGTCCTCATTTACATTTTTAGAAGAAACCCATCTCTCAAAACACATAGCTTTATCATAGGCAAATTCCACATAAGTCTTTTCCACAGACTTTTTCAAACTCCTGAATCTTTCCCTGTACGCTTCTGGGACCAATTCATACGATTTGAGAATATTTTCTTTCACAATATCATAATCTAATGCTTGCGCAGCAGTTAAAGCTGTGTAAACGTGTCGTGCCTTGCCTTTGATTACACTCTGTAATAACACTGACCATTTATCTTTCGGCCACTCTGACATCCGAGCAATAGTTTCAAAATGTTGAAAATATCTTTCCACTTCTGTTTCACTAAATGGAGGGACCAATTTAATTTCTTGGCTAGCAACAAACGGTTTTTTAGAATCAGCAGACTGTTCTACAGACCTTAATTTCGCCATTGCATATTCAAAATCTCTTTGCTTTTGCTCAGCTTCCAATTTACACCTTTCTAACATCATTTGTTCAATTTGCAACTGCATCTCCAGATTACTTATTGGAAACAATTCTAAAATCGATTCTTCAAAAACACCCGAAGCCACATAGTGAGACGCGATTTTTCTCTGTATTACAGCTTTTGATGTAGTTGGCAAAATCCCTTTAAGATGCAACCGATTCGCAATTTCAGAGACTTCAGTTTTTTTCGCCTTCACTAACAAATCCGCGACTGGCGAATCCAGAAACTCATCAATATTCATCGTTGCCGAATACCACTCACAAGCCAAACAAACAAAAAGAATCGAGCAATCCCCGTTACCAAAACACCGATTCAAAATTCAAAAAGCTTATTAAATTCAAACAATTCAATTCCGGACGTAGCCCCCATATTAATGTTACGTATTCAGGCAACAATAATTATAGATGAGTTAGACGAAGGGTTTATATAACAAATAACACGTTTATTAAACACCGATAACAAACCCCCTTCAAAAGTAAACAAACCCAAACAATGATCCGAGCTCAGCTGCTCAAACAGTCCTTAATAGCGTTGCAGTCCCAAACAGTCTTTAAAGCGGTATTGAAAAGAACTCAGTTCTTTAAAGCGATATGCCGACAGTTCAAAAGCTCACGGTACTTTTAAAAGGAGAGACTTTTTAAAGCGATGTAAATTCTCTTTCACGTCGATGTCCTTCGATTCCCAGCGTCGAACTCCCACGTCGAATTTTATTAAATATAACAACTTAAATTGACTGACCTTCCTTCCACAATATTCTCAATCTCCCGCTTTTTCCAGCGGAGACTATCGTGAGAATAGTAAACGAAATCCTTCCGAATGAGGATCACACAAGGTCGAAGTCAATCCATCGAAAATCGATTTTCCTCGATCTCCATTTTCCAAACTTCTCTTCACTCTCCACTAGCAAAGAAACCGTTGGCTCTGACCTTTTAAACTTTAGGCATTCTATAAAACTTCATTTTTAACTAAACTGCGTCATCACATTAAATCACACAGTAACATGAAGTCATCTCGGCAAATCTAGCCACGAACTGCCCCACCTGACAGGGTGGGTCTTCCTTTTATACCATGTAGAAAAACCTGTCACATGACCTCTACTGGCGGGAAAATGACATCACTCTACCATCACAAAACCATTACCTCATGTCCAGTATAACTTCAACCCCAGTCACGTGACAAGGGTACCACCGTCACGTGTCACGGGTACGTAACACATGGAACAGGAACAGCAGAGAGCGATACAGTTTGGCACCAGTGGTGTTGAAGGAGTTGCCAGTCAGTGCTGAACTCATGGTAGGTCTGCCTTGGGACTCCAGCTTTGGCTTTTTCCCTCTGGGTTTATTTCCAAAGCCTTCCCCATGAGTGGGTGTAGCCACAAGGCAGAGGCAATTTGAGATCAGAGGGAGTCTCTTCTCGGTAACTCATGGAGTAAGAAGCTTGTCGGCTCTGCTCCAACCTCTTACAATCCTTCTTCCACTGCTACTTTTGTTTAAACTTTGAAGATTCATTACTTCTAGTGAAGGATTGACAATTTAGTTCAGATGCTGGAACTCGATCTGGAAAGGTATTCAGATGTGGCAAAATTATTTCTGAAACTGAAAAAAACTGAACTTACGATGGAGACAGAAGAAGCCTTCTCTCCTGAAAGAGTGTTTTCTTTGATGCAAGATACTAACACTAAAATTGGAATGGTGGACACTAAAATTTATAAACTGATGAAAGCTAATGAAAAGCTTGAATTAACTGTCTCTGCCATCCAGGAATCTTTGAGGAATTTGGAATCTCAATATCAAATGCTTAAAATGGATAGTAATAAAATCAGAAAGCAACAGGAGGCACTACACCAAGTGATTAAAGAGCAGGAATTAAAGTTCTCTACCATGGAAAAGAGAATTGCTGAAGTTTCTTCTGAATTATCAAGAATTAAGAAGAAAACGATTGCTCTCGAAAGCAGAAGCTGAAGGATGGATTTACGCATACTTGGGTTGCCTGAAAATTTGGAAACTGGTGAGCCATTAAAGTTTTTTTACAACTACGTTACACTCACTTTTTAGTGAGATACTCGAAACCTCTCTGTTAATAGACAACGCGCACCGAATTTCTCGTTCCAAGCCATCGGTGGAGATGAAACCCTGCGCGGTGATTCTATATTAACACTATTTTGCTACTAAACAAGCAATTCTTTGAGATGCCTGGAGGTGGGGGAAACTAACTTATAATGGTGTAGAATTTCGTAAAGTTGAAGATTTTGTCCCTGAGGTGTATGCAGAAAGAATTAATTATCAGCTTGTGATGGCAGAATTGTATAAGAAAAATCTTCGCCCATCGCTGAGATATCCTGCCTGCTTGATAATTTTTCCACCTAACACTCATCCAAGTCAATTCATATCTCCTGCGGAGGCGTGGGAGTTTCTCAACGAGTTTAAAGCTGTTGTCTAAGCTACTCCAACACTGCTGTCTTGCAAGCAACTCTAATTTTTAATCCTTAGCTGACAGTCGTTGGTAGCTGATCTGTTGAAATTTTAATCTATGCACTAGGTCTGTATAGCCATCATTTAGACTTTTGTACATTTTTTTCTTTCTTTAAGATTTGTATGAATTTAATATGAGTAACATTTTATTTGCTTGAATCTATCTTTTCTGAATATATGATCATTTTTATTAAATGAATTGAAGATGGCCGCTGTTAATTACGTGCTAAAATCTATTAGTCAAAATGTTGATTACAATCTTTAGCTGAGAGTCGTTTTCAGTTGAATCATTGAAAGTTCAATTTACATTTTTTCTTGGTTCAGACATCGTTTGGCGGTTTTATTTTTTTCTCGTCCTCCTTTTTTCAGAATCTGTAAGAGTTTAATATTAGTTGTATCATACTATTTCGTTAGATATTTCTGTTTTGATTATATGTTTAATTTTTGTTAAACAAACTTAAGGTGGCCGTTGTTGACTATGTTTTAATCTCTGTTAGACATAATACTATACTATCTGGATTTTTTTGATTTTTTGTTCTCTTTGTATTTGATGTTGTGTCTTTACTCAGTGGTGCCAATATATAACTTTTTTTTAATGGAGTCTGTCGTTTGGAGACAGGGGTTTAGGGTGTTTAGATTAGCATACCATTTGCCTATTGGATGGTTTGTTTTCTGGCTTTGGGGAGAGAGGGGTGGGGCTATTCGTTTAGGTTTCTTCAACTGGGTAGTTCTGAGAGAGTTTCCTGTCAATCATTTTTTTTCTTTCTGATCAAATCTATAATTTGTTCTTCCCTGCGGGTTTGGTTTATTTCAGTGCACTAATTTATTTTATAAATCCCTAAATTAAAGTCTCAGTATCGATGTTAATAAAATTAATATAATATCTTGGAATCTGAACGGCTTGAATCAAACTATTAAGCGTAGAAAGATTTTTAAAAAATTGAAAACATTTCAAGCAAATATTATTTTTACGCAGGAGATCCACATCTGTAGGGAAGATGAAAACCGTTTTTTAAATTTTGGAAGGGCTCTTAGTATCACACTTTGTCAATATCAAAAGATAGAGGAGTGTCTATTTTTATTAATTTTAAAGTTTCTTTCGTACATTTTAATATTGTTACTGATTCAGTTGGAAGATACTTAATTGTTACTGGTTTGTTATGTGGTGAAAAGATGGCACTGGTCTTTGTGTACGCATCTAATATAGATATTATGTCCTGTTTAAGTTTAGAGAAAAGAAGTCGGACATTGGATACATCCTTTAAATTTGAGGAAATTTGTTGACAATTTACTCATTATTTTCATAGGCTCTGATTTATAGCCCTTCCAGTTACCTTTTTTGAGTTTTGGATCTTGGATCTGATCACAAAGTTTTTCCTTTTTCCTGCTTTTTTCTCTCAAGATGAACTGCCCAGTTTTTTTTTCTTCTTCTCTTTTTTTGTGTTTTGAGTTTTTCTTTTCGATGTATATTTCAATTATAAATGTTTCTTTTATCTTTTTTCTTCTTGTTATGGATAACAGGAGAATCAATTATCTCTTTTTATTGTATACTATTATATTAATTTATGTATGAATGTGATCATTTGTATTTTTCCTTCTATTTGAATTGTTATGGATATAAATTTTTGAGAATTTTGTCCTCTTGTTTATATATACAAATATAATTTTTTATTTAACTAATGAAAAGATTGATAACGAAGAAAGAAAGAGATCAGAGGTTCTCTCTCCTCGAGGAGTTGCCACAGCTGACAAGCTGCATCAACCTGAAGAGACTGGTTTTAAGGTGCCAATAACATTCGGAATTGTGGGAAGAATAGAAAGTGGAATGAAGCCACTCTCCTTTTTTCTTTAGAATGAAAGACTTGGATCACTGAGGTCAGAGTGAAGTGCTGACATTCCTAGTTTTCTATAAGCACCGAACTGAAGATAAAGTGTTTGCTATTCTGAACATGCTTGATGGTTTTCTCAAGGAAAGCCCGTTGTTGACATGGCAACCATGAAACTTTTCTTCCTTCTTGCTGAAGACTTTCCCAACGTACAGACAGATGTTCTAGAAAGGGTCAAAGGGCCATTGTTGACTATTTGTATCTCTGAGTGCCACGAGCTGTGTTTCCTTGGCCTGTGTCATGTACAGGAGATCCTCCGCAACTTATCTGAACACTTCAGTGATCACTACAAGAAATTCTACTGCACATACTCTGAAACAAATTACATCAAATATCAGAAGATGGAGATCTTGCAGGATTAGGTGTTTGCCTATGAAGTATTCTAATTATGACTAATTTATACAGAGACAGAAAAAGCAATCTTGTGTTTATCTCTGGCAGTGCTACATCTTTTTGTGGGATATGATCCTACTACTGAACAGCACACTTGTTGGAGAAAGTTGGATTTCCACGCTAATTCCAAGAGAGGCCAGTTCACCCCTTCCTTTAGCAGATGTGTGGGTCCTAAATTCTTCTCAGAAAATTCATATGGATAGGGAATACAGATAACTTGGCTGAGCGCACTCCCATTATTTGTGTGACTGGATCACAAGCAGTGTCTGCTGCACCCAGTGAATTCACATTACATTTGTACTTTTATTTTGCTCGAGGTTTTGTCAATTGGCAGAGAAGTCCTGTATTCACAAACTCATTTTCCATTGTCTATAAGACCATAAGATATAGGAGCAGAAGTAGGCTATTCGGCCCAATGAGTCTGTTCCACCAATCTATCATGGAATGATCCAATTCTTCCAATCATTCCTACTCCCCTGCCTTTACCCCATATCCTTTAATGCCCTGGCCAATCAAGAACCTACTTATCTCTCCTTTATATACAACCAATGACTTGGCCTCCACAGCCACTTGTGGCAAAAAAAATTCTACAGATTTACCATCCTCTGACTAAAGCAATTTCTCCATATTTCAGTTGTAAATGGATGTCCTTCCATGCTGAAGTCACGCCCTCTTGCCCTAGACTCCCCAACCATGGGAAATAACTTTGCCATATCTAATCTGTTTAGGCCTTTTAAAATTTGGAATGATGCAATGAGATTCCCCCCTCATTCACCTGAAATGCAGAGAATACAGCCCAAGAGCTGTCAGACTTTCTTCATATGGTAACCCTTTCATTCCTGGAATCATGCTTGTGAATCTTCTCTGAAGCATCTCCAATGTCAGTATATCCTTTCTAAAATAAGGAGCCCAAAACTGCACACAATACTCCAAGTATGGTCTCACAAATGCCCTATAGAGTGTCAACATCACATCCCTGAACTTACACTCTATACCTCTAGAAATCAATGCCAACATTGCATTCATTTTCTTCACAACTGACTCAACCTGGAGGTTAACCTTTCGGGTACCTTGCACAAGGACTCCCAATTCCCTTTGCATCTTTGCAGTTTGAATACTCTCCACATCTAAATAATAGTGTGCCCATTTATTTCTTCCACCAAAGTGCATGGCCATATACTTTCCACATTGTATTTCATTTATAACTTCTTTGCCCATTCCCCTAAACTATCCAAGTCTCTCTACAGGCTCGCTGTTTACTCAACACTATCTGCTCCACCGCCTATCTTTGTATCATCTGCAAATTTAGCCTCAAATCCATTAATACCATAATCCAAATCATTGACATACATGGTAAAAAGCAGCAGTCCCAACACCGACATCTGTGGACCTCCACTGGTAACCGGCAGCCAGCCAGTATAGGATCCCTTCATTCTCACTCTCTGTTTTCTGCCAACCAGCCAATGCTCCACTCATGTAAGTAACTTCCCTGTAATTCCATGGGCTCTTACCTTGCTAAGCAGCCTCAGGTGCGGTACCTTGTCAAAGGCCTTCTGAAAATCCAAGTGCACCATGTCCTCTGCATCTCCTTTGTCTACACTGCTGGCAACTTCCTCAAAGATTTGTCAGGCAGGATGTTCCTTTCATCAAACCATGCTGGTGTCAGGGTCTGGTTTGGTCCAGAATCCGCGTTCCGGGTCTCGATCCGGTCCGAGTGCTCCGGACTCCGGGTCTTGCAGCTGTCCCTCCCGGCCCCTTTGAGCCTGTTAAGATCAGCTTGGATCAAGGAGGCACACCTGTGGCCAATTCGGCTGCAGGTGTTTATAAGGGGCCATGGGATGGAGACTGGGCGGGTGGTTGTCTTGTTCTGTATCCTGGCCTACCCTGCTCGGAATCCTATTAGTCAAAATGTTGATTACAATCTTTAGCTGAGAGTCGTTTTCAGTTGAATCATTGAAAGTTCAATTTACATTTTTTCTTGGTTCAGACATCGTTTGGCGGTTTTATTTTTTTCTCGTCCTCCTTTTTTCAGAATCTGTAAGAGTTTAATATTAGTTGTATCATACTATTTCGTTAGATATTTCTGTTTTGATTATATGTTTAATTTTTGTTAAACAAACTTAAGGTGGCCGTTGTTGACTATGTTTTAATCTCTGTTAGACATAATACTATACTATCTGGATTTTTTTGATTTTTTGTTCTCTTTGTATTTGATGTTGTGTCTTTACTCAGTGGTGCCAATATATAACTTTTTTTTAATGGAGTCTGTCGTTTGGAGACAGGGGTTTAGGGTGTTTAGATTAGCATACCATTTGCCTATTGGATGGTTTGTTTTCTGGCTTTGGGGAGAGAGGGGTGGGGCTATTCGTTTAGGTTTCTTCAACTGGGTAGTTCTGAGAGAGTTTCCTGTCAATCATTTTTTTTCTTTCTGATCAAATCTATAATTTGTTCTTCCCTGCGGGTTTGGTTTATTTCAGTGCACTAATTTATTTTATAAATCCCTAAATTAAAGTCTCAGTATCGATGTTAATAAAATTAATATAATATCTTGGAATCTGAACGGCTTGAATCAAACTATTAAGCGTAGAAAGATTTTTAAAAAATTGAAAACATTTCAAGCAAATATTATTTTTACGCAGGAGATCCACATCTGTAGGGAAGATGAAAACCGTTTTTTAAATTTTGGAAGGGCTCTTAGTATCACACTTTGTCAATATCAAAAGATAGAGGAGTGTCTATTTTTATTAATTTTAAAGTTTCTTTCGTACATTTTAATATTGTTACTGATTCAGTTGGAAGATACTTAATTGTTACTGGTTTGTTATGTGGTGAAAAGATGGCACTGGTCTTTGTGTACGCATCTAATATAGATATTATGTCCTGTTTAAGTTTAGAGAAAAGAAGTCGGACATTGGATACATCCTTTAAATTTGAGGAAATTTGTTGACAATTTACTCATTATTTTCATAGGCTCTGATTTATAGCCCTTCCAGTTACCTTTTTTGAGTTTTGGATCTTGGATCTGATCACAAAGTTTTTCCTTTTTCCTGCTTTTTTCTCTCAAGATGAACTGCCCAGTTTTTTTTTCTTCTTCTCTTTTTTTGTGTTTTGAGTTTTTCTTTTCGATGTATATTTCAATTATAAATGTTTCTTTTATCTTTTTTCTTCTTGTTATGGATAACAGGAGAATCAATTATCTCTTTTTATTGTATACTATTATATTAATTTATGTATGAATGTGATCATTTGTATTTTTCCTTCTATTTGAATTGTTATGGATATAAATTTTTGAGAATTTTGTCCTCTTGTTTATATATACAAATATAATTTTTTATTTAACTAATGAAAAGATTGATAACGAAGAAAGAAAGAGATCAGAGGTTCTCTCTCCTCGAGGAGTTGCCACAGCTGACAAGCTGCATCAACCTGAAGAGACTGGTTTTAAGGTGCCAATAACATTCGGAATTGTGGGAAGAATAGAAAGTGGAATGAAGCCACTCTCCTTTTTTCTTTAGAATGAAAGACTTGGATCACTGAGGTCAGAGTGAAGTGCTGACATTCCTAGTTTTCTATAAGCACCGAACTGAAGATAAAGTGTTTGCTATTCTGAACATGCTTGATGGTTTTCTCAAGGAAAGCCCGTTGTTGACATGGCAACCATGAAACTTTTCTTCCTTCTTGCTGAAGACTTTCCCAACGTACAGACAGATGTTCTAGAAAGGGTCAAAGGGCCATTGTTGACTATTTGTATCTCTGAGTGCCACGAGCTGTGTTTCCTTGGCCTGTGTCATGTACAGGAGATCCTCCGCAACTTATCTGAACACTTCAGTGATCACTACAAGAAATTCTACTGCACATACTCTGAAACAAATTACATCAAATATCAGAAGATGGAGATCTTGCAGGATTAGGTGTTTGCCTATGAAGTATTCTAATTATGACTAATTTATACAGAGACAGAAAAAGCAATCTTGTGTTTATCTCTGGCAGTGCTACATCTTTTTGTGGGATATGATCCTACTACTGAACAGCACACTTGTTGGAGAAAGTTGGATTTCCACGCTAATTCCAAGAGAGGCCAGTTCACCCCTTCCTTTAGCAGATGTGTGGGTCCTAAATTCTTCTCAGAAAATTCATATGGATAGGGAATACAGATAACTTGGCTGAGCGCACTCCCATTATTTGTGTGACTGGATCACAAGCAGTGTCTGCTGCACCCAGTGAATTCACATTACATTTGTACTTTTATTTTGCTCGAGGTTTTGTCAATTGGCAGAGAAGTCCTGTATTCACAAACTCATTTTCCATTGTCTATAAGACCATAAGATATAGGAGCAGAAGTAGGCTATTCGGCCCAATGAGTCTGTTCCACCAATCTATCATGGAATGATCCAATTCTTCCAATCATTCCTACTCCCCTGCCTTTACCCCATATCCTTTAATGCCCTGGCCAATCAAGAACCTACTTATCTCTCCTTTATATACAACCAATGACTTGGCCTCCACAGCCACTTGTGGCAAAAAAAATTCTACAGATTTACCATCCTCTGACTAAAGCAATTTCTCCATATTTCAGTTGTAAATGGATGTCCTTCCATGCTGAAGTCACGCCCTCTTGCCCTAGACTCCCCAACCATGGGAAATAACTTTGCCATATCTAATCTGTTTAGGCCTTTTAAAATTTGGAATGATGCAATGAGATTCCCCCCTCATTCACCTGAAATGCAGAGAATACAGCCCAAGAGCTGTCAGACTTTCTTCATATGGTAACCCTTTCATTCCTGGAATCATGCTTGTGAATCTTCTCTGAAGCATCTCCAATGTCAGTATATCCTTTCTAAAATAAGGAGCCCAAAACTGCACACAATACTCCAAGTATGGTCTCACAAATGCCCTATAGAGTGTCAACATCACATCCCTGAACTTACACTCTATACCTCTAGAAATCAATGCCAACATTGCATTCATTTTCTTCACAACTGACTCAACCTGGAGGTTAACCTTTCGGGTACCTTGCACAAGGACTCCCAATTCCCTTTGCATCTTTGCAGTTTGAATACTCTCCACATCTAAATAATAGTGTGCCCATTTATTTCTTCCACCAAAGTGCATGGCCATATACTTTCCACATTGTATTTCATTTATAACTTCTTTGCCCATTCCCCTAAACTATCCAAGTCTCTCTACAGGCTCGCTGTTTACTCAACACTATCTGCTCCACCGCCTATCTTTGTATCATCTGCAAATTTAGCCTCAAATCCATTAATACCATAATCCAAATCATTGACATACATGGTAAAAAGCAGCAGTCCCAACACCGACATCTGTGGACCTCCACTGGTAACCGGCAGCCAGCCAGTATAGGATCCCTTCATTCTCACTCTCTGTTTTCTGCCAACCAGCCAATGCTCCACTCATGTAAGTAACTTCCCTGTAATTCCATGGGCTCTTACCTTGCTAAGCAGCCTCAGGTGCGGTACCTTGTCAAAGGCCTTCTGAAAATCCAAGTGCACCATGTCCTCTGCATCTCCTTTGTCTACACTGCTGGCAACTTCCTCAAAGAATTGCAGTAGATTTGTCAGGCAGGATGTTCCTTTCATCAAACCATGCTGGTGTCAGGGTCTGGTTTGGTCCAGAATCCGCGTTCCGGGTCTCGATCCGGTCCGAGTGCTCCGGACTCCGGGTCTTGCAGCTGTCCCTCCCGGCCCCTTTGAGCCTGTTAAGATCAGCTTGGATCAAGGAGGCACACCTGTGGCCAATTCGGCTGCAGGTGTTTATAAGGGGCCATGGGATGGAGACTGGGCGGGTGGTTGTCTTGTTCTGTATCCTGGCCTACCCTGCTCGGAATCCTGCTCTGCCCTGGTTGCTGGACTGTTCTGTATATGCTCTATCCGGTTGGTCTTGTTCCCCTGCTTCTCTCCTGTGCGCTGGCCATGCTGTTCCGCCTTATTCTCCTTGCTTGCGCTGCCACGCTGTCGGTTGCCTTTCCCAGTTTACCAAAGTACCCGGTGGTTCACTGTAGTGTTGCTGCTTACCCTGGACCCAGCTTCCTACCCATTGCCTCCGTTGGGCAGCTCCAGCCAGACTGCCGCTGCCCGACGAGGGTTCTGCCCCTTCCACATACTACTCCCTAAGGGTTGTGCCCCGCACCTGCCCAGGTGACCGCGACTGGCCCAGGCCTCCGTGTTTTCCGCCTGGGAGGCAGCCCTGCCCTGGATACATGCGGACCGCCCTAGGGACTCCTACCCTTTCCTCCACTCGTTTCCCATGGATTGGGCCCCGCACCTGCCCAGGTGTCCGCAACTGGCCCAGGCTTCTGTGTTCCCGCCTGAGAGACGGCCCTGCCCAGGATCCCTGCGGCATGCCATGAGGAATCTGCCTGCCTGCCCCAAAGTGTGGGATCTGCCTGCCTGCCTGGCTCATCTGAACTCTTGGATCCAGGCCCGCCTGCATTAACCCTTACATGCCATGGCATCCCCATCCTGTCCTCCCCTAGTACTTCAGTGTCTGCGTCCTGCGTTTGGGTCCATCCGGCCCCCGTTCCTGACAGCTGGCTTTGGCCTATCTTGCCTTGTGCCTCCAGGTAATCCATAATGATCAACATGAGTCTAGATCAGAGAAGAGTACCCAGACAGTGGAAAACATCTTGTATTGTCCCGGTACCGAAGAAACCACAACCAAAGGAGTTGAATGACTTCAGACCTGTTGCCTTGACGTCGCACGTGATGAAGACCATGGAGCGGCTGATAATACAGAATCTGAGGCCACAAACCAGGCACGCCCGGGATCCGCTTCAGTTTGCGTATAAGGAGAAGGTGGGAGTGGAGGATGCTATCACGTATTTGCTGCACAAATCACTCTCTCACCTAGATGGGGTCAGTTGTGCTGTGAGGATTACATTCCTTGACTTCTCTAGTGCCTTTAACACCATCCAGCCCAAGATCTTAAGGCACAAACTAACGGAGATGGGAGTAGACTCTCACATGGTGGATTGGATAGTGGACTACTTGACAGATAGACCTCAGTATGTGCGGTTGGGAGACTGTAGGTCTGACACAGTGGTCAGCAGCACAGGAGCGCCACAGGGAACCGTACTCTCTCCGGTCCTGTTCACCCTGTACACATCAGACTTCCAATATAACTCGGAGTCCTGCCATGTGCAGAAGTTCGCTGATGACACGGCCATAGTGGGGTGTGTCAGGAATGGACAGGAGGAGGAGTATAGGAAACTGATACAGGACTTTGTGATATGGTGCAACTCAAACTACCTGCGTCTCAATGTCACCAAGACCAAGGAGATGGTGGTGGACTTTAGGAGATCTAGGCCTCATATGGAGCCAGTGATCATTAATGGTGAATGTGTGGAGCAGGTTAAGACCTACAAGTATCTGGGAGTACAGTTGGACGAGAAGCTAGACTGGACTGCCAACACAGATGCCTTGTGCAGGAAGGCACAGAGTCGACTGTACTTCCTTAGAAGGTTGGCATCATTCAATGTCTGCAGTGAGATGCTGAAGATGTTCTATAGGTCAGTTGTTGAGAGCGCCCTCTTCTTTGTGGTGGCGTGTTGGGGAGGAAGCATTAAGAAGAAGGACGCCTCACGTCTTAATAAGCTGATAAGGAAGGCGGGATCTGTCGTGGGCAAAGTACTGGAGAGTTTAACATCGGTAGCTGAGCGAAGGGCGCTGAGTAGGCTACGGTCAATTATGGAAAACCCTGAACATCCTCTACATAGCACCATCCAGAGACAGAGAAGCAGTTTCAGCGACAGGTTACTGTCGATGCAATGCTCCTCAGACAGGATGAAGAGGTCAATACTCCCCAATGCCATTAGGCTTTACAATTCAACTGCCAGGACTTAAGAACTTTTTTAAAGCTATTATTAATGCTTTTTGAGTTAGTGATTTAGATGCATATCATATTATTACTGAGTTAAGTATTGTATGTAATGAGTTTTTGCTACAACAAGTGTATGGGACATTGGAAAAAATGTTGAATTTCCCCATGGGGATGAATAAAGTATCTATCTATCTATGTATCTATCTAACAATCAATTCCAACAACTTCCCAACCACAGATGTCAGGTTAACAGGTCTATCGTTTCCTTTCTGCTGCTTCCCACACTTATTAAATAGCAGAGTAACATTTGCAATTTTCCAGTCATCTGATACAATGCCAGAATCTATTGATTCTTGAAAGATCATTGTTAATACCTCCACAATCTCTCCAGCCACTTCCTTCAAAACTCGAGGGTGCATTCCATGAGGTCCAGGAGATGTATCCATCCTCAGACCAGTGATCTTCCTGTTGTGTACCTTCTCAGTCATAATTTTTACTGTACAAACTTCACTTCCCTGACACTCTGGAATGTCCGGTATACTGCAGACATTCAGTTCCTCTGCCATCTCTGCATCTCTCATGACAATATCGCCAGCGTCATTTAGTATTGGTCCTATATCTACCCTCAATTATCTTTTACTCTTTAAATACTTTAAAACAAAAAGCTTATAGTATCTGCTTTGTTACTAGTTGCCAGCTTCCTTTCATAATTCATCTTTTCCTTCCTAATGACCTTCTTAGTTTCCTTCTGCAGGTTTTTAAAGGCTTCCCAATCCTTTATCTTCCCATTAACTTCCTTGTATGCCCTCTCTTGCTTTTACTTTGGCTGTGACTTCACTTGTCAGCCACAGTAGTGTCCTTCTTCACTTTGAAACTTCTTATTTGGAATATATCTGTCTTGCACTTCCCTCATTTTTTGCAGAAACTTCAGTCATTGCTGCTCTGCTGTCCTGCTGCAAATGTCCCTTTCCAGTCAACTTTGGCCAGTTCCTCTCTCGGGCCATTGTAATTTCCTTTCTTCCACTGAAATACCGACACATTGGATTTTATTTTTTCCCTCTCAAATTTCAATGTGAACTTGATCATATTTTGATCACTGTCCCCTAAGGGTTCTTTAATCTTAAGCTCTCATCACCTCTGGATCTTTGCACAACACCCAATCCAGCACACCTGAACCCCTAGTGGGCTCAACAACAAGTTGTTCTAAAAAGCCATCCTTTAGATATTCTACAAATTCTTTCTTGAGGTCCAGTACTGACCTAGTTTTGCTAATCCACTTTCATGTTGAAATCCCCAACAATTATCATGACATTGCCTTTCTGACTCGCCTTTTCTATCTCCTGCTGTAATTTGTAATCTCCATCCTGGCTGCTGTTTGGAGGCCTGTGCACAACTGCCATTAGGGTCCTTTTACCTTTATCATTTCTTAACTCAACCCATAGTGACTCTACAGCTTCCAATCCTATATCATCCCTTTCTAACCATTTAATATTATATTGTATACACAGAGCCACACCACCCGCTCTGCCTACTGATCTATTTTTCTGATACACCGTATGTCCTTGGATGTTCAGCTCCCAATGGTAGCCATCCTTTAGCCAAGTTTCAGAGATGGCCACAGAGTCATATTTGCCAACCTGTAGCTGAATATCAAGATCGTCCAGTTTATTTCTTATGCTGCATGCATTCAGTCCAGTATTTGTTGCTTTCTGTTTTAACTGTGTTGTATAACCCTTGGGTATCTTCTGACTGTCACATGACCATGATGTAATGGTCTTGTGATGGTGGAATGATGTAATTTTCCCGCCAGTGAGAGGTCATGTGATGGCCTATTTCAACAGGTATAAAAGGAAAATGCCTTGCTGTGACACAGATCAGTTCATGGCTTAATTCGTCAGTGACTCTGTTATGCTGTGTTTTCATCTCGTGACGCAGTTTTGTTTTAAAGTGGAGTTTTACTTTCTGCCTTACGTCTCAAAGGTTATTGCCGGCAGTTTCACTACAATACTGCCTGTCTAGTCCAGTTGGAGGGTGAAGAATTTATTGAAGTACGGAAAACACGAAGGATCGAGAAAAGTTGGTGTTGTCGGTGGTAAAACAGGTTCAACCTTACTTAATCTTCGTTCAAGGAATTAGTAACCTGCGTCCGAGATAGCTCCTGCGTTGAGAAAGCAGAAAGAGCTGGATGCAGCATTTCACCAAGGAAAGGTCAGTGCCTTTAAGCTGTTTTATTTCCTTCATCGTAAATCCTTTGAGCAAGGCATATTTTGGCTGGGATCAGCAGTAACGTCGCATCGTCAAGGGTTACTTCAAGGAAAATCTCTCCTAATTGAATGTGTAAATCATTTGGACTTTTGCATTTACTACTTTTAAGAACTGTGTTCACATTTATCACTTTAAGAACTGTTCGAGTTGCCGTATAGCAGTTCCAGTTAAGTTTGTCTACTTTTGGGGGGTTTTTTTAGCAGTGTTTTATAAAGTTATTATTTATTTATTAAAAAACCTGTCTCAATTCTATATTTTTGTTACTGTGTTGTAACAATTGGGGGCTCGTGGGATATGTACCATTTTCGTGCTTAAATGCTTGTTTCCTTATCAGTCTGATTCTAAAAGGGGAATACCCGATTCTTTTGTTTGATTGGTTTGTGAGTGGTATTTGGCAGCAATGAATATTGACGACTTTCTGGCATCACCAGATCCAGAGTTATTAGCGAAGGCAAAAAAGAGTGATGTGTCTGAGATTGCTAGCAGGTTGGAACTTAAAGGTATTCCAAAGGTTACACCAAAGCTTGTAATTCAGAGTAAACTTGTGGAACACCATATAGATTTGGGTGTTTTTGATGAAGTGATTTTAGACAGGTTCCCTGTGAGTAAAGCAATGATCCAGTTACACATGGAACAAGTAGCGTTAGAAAAGCTTAGAATAGAAGCTGAGTTAAAACAGAAGCAATTGGAAGCTAACTTGGAACTAAGTCGGTTAGAAGCTGAAAATAAAAAGAGGGAATTTGAACATGTGATGGTGGAATTAAGGTCAGGTGATCAGACCTCTGGTTCTAGAAAAAAAGTTTGTTGTTAGTCAGGAAATTAAATTGGTCCCACCATTTAGTGGAACAGAGGTAGAGAAATATTTTCAACATTTTGAAACCGTTGCTCTGATGTCAAAGTGGCCGAAAGAGAAATGGCCAGTATTGTTACAGAGTGTAATTAAAGGCACAGCACCACATGTTTATACAGCTTGAACTGCTGAGCAAGCACTTAATTATGATATTGTTGAAGCAGCACATATTGAAGGCATATGAGCTAGCTCCAGAAGCATACAGGGAAAGATTCAGAAATTTGAAGAAACCCATGGACAAAACTTATGTGGAATTCCCCTACGATAATGCTGTGTGTTTTGAGTAGTGGGTTTCCTCTAAAAATGTAAATGGGGACTATAATCAATTGAAAGAGTTGATTTTAATGGTGGAATTTAAAAGGAGCGTCCCTGTTGAAGTCAGGACATGCTTAAATGAGAGGGACATTGCAGGACTCTGCTAAATTAGCTGATGAGTATGCATTAAGCCACAAGAATAAATTTCCTCAGGGCAGAACTTTTAAAAGGAAAAATAATACAGAGAATCAACGTAAACTAGAAATTAAATCTGAGGTTAGTGAAAAAGGTAAGGAGGAAGGAAAACCTGAGAAGGAAAGACAGTTTGGTCCCATTTGTAACTACTGTAAGAAACCTGGTCTCGTAATAGCTAACTGTTTCCGATTGAAAAAGGAGAAGAAAGCAGTCCCAGATGCTTGTGTGCAACATACTGAAACACCTGTAATTCCACAGGGTTCGATAAATACAAATGAAGTTTTGTTAGAGTCTGACCAAGTTAAGAATAGATATGATCATTTTATAACTGAAGGATTTGTATCCTTGAAAGAGGGATCCACTCCAGTGCCAATAAAAATCCTTAGGGATACTGGAGCTTTTCAATCACTGATGTTAGACAGTCTGTTAAAGTTGAATGGTGATTCTGATACTGGTGAGGTAAACTATATACGAGGTGTTGGGAGTGTCCTTATGCCTGTACATTTGCATAGAGTAAATTTAATGTCAGGGTTAGTTACTGGACTTGTTAAGGTAGGACTACAACCTAGCTTACCCGTGAAGGATATTTCTTTACTATTAGGTAATGACTTGGTAGGTGGACAAGTTTTTCCTGAAGTGCAATTGACAATAGAGTCAGAGGAACCACGGATGGATTCTAACACAGATTCCTCCTGTGTTGTAACTCCAGCTATGGCTAAAAAAACTTGATCTGCTGGATGAGGTTGTTACCCATGACTGTTCAACTTGGCATTCTAATTTTGAGAATGTGTCAGAAAGTTTCTTACCTTCATTGTTTGAACAAGATTCTTAGAGTAAGTCTGACCATTAAGATTTGTCTCTGTCTCTGGAAGAGATGATAGCAGAGCAGAGTAGAGACCGTGAGATTATCAAATTAAAAGAACAAGCTCTTCCGGATAGGGAATTTGATAAGGTGCCAGTAAGATATCATTTTGAGAATGGAGTATTGATGAGGAAGTGGAGGTCGCTTACAATTCCTGAATATGATGAATGGAATATTGTTCACCAGGTAGTTATTCCTATAGTTTATCGAAATGAGATTTTAACTTTAGCCGATAGTGTGCCCTTGGCTGGACATCAAGTGGTGAGGAAAACTGTGGACAACATTTTTAAACATTTTTACTGGCCTGGTTTGAGAAAAGATGTGGTGACGTTTTGCAGAATGTGTCATACCTGCCAAATTGTGGGTAAACCTAATCAAGTTACTGCAGTGGCCCCACAGCAACCTATTCCCGCATTCGGTGAACCATTTTCCAAAATGATTATAGACTGTGTAGGCCCATTACCAAAAATAAAAATTGGCCATCAATACTTGCTATCATCTGCACTGCGTCCAGGTTTCCAGATGCAGTACCACTTAGGAATATAACAACTGAAACTGTAACAAAGGCTCTTATAAAATTCTTTACTTATTTTGGGTTGCCTAAGGAAATACAGTCTGATCAAGGCAGTAATTTTATGTCTGGATTGTTTCAACAGATAGTTTATCAATTGGGAGCTAAGCAATTACTCTGCATACCATCCAGAATCGCAAGGAGCCTTGGAGAGGTTTCATTCTACCCTCAAGACTATGATTAGGACGTATTGTGTGGAAAATCAAAATGATTGGGATGAGGGTATTATACACTTCTATTTGCAGTAAGGGAGTCGGTAAAGGAATCATTAGGTTTCAGTCCATTTGAACTTGTATTTGGGCATACAGTTAGAGGATCTTTGGCCTTATTAAAAGAACTATGGATTAACAAAGAGGTACACACTAATTTGCTGGACTATGTTTTAAAATTTAAAGACAGATTACATAAAGCTTGTAGACTAGATGGGGAAAATTTAAAATCGGCTCAGGAGAAAAGGAAAACCTGGTATAATAAAGAAGCTAGGTTGAAGACATTTAAGCCTGGAGATAAGGTGCTGGTGCATTTCCCAGTGCAAACAAATCTTTTACAAGCTAAATTTCATGGTCCTTATGAAATTATCGTTAAAATTAGTAATGTGGATTATGTGATAAAAATTCCAGATCGCAGAAGGCCAACACAACTTTGCCATATAAATATGATAAAACCATATTATGAGAAACAGTTTGCTACTATGACTGTTGTGGTCAATAATAGTGAGTCTGTTCTCACTGGGATGATAACGGATGATTCATCTGAAACTCATTCTAAATCCAACATTGTTTCTGTCAGATTATCAAACTCAACCATTTGGAAAATATTGATGAGAAATTAGCGCATTTATAGCCAGAGCAGAAGCAGCAGATGAAGCAATTAATATTTAAATATAAGGATTTATTTCCAGACGTTCCTCGAAGAACCACAGTAACTTCACATGATGTAGGTGTTGGAGATGCCAAACCCATAAAGCAACATCCATTTTGGATGAACATGGAAAAATGTGAACTTGCTGAGAAAAGAATTAAATATTTGTTAGAGAATAATATTATTCGACCTTCTAACTCGAATTGGATTTCACCTTGTGTTATGGTGCCAAGGTCAGATGGTAGTATTCGGTTTTGTACGGACTACAGGAAGGTGAATGCTGTAACAAAAACAGATGCATATTTATTTCCTAGAGTAGATGATTGTGTAGATAAAATTAGAAAAGCAAAGTTCCTTACAGAGATTGATTTATTGAAATGGTGCTGGTGTGTTCCATTAACGGATAGAGGTAGAGAGATTTCTGCATTTGTAATTCCACCTGGGCTCTATGAATATAATGTTCTTCCATTTGGGATGAATAATGCCCCAGGTACTTTCCAGCAGGTGATTAACTCAGTGATTCAGGGTTGAAAGATACAGGTGCTTATATTTACGATTTAGTTACAGGAAACGATATTTGGAAACTGTTGTTGGTCAAGGTAAGGTAGCTCCTGTTCAGGCAAATGTTCGGGAAATTTTAGCGAACCCCACTCCAACTGGGAAAAAAAAAACTCCCAGAAGATTCTGAAAATCTTAGGATATTACCAAAAATTTTGTAAGAGTGTTTGCTAATATTGCCCTTCCATTAATGAAAAGTTTGTGTGGACAGTGCTTTGTTAGGAGGCATTTGAGAAATTGAAACCTATGATATGTCATCAACCTGTGTTCAGGGCACCTGATTTTGTAAAACCTTGTAACGAAACCCAATTTCCCCCGGGTTCAATAAAGTATGTCTGTCTGTCAGTCTGTCTTTTTCATTAGCTGTAGATGCCAGCGATGAGGCTGCAGGAGCAGTATTAATGCGAAAGAATGAGGGTGATGATCATCCAGTAGCTTACTTTTCTAAGAAATTTAATGAGCATCAAAGAAGCTATTTGACAATAGAAAAAGAATTGTTATCTCTTGTTTTGGCCTTAGAACATTTTGATGTGTATATTGGTACAACTCAAAAGCCACTCATAGTCTACACCGACCATAATCCATTAGTGTTTCTGAGTAAGATGAAAAACAAAAATAGAAGGTTATTAAGTTGGAGTTTCATGTTACAGGAGTACAATATTTTGATAACTGATTTAAGGCAAAAATAATGTGATTGCTAATTGTCTATCTCGGTGTTGAATGTACAATGTAGTTTTTTTTATGGAGTGATATTTTAACATTTGTAACACTCCTGCTGTATAGTAATTTGTAAGCTGCTGTATAATAACACTATGTATACTCTGTATGTTGTAAATTTTATACATTTGTATTTTTCTTTTGAAAATAGTTAATTGTTAAAATTCTGCTCTTGGCAGATCAAAATATTTTGGATGGAGGTGTTACATACTCCGTGGGTATCTTGTGACTGTCACATGACCATGATGTAATTGAGTCTCTGCTGGGCATGATGTAATGGTCTTGTGATGGTGGAGTGATGTAATTTTCCTGCCAGTGAGAGGTCATGTGATGGCCTGTTTCAACAGGTATTAAAGGAGAAAGACTTGCTGCGATGCAGGTCAGTTCGTGGATTAATTTGTCAGTAACTTTGTTATGCTGCGCATTCATCTCATGACGCAGTTTTGTTTTAAAGTGGAGTTTTACTTTCTTCCTTAAGTCTCAAAGGTTATTGCTGGCAGTTTCTCTATTCAGGACCTCCTCCCTTTTTCTACATATGTCATTGGTACCAACGTTTACCAAGACTTCTAGCTGTGAACCAACTCCCTTCAGAATACTCTGCACCCGATTCGAGGCATCCCGTCCCCTAACACCTGGGAGGCAACACACCATGCGGGTATCTCTATCAGGCTGACAGAACCTCCTGTCTGTTCTCCTCACTATGGAATCCACTATGACTTCCGCATTCCTCATCTTTCTCTTTCCCTTCTCCACCACGTAATCAGGTTCAGTGCCAGAGACCCGATCGCTGTGGTCGTCCTCTGTCAGGTCAAACCCTCAAATGCATCCAAAGCGAGATAACGATTACTGAGGGAGATGGCCACAGGGGAGCTCTCTACTATCTGAGCTCTTCTCTTCGTTTCCCTGACCGTCACCCACTTATCTAACTCCTGCAGCCTCGGGGTGACTAACTCCCTGTAGCTCCTCTCTATCTCCTGTTCACTCTGCCTAACAGGCTGTAGGTCATCGAGCCGCAATTCCGGATCGCTATCACAGTGCACCAGTCTTCCAGTCATTACTTTCAGTGTATACTGCAAAATTCCAGCCGGTGGCGCTCTTGAGTTAATTGTTCTCTTCCCATCCGGTTACTCACAAGATGTTGGCTTTTAAGTCCTTGTACACCTGTAAATTTGATAAATTTTGAAGTTCACTTTCTTGTTCATTTGATAAAAAGGTCTCCATTTGGTATCAACTATACAAGAAAATGCTTTTTATTTGAGAAAGTCAAGTATTTTCAGCATTAGGTAGCATCTGGAGAGCAAAGTGGTTGATGCTTCAAGTTGGAAATATTTCATCAAAATTTTTCTATCCAGCACAGGGGTTCCTGCTATTAACTGAAGGTCTGCGGACCCAAACGGGGACCCCTGCTTCTCGCACTTTCTGCTTTTATTTTAAATGTCCAGCATCTGCTCTTGATTTGCTTTATTCATTTATTGCTTTACTTAATTAACATTCTTGTAAGGCGGTGGTGTGTTCAGACGCAGCAGTTTCTAAGGGCCATCTAAAGGTGTTATTGTTTCTTAACTGTATTTTTCCCAGTTGCAGCCCTGTACATCATGAACTTTAGAATTCTTTAGGTCTACCCCGTCAGTGAGTAGCTTGTTGGCATTGGTGCTTGAAATAGATGTGCAGTCTAGTACAAAATTATTATCTTGGTCACTTTTCTGACAAGCCCCAGAAATCTTCAACCTTGTCACAAATCAAATTATCACCACCTTAAAAATATTCAGACTCTCCTTTCCCAGCTTAGGCAACTATAGTAGATAGTTGAGTTACTCTACCAATCTTTTAGAAAGTTCCAAAGACTTGCAATTTGAAAAGTAAAATCTTAGTCTCAAAGGGATGTCACCTATTTAATTTTTTTAAATGGTGGGAACAGGGTCCCTGACTTCAGATTATCCCATGACAGAAAGCATCTTCATTGCATTCACCCCGCCAGGATTCCATGGGATCTTGTCAGCAATCTAGTTGCTACCTTCTCTGAATACCAATGGATACAAGATTAGTCTGTCAAACTCTTCCTTTAAAAAAAAAACAAGCAACCTACCCCACACTGGCTGGTGGATACTCATTGATGATTCTTCTAGCGATCTCCAGAGACAGTTTTGAGTTTGAAGTTTAAACTTTCCATGCCTGTACAGTTGAGATCTTTGCTGTTGGAACTAGCTGAACCATTGACAAAGTGTAGGTATATTTTGACTTTTATTCTGCTGACTGAAGGAAATACAGTATTTTATGCTATAATTTGTGTTCTATTTTATTTATTGTGATACAGTGTAGAACGGGTTCTTCTGCCCCTTCGAGCCACGCGGCCCAGCAACCTCCGACATAACCCTAGCTTAATCACAAGACAATTTACAATGATCAATTAACCTACCAGCCAGTATGTGGTTGGTAGGTTAATTACACTGTGGGAGGAAATCCATGCAGTCACGGGGAGAATGTACAAACTCCTTACCGACAGCAGCGGCAATTGAACCTGGGTCGCTGGTACTGCAACACGTGCTCACCTCTATGTTACCATGCCATTGGAGTAATATGTCAAAGTATCTACTCTTGAAAGTGCAGCTTAAAGTATGAACTGTGCCTTACTTGTTCATTAATTGTGCTGTATTTCCCCAGGACGAATTGCACGGACCTACAATGAAAAGGGTGTGGTTATTTTGAAGGAGCTACTGGGCCTGAAGCAGGAACACATTACCTCAGGTACGTCATGCTACCAGCTTTCAGCATTTGCTCAGGGTTTCAAGCATCACACTAACTTCCACTCTGCTTTTAACTGTCATTCAGACATTTTGTGACCTGATATGGCTGTGCACCCCTTGTACAGTGACTCTGTGTGAAGCACTACCAGGATGTGAGGAATACATCAAAGAGGGTGAGGTAGGTTGGTGGGGATGAAGTGGCCATATTCAATAAGATGGCCTGTGTTCACCTTAATTCATGGTACTGAGCCATGCAGACCTGAGATGACCAGGTTCAACCTCTTGGCTGATTCCGGCCAAGTCATTGCATTTTATTCATGAATAAACTCTTCTCGGGCTTCAAGCTGGGTACAGACATCGATTATAGCTGACGTCTCGATGACAAGCTCTGTCATCTTGTTCAGTGATGACGCCTGGACATGTCTAGTCTTGTGATATTTGTACCCCCATAGTGGGCCTTCCTGATTGGTTAGTCCTCATCCAATCAGGTTTTCGCTCTAACACCTTGCTTACAATCGAATTTCAGCTCTTACTTGAAGTGAGACTTTCATCTTTGTTAAAATTCTTTTCCCCTAGTTTTAGTTCAGTGGCTTTTTTAACCAGGCGATCACAAACGCCGGTGATATGGCAAATTAGTTTTGTGCTGTTGAAGTGAAGCCTGTTGCCATTGCAAATGCATTGGTTTGCTACTGTCAATTTCTCCGGGTAACCCAAAAAAATACATGTCCTGTGCTCCTCGATGCGGGTTTCTACCGTGCGGGGCCGTCTGGCCAATGTGCGCTGTTCCGCATTCACAAGGAATCCTGTAAACGTCAGCCGACCTGTTTCTTTGTTTGTTGTTCTCAGACCTGGGTAGAAAGGACGAGCGTGGAATGGGTGGAAAAGTTTAGAATTTCTGTTTTCTATGATATTCACTGTCCATTAGTAAGTACTTGATGGTGTTGAGGTGGAGCTCATTTTAATATCCCCTTTGTCGAATAAGCTGACAACACTCATTGTGTAGACTTTAACGGCCTATATGTTTCAAGTTCAGAATCACTTCATTGCTCGTATGTAAAGCATACCAGAATTCAGTGCCAAGCACAAAACAAGGGATAATGCCGTAACAGACAACACAATAGCAACCAACTCTTTACAAGGCAATACTGCAGACAGCCATGGATTATCAACAATAAGCAAAATGGTAGCATGCACAAATGTCAATAATCAAATTTAAATATGAACAGACTCAATAATTATCAAAAGAACAAGGAGAGCAGGAAAGACCAATTCGAAGTTTAAAGTACATTGACTGGCTGCATGACTGCCTGGTATCCAAACACCAATGCCCTTGGATGGAAAATCCTCTAAAAAGTAGTGGATACAGTCCACTCCATCATGGATAAAGCTCTCCCTACCGTTGTGCATATCTACATGGAGCACTGTTGCAGGAAAGCAGCATCCATCATCATGGGCTCTCACCACCCAGGACACGTGCTCTTCTCACTGTTGCCATCAGGTAGGAAGTACAAGTGCCTCTGGAATCACATGACCAGGCTCAGGATGGGTGGAGTCAGCAATAATTTTCCAGCTCTTCTTCGCTCTGGTGATGAACAGGCCTTTTTATAAGACCATAACAGATGGCAGCAGAATTAGGCCATCTGGCCCATGGAGTCTGCTCTGTCATTCAATCATTTCTTCCACAACCCCAGTTCCCAGCCTTCTCCCCATAACCTTCGATGCCATGTCCAATCAAGAACCCATCAATCTCTGCTGTAAATACACCCAACGACCTGGCCTCCACAGCGGAATGTGGGGACAAATTCCACAAATTCACCACCCTTTGTCTAAAGAAATTTCTCCGCATCTCTGTTTTGACAGGGTGCCCCTCCATCCTGAGGCTCTGCCCTCTGGTCCTAGACTCTCCCACCATGGAAACATCCTTTCCACATCTACTCTGTCTAGGCCTTTCAACTTTCGAAAGGTTTCAATGAGATTCCCCCCTCATCCTTCTGAATTCCAGCTAGTACAGATCCAGAGCCATCAAACATTCGTCATATGATAACCCTTTCATTCCTGAAATCATCTTTGCGAGCCTCCCTCTGGACCCTCTCCAGTGCCAGCACATCTTTTCTAAGATGAGGAGCCCACAACTATTCACATTACTCAAGGTGAGGCCTCACCAGCACCTTATAAAGCCTCAGCATCACATCCTTGCTCTTGCATTCTAGACCTCTTGACATGAATGTTAACATGGCATTTGCCTTCCTCATCACCAACTCAACATTCAAGTTAACCTTCAGGGTGTTCTGCACAAGGACACCCAAGTTCCTCTACATGTCAGATTCCTGGATTTTCTCCCTGTTTAGAAAATAGTCCGCACATTTATTTTTACTACTCAAGCGCATGACCATGCGTTTTCCAACATTGTTATTCATTTGCCACTTTTTTGTCCATTCTTCTAATCTATGCAAGCCCTTCTGCATCCTAACTGTTTCCTCAACACTACCTGCCCCTCCACCAACCTTCGTATCATCTGAAAACTTGGCAAAAAAGCCATCTATTCCATTTTCTAAATCATTTATATACAGCATAAAAAGAAGTGGCCCCAACACCAAACCTTATGGAACACCTCTAGTCACTGGCAGCTAACCAGACAAGGATCCTTTTATTCCCACTCGCTGTCTCCTACCAATCAGCCAATGCTCTAATCATGTTAGTAACTTTTCTGTAATACCATCGGCTCTTAACTTGTTAAGCAGCCTCGTGTGCACCACCTTGTCAAAGGCCTTCTGAAAATTCAAATAATCAAGATCCACTGCATCTCCTTTATCTATCCTACTTGTAATCTCATCAAAAAATTCCAACAGGTTCATCAGGCAGGATTTTCCCTGAAGAAAACCATGCTGACTTTGTACTATCTTGTCCTGTGTCACCAAGTACTCCATCACCTCATCATTAACAATTGATTCTAACATCTTCCCAACCACTGAGTTCAGGCTAACTGGTCTATAAATTCCTTCCTCCTGCTTTCCTCCTTTCTTAAAGAGTGGAGGAATTTGCAATTTTCCAGTCCTCTGGCACCATGCCAGAGTCCAATGATTTTTGAAAGATCATTTCTAATGCCACCACAATCTCTAACTATCACTTTCAGAACTCTAGGGTGCAGGTCCTCTGTTCTGGATGACTTATGTACCTTTAGGCCTTTCAGCTTTTTGAGCATATTCTCTCTTGTAACAGTAACTGCATTCACATCTCTTCCTTCACACACTAAAACATCAGGCATACTGTTAGTGTCTTCTAGAGTGAAGACTGATGCAAAATACTCATTTAGCTCATCAGCCATCCCCTTCTACCACATTATTATTTCTCTTCTCCAATTTTCTAGTGGTCCTATATTCATTCTAATTTCTTTTATTTTCAACATACTTGAAAAGACTTTTACCATCCACTTTGATATTAATTCCTAGCTTGCTAAGGAATATTTCATATTTCATTTTTTCCTTTCTAATTTTTTTTTAGTTGTTCTCTGTAGGGTTTAAAAAATTTTCCAATCCGTTATTTTACCACTAATTTTTGCTTTGCCCTTTTTTTTGATTTTACAATAGCTTTGAATTCCCTTGTCAGTCACGGTTTAACTGTTTTCCATTGCATTTCTACCTTCGTCGTCCCCTTCTTGACCTCTGTGAGTTTCAAGGCCTCAACAATTGCCCACAACTCATCCATTTTAGCTTTCCTTAACCTCGTAGGGTCTGGTCTAGCCAGAAAATCCGGAACATCCATTTCTGCTGTTTTCCTTTTGTTTTCCACACAACCAAATCAGATAAGGGAATTTACCCCAATCAATTCAACAAGCCCCCACACAAATTTTTGTTCAAATCCCGGACAAAGGCCCCAATTTTGTCACGTACCCCATGACCGGGTTAAAGAACCAGCAGAAATGGAAAACACTTTGCAGTCTGGTATTACTAGTAACTAATAGTGTTTATTAGTAAACTAAGCAATACAGTAATATAAATGCAAATATATATGAAACATGTTAGCAATTATATATACAGAAGTGTGGAAACAGGAACCCACATCCAGGCTCATTCAAACCTGGGGATAAATGGATACAGTCTTACGATATGATGAAGAGAGTTCAATTCAGTTCGGTGTAGTTGTTTGAGGGGGGGGGGAGAGAGAGAGAGAGAGAGAGAGAGAGAGAGAGAGAGAGAGAGATGATCCCGTTGCCGTTGATTTTCCCGTTGTCTTCCTGTTGCCGTCACCGACTATGACCATACCATGTACGACCATTCTTTAGTGGTGAAACTATCACCCAAGCAAGGGAAGACGCACAAATAGTTCCCCACAAGTCGCACCTTCTCACACTGTGAGCCACTGATCGATTCAACGAATCGATCCTCCAAACCCCCACCTTCACGTGGGTGCACAAAGATCGTTCAGTTTCCCTGGTGTGTCTGCCTGTGTCTTAGCAGACCTGCTTTTTATCTCCACATGCTGGACACCAGCTGTCCATCAACCGGCTCCGCCCTGCTGTCTCTTAAGGAATCTTAACAAGCAGGCAAACTGTCCTTGGAAAGAAGGTAAACAATCAGCCAAGGAACCATAACATTAAATCTTCTCTCTCCCTCTCTCCCTCTCTCCCTCTCTCCCTCTCTCCCTCTCTCCCTCTCTCCCTCTCTCCCTCCCTCCCTCCCTCTCCATTCTCCCCGGTTCACACTCTCAACCCACTGTGCTCTCCCTCTCTTCCCCATTTATTTTCTCACCATCCCATCTCTCTTTTTCTCTCACCCCCTCTCCCAGACTCCTTTCCTTTCTCCCTCCATCTCAGCACCTTCTCTCTCCTCCCCTTTCCCCTCCCTCTCTCCTCCCCTTTCCCCTCCCTCTCACTTCCCATCTCCCTCACGCCATCTCCATTTTCCGATACCCATTCCCCTTTCCCCAGTCCCTGTACACCTGCTTAATCCCTCACTCTTCCCTTCTCTCTTCCTATTTTTATCCCTCAATCTTAATCTCCTTCTTCTTCCACTCCCTCTGTCACCATCCTAATTATGTTAGGATTGAATTGGTGGATTTCTGGGCCATGCTATATCACAATAAATAAATAAACCCCACAGCTGTCACTACTTTAAAGGTACAATCTGCACTTCTGTTTCAAGAACAATTCCTAGATTCTACATTGGAAGGCTGATTCATGACAAGCAACATGAATGTCAGTACTAAACAAAGTAGACATTATCTGCATCTGGCAAAGGAGGGCCCGGGACAGGGACTGGGGCAGTGAAGAATGCAATTTCTTTAGTACATTGCTATAAAGTAAGACAACCAAAACTGCTTGTCCAGCTCTTTCTGATCATATTAATCATATTTCATTTTAATTACATTTCTTCTGAGAAAGAACTGCTATCCAAAACCATGACAAAGCACCATTCTCCATGCATTGCCTTATGCTGCTGACACTGGGAAGACTAAAACAGACATTATAGCCAAGCCCAATGCTCACAGAGGATTAAAAAAAATAAGAAATGGACAGGTACTGTGATAAGATCCTGATGCAGTGTCTCAGCACACAATGTTGACTGTTTATTCCTCTCCGTAGATGCGGCTTGACCTGCTGAGTTCCTCCAGTATTTGACATTTGCTGCTCTGGATTTCAAGCACCTGAGGAATCTCTTGTGTTTATGAGATTCTGTGAAAAACTAAACATCAGCCTGTGAGGAATGAGTTCAATAGTATTTAGGGACATCACAAGGTGAAACCTGGATAGCACTCATTCCCTGAGTTCACCCATTCAGCTACAAAAGTATCCAAAGAACCAAATCATATCTATATCTGAATGTGCCATTTAAACCCTAATGTTAGTTCATCTTGCAGGCAGCTGCCTTGGCTCTGAGTAAAAATGCTGAGTGGTTCAAGTTCCCTGAAAAGCACAAAACTCCCATGTAGTACTGAGGAAATGGAAAACTGTTGGAAATTCCACATTTTTCATTAAAACATTAAACAGAGCAGTGTTCCTGAACAGGATCCAGTTATATCAGCTGATAGAAACAATTCATTTTTATCCACGAATGTAGTTTGTGACAGCTATGGGATAACAAAAAGACTTTGATCTCAGCGAGGAGAGTGTTGCTCTTGTGTTGCTAGTGAAACATCTTCAAAATTTTCAGATTTGCCCAGGGTCTGCAACACCGATCTAATAACAGCAAAGAAGCTGTTGAGTCGCCCTTCACTACTATCTTTCTGTTTCACAGTAATTTGTAAACTCGTTCTGCTCGTGTTAATTAACAGTTCTGTTAAAAACACAGTCACAACTTTAGCATCTTCCAGGCATGTCCAGTACTCCTCAAACTGCTCTGGTGAAAGCTTGGGCACTGCTTTCCAAGTGGAAAGATCCAGCATCCATGACCAACTCTTCACTGTGTTCTGGGTTTGGGTCTTTACAAAAAGATAAACAGAATTAGTAAGTTAACATTGAGCATATCACTGGATAGAGATGCACTTCTTTCCTGAAGGGATCCCTTGCCAAAATGTCAAAAGATCAATGAGACCTCAGTACCTTAAAATAAAGACTCATTATGCATGAACCTCCACAGCATTTGTCAGTACAGAGTACAACAGGAGGAGCATTGCAGCCAGGTGCCACCCTATCTATACACACGGCTTTTCAACAATTGGCATTGTATAATTAATAAGCAAATGAATTCTCTTCCTCAAGGTGCAATCCCAAGTGAACAGGCTGTCAAATCTTGAACCATAACACTTACACAACCTACCTTGATATATATGTAAACACAATGTGTAGAGCAGTCTGTACGTGATGCTTTTAACGTATTTCTGCAACCTGTCCTGCCATGCAGCATCCACCCTGCCCAGGCATGCCTGGACAAGATAGAAAACTTCTTAGCTTACATTGTGGCAACATTCTAATTGACCTGAATTATGAATTGAAATAAGAAATATTGTCGATTTTCAAAAATGGTGCAAGGTAGAAAAAAAAATCATGGTAATTTTCATGATCATCAGCAGAAACACCATAAGGTACACCCGAAAGTATTCAGGAAGCAAAATCTTTGTTGTCCAGTGCAATTAGATATTTATCTACACAAAATCTACAAACCTGCTTATATATTGCAACCGTGAAATCAGTGCAAAACTCTTTAAACGTCACGAGTTGCAAAAAAGCGAATAGGGTCAGCATCTGTTTTGGTTATTGCGTTGACCTTTCTATAATCTGTGCCAAATCTCATTGTCCCATCAGGCTTGGGAACTATCATGCATGGGGAAGCCCACACAGAGGTGGATGGCCTGATAATACCATTGGCTAACATATATTCGATTTCCTGTTCCACTACTTTACTACATTCTAAATTCATCCTGTAGGGGTGCTGTTTCACTGGATCAGCCAGCCCCACAATGACATGATGTGTAGTTATACTACGCTCTATCTGGGAATAGATAGGAATGTTCGCTAATTAGCTCCTTTATCTGTTGTTGTTGCTTTGGTTCCAGGTGGTTAATTTTGCTTTCTATGTTCTCCAAAAGACTAGCATTCTTGAGTCGAGCTGAAACCAGACTCTGCTCATTACACTCCCCCGTTATCTCTGAGCTAGTCTTTGCAGCTGGGTCTTGTTTGGTCGTGACCCCAACTGATATGGATTTAGAGTCAAAATAAGGTTTGATTAGGTTCACATGCACTAATTGAGTGGCCTTCCTTCTACCAGGTGTCCTGATAACATAGTTCAGCTAATCAATTTTCCTCATTATTTCATAAGGTCCACTAAATTGAGCCTGAAAAGGGTTATTCTCCAAGGGAAACAAAACCAAAAACCTTATCTCCAACCTCATAGCTTTCCTCCCTCGCCTGTCTGTCATACCAGTGCTTCATATCAGCCTGGGAGTTGTGGAGATTTTGTTTCGCAAGGTTACAAGCCCTGCTCAGCCTGTCTCGAAACTCTAAGACATAATCCAATACCCCAATTCGCATTTCCTTCAGAGACCATTGCTCTCTCAGTAAGGGTCCTCGAGACCTATGACCGAACACGATCTCAAATGGACTGAACCCCAATGATTCCTGGATCGAATCTCTTATTGCAAATAGGAGTAAAGGTATACTCTCATCCCAATGTTTTTCTTTTTCCATACAGCACATTTTAATCATGGTTTTGAGGGTAGAGTAAAATTTGAGAGGGAGAAAGTAGAGTCTGACAAAGCAATATTTCAGTTGAGTAAGGGAAATTACAGTCGTATGCGAGAGGCGTTGGCCAAAGTAAATTGGAAGGAGCTGGTGGCAGGGATTTCTGTGAGTTTCTGGGAAAATGAGCAAGTTGCAAGACATGTTGTGATGGGCAAACCGAATTTGAGATGGGGTCCAGAATTGACCCTATGAACCGTGCTGCTATTGAGGGAGAGGGAGAGAGGGAGAGGGAGGGAGAGGGAGGGAGAGGGAGGGAGAGGGAGAGAGAGGGAGAGAGAGAGAGAAAGAAAAGTTGTTTAAGATGGCAGCTTTAGTTGCTCTTGCTTCCGAAGTCTTTAGAGTCACTTGGTGTGAACCCACACAGACACAGACGGACAAAACCTCTTCTAGGGAACGGTCAACTAACCCACAGCACGGTTTCACCACCAGCAGACGCCCACAGGCAAGCTCTTACCCACACTGGTAATCATGGGTCGAAATTAATCGGTCCGTGGCCTCCACCCTCGTGGTGGTCTTAAACTCCACCAATGGTTTGGCGTAGCTTCTGCAATTCTCCCGTGTCGTGTCTCCGCTGCCGTTATCAGACCATCGCCTCAACTTTTTATATTCCATGCGGAATTCCTACCATCTGTTAGCTCAACCACTCGGAGCTGTTCCCATGGCGACTTCGCAGATAGTGTCTCAGCTGGCGCCGTACTCTCTCTCTAAAGGTTACAATTAAAAGTGTTATCAGAACCAAGTCAGAGTCCTCTCTCTCTTTTAGTTGCCTCCTTGTTTATTAGACTGCTGAATTTTCTAGCAGTTTCTCACCTGCCTGACAATATCAAGGGTGTGAGTCTGTTGAATGCCTATGAGATAGCTTTTTAGGGCAGTTTGTCATTCAGCATACTAGGGGATCAGCTATAATGGATTGGGTGTTATGTAATGAACCAGAGGGCAATAGGCAATTTAAGGTAAAAGGACACTGAGGAACCAGTGACCACAATATAATTGTCTTTAACTTGAAATTTGAGAGGGAGAAAGTAGAGTCTGACAAAGCAATATTTCAGTTGAGTAAGGAAAATTACAGTCGTATGCGAGAGGCGTTGGCCAAAGTAAATTGGAAGGAGCTGGTGGCAGGGATTTCTGTGAGTTTCTGGGAAAATGAGGAAGTTGCAAGACATGTTGTGATGGGCAAACCGAATTTGAGATGGGGTCCAGAATTGACCCTATGAACAGTGCTGCTATTGAGGGAGAGAGAGGGAGGCATCGAGAGAGAGAAAGAGAGAGAGAGCGCGAGAGAGAAAGAGAGAGAGAGAGAGAGAATGGAAGAGAAAGGTGGCTGAGGGAGAAGCGAGGTGTACGACAGAGCGGGAGTGAGTCAGAGGGTGAGGAAGAAAGAGGGAGAGTGAGTGGGAGTGGGTAGGGGAAGGGTGAGAGTATGGGGAAAGGTAAAGGGAGGAGGTGGTGGGGGACTGTTGAGGGGCGGAGAGGATGGGGAGGGTGAGGGGAGGAGTGAAAGGAGGAGGGAATGGGAAAGGGTGTGGGGAGGAGGAGATGTAGGAACGGTGATGGAAGGAGGAGATGAGGAAGGATGAGGGGAGGACGGGATGGGGAAAGTGAGGGGAGGTGGGAGGAGCTGGTACGGGGAAGGAGCCAGAGCGGGGAAGATGGGGTAAGGATGAGGAAGAGGCGGGAAGGTAGGAGAGTGGGAGTTGGTGGGCACGGTGGCAGAGTGGGAGCTGGGGGGGGGCACAATGGGACAGTGAGATTTGGGGGAGAGGGAGCAGATTGAGGGGGGTGTGTGAGAGGGAGTGAGATAGGAGGGAGAGTGTGGAGAATGAGAAAGGGGATAGGGTAAGGGAGGTGGGGAGGGAAATTCAGGAGGAGAGTAGAGGGGAGAGTGGAGAGAGGGGGCAGTTGGAGTATGAGAGAATGGTGTGAGAGGGTGGGGATGGAGAGGGAGAGAGGGAGAAGGAGAATAATAAGGATTGTGAGAAGGGGAAGGGTAGAGGGAGAGTGAGGAGGGGGAAATAGAAGAAGGGGAGAGGGACAATTGGAGGGGCTGGGCTGAGGGAGAGGGAAAATGGGAGAAATGGAGCAGGAGTTGGAGAGGAAGAGGAAGGGGAGAGGGAGAGGGTGGAGAGTATTTGAGGGAGAAGGGGAAGGATATAGCGAGAGTGGGGGTATAGAGAAAGGGCGGGTAAGTTTTCAGAGAGAGGAGGATGGGTATAGGGAAAGTGAGAGAGTGGGAAAAGGAAAAGGCAGAGGAGAAGGGAGGCTGAAGGGAAAGGAGAGAGGCAGGGGGAGATAGATCAACTCTGAAAGGGTGTTTCATGTGGCTAAGCATAGATAGATAGGAGTAGGGGTACTGTAGAAGAGGCTACACGTTCTGATAATGCCAGGCTATGGTTGAAACTGCTGAGAAATGTGCGAGGATGTGACCAGCAAGTACATAGTTCCGTTTACCAGTACTTGTTCCATCCGCTGTCTCTTGCTTGGGAAGAGCATTTCTATAAAGCAGGAAACAGTATCAAGTGCAGTTCTCTTCACTGAAGACCTGTGATGAGAGCACCATTGTTACAAAATAGCAACATTACATTTTCAATTTTTGTGAAAACTTTCATCAAAATTGCTGAGGACAGTTTTCTTTAAACTGGAGTCTATGTTTCAATGTCATTAACCTCCAAATCTATGGAGTTCCAGCAGTTACAGTTTCACATTCTTTAATGCTCTTTCACTGTACTTTTGACCAATTAACTATACCAGCGTTTCAAAACAGGAAGTCCACGGCCATGGTTAGATTCCAGGGGTCCGTGACATGGATGGGAATCATCTTAGAGGTTACTAACCTCTTAGTGAAATTTAGTATTTCCTTCTATTATGAATGTGGGCAACAAAGCACAGTCATACTAGCAGTACCTGTGACTTTTTCACCAATAGAAATCACAGATATTTTCATATCACATTACCATTGCTACAACTATCTCAAAATATAATTTCTAGCACGTTCATCGCTACTTCAAAATTATGGTAGTTATTAGATCTGCCACTAGATGGAATATGATCTGTTTTCCTATCGACACGCACCTGTGTGATGTACCTGGCTGACTATCAGGCAGCCCTACAGCTAGCAGTTGTTCAGCCACCAAGCAGTCGCATGTTGGCACATTTCTGACCAGACATCAACGTTGGTTGCTATTATTCCCGAATAATGTTGACCCTTTGCTGAGGTTTACCCAGACACATGGCTTCAAATGCTTCAAAAGGAGACCCTTCATAATACACTTTGTTGTGAACTCTGGGATTGTGGGAATGGATGACTCCTCAGATGAGGGCAATGTGGTGCTCTGGGGGAGGGGGTGGCATGTGGTCAACAACCTACTCCCTCCCCAGCACCCTAGTGGGCAGCACTATTTTTCTTGTTCTAAAATGCTTTTGTGTGATTATGGAGCAATGTTCAAGTTTATTTATTGTTACCTTTTAGCTTGAGTTATAGAGTTACTCGATTGTGAGTCACCCTGAAGTAACCAGGGTGTGTAATAATCACCTCCACTGTCTGTATATGACTGAGTAGGTTTTCTGTCCAGGTCTTAGTGACCAGCCTGTTTTTGTACTTATCAAAATAAATCTGACAGTTGAGCTAAAAAAGATTCTCTCATCTGTCATCATAGACCAAATGCTCGCCACATTGGTGTCAGGAGTGGGATTAGAAATTGACAGTGAAATGGAAGAGCAATGTCCTTTGGAGCACCTTAAGAGCAGGGGAATAAGTCGAGGGACCGAGCAGAATACCCAATGATGGGATGCCAATCCAGTGTGTGATCTTACTCAGGCTCCCCAGCCCAGGGGACATGTCAAAGTACACCAATCATCTCCCTGGTGGTCTGGTCCAGGGAACACAAGACGCTGCAGCCGTGGGAGGATGGGCAACATGACGCCACCGGAGCACGAGGAAGACCGATGGGTCTCAGTAATTATCACCACAAGGTCCACCCTGAATCTCCCTTCAGCAGATTCGCACGTGAAGTGTTGCCTCACCCTAACTTGAGACACAAGACCTGACCAACCGTAAATAGAGCTGGCACATTCAGAAAAAAAAGATGAGCCACTGGAACACAGGAAGAAGCTCTGCAGGAGATGAAAACTCTTTGTCACAATGCTGCTGAAACACAGCAATCCCATCCGACCTTACAGATGTTATTGGGGATGCATAAATTAGCAACCAGGGTGCCCAACAGTTCCCTTTGACGCGCGGTATGGAACAAGTTCATGCAATTTAATATTTGGTATTTCAAGAACACCTTCTCAACTTTCTCTACAGATCTACATAATACAGGTCTCGCAATGATACAGCACTGTCAGATATTAAAAGATGAAGTGGAGCCAATCAGAGAACCTGCCAACCTGTGGAATCCTCTTGAGATGTTCAAGCTGAACTCAGCTTCGGACATGTGATCAAGAACCATCTCTGGGCATTATAAGACCTTAAGTGATTGGCCAATCACCCTAACTGGAATAGTATAAAGGTAGCTTGTCGAACATCATCTCTAACCCGACTAACATTTCCATTCCAATCTGAATCCTTGTCAACGTAATTTTCACGTTTAACATCATCTTCATCCTCACCTCGCCGTTCCTTGGCATGCTTCAGCCATTGTTCCATCTGTGCCAAATAGCTGTCATCATCAACAGCCGACAGACATTGCCAGTTTGTGTTAATATTGTTTAATTTAACCCCGTTAATGATAGATAAATACGTACAGCGCATCTCTATGAGTCTGAAGGTGGTGAGGCCTTGAATTCTAATTCTGCAAAGAAACAGAAACAGAAACAACAGAAAGTGCACCATAATAATGTTACATATCTGGAGGATGGTGGTATTCCATAAGATTATGATGACTCATGAGTCTTATTTGTAATACACTACTGTCTAATGAAGCCATGAAACCACTAAGGTTGCAGGAACACTTACATAAAATACACCCTGAAAAGGTTACTTATAGTATTACTCTGTTCCAGAAGATTAAACAAGCATTTGAAAAGTGTTACATACTTTAGACATTTGCTAACAAAGCTAAAGATGACCTTGATAGTGGTTTCATTGCTTCTTATAACATTCCTAAAATGATAATAGTGTGGAAAATCTCATATACAGTAATTGTTGAATGATTAACAATGACTGTTGTATCAGAAGTGTTCACCACTGTTCTCAAAATGGATATTGGTATTGACGAAATGAGTTAAGACATTGAGTATCAACTATACACCAAGCTACAAAAAACAGAATTTGGGATACAACAGGATAAGTCAACTGTGCGAGACAATGAAGCATTGCGGATGGCATATGTACAATTTATCAACAATGGAAAAGTTTATGAAGAGATTCTCTTTTGTAAAAGGTTATAAACAAATATCAACAGAGTCAATCTATGATGAGCTCAAAATGTATATTAAGGATAAAAGTATTCCAATTAGGAACATGATTTCTTGTGCAACAGATGGAGCACCATATATGATAGGTCACCATGCTGGTTTAGTGCATTTATGCAAAAATGTAATTCCAAGTCTGTTTGCAATCCATTGTGTAATTCATCATCAACATCTCATAGACAAAAACCTCAGCCAGGAACTTTTTTCAAGCATGAGCCTTATGTCTGCTATCAATAATATTAAAGCTGAACCATTAATTAACAGAATAGTTTGCCAGTTATTCCCAAGAGAACGATGAAGAGTTTGAATGCTTGCTTCTTCACACTGAAGTGTGTTGGCTGCCAAAAGGCTACTGCTTAAAATGTTTCTTTGATATTTTGAGACAGTGGTTGAATTTTTGCTCAAAGTCCAGAAGAGCTTGGGAAACAAGATTGAACTTCTGCATTGAGATGAGACATACCTAGCCGATCTGTTTGACAAAATGAACATTCTAAATATTGAAATACTGAGCAGAATTTCAAATTAATTCAGGGAAAAAAGCAGTGTTTACTTTTCACGGAAAATTGGAAATATACCAGCAAAATATTGAAAGAAGAATATTCTCAGAATTTCCATTCATGGGAAGTATACCACTCTCTTTCACAGACAGTGGTTTGCGAGAGTACAGCTTACACCTGCAGTCACTGAAAAAGGATTTTCAAAATCAATTCAAGGATATGAAAGATCAGAAATTTCCATACTGGGTAATTGACCCATTTCTTTGCTACGTGAAAGAACAGGAAAAGAGTTTACAAGAAGAAATTGTCGAAATTCAGAATGATAAAGAGGCAAAAATGCTTTGCAAAATGTTCGCTTTTCTGGTATGTGACTAACTGTCAGACGAAGTTTCCTGGTCTTCATAGAAAAGTTAAACTGCTCTTCATTGAATTTCCATCTTCCTACCTTGTTGGATGATGCTTCAGTACAGTGAACCACATACTGTCAGAAAAAAAAACAGAAACAGCTTGGACATTGTTACATGTGGAGACCTAAGGCTTTTGCTGTCACAACTTGAACCGGATATTTCAACTCTTCCTAAAAAATATCAAGTTCAAGGATCACATTGATATCGAAGCTGCTGTACAGTGCATAGGTACTGTGTCAGCTAGGTTCAAAGGCAAATAAACATTTAATGCAGAATCATTTTTGTCTTTCGTATATGGTATACATGTTTTTACAGGATGGGAGCGCCGGCAAGTATATTGTGCCTAAGAAGGTCTTTTCAAGTATGAAGGTGCTTTAATGGCTGTTGCCCAAATACGTTTGGGAAACACTGCTACAATCAGTGATGCAACCTGTTAGTGTACTCCACCATAACTATTCGGTGACATACTAAATCTCCTCAACTCCAAATCAAGCAGAGTCGCAGGTGTTCTGCCTTATCTGTTGCTACAAATTAATCAGAGTCTGATAACAAGCAATCTTAATTATACTTTATTTACTTGTGCACAAGGATAACAACCAAGCTGAGTTCTATCCAGCTGTTTAGTCTCCGATTACAAAACAAGGCATTTGACAACCAATTGCCACAGGACAGGATAGCTTATACAATGCTTTGAAGTCTTGTTTTGGTGAGTACTGAGACAGGCTGCCCAGTCACATTGCTATTATTATGGCTGTAGGCTTCCAACTAGAAGAAGAAGCACAACTTCCCTTATCTATATTTGTCTACTACTGGCAGAATCATTCGCTTATTCACTCCTGTCTTGACAGATTTGTAGGAAAGTGGTTGCTTAAGGGTGCAGTTCTTCCTCTCTCTTGTCATGTCAAATAATTTATTAATCCTTGCATTCACACTGAGATCTACAGAAGTGAGATTTTCTGGACCCAAGATAGATCTTCTGAGAAGCTGACACCCAGGAGCTTGAAGCTGTTCCACATGGAGTGGTTGGTGGGGTGGATGGGGAGTGGTTGTTGGGTCTACTTTTCTGCCATATGACACCCAATGGCAATTACCATATATGCTCATTTGCAAAGTTGTCAGCATTGAACTAAGCAATGAAGTCAAAGGTAGGAGAAGGGTGAGGAAAATTGAATACTCAACATTGAATAGGTGACTGTTGTTCGGTTAACGAGAATGCACTATCACGTCTTCTGTTTAAAATCCGTTCACATTCTGTAATAGACTGAAGAATGTTCATAATGTTGCTGTGGATTTCGAGCATTTGCACAATCTCTTGTGTGGATTATGAAGGTTCCCCTTTAAGAGCATTTGAAGCCATGCCTGGGAAATGGTCAGCAAAGAGTCACCAATATTAGGGTATAGTCGAGAGCAACGTAGATGTCTGAGTGACTAATGTGTGAACGTGTGACTTCACCATTCGCTGGCTGAATGACGACTAGGTGCAGGGCTGTCCAATAGTCTGCAGACAGGAATACTGATCACGTTTGTCTAGCAGCAGGTCTAATAACTACCATAATTTTGAAATAGCGATGAGCATGCCAGAAATGGTATTTTGAGATATTTGTAACAACAGTAATGTGATATGATAATATCTGTGACTTCTATTGGTGACAAAGTCACAGGTACTGCCAGTATAACTGTGGTTAGTTGCCACATTCATAACAGAAGGAAATGCTAAATTTCACCAAGAGGTTAGTAAAAACAAAGATGTAGACTGATTCCGATCCACGTCACAGACCCCTGGAATCTTTCCAGGGCTGTGGACCTCCTGGTATTGATAATTGGTCTGAAGTGCATTAAAGGGTGTGGAACTGTAACTGTTGGAACTCCATACATTTGGAGGTTGATGACATTGAAATATAGGCTCCAGTTTAAAGAAAAATGACCTCAGCAGTTCTAATAAAAGTTAACACAAAGATCAAAAATGTAATGTTTCTATTTTGTAACAATTGTGCTCTCGCCACAGATCCTCAGAGATAAGAACTGCACTTGATACTGTTTCCTGCTTTATAGAAATGCTCTTTCCAAGCAAGAGACAGCAGATGGAACAAGTGTTGGTAAATGGAGTTATGTTCTTGCTGGTCAGCAGGGAATGGTTGGTGCAGCATAATCCCATGAATATTAAGGAATAGTTGATCCTCAGTCTCAATCAGGAAGAATAACATCCTTACCCTTTTCCCAGCAGCTTCCACTGTGACCTGGTATTATCACTAGGTATAGCCTCTTCTACTTTATCCCCTCCTCCTATCTGAGCTTAGGCACATGAAATGCCATTTCAGATTTGATCTATCCCCCTCTCTTTCTCCCCCTCCCTCACTCCCTATCTCTACCCCAACACATCTCCAATGAGAAGTAATGAGCCCACGATCATGGTCATTTTAATCTTTCTAGTCAAGTGTCTTGAGTGTGCAACTCTTCAACTGATTCTTCCATCTTCTGGAACTTAGCGATTCTATAAGTAGGCTTTGTAGGATGTCGTTTATAGAAGTGTTCCTACAATCTTGAAGCTTTCGTGGTTTCATTTGACAGTACAGTTTTACAAGTAAGACACCTGGTGGGTTGCTGACCTGATGAGAACGAAATAAAACAATGCTCCCGGTATGTAACATTGTATTGATGCATTTTCTGTAGTTTCTGTTTCTTAGCAGGATGAGAATTCAAGGCTTCACCACCTTCAGACTCGTAGAGATCAGGCAGTACGTATTTATCCACCATTAACAGGGTTAAATTAAAATTTTAAAAATTAACACAAACTGGGAATGCCTGTTGGATGTTGACAAAGACAGCATGTCAACACAGATGGAATGATAGTAGCGGTGCACAAAGGAAGGCTGAAGTGAAAATGATCACAACAGTGAAAATTATGTTGACAAGGATTAAGATTGGAATCTGAAAGTTAGTTGGGATAGAACTGCTGTTCAGCAATCTACCTTCACAGTATTCCAGTAAGCATGATTCACCAATCATGTAAGGTCTCATAATCCCCAAAGATGGTTCTGGACTACACACATGGAACCGAAGTTGCACTGAACACCTAAAGAGATGTTCCTAGGGGTCAGCAGGTTCACTGATTGGCTCTATTTCACTCTTTGTTTCTGGGCAGCACTCTATCAATATGCAACCTGTTCTCCATAGATCTGTAGAGAATGTTCAGAGGTGTCATTTACTTCACAGCTGTTAAATTCCATGAACACACCCCAAATTGCGAGTCAAGGGGAACTGTTGGGAACCCTGGTTGTTAATTTTGCATCCTCAAAAATGTCTGTTTGGTTGGTAAGGTCAGAGGAGATTGCTGACTTTCAGACTGGTTGTGATAAAGTGTTCATAGCCTGCAGAGCTATGGTTCTTCCTACGTTTCGGGACCTCATCCTTTATTTTTGGAAATGCTTGCTCTACTAACGATTGGGCAGGTCTCGTGCCTCAAGTTAGGATGCTGCTTACCACCCCACCCTCCTCTCCCAGGAATCTTGATCGCCCCCAATGGCTTCTATTTCCCCATGTTGTGTTGTCAAGAGGATGTTTCCCCACTCATCCGAGAGGCTTCTTCAGTTCTGATTCATGGTGGGTGGTTTGCCGGCTGATGAACTCTGTGAGGTATTCATACCGTAGCAATTACAAGAAGCCATCTTTATTAAACTGGAAACACCATCCCTGAACAGCGGGGTGGGGTAAAATACCATGCAGCAGCAGCTTACAATGTTGTCCTAACATCTCTAGCGCAGCGTTTTCACACATTTCACAATGATAAGACTAAAGACCTTCACACTACATCTATGACGCTTAACGACCCTCATGTGATTGCTATACGTTTAAAACATTATTTCTTCAACGGTGTGAAAGGGGCACGACTGCGCAAGCGCGTGGAGGTTGCCCAATGAGAACAGCAGGACGAGTTTAAAAGGAAGACAGATTTACAGAGCGGGAGACAGAGTAGGAAGGCTTTGGCTCAAAGGGGACTAGGCGTTAAAGGGTCAAGGCCAGGTATGTTATCTGCTTAAAATAAAGAGAAAAGGTATGTGTGTGAGGCCGGTTTTCTGTGCTTGGTGTCAGATGTGGGAGGTCCAGGAGTCTACCAGCCCCCCTACGACAACATCTGCACCAGCTGTGTCGAGCTGCAGCTCGTTAGGGACCGCGTCAGGGAACTGGAGCTGCAGGTCAATTACCCTCGCCTTGTCAGGGAGAGTGAGGAGGTGATGGAGAGGAGCTATAGGCAGGTAGTCACCCAGGGACTACAAGAGACAGAGAAGTGGGTAACAGTCAGGAGAGGGAAGGGCAAAAAGCAGGTACTAGAGAGTACCCCAGTAGCGGTCCACTTTAACAATAAGTATTCCTACTTGATTACTGTTGGGGGGGGGGTCGATGGCCTAACTGTGGGAAGCAACAGTGGTCGCGCTTCTGGCACTGAGTCTAGCCCTGTGGCTCAGAAATGTCAATAACTCTACTGCATGTTTTATAGTAACAGGGACATCGAGGAGCAGGTAGGGAGACAGATTCTGGAAAGGAGTACTAATCACAGTGTTGTTGTGGTGGGAGATTTTAATTTCCCAAATATTGATTGGTATCTCCCTAGAGCAAGGGGTTTTGATGGGGTAGAGTTTGTTAGGTGTGTTCAGGAAGGTTTCTTGACACAATATGCAGATAGCCTACAAGAGGAGAGGCTGTACTTGATCTGGTATTAGGAAATGAACCTGGTCAGGTGTCAGGTCTCTCGGTGGAAGAGCATTTTGAAGAAGGTGATCACAATTTTATCTCATTTATCATAGCATTAGAGAGGGATAGCAACAGACATGTTAGGGAAACGTGTAATTGGAGTAAAGGGAAATACAAGGCTATCAGGCAGGAACTTGGAAGCATAAGTTGGAAACAAATGTTCTCAAGGAGGCGTACGGAAGAAATGAGGCAAATGTTCAGGGGATACGCGTGGGGTTCTGCATAGATACAGTGAATGAAACAGGGAAAGGATGGTTGGGTACAGGAACCGTGGTGTTGTAAATCTAGTGAAGAAGAAAAGAAGAGCTTACGAAAGATTCAGACAAAAAGGTAATGATAGAGATGTAGAAGATTATAAAGCTAGCTGGAAGGAATTTAAGAATGAAATTAGGAGAGTCAGGAAGGGCCATGAGAAAGCATTTGTGGACAGGATTAAGGAAATCCCCAAGGCATTCTACAAGTATATGAAGAGCAAGAGGATAGATGTGAGAGAATAGGGCCAATCAATTGTGACAGTGGAAAAGTCTATATGGAACCAGAGGAAACAGCGGAGGTACTTAATGAATATTTTTCATTGTAGGGATGTCTTGCAGTGGACTGAAAAGCTTGAAAATGTAGATACTGAGGAAGAGGATGTGCTGGAGAATTTAGAAAGCATCAAGTTGGATAACTCACCGGGACCGGACGAGATGTACCCCAGGCTACTGTGGGAAGCGAGGGAGGAGATTGCTGAGCCTCTGCAATGACCTTAGCATCATCAATAAGGATGGGAGAGATTCTGGAGGATTGGAGGGTTGCGGATGTTGTTCCCTTGTTCAAGAAATGTAGTAGGGATAGCCCAGGAAATTATAGGTCAGTGAGTGTTATTGCAGTGGTTGGTAAGTTGATGGAGAAGATCACGAGAGGCAAGATTTATGAACATTTGGAGGGGTATAATATGATTAGGAGTAGTCAGCATGGCTTTGTCAAAGGCAAGTCGTGCCTTACGAGCCTGATTGAATTTTTTGAGGATGTGACTAAACACATTAATGAAGATAGAGTAAATGTAGTGTGTATGGATTTGGCAAGGCATTTGATAAAGTACCCCATGCAAGGTTTATTGTGAAAGTAAAGAGGCATGGGATCCAATGGGACATTGCTTTGTTGATCCAAAACTGGCTTGCCCACAGAAGGCAAAGAGTGGTGGTAGACAGGTCATATTCTGCATGGAGGCTGGTGACCAGTGCTGTGCCTCATGGATCTGTTCTGGGACCCTTACTCTTCGTGATTTTTATAAATGACCTGGATGAGGAAGTGGAGGGATAGGTTAGTAAATTGCTGATAACACAAAGGTTGGGGTGTTGTGCGTAGTGTGGATGGCTGTCAGAGTTTACAGCGGGACATTGATTGGATGAAAAACTGGGCTGAGAAGAGGCAGATGGAGTTCAACCCAGACAAGTGTGAAGTGGTTCATTTTGGTAGGTCAAATATGATGGCAGAATGAAGTATTAATGGTAAGACTCTTGGCAGTTCGGAGGATCAGCAGGATATTGGGGTCCGAGTCCATAGGATGCTCAAAACAGCTGCGCAGGTTGACTCTGTGTTTAGGAAGGTGTATGGTGTATTGGCCTTCATCAATCGTGGAATTGAATTTAGAAGCTGAGAGGTAATGTTGCAGCTCTATAGGGCCCTCGTCAGACCCCACTTGGAGTACTGTGCTCAGTTCTGGTCGCCTCACTACAGGAAGGATATGGAAACCATAGGAAGGGTGCAGAGCAGATTTACAAGGATGGTGTCTGGATTGTGGAGCATGCCTTATGAAAGCAGGCTGAGTGAAATTGGCCTTTTCTCCTTGGAGCAACGGAGGATGAGAGGTGACCTGATAGAGGTGTATAAGATGATGAGAGGCATTGATCGTGTGGATAGTCAGAAGCTTTTTCCCAGGGCTGAAATTGTTGCCACAGGAGGACACAGGCTTAAGGTGCTGGGGAGTAGGTACAGAGGAGATGTCAGGGGTAAGATTTTTACTCAGAGTGGTGAATGCATGGAATAGGCTGCCAGCAATGGTGGTGGAGGTGGATACGATAGGCTCTTTTAAGATACTTTTGGATAGTTACATGGAACTTAAAAAATAGAGGGCTATGGGGAAGTCCAGTAATCTCTAAGGTAGGGACATGTTCAGCAGAAATTTGTGGGCCAAAGGGCCTGTATTGCCCTGTAGGCTTTATTATTTTGGATAACCTGGCCTGGGCCTAACATGAATGTGCAATTACAAATAAAGCAAAGCAGTCCCTCTAATTCTTTGCAGTTTACAAATATTTGGCATGACATCTAAATCTTTGACAAACCTCCATAGATATGTAGTGGTGAGCGTATTGACTGGATGCATCACAGACTAGTATGGAAACACCAATGCCCTTGAATGGAAAATCAAACAAAAAGTGTTGGATATGGCCCAGTCCATCACAGGTAAAGCCCTCCCCACCATTGAGCACATCGCTACGAAAGATTAACGCAGAAAACCAGCATCCATCATCAGAGATTCCCACCACCCAGATCTGCTCCCTTCTCACTACCTTCATCAGGAAAATAAGTACAGGAACCTCAGGAGTCACACCACCAGAAAGGATAACTTCACTCAACTTCACTTGCCACATCACTGAAATGTTCCTATAAACCATGGACTCACTTTCAAGCAATCTTTATCCCATGTTCTCGATATTTATCGCTTATTTATTTATCATTTCTTTCTTTTTGTACTTACACCGCTTTTTATCTTTTGCACATTGGTTGAACGCTCAAGTTGGTACAGTCATACATTGATTCTGTTATGATTATTATTCTAATATGGAATTATTGAGTACACCTGCAAGAAAATGAATCTCAGAGTTGCATATGGTGACATTTAAGCACGTTGAACTTTGAGTTCCTAAGCGTTTGTTGTTGAACTGATAGGATCAAGGTAGCACAAGGCTTCCTTAAAAAAATTGTACCCTGATGGCACAAGAATGCTTCCTTCAGATCTCAATTGCGTGTACTTAGAAATTGCTCCTTAAAATATATTTACGTCTGTGGACACTTCACGAGAGCAAAGTTCATTGTGTTTAGGCATCTTTGTCAGCCACATACCTGTAATCTTTAAATCACATGATATTATACCATTTCCAACTTCCAACATGTAATTTCAAATAAACATTGTTTTCCATAATACATGCAACAGTCGAACATAGAGTAGAAGGAAAGGATGAGGAGACATTAGGACAGCGATCTGAAATGTTTATCAAAGCATTGTGCACATTGGAATAACCATAAAGGTAGACTTGAGGATTCTTCTAATCACCAAAGGATAAGAAATTGAAGGAAGTGAATTTCAAATGCAGAATAAGCAGTAGATCGAAGACCATGTACTGATATTTCTGTGCAAAATCATGTATCAGAACCAGGGCTTATTTATCAAACTATTTTATGTGTTTAGCAATAAATTTTAAACTCTCTCTGCTCCTATTCTTTGTATGCATTTGCAGTTAGTCATGGGTGTGCTTTCAGAATTGGAAGCAGAATCATATTTAATATCACCGGCATATGCTGTGAAATTTGTTAACTTTACCACAGCAGTGCAATGAAATACATGATAAATAAATATAGAGTAAAAAACTGAGTTACATTAACTATATAAATTAAATAGTGTAAAATAACAGAAATAAAAAAGTAGCGAGGTAGTACTTAGGGTTCAATGTCCATTTAGAAATCAGAAGTCAGAGGGGAAGAAGCTGTTCCTGAATCGCTGACTGTGTGCCTTCAGGCTTCTGTACCTCCTTCCCCACAGTAACTGTATGAAGAGGGCACATCCTGGGTGGTTCAGCAAATTCTGAGCTGGAATTTGTCACCTGAAAGCAGAAAACAGCAAACTGATATTTCCAGGCTTGAACTGTTACAGGGAAGCTTCCCCTGTCACAATATTGTGGCGAGTATTTGGTCCGCAATGACAGGCGAGGAAGCTCGTTAACTCAGCAATGCTTTTATTATGTAAACACAAAACAGACCGGGTTCTGTGACCCGGAGAGTGAACCCAACCAGTCTTATACAGACGAAGGAAATGACCACCACACACCCCAATTACATTTAGTGTGACCAACAAATACACAAGCGAATGACAGTATAACCCAAACTACAATGTAACAATAAATGAACTGGAATTTCCCACCATAATCCCATGAAAGCATTTTAACAGAAGAACAATCAATCACAATCCCCCACCCCCAGACGGTCACTCTGCCCCCACTTGAGGGGTCAGCCGTCCTCCGCAACCTCCATAACAAAGTCCAAAATCTCCGGTGAGTGTCGACACTGCCACCTGGGGCGCTGGGGGCTTCTGGAGTCCCTTCTAGTGGTGACCCTGTTTGTGTGAGGCAAGCGGCAGGGTACCAAGAGTGTCCCTTCCTTCCTTCAGCCTCGCTGGGTTAGTGGTGGTCAAGGGCTGTCACGGTGTCAGCTGGTCCCGGTGTAGCACGACTGCCTTCTGCAGCTCAGGTAACTGCACCCGACCGAGCACCTCTCTCGGTCCCTTCTATTGGCTTGCCAGCCTGGGGGAAAGTCCATTCCGGAAGGGGCAGTAGACGCAGACTGGACCCCGCATAAAGTACTGCTGCATTGGCGCCCCAGACTGGCGGCCTGGTCCCTTCTGGGATTTGCAAGCGTCGCAGAAGTGCACGAACAACTCCACCAGCCTTCCTCTAGCAGGCCAGTAGCAGCGATCGCTCAGCCCGACCAACGCCTTCACAACTCCGAAATAGCCGGCCCCCACCCGCCCGTGTTCCGACAGCAGCATCGTGGCGCGGTGCCCTCGGGGGACCTTCAACTGCAAGAGATGTCTGTCGCCGTCCGACATCTGCCACCGCCGGAACAGCAACCCATTGCGCACCTCAAGCGTTCCCCACTGCGAGTATAAGGCTTCGGTGTCTAGATCCACAGCAGAGTCCTCTGCCCACTCCAGCCGTCATCCCAGGCTCTGTCATCCCTTCACCCAGACCAGCACGGGATCGCTCACCTGCTAGTGGTCCATATGGGGGAGGTCGTCGCTGGCTGTCACCTGAAGCCCCGTCAGCGTCGCTTACCCCGGTTCAACTGTGTGGCTTTGAACCGCTGCGGGGTGTGCTGCTCCGCCGCGGGCCGCTGAGAAACCGGCGGTAGTTGCTGGTCCTGCTGGGACCGCTTCCTGGAGCTGCCCTGCCGGAGAGCCATGGCTTCAGCACCGAGGTAGAGTGTCGGCCCCGACACATCCACACCGGTTCCCAGCGGGACTGCAGGTCCAGGCCAAGGATGCAGGACTCTCAGATGTTGGCGAGCCACATGTTTTGCTTCACCGTGTTTTCCCCACTGCGAAGCGCAGCCTGCTCTTCCCTCGCATCGCGCACAGTCACCGGTGACTGTAACCAGCTAGACCGCCGTCGTTACCCACCCAGGCGGGGGTGATTGGTCCGCGTTGGGGAGAAAACCGGGTCGAATGATAGTGATGGTTGGCCCTGTGTCCACCAGCACACGGCTTCTGATACCTTCCACCTTGCGGTTCACATACAAACCTTGCTCTTCACCCGAAAGGTTAACTCGGGGGGCGACATTGAGGCATTCCGCTGGAAGCCTAGGAGGGCGCTGCCCGCTCGGCATTTCCCGATGGGCAGTACCGTGATGCCAGTCCGGTGCCATCCCGGGCCAAATGACATACCTCTCCGCCCAGGTAGCAAGGCTCGTTGCCTGACCCGCGACGAACCTGTCTCAAGGACTCCTCCTCGGCAGTTTCCTCCTCCGCCTCCATGACACAAGCCCAGGCTCACGGCGTGCGGAGCGATGCTGGAACACCTTGGGGGCCTTGCTGCCGAAGGCGCTCCGGCGTCATCGTCTTTCCAAAGGCGTGGAGGGCAAGCTCTTCGTGGGCCACGGGAGGGAAACGGGTGTAGCCATGCCGAGTGAAGTGGCGGAGATCTGCTGCAACCCATTCAGTCTCATAGAGACGGGAGAGGACACCATCGCACACCACAGTTACAGTTAGAGTGTGTATTCACAAATACACACGCGAATAACTGTAGAGCCCAAGCTACAATGTAAAAATAAATGAACTGGAACGCCCCACTATAATCTCACAAAAACATTTTTACACAAGAGCAATCAACAGTGCTGATAACTAGAAACGCAGAGGCAGGGCGACGACCACGCCCCACAAAGCTTCACGGTATATTTCTGCTTGCCTCAGTCCAAGAATCAAACGGCAAGCATATTCTGTCAGTTATAGTGACCAGACCGAATCCAAAATTGGATTGTTTATCGATGCAAACCACGGTAAGCAAATTCATTTAATCATTTTAAAGGTAACGTGCTGATATGTTTCTGGAAAAAAATGATTTTAACGATGATTATCGATGTTTTTTCTAGATTTTACACGATGTTAGTGTCAATTGAAGAAATAATTAAATCTGTTGACTCCACCAGATGTGTGGCAATTGAAATCTCCAACAAAAGCTTGCATAATATTTTAACTGAACCTGCGTAAGTAAACTTCTGAGTAATTCTTTCTTTGGTTTGCAGTAGAGAAGTTCAAAGTATTTTATTCAATTAAATACCTTTGATGCATTATTGTGATTAAACCTAGAGCTATCATTCTTTCTCCAAGGAAGATTAAAAGAGAATTTGCCCCAATACCATCCCCTATAGCAACGTGCCCAGCTTCATTTCAGAACCGCTTTGGAATGTTTCACTTTATTGAGGGCATTCCCACTTTTAAATACAAGGTATTTTAGCTTGCCTGCCTTTATGTGAGATATGTGAAGATGTGATTTATCTACATATAAAGGACGAAGCGATGTGATATCTAAAGAATGGTGATAAATGGTGTGCCTCACAAGATCATAATAATATTGTGATTTGTCTGTCACAGGACATACAATTACAGTGGCCATGTATACAGTCCACCTCCTCCCATCATTGATCCGGAAGAGAAAGGAATGTGCATCTTCATCAAAACTCCAAACACAGCCTGCGGTGCTGTCGGGGTGCTGAGCTACAATTTTGGCAACACCCAGATCTCCCTGCTGGTTTCCAACCCGTACAACTACAACTTGTATAGCATTGAGTATGCTCTGTATATCCCCGACAAAACCACTTCGACTGATTATAATTTATATAACAAGATGTACAACGAACTAACGGAATCGGCTTCCTTCACGAAGATAGAGCTGGGAAAGGGTAACCAATCTCTGAACATCACAACACGTGGCATATCTATTTCAGCCACTATGTCTAATGATCAGAAAGCGATTCTCAAAATAGATATCAGAGATGCTTAAGTTAACTCTTTGTTAAAGCTCTTACAGTTAGTGACGGTTACAAAGTGAACCCACTTTACCACTGTTAACAATAATTTCATCCAATCACCCCACCTTTCATATCATCTTTAATCTTTTTGTTATTGTTTCTCATTTCTTTCTTCAATGTAATGTACTAACATGACTACAGTGGCTAAAGCCAATAATTCTTTCCATTTTCTATTAACTCAATGCTTGAAAAGTAAATATTTCAACTTCTTTTGATATGGAGTACAGTTTAAATTTTACATAAAAAATTAAATTTCCAACAATAATAAAGTTATAATCTATCAACTGTTTTTTTATTGCTTGCTGATTCATAAATAATTCACAGAAATAACTTTCAGATACCACACCGATGAAACCATTCAGCTCACACAAAAAAGAATGTACTATGTGGTAGGGATAAATGATTGGATAGTGAATTCATTTTTCTGTGTATTTTATGTAGCAATGACAGGCAATGCACTGTAATACAAAGTCCAAGAGTTGTTTTGCTCTTAACTGGAGATATTTTTTAATGTTATTCCATTGAAGATAGAAGTAGGAAATGTTGTAGATCTGCTTTGGAATTATGCATGGTTTAGATGCATGTCAAAGTAATGTTGCAAGGACGTGCTGGGGATGCACCCCAGAGCAGGACACAGGAGTGGAGACAGAGTCGTAAGGCGTTAGCGCTGTCGCGAACGTGGAACAGGGATCCAGGAGAATTTTTTAGAATTTCGAATTGCCAGATGAGACCATGACAACCCTCCCCTCAACGGGAGCCTCCAGGCGATCCTCCATTCTTGTCCGGATGGAGGTTCAGCCCATTCGAGCTCATCTTCTGTCATAGGCCCAGAGGACCTCTGACCTTACTTAAAGAGCAATGGTACAGCCCGGCAGTACAGGTCAATGTGTTTGACTATGTTTTAAAATTCCGTGAGAGGCTTAGCAGGATCTGTGACCTTGCCAAGAAAAATCTACGAGACTCCCAAACAAAAATGAAACAGTGGTATGATAGACGAGCGCAAGAGCAAATGTTTCAGGTGGGCGATAGGGTCTTAGTTCTGTTTCCAGTGGTAACTAACCCCCTCCAGGCGAGATTCCACGCTTCGTACAAAATGATTAAAAAGATAGACTCTTTGAACTATGTTATTGAAACTCCGGACAGACGTAAGCCAACTCCATTAGTGCATATCAATATGCTAAAAGCTTATCACGATGAAAAAGCAGATACAGTCGGTGCTGTCACAGAAATAAATGAGGCTGTGGTGCCAAATGATAAGAGGAAATCACGTCCTGAAAAGATAAACATGGTGCTGACCTGATTGGAGAACTCTGTTGTTCTGGACAACCTTGCTGATAAGTTCTCTCACTTCACCCCTGAACAGAGCGAGCCGCTGATAAAGCTAATTAACCAGCATGCAGATGTAAGCCCAGACGTCCCAAGGCGATGCAAGGGTAATGGTACATTATGTATTGTTACTGCAGACTATTGGAGTATAAAAGTTGCATTGTTTGCTGTGTAACCAAAACTATGTAGTCAGCTTTGAACTTGCTATTTGCTATGCATGTATCCAATTTAGTAGGAGAAAGAAATCTTAAGAATGTAGAAGACAATGGTGTGTTAATGAGAGGCTAGCTAAGAGATGTAGATTATGTAGTCACCTTTGAGTTTGCTATTTGCTATGCATGTATCCAATTTAGTAGGAGAATGAAATCTTAAGAATGTAGAAAACAATGGTGTGTTAATGAGAGGTAGCTAAGAGATGTAGAGTAGAACAGGATTAAGTCAATGTGTAGAAACAATAGTGGTGGATGTACTTGTGATACGCAACTGTAGACCGATTGGATATGCTAATGCAACTAAACCAGGAGATTGCTATAAAAAATGCTATGTACAAGGATCGGTGGGCAATCAGCGACTAGTTCAATGACTGTCTCAGCTTTGATTTGCAAATTAAAGTTTAACCCTTCTTGAAGAATCATCTGCGTCTCCTGGTCGTTTGTGGGGCACGAGAAACCACGACAAGACCAGCCTATTAAGCAACACCCCTATAAGATGAACTTGGAAAAGAGCAAGCTAGTGGAAAATTAACTGGAACACGTGTCAGCTACAGGTATTATTAGGCCATCCCACTCGGAATGGGCCTCTCCCTGTGTGGTTGTCCCGAAACGTGATGGGAGCATATGGTTCTGAACAGATTACAGAAAGGTGAATGCCATCACAAAAACTGATGCTTACCCCATGCCAAGGGTAGACGATTGAATCGATAAAGAGGGGAGGGCTGAGTACATCACAAAGATCGATTTGTTGAAAGGGTACTGTTGTGTTCCCTTAACTGACAGAGCTAGAGAAATTCCGGCATTTGTCACTCCATCAGGGTTATACGAGAATAATGTCTTACCTTCTGGCCTGAGGAATGCCCCATGTACCTTCCAAATGATGATTAATTCAGTGATGAAAGGGTTAATGAACACAGAAGCGTATATTGACGATTTGGTGGTCTGGAGTGACATGTGTGATGAGCACATTGTGGCTGTAGAGGAACTGTTTAAACGGCTGTCCAAAGCCAATCTGACAGTGAACCTCGTGAAAAATGAGTTCGGCCATGCTACAGTCACATATCTGGGGTATGTGTTAGGACAGGGGCAGCTGGCACCGCGGTGTGCAGGCTAAGGTGCAAGCTATCTCTGAAGTTCACATCCCAAAGGACAAGAGGGCTCTGAGAAGATCTTTGGGGATGGTGGGGTACTATCGGAAGTTTTGGAAAAACTTTGTGGATATTGCCCTCCCTCTTACTAAGCTCTTGCCGAAGAGCGAGAAGTTTGTGTGGATTGATCTTTGTCAACAAGCCTTCGAGAGTCTGAAAACGATATTGTGTCACCACCCTGTATTGAAAGCTCCTGACTTTTCAAAACCATTCTCCCTAGCAATAGATGCTAGCGACGAAGCAGCAGGGGCAGTGCTGTTATAGACAGACAAGGATGGAATTAAACACCCTGTGGCTTATTTCTCTAAGAAGTTCAATGTCCATCACAGAAATTATTCCACTGTGGAAAAGGAATTACTGTCAATCATTCTGGCCTTACAACATTTTGTGGTTTATATTTGTCCGGCATGAAAGCTACTGATAGTTTACCTGGATCACAATCCATTAGTGTTTTTGACCACCATGAAAGATAAAAACAAATGCTTGTTAAGGTGGAGTCTGATATTACAGGAATTTGATATAAAGATAAAACATGTAAAAGGAACCGAAAACGTGATTGCTGATTGTCTATCCAGGTGTTAAATTAAAGTTCTTTGTATTAGGCAAATAGCTGATGACTACCTGTACATTAGAGTGTATTTTGTAATGTGCCTTCATGTCCTTAATTTTTGCCCCGGCAAAAATTCTGTTAAGGTTGGGGGTGTTATGTGTGAAGCCAAGCGGAGCTGCAGAACGGATGCTGCTAAAAAGAGAGAGATAACGAGAGAGACACACATAACTCAGTATTTTGGCGTCTGCAGTGATACTGCCACGGACACTTTGCTTTGAACATGAACTGCTCATTAACACGCCTGCTGAGACAAAAAGAAGTGGTGAAGTTTGATGGACAGGTGATACCCCATCAGGAGAGGATAATATAGCGGGTTTGCTAAGACACCGCAGTCACGCCACGAGACCCTGAAGAGCATTGTGTCCCCACAAGTTGGTGGGAGTTTGGAGAACAAATTCGCGGGAATCAGCCAGAGACTCACAGGGTGTAAAGATACGACTGGTAGGGACCTGTTGTGTGTCCACCCTTGGCTAGGTGATGGGTTCACCATGGAAGAACGGTCGCATCTGGAACGGAAGGGTCGCAGTTGGTGACCATAACGGGACAACGGTCACATCTGGAATGGAGGGGTCACAGTCGGTGTCCACAATGGGACAAGAAGACAACGGAAGGTTTGCCTGAAATCTCAGCTGTCTCTCTCACTCTTTCTCTCTCTCCAATGACACCACAACAACTACCTCGAACTGCTCTAAACTGAACTGAACTCTGCTTCACTTGAAGACTGATCATTTACCCTTAGACTTCGATAGAAAATTACTTAAAAATTACTTAAATATTTTTGTAAGAAATGTCCAACTGGAAGGTATTGTAAAAAGTGTGAATATGAAAGACAGTATTTATCAACTAATTGTACAAAAGACATCAGTTTATCTTCTTTAAGTAGATCCAAAAAAGAATTAATACCTTTATTTTTCCAAAATAAAAGGATTTTTGTAAGTGACATTTACCAATTCTTGGTCTTTTATCATTCCAAATAAAATATGAGATAATAGAATCAACTTGATCTAAAAGCTTCTTCGTCAAAACAACATGAATGTTATGAAATAAATATAAAAATTTTGGTAAAATCATCATGTAGACTACATGGATGTGGCCAGCAAGTGAAAACGTAAGTGGGTTCCATCTGCTAAATAAATACTTCATAGAAACTACCAAGGGAACAAAATTAGCTTTATAAAGATCCTTATATTTTTTAGTGATTATACCGCCTAGATAGCTAAAGGAATCCATAACTTTGAAAGGAGTATTATCATATACAGAAACAGATTCATTTAAAGGAAACAGTTCACTTATTAAAATTAATTTTATATCCTGAAAAATCTCCAAATTCATTAAATAATTTTAGTAAGGCAGGGATAGATTCCTCAGGATTAGATATATAAACCAGTAAGTCATCAGCATAAAGAGAAATCTTATAATGGTCTCATTCACAAGGATCCCACAAATATGTTTATCTTCACGAAGAGCAATAGCAAGGGGGTCTAATATTAAGTTAAGTAACAAAGGACTTAATGGACAACCTTATCTTGTCCCCCATGAAAGCTGAGAAAAAGGGGATCTACAGATATTAGTCATAACAGTAGCAACAGGAGTTTGCTACATTTCAAAAGGAATAACGACCCTTTATAAATCCTGTTTGATCTTTAAAAATAATTTTACCCAAAAATTTTCCAACCGATTGGCCATGATCTTTGAGAAGATCTTAGCATTAACTTTCAATAATGAAATAGGTCTGTATGAGGCACAATCAGTAGGATATTTATCCTTTTTAAGAATTAAAGAAATAGAAGACTCATAAAAAGTAGAGGGTAAATCACCTTTCACAAAAGAGTCCTTAAGCATTTCCAACATATACAGAGAAATCAATTTTCCAAATTTTTATAGAATTTTACAGCAAAGCCATCAAGTCCAGAGACCTTACCGGATTGCATTGAAAATATAGCTTTATGAATTTCAGCTTCAGTAATTTGGACATCTAGAGTTTTTTGATCCTCAACAGAAACTTGAGGAAAAGCAATTTTTCGTAAAAAAGCATTAATTTTGGAAGAATCCACTTGAAGTTGAGATTTATAAAGTTCAGTATAAAGATCTTGAAAAAAAGCTTATTAATTTCTTCATATTCCCAAGCCAGGGTGCTATCTTTCCTATGGATTTTCAAAATTTGTCTTTTGGCTCTGGCCATTTTTAATTGAGATGCAAGCAGTTTGTTATTTTTATCTCCAAACATATGAAATTGACTTTTTAGCTTAAGCAAGTAGCCTTCAATATGATGAATTAATAATAAATTATATTGTGATTGAAGTTCTACTCTTTGTTTAAATAAGTCAATATTAGGGGAAATCGCATAAATATTATCTAAAACTTCAATTTGTTTTGAAATCTTATCTAATTCTACTTTAGTCTGTATTTTAAGGTTAGCTGAATAAGAAATTATCTGACCACGTAAAAATGCTTTCAATGTATCCCATATCATTCATTTAGATATACCCACTATATTATTAAAAAGAAAAAAATCTATTTTATCTGGGTTTCAATAAAGCTAACAAAGTCAGAATTTTGCAATAATGTTTGAGATAGGTGCCAAGTTGGGCAGGCAAGGAAGGCATCATCGAATTTGAAAAACAAACTCGAAGGCGCATGATCAGATATAGCAATAGCATCATATTCACAATTCTTATCACCAGGCAAGAGGCGAGGGTCGACTATAATATAATCGATCCTCGAATGTTTTCTATAAACATGTGAAAAAAAGAATATTCTCTATCATCAGGGTGTAAATATCCCGATAGTTCAATCAATCCAAAATTGGTCAAAAATGAATTAATAAGTGAGGCGTAGCATTTTGGAAGTTGCTGATTGGTTGAGCTCTTGTCAATCAAGGGATTTAAGCAACAGTTAAAATCCCGCCCATTATCAACATATATTCATTTAAATCAGGCAACAGAGCAAATACATTTTTTTAAAAAAGGATAATCTAAGTTAGGACCATACAAATAGACCAAAACAACTTTTCTATTACAAATTACTCCTTCAACAATTAAAAATCTACCATTAAAATCTGACTTCATATCCTCTAGAAGGCACAAAATATTGGATTTAATAAAAATAGACACCCAGTTAGTTTTACTTTGAGAAGTGGAGTGAAATTGCAAACTATTCCACGATCCAAAAAATCTATCTTGATATGCCCTGATATGCGTCTCTTTGGGCAAAAATTATATCAGGCGGGAATCGATTAATGATTTTAAAAGTCTTTTTTCATTTGATAGGATGATTCCAACCATGTACCTTCCAATTTATAACATTAATCCGCTTAACTACCAAACGATAATTTTATTCTACTTTACACATGTGCAGAGCACATACCAATACGGAATGATCAAGAATGGTGGTGATGAAGAATACAACCACATAAAACACACGCATGCTCCAGAACCACCCAATGGAAAGAACCCTAGCTCTAAATCTAACCCCATCCCCTCCCCCCATAGCTCAGAAAAAGCACCCTATGATTAAAAAATGAAGCCAAGGACTGCTCTGTCTGTCCAAAAAAAATTACAATTTCTCTACCCCGCCCCCAGTTAAAAAAATGAAATCCACTGACCTTTTAAGAGAAACGACAAAGTCTCAACAAAGGAAAGTGTTTACATTCATGGGACATCTACAAACTGTCCCATGTTTATATTTAATCATTTTTAAACAAAGAGAAAACCAAAAAATTATTATCTCTTAAAAAGAAATGCCAGCGCCATCTTAAATTTAACATTAGAGCCCCTAAAAGATCTTTAAATTCAGTTATAAGACACCATAGTATTCTGTTACTAAAAAACATACTGATATATTGAAAAGAAATTTTAAAAAGCAGTTATTAAGATCTAAAATATATTACCTAGAGAAACCAATCATAGAATTTAACAACAAATCAACACAATTGTTTTAAAAAGCTAAAAAAAACAAGAAGAAACATTAATAGCATATTTAACCCAACTAAATTTTCAAAAATACCAACTAATAATGTTATATTGTGGCGACCCACTTTCTGTGCAGGCAACCTGTTCACAAAATGGTGCGCGTGTTGGCAGAGAGGCCAGCCCCAAAATGGCGCTGGGCCTTCTTCTGCACCAGCTAGGGGAGAAAGCCTGCACGCGGGAAGAGACTTTTGTAATGTACCTCTGGTGTCATTTCCGCCTGGAGAGGTCAGGAACGGGACTGCGTAAAAGCCAGTGTCGCGGAGTTTCAATAAACTAGTCTCGTACAACTTATAGACTGTGTGTCGTTATTTCTAGCTCTGTGTGTAGCATATTGCTATAATATAAATAATTGAAACCTCCACTAAGTGTATATATATATATAAGAAATAGCCCCATTAGTAGAAAAAACTATCATTGAGTTAATTAAGAAAGAAACAAAAAAAACCTTCAAACTAGATATTAGGTTAAAGGAATAAGTCCTCTTATCTTCTTTTTCTCAGTCGAATGTCCGAATAATCATTTAAACAGTCATAGTTGAACCATGAATCTTCTTTCCAAAACAAACCGATGATATGTAATAATCCTGTAGTCTTCATAAATCAGCTTTCGTAAATCTTCTTTCGGAAATGCTAATGCAGATAATCAAACAATCTTCCAGACTGTTCAATCGGCAGTTACAGCAGGTATAGTTTGAACAAAGGCCAATGCAACTTTATGATCAAAATATGTACGAGGAGGAGAATCAGGAGGAAAAACGTTAATTCTTGTTGGGTAGCGCAAGGAAGGAAACAATTTCTTTTCATATGCCTTTTTCATTACCAGAGCAAATTCTAATCTTTGCTCCATTACCTCCTTTGGATAATCTTCATAGAAACGGAGCTCAGATTTCTCAAATTTGAAACTTCTCTGCTTTCTTGCCTGTTGCATTATTTGATCCTTAATCTTAAAGTGATGAGAACAGACCAAAACAGACCACGGTTTATCTTGATGTCTCAAAGTAAACGATCTGTGTGCTCTTTCTATTGTAGGCGGCTGCGATAGTATAGTACGAAATAGGTATAAAAAGCTTACCAAATTAAACAGTTAAGTCTCCATTTTTGATTCCTTCCTGCAGCCCAACAATTCGTATATTCCTTTGGTGAGACCTAGTTTCCAGGTCTATAATCTTATTTCAATATCTTTCCAAACAAGTTGTAGTTTCAAGCAATTTTTGCTTAGCTACCTTCAATTCTTCTTCATGTGTAATGACTTGAGTTTCCAGATCTTTTTCCTAGAAATGACATCATTTTATTACTGTTCTTTTCCAGTTGGTCTTTAATTGAATTCAGTGTCCGAACCATATCTTCGGCCCAAGACAGCATTTCATCAGATCTTTCCTTTTGCATCTTTTCTTTCCGTTGCCTTTATCACTAGGTTCAGACAAGTTCTTCCCAATTCTGAGACATATTGTTCTCCTTCAAGAATCAGCAACTAAAAATTTTAAATTCGAAGTTTAAACTAGGGGAAGGAAAAAAGCTAGGAGCAGCACAGAAACTGCTGTTACTCTATTCACAGACAGGCACATTCTCTCCCCCTCCCCCTTTGTACTATTATGACTGCTATGTATTTGTCTTTGCAAATTTAATAAAAAGATTGAAAAATAAATTTTTGTCCCTTACCTGTCCTGCTTTTGTGGAAGTGTGGACGTTGAGCTTCTCATTCCAGGGATTCTCCTGATGATGGAATTCCATGTTTGTTTTAAAATAAGCACTTTCACCATGTCACTCTGGGGGAAAATGAGTAGAGTAATTGGAAATGATAATTAAAAATAAATAGAATTGAGGTACTGATCAACATGGAATGATAAATAAGAGAAAATCTGCAGATGCTGGAAATCCAAGTAACACACAAAATGCTGGAGGAACTCAGCAGGCCAGGCAGCATCTATGGAAAAGAGTACAGTAGATGTTTTAAGCTGAGACCTTTCAGCAGGACTGGAGCTAAAAATATGAGGACCCAGAGTAAGATGGTGTGGGTATGGGAGAAAGAAACACAAGGTGAAATGTGAAACTGGGAGGAGTGAAGTAAAGAGCTGCGATGTTGATCAGTGAAAGAGATAAAGGGGTGGAGAATGGGGAATCTGATAGGAGAGGAAAGAAGGCCATGGATAAAAGAAAAGGGGAAAGAGCTGTAGAGGGATGTGATGGGCAGGTGAGGAGATATGGTGAGATAGGGAAGGAGAGGGGTGGGGCATTGCCAGAAGTTTGAGAAATCAATGTTCGTGCCATCAGCTTGGAGGCTACTCAGACAGATAAATTAGGTGTTGCTTCTCCAACCCGAGTGTGGCCTCATCTCGACAGTAGAGGAGGCCATGGTCTGACTTGTCAGAATAGGAAGTGGAATTAAAATGTGTGGAAAATGGGAGATCCCTTTTTTTTCTGGTGAATGCAAGTGTTCAGCAAAGTGGTCTCCCACTCTACGTTGGATCTCACCGATATACAAGATGTCACACCAGGACCACTGGATATGTTAGATGACCCATAACAGACTCACAGATAAAGTATCACCTCACCTGGAAGGACTGTTTGGGGCCCTGAATGTGAGGGGGAAGATGTAGGGGCAGGTATAGCACTTGTTCCACTTGCAAGGGTAAGTGCCAGGAGGGAGATCAGTAGGGAGAGATGAATGGACAAGATAGACACGTCAGGAACGATCCCTGCGGAAAGCAGTAAGTATTCTTGCCCTTTTCAAGCGTTACAGCTATTTAAAAGTATTTTGTCTTTAATCCAAGTTCAATTAAAGGTCTATGAATACTGCTGTTGCATTTTTAATGGATCTGTAGTCCGTGATGATCAGTGCAGATTTGATGGCCTGATTCTGTGCTGTGTCCTTCTGACCTTCCCCCATCTCCCCACATTTTTATTCTGACATTCTTCATCTTCCTTCTCAGTCCGGAAGAGGGGTCTCTGCTCGAAACCTTGAATACCTATTCATTTGCAAAGATGCTGCCTGACCTCCTGAGTTCTTTCAGCATTTTGTATGTGTAGTTTTGGATTTCCAGCACCAGCAGAATCTGTTGTGTTTATGTCTTGCTCTCTCAGTTCTCAAAAGCAACACTGGTAGCAAATCAGTCTTGAATTGTTGACGATTTGTTTTTTTATAATAATGTGGGATGACGATGTTTTCCATTTCATGTAGTTATCAGCTCTAGTGATCAATCCCAATTTTGCTAAATTTTAACTGTAGTCTCATTAGAGAAGTCTCCCTTATATCAGGGTGGCATGGTTTTTCTCTCCCACAGTCATTTTGTACATTGAGTGATGTCAAATTAGATTCTGTGTAGAACTTTTGTAACCATGCGTTCATTCATATGTATTGTTTCAATCTAAGAATGACAGATATCTCAGAATGGAACTTGTCCTTTCCCCTTCCTCTATTTATTCCTCATAGCAGTATTTACTTTTCAGTAAAATTTATTCCTAATCACTTATGGTCTTTATAAACAATCTGCAGGTTTCCAAAGAACAGCAATGTTTCAATTTTACAGTTTTGAGGTGAAAATTTCTCAAACATTTTCAAACCCTCTGTCAAGGAAATAATAAATATAATATAAATAATATGCTGCTTTTAACGTTTGGCAGCAATCTTGTAGTTCATGATGCAGTGATGTTCAAAATCATAAGTGCTTATACTGTGAAAGTGAGAGCAACCTGGGTACCTCTGTAGTTTAAGAGTCGACCCTGCTGTCATTGTTAAGGGTCTTTCTGCCATAATTTCAGGCTTTCAAGCTTAACTAGCCTCCAGAAAAGTAATTTCCTTAGATTTTTCCCCATATATGCTATCTGAATTCTTCAGCTGTAATTGGTTGCTCACTCAGTTTGATGACATTGCCATTTGCTGGATGGGAGGAATCCTTTGATTTGAGCTCCAATGGCCCTGAAGAGGGCTGGCAAGGTGAGTGCTGACATTTTGTCACACATGAAGCAGGAAAACCGGCCTAGAGATAGGCGAAGAAATGTAGTAAAGCAGTATCTGTCCTTGTGAAGTTTGAGGTAGGAATTGATGGTGGCACCATGCTCATTTCAACTGTGGTGAAATGGGAAATCCAGGTATCGAGCCGGTAACCGTTGACAACAGTAACAACTTGTTAAATTTGTGGATTCTGTTGAACAATCCGAAAGGTGCTACAACCTGTTCTGTTTGTCATTCGTTCTCATTTGGATAAGTGATGTCTTCACTGGATCTGTGCTGATAAATTAAACTGTGTTTTGTTTGGAATGCCTGGCATAAGTGAATATATTCAGCAGCCTGTGCTAAATGGATTGAGAGACAAGGCATCCTATGTCAGATGGGCGGTGATCCTGCGTTGTGCTAAAATGCAGAATTTTCAGGGTAACACAGAAGTTGGTAAATACCAAAATGTTTTTTTTTGATTTTTACAACAGGTCTTCTCACTGATCACTGTGTTGTTGACTTTTTTAGTGAAACTCCATTGTCCTGGTATATGGGAACTTCGATGCCGATCTGACAGATTTGCCAGACTATTGGCTGCTATCCAAAGTTTTAATTCAGGTTTTTTGAATGTTACTCCTTCTTACAATCAATTTTGTGGTTAACTGTGTAAGATTAAAGAGAAGATGGGAAATTGGGCCCAGAGGAGTCATATCACAAACCACTGGGATTTCTGAACACTTGGATAGAACAGGCGTTCCCAAATACAAAAATAAATAAGCTATAAATAACGAGAACAAGAGGCGAAGAGTCCTTGAAAGTGAGGTCATAGGTTGGGGAAACATTTCAGTGATGGGGCAAGAGAAGTTATTCCCTCTGGTTCAAGAGCCTGATGGTTGACGGTTAATAACTGTTGCTGAGCCTGGTAGTGTGAGTCCTGAGGCTCATGTACCACCTCCCTGATGGTGGCAGTGAGAAGAGAGCATGATCTGGATGCTGGGGGTCCCAGGTTTACCTATGAGCAGTTCTATGGTTACTCATCACTGGTTAGAAATATGATTCTTGATTTGTGGCAAGTTTTATAGCTACTATATTAACGTGAGGGAGTAGAAGACCCTTCAGCCCCCAGATGTTTTCTGGCATTCTGATTCTGGTTTTCTGATCTATATGGCAGACCCTATACATGTTCTATTCAAATTTCAGAAAGCTTAAGGGGATTATGTATTGAAAACATTATCAGTCCACTTTGAAATTTTCTTTTGGCCAATCCTTGGTAGATTGTAAGCATTTCCAGGAACTCTTATTTTTAAAATTGCAATGTGGAGCCTGTGTCTTCAGGAAGTTTCCACAAATAATATTTATAGCCATTTATTCTTGTTTCTCAGTTGCTTCCACTGCAGAATGTCAGGTAGTTTAATTAACTTGAGTCAAGAAAGTACTGATTTATTATTGTCACATCTATCAAGGTAGAGTGAAAAGCTTGTTTCACATACTGTTCATATAGATTCGTAATTGCCAGGGTCACCCATCTTATAAAGGCGCTACCTAGAAGAAGCCAATGGCAAACCACTTCTGTAGAAGAATTTGCCAGGAATAATCATGGTCATGGGAAGACCATGATCACCCACGTCATACGACATGGCACAGAATGATGATGGTTAGTTTTAAGCTCTCTTTAGTCAGTGTTGCTTTGTAACATGTACAGAAATCAGTCTGTAATTGTATGTATAGATCGTGTACTCAAACAAATGGTTTCTGTGAACACATCTCACAATTTAATTCAGTTCTCTTTCAATCTTTTTATTAATATTTAGAATATTATGAATGAGATACAATTCAAATAATGGTAAGGAATTACAAATATATAGACTCCCATTATACATAAAAAAATACATAAACAATGAATACAGCATAAGTAAGTTTCCCAAAACATAAACCATATAGTATATATATGAACAAGGTAAGTTTAGATATTCCATAATATATAGTATAAAAAAGAGAAAAAAAAATCTATCTAAGAAAGTTAGCTAATCTACTAATCTAATCTAGTATCAAGAAAAAGAAAAAAAAACAAAGAAGAAAAAAATAAAAAAAAACTTTTAAAAAGAGAGAAAAAAAGGGCTGTTCATAGTATCTCACGAGTATACATAAACATCAATGACGTCAACTCCGATCCTCTCAACATACATACGATTAAAGCTGAAAAAAAAAACAATAAGCCCGGCACAGGGCCATTACATCATATGAAAATATTGAATAAATGGTCTCCATATCTTTTCAAATTTAATAGAAGTATCAAATACAGCACTTCTAATTTTTTCTAAATTTAGACATAACATAGTTTGAGAAAGCCAATGAAATACCATGGGAGGATTAATTTCCTTCCAATTCAACAAAATAGATCTTCTAGCCATCAAAGTGAGAAAAGCAATCATTCGACAGGCGGAAGGAGATAAGTGAAGTAAATCCATCATCGGTAAACCAAAAATTGCGGTAATAGGATGGGGTTGTAAATCAATGTTCAATACCGCCGAAATAATATCAAAAATATCTTTCCAATATTTTCTCAAAAGTGGACATGACCAAAACATATGAGTTAAAGAAGCGATTTCTAAATGACATCTGTCACAAATAGGGTTTATATGAGAATAAAAATGAGCTAATTTATCCTTGGACATATGGGCCCTATGTACAACCTTAAATTGTAATAATGAATGTTTGGCACATATAGATGATGTATTAACTAATTTAAGAATTCTATCCCAATTCTCAATAGGAATAATAAGATTAAGTTCTCTTTCCCAATCATTTTTGGTCCTATCAAAGGGCACTGAACGTATCTTCATAATTATATTATAAAGTTTTGATATAAGCCCTTTTTGAAAAGGGTTTAATTCAAACAAACTTTCCAAAGTATCTGAAGACAGAGAATTTGGGAACGAAGGAAGTACCGTACTTAAAAAATGCCTAACCTGTAAGTATCTAAAAAAATGAAATCTAGGCAAATTATATTTATTAGCTAGTTGCTCAAAGGACATAAAACAGTTGTCCAAAAATAAGTCGGAAAATCTAAATAATCCCTTAGTTTTCCAAGCCAAAAAAGCATGATCTATAATTGAGGGATGGAAAAAACAATTAGATACAATAGGACTATTTAACACGAATTGAGTCAACCCGAAAAATTTCCGAAATTGAAACCATATACGTAAGGTATATTTAACTATCGGGTTGTCAATTCGCTTCGGCAATTTAGAAAGAGCAAAAGGGAGAGATGTCCCTAAGATAGAACCCAGAGCATAAGCAGAAACCGATTTGGTTTCCAAACTCACCCAATGAGGGCCAAAAGGACCATCCCATTCTTTCAACCAACATATCAAATATCTAATATTAACAGCCCAATAATAAAATCTGAAATTGGGTAATGCCAACCCACCATCCTTCTTTGTCTTCTGTAAGTATATTTTACGTAACCTGGGATTTTTATTCTGCCATATATATGAAGAAATTTTTGAATCAACATTAGTAAAAAAGGATTTCGGAATAAAAATTGGTACCGCTTGAAAAACATATAAAAATTTAGGTAAAATAACCATCTTAATAGCATTAATCCTACCTATCAGAGATAAAGATAATGGTGACCACTTAGTAAACAAACCTTTAATCTGATCAATTAAGGGTAAAAAATTAAACCGAAATAATTCTTTATGGTTTTTGGTAATTTTAATCCCTAAATAAGTAAAAGAATCATTAGTTAATTTAAAAGGTAAAATACCATAATTTGGGACCTGTCTATTCAAAGGAAACAATTCACTCTTATTAAGATTTAACTTATACCCAGAAAACTCACTAAATTGAGCCAACAATGATAAGACTGCTGGAATAGATTTCTCAGGATTAGAGATGAATAATAATAAATCGTCTGCATATAAAGATACCTTATGAATATCTGTTCCACGATTAATACCCAAAATATCCTGTGATTCTCTGATGGCAATTGCCAAAGGTTCTAAAGCGATGTTAAATAGTAATGGACTAAGAGGACAACCTTGTCTAGTGCCCCGAAATAAACGAAAAAATGGAGATCTTTGATTATTAGTAAACACCGAGGCTACTGGAGTTTGATATATCAGTTTAATCCAAGAAATGAAGGTCGGACTAAAATTAAACTTCTCCAACACATAAAATAAGTAGGGCCATTCAACTCTATCAAATGCTTTTTCCGCATCTAATGATATAACACATTCTGAAGTATTATGTGAAGGAGTATAAACAATATTCAATAATCTCCTAACATTGAAAAAAGAATAGCGATTTTTAATAAAACCAGTTTGGTCTTCCGAAATAATTTGGGGTAATACCTTCTCCAACCTAGAAGCCAGCAACTTGGAAAAAATCTTAGAATCCACATTCAATAAAGATATTGGTCTGTAGGATGCACAATCAGTAGGGTCTTTATCTTTCTTCAGTATTAAAGAAATGGAAGCTCTATAAAAAGATTGTGGCAACTTCCCCAATCTAATTGCTTCTTCAAACACCTTGCATAGCCAAGGAGATAGAGTATCAGAAAAACATTTTAAAAATTCTACTGTATACCCATCTGGACCTGGTGCTTTCCCAGAATTCATTGAGGAAATAACCCCTTTAATTTCCGCATCCGTAAACGGAGTATCTATTACTGAAATATCATCAGATGATAGTTTTGGAAAATTCAATTTCCCGAGAAAATCACACATGGTATTATGATCCTGAGGGAATTCAGATTTATACAGGGTATAAAAGTCTTGAAAAGACTTATTTATGTCATCATGGTTAACTGTCAAATCCCCATTCTGCTGTCGAACCTTAGTAATCTGTCATTTAACTGAAACATTCTTCAGCTGACTAGCTAACAGTTTTCCTGATTTATCACTATGTATATAGAAATCAGATCTGGTTTTCATTAATTGATTTTCTATCGGAGATGTAAGTAATAAACTATGTTCCATTTGAAGTTCAACCCTTTGTTTATAAAGTTCCATGCTAGGAGTAGTCGAATATTTCTTGTCAATCTCTTTAATTTTATCAACCAGTAAAAAAGTTTCCTTCTTAATGCGTTTTCTCAGACCAGCAGAATACGAGATAATCTGTCCACGTATATACGCTTTTAAAGTGTCCCAAAGTGTTCCGCATGTGATATCCTCTGTGGAATTAGTTGAAAAGAAGAAATCAATCTGTTCCTTCATAAATTTAATAAAGTCCGGTTCTTGCAATAAGGTAGAGTCAAATCGCCATTGTCTAGCATTTAAAGCTGTATCCGTAAAATTAATAGAAAGTTTTAATGGAGCATGGTCAGAAATAGCTATAATATCATAATTACAACCAATTACCAATGGAATAAAACAAGAGTCAATAAAAAAATAATCAATTCTCGAATAGGAGTGATAAACATGTGAGAAAAAAGAAAACTCTTTGTCATTAGGATGACGAAATCTCCAAATATCAAAAACTCCATTATCAGTCAAAAAGGAGTTAATACAAGTGGCCGACTTATTGGGTAGAGTCTGAATAGGTGTAGATTTGTCCATCAAAGGAATTAAACAACAATTAAAGTCACCACCAATTATTAACTTATATTCATTTAAATTAGGTAAAGAAGTAAATAAGGACTTAAAAAAGTCAGGACAATCCACATTCGGGGCATAAACATTAACCATAGCAACCTTTTTATTACCGAGTAAACCCGTAATTAACAAAAATCTACCATTCGGATCCGAAAGGATATCGTGTTGAACAAATGCAATAGAGGAGTCAATAAAAATTGAAACTCCCTTAACTTTGGCATTCGAATTCGAATGATACTGTTGACCCCGCCAAGACCTAAAAAAGCGATATTTGTCCTCCTTCCTCACATGAGTTTCTTGTACAAAAATGATATGAGCATTAAGTCTTTGGAATACTTTGAAAATCTTCTTTCGTTTAATCGGATGGTTTAATCCATTAGTATTCCAAGACACAAAGTTAATGGTTTGAACCATGTTTCTAAAGTCATCCCTTTGGTATATAAAGGGTTAACCATGTTATAAACTCATGCATTCGGAAGAGGGACAAAAATAAAGAGCGGACCCGGAAGTGACGACATCGTAGACATATTTGTAGTTCATGAACAGCCCAAGTAAAAAAACTAAAACAAATTGATAAGAAAAAAATTAAAAAAGAAAACAGACCAACCCCCACCCCCGTAAGAAAAAGAAAAAAAGCCAAAATATGGCTAGAAAGAAGAAAAAATGAAACTAACTCTACCCCCATATCAGCGGCAGACCACTCCGTGTTTAACGGATATATATATAAAAAACCACCCGAACTTTAAGAATTATGATCGCAGTACTAAAAACTGCGCTTCTTAATATGCTGAGTTGTAAAGAAAAAGGGAATAAAATCATTAAAAGTTTATAAATCGGGTTATAACCCAAACAAATCAAGAAGTATTTAAACTATGATAAGCGATGCATTATAGGAAGAAGACGAAAAAAGAAACAATAACGTCATCTTAAACTAAACCAATACTTTACAAAAAACCATTATCTTGATATTAAACAAAAAATTCACTTCGAAAGGTTAAAAATAAACCTTCAAGGGAACAAAAATAATAGACAAAAATATAGTATAGTAGTTAAAGTGTATAAGACAGCGATTAATATAACGAAAACACACTTTAACTTAAGTATGAAGTATAGGATAAACCTACACCAATAACCAGAGACTAACCCTGGTTTAAAAAAATCAAAAACCATCTTTCACGATCAGAATCACTCATTTACTGGAGAGTAGTAACTGTATCAGTAGGGAAGTTCTCTTCCAAATACTTTTTCGCTTCAAAGGTAGACAAAAATACTTTACGCGGAGCATTCGGGGGGGGGGGGGAGATCCTGAGCTTCGCTGGGTATAAGAGCGCAGGTTTTAGATTTTTCTCATAACATTCAGACATCAGAGGTTTAAAAAGCAGCCTTTTTTTCATGACTTCTGGGCTGAAATCCTGGACCAAGCGAAAACAATAATCACGAAATTTAATCATCCCAGCCCTTCGAGCTTCACGAATGAGTTGTTCTTTATCGTGTACGTAATGAAATCGGACGATTACCACCGGGGGCTTATCTGAAACCGTCGGTGATCGACTCCAAATTCTATGTGCTCGGTCAAGTAGCGGAGGGTTTACTGGAAAAACCGACGGAAACGCATCTTTTAGAAATTGAGCAAAGTATTTCGAAGGATCGCCTTGTTCTATGCCGTCTGGGAGACCAAGTATGCGTAGGTTCTGTCTTCTGGACCGATTCTCCAAATCGACACTCTTGGCTTTAAGTGTCTCCACCAATTTAATAGTCGAAATTAAATCCTGTTGCAATTTTTCAATTGTCAAATCTCGTTTCCGCGCTTCCTCTTGCAGCAATGTGATAAGCGCTTGCTGCTGGTTAATTACTGAATCCGTCTTAACCATATAATCTTGGAAAACCTTTATGTCTCGTTGAAAAGCCTGACGTTGTTCCTCAAATTTTTTATCCAAAAGCTCCATAAGCAGTTCATAAGTTAACTCAGTGCGTTGCGGTTGAGCTGGCTTCTTTCCATTACCGTTCGGGTTTCGCCCCGGTTCTCGTCCTTTGGATCTAAGAGCCATTTCTGTTTGCATATCTTCCAAAATTCACGATAAAATCTTAACAATAAGCCCGAGAAAGTAGCAAAAGTCTTTTGGTGTAGGTAACAATAAGTTGAATAAGGGTGATCAAAGGTTAAAATAAGTAAAGATTATGGAGCGGATCTGAAACAGTACTCACTCCATGAGCGTCTCCCGCTGACTCCTTAATTCAGTTCTGTAAGGTTAATTTCTGCTTTATCGTCAATATTGACCTTTCCTTAATTTGACTCATTATGCCCCATCAAACAATATATTTTGTTGTCAAATGGTAGTCATTCAGGATAGTTATTCATTAATAATGAAAGAGTACCCTTTCCTGGTAAAGAGTGGAAACTACTTTTGACCATATGGTGTAGTTTCTTGGCATTGAGGCCCTCTGTTGATCGGGGTTTGGGAGATTTGACCACGGATGTTGTGTCCCAGCTCTCTGCATGATATTACATGCCAAGACAGTGTGAAAGGGAGATCAAGGTGTTGCCCATGGAGTATGCTTCCCTCTTCACAACACAGAGGAACAGCAGAGAGTGATACAGTTTGGCACCAGTGGTGTTGCAGGAGTTGCCAGTCAGTGCTGAACTCATGGTAGGTCTGCCTTGGGACTCCAGCTTCGGCTTTTTCCCTCTGGGTTTATTTCCAAAGCCTTCCCCATGAGTGGGTGTAGCCACAAGGCAGCGGCAATTTGAGATCAGAGGGAGTCGCTTCTCGGCAACTCATGGAGTAAGAAGCTTGTCAGCTCTGCTCCAACCTCTTACAATCCTTCTTCCACTGCTACTTTTGTTTAAGCTTTGAAGATTCATTACTTCTAGTGAAGGATTGACAATTTAATTAGGATGCTGGAACTCGATCTGGAAAGGTATTCAGACGTGGCAAAATTATTTCTGAAACTGAAAAAAACTGAACTTACGACGGAAGCAGAAGAAGCCTTCTCACCTGAAAGAGTGTTTTCTTTGATGCAAGCTACTAACACTAAAATTGGAATGGTGGACTCTAAAATTGATAAACTGATGAAAGCTAATGAAAAGCTTGAATTAATTGTCTCTGCCATCCGGGAATCTTTGAGGCATTTGGAATCTCAATATCAATTGCTAAAAATGGATAGTAATATAATCGGAAGGCAACAGGAGGCACTACATTAAGTGATTAAACAGCAGGAATTAAAGTTCTCTCCCATGGAAAAGAGAATTGCTGAAGTTTCTTCTGAATTATCAAGAATTAAGAAGAAAATGATTGATCTCGAAAGCAGAAGCTGAAGGATGGATTTACGCATACTGGGGTTGCCTGAGAACATGGAAACTCCTGAGCCATTAAAGTTTTTTTACAACTACGTTGCACTCACTTTTTAGTGAGATACTCAAAACCCCTCCGTTAATAGACAAGGCGCACCGAATTTCTCGTTCCAAGCCATCGGTGGAGATGAAACCCCGCGCGGTGATTCTGAGTTAACACTATTTTGCTACTAAGCAAGCAATTCTTTGAGATGACTGGAAGTGGGGGAAACTAACTTATAATGGTGTAGAATTTCGTAAAGTTGAAGATTTTGTCCCTGAGGTGTATGCAGAAAGAATTAAATATCATTTTTTTCTCTTTGTATCTGATGTTGTGTCTTTACTCATTGGTGCCAGTATATAACTTTTTTTTAAATGGAGCCTGCCGTTTAGAGACAGGGGTTTAGGGTGTTTAGATTAGCATACCATCTGCCTATTGGATGGTTTGTTTTCTGGCTTTGGGGAGAGAGGGGTGGGGCTATTCGTTTAGGTTTCTTCAACTGGGTTGTGTTGCCTTTATGGCATTTGTTTAGTTTATTATATTTTCGCTTTAGTAATTCATTTGTTATCATTTTCTAGTTAAAGTTAAGATTGTTTAAAGTAAATTCGTTGTCTGTGATATATCACACCATGCAATGATAATGTAATGAAACACCCAGTTTCGCCGCATCTTGTGGGAAAATACCAGTCTGGAGAAATGGGAAGGAGGGGCTCATGTGTGCAGGATCAGCGCGAGAAAAGTTTTCTTTCTACACACTAGAAACATCAGTGAAGCAACGCCGTAAGTTCATGAGATAATCGATATGTTGAATTAAAAATGTTAACGCTGATTCGGTTAAAAGTAATGACAATTGATAAAGTTTATGTTTTTGTTATTTAAAGAGTTGCGGATAGTTTGCGTTGAAGTGTATTTAAAGCAGTCGATGGCGTAGGTAGATTCTGACTGTATGTTGCACTTTAATGTAATATAGTTGTAGTTTTACTTTTGCAAGTATTTATGATGTAAATGTGGTATCAAGAAGGAAACAAATACTGTATATATTTTGTATTGTTTTATCAACAGTTTTCACCATACATTAATGTGGAAGAGTGAACAGTAAACGGTTAATCTTACTGGGACCGCCTCATTGATTGGTTTATGCTTGGTGTTTAGTTCAGAGTTCTTTTACACCTGTGCAAGAACACTACATGGGTAGTTCTGACAGAGTTTCCTGTCAATCATGCTGTTTTTTTTCTTTCTGATCAAATCGATAATTTGTTCTTCCCTGCGGGTTTGGTTTATTTCAGTGCACTAATTTATGTTATAAATCCCTAAATTAAAGTCTCAGTATCGATGTTAATAAAATTAATATAATTTCTTGGAATCTGAATGGCTTGAATCAACCTATTAAGCGTAGAAAGATTTTTAAGAAATTGAAAACATTTCAAGCCGATATTATTTTTGTGCAGGAGAACCACATCTGTAGGGAAGATAAAAATCTTTTTTTTTTTTAATTTTGGAAAGGCTCTCAAATTTGAGCAAAGTTGGCAACACTTTACTCATTATTTTCTTAGGCTCTGATTTATGGCCCTTCCAGTTACCTTTTTTAAGTTTTGGATTTGATCACAAAGTTTTTCTTTTTTCCAGTGTTACAATCCAGTAACAATGAATATATGATTGAAACAGGGTTTTTATAACAAATAAAACATTTATTAAACACTGCTAAAAAAAAACTCAAAAAGTAAACAAACAACTAACAACCAGAAGTCAGTTGCGCTACGGCAGCTCGAACAGTTCTTAAAGCGGTAATGCAAAAACAGTTCTTAAAGTGATAATGCAAAGACAGTTCTCAGAAGTAGTAATACGAAAGTCCAAAATTTTATGCAGTCACTTCGGAGAGACTTTTTGAAACAATTTAAATTCTCTTTCACGTCGTGTTACTGCTGTTCCCAGATGAAGTATGCTTTGATCAAAAGATTCATGATGAAGAAGATGAAACAGCTTAAAGGCACTGACTTTTCTTTGGTGAAACTTTACCCAACCCTCTTCTTCTGGGAGAACAGGAGTAATCATGGGCACAGCTGAAGAATTCCGTCTGAATGAGAATCAAACAAAGTCAAACTTGCTTTACCGTCGAAATCAACTTTCCTCGATCATTAACTTCCCGAACTTCAAATCGTCACTCTCCAATGACTGGACTGGCAGTATTATGGCAAAACTGCCGGCAATAACCTTTGACTTAAGGCAGAAAGTAAAACTCCACTTTTAAATGAAACTGTGTCATAACATCGGAATATGCAGCAGCATGGAGTCACTACCAAATTTAACCACGGTCTGCCCACGTCACAGGGTGGGTTCTCCTTTTAGATCCGGTTGAAAAAAAAATCACATGACCTATCACTGGCTGGAAAATGACGTCACTCCCCCATCACAGGACCATTACCTCATGTCCAGCATAGCTTCAATTACATCACGGTCACGTGACAGGTACAAGATACCCACAGGTACATAACACGTCCCTCCAAAAAAATTTGATCTGTCAAGAACAAAATTTTAACAATTAACTATTTACAGGAGAACACAAACATACAAAATTTACAATGTACACATTATACATAGTATTATCATACATCAACTGACAAATTATTCCACAGGAGTATTACAGATGTTAAAATATCACTCCATATAAAAAAAATTACATTGTACATTCAACATCGAGATAGACAATCAGCAATCACATTATCTTTACCTTTTATATGAGTTATCAAAATATTGTACTCTTGTAACATTAAATCCTTCGTTACTAAATTGGAATTTAATGCATTTCCTTAACCATTGTCTCTAATCAAGCCTGGACTTACAACAGAACTAAGGTAAGTCACAGTGGCATTTCCAAATTCACTTTTAGCCAAATTAATAGTTAAGTTAGCTTATGAAAGCCTTGCAAATAATTTCTCCATCACAATAATGTGTGCTTCCCAAGTATCATTCCTTGTCACCAAATCATCAATATAAGCATCTGTATCCTTTAATCCTTGAATCACAGAGTTAATCATCCGCTGGAAAGTACCTGGGGCATTCTTCATCCCAAATGGAAGAACATTGTATTCATATAACCCAGATGGAGTTACAAATGCAGAAATCTGTCTACCTCTATCCATTAACAGAACACACCAATACCCTTTCAATAAATGAATCTTTGTAAGGAACTTTGCTTTTCCAACTTTATCTACACAATCATCTACTCTAGGAATTGGATATGCATCTGTTTTCATTACAGCATTCACCTTCCTGTAGTCTGTACAAAACCGAATACTACTGCATGGTTTTGGCACCATAACACAAGGTGAACTCCAATTCGAGTTAGAAGTCGAATAATATTATTCTCTAGCATATGTTTAATTTCTTTCTCAGCAAGTTCACATTTTTCCATGTTCATCCTATACGGATGTTGTTTAATGGGTTTGGCATCTCCAACATCTACATCATGTGAAGCTACAGTGGTACTCCTAGGAACGTCTGGAAACAAATCTTTATATTTAAAAATTAATTGTTTCATTTGCTGTTTCTGCTCTGGTTGTAAATGTGCTGATTTTTCATCAATATTTTCCAGAATGGTTGAGTTTGGTAATCTGACAGAAACAACATTAGGTTTAGAATGAGTTTCAGATGAATCATCTATTATGTTCCTAGTGAGATCAGACTCATTATTATTGACCACAACAGTCATAGTAGCAGACTGTTTCTCATAATATGGCTTTATCATATTTATATGGCAGAGTTGTGTTGGCCTTCTACGATCTGCAGTTTTTATCACGTAATCCACCTCATTGATTTTAGACACAATTTCATAAGGACCATGAAATCTAGCTTGTAAAGGGTTTGTTTGCACTCGGAAAGAACCAGCACATTATCTCCAGGTTCAAACATCCTCATCCAAGATTTGTTATTGTACCAGGTTTCATTTTCTTCTGAGCCAATTTTAAATTTTCCCTAGCTAAGCTACAAGCTTTATGTAATCTGTCCTTAAATTTCAAAACATAGTCCAACAAATTAGTGTGTACCTCTTTACTAATCCATTGTTCTTTCAATAAAGCTAAAGGTCCTCTAATTCTATGCCCAAATACAAATTCAAATGGACTGAAACCTAAGGAATCTTGTACCGATTCCCTTACTGCAAATAGGAGTAAGTGTATACCCTCATCCCAATCATTTTCATTCTCCACACAATACGTCCTAATTATATTCTTGAGGGTAGAATGAAACCCTTCCAAGGTACCTTGCGATTCTGGATGGTATGCAGACTCAGTGACTTCCTTAGCTCCCAATTTATAAACTATCTGTTGAAACAATCCACATCTTTTCATAAACCAGGCCAGTAAAAATGTTTTAAAATCTTGTCCACAGTTTTCCTTACCCCTTGATGTTCGCCTAAGGGCACTCAATGAGCTAAAGTTAAAATCTCATTTCGATAAACTTTAGGGAAAACTACCTGGTAAACAACATTCCATTCATCACCTGCAGGAATTGTAGGCGGTCTCCACTTCCTCATCAGTACACCTTTCTCAAAATAATATCCTACTGGTACCTTCTCAATTTCACTATCTGGTAGAACTTACTCTTTTAATTTTATAATCTCAGGGTCTCTACTCTGCTCTGCAATCATCTCCTTCCTGGACAGAGACAAATCTTCATAGTCAGACTTAATCCAAGAATCTTGTTCAAACAATGAGGATAATAAACTTTCTGACACATCCTCAAAACTCGAATCCTGAGTTGAACAGTCATGAGTAACAACCTTATTCTGCACATCAATTTTTTTAGCCATAGCTGTAGTCACAACACAGGAAGAATCTGTGTTAGAATCCATCCGTGGTTCCTCTGACTCTATTGTCAAATGCACTACAGGGAAAACTTGTCCATTTGCCAAATCATTACCTAACAATAAAGAAATATCCTTCACAGGTAAGCTAGGTTGTAATCCTACTTTAACAAGTCCTGTAACTAACCCTGATTTTAAATTCACTTTATGCAGATATACAGGCATAAAGGCACTCCCAACACCTCATATATAATTTACCTCACCAGTATCAGACTCTTCATTAAACTTTAACAGACTGTCTAACATCAGTGATTGAAAAGCTCCAGTATCCCTAAGGATTTTTATTGGCACCGGAGTAGATCCTTCTTCCAAAGATACAAACCCTTCAGTTATAAAATGATCATATCCCTTTTTAAATTGGTCAGACTCTAACAAAACTTCATTTGTGTTTATCAAACCCTGTGGATTTACAGGGGTTTCAGTATGTTGAACACAAACATCTGGGACTGCTCCTTCTCTTTCGTTTTCATTTGGAAACAGTTAGCTATTACGTGACCAGGTTTCTTACAATAATTACAAATGGAACCAAATTGTCTTTGCTTCACAGGTTTTCCTTCCTCTTTACTTTTCTCACTAACTTCTGATTTAATTTCTGATTTACTTTCATTCACTGTGTTCTTTTTCTTTTTAAAAGTTCTGCCCTGAGAAAATTTATTCTTATGGATTAAAGCATACTCATCAGCTAATTTAGCAGAGTCCTGCAATGTGTCAATGTCTTTCTCATTTAAGTAGGTCCTTACTTCAACAGGAATACTTCTTTTAAATTCATCCATTAAAATCTGCTCTTTCAATTTATTATAGCCCCCATTTACATCTTTAGAGAAAACCCATCTCTCAAAACATACAGCTTCATCATCGGCAAATTCCAAATGTTTTTTCCACAGATTTCTTCAAATTTCTGAATCTTTCTCTATAAACTTCTGGGACCAATTCATATGCACTCAATATGAGCATTTTCACAATATCATAATCAAGCGCTTGCTCAGCAGTTAAAGCTGTATAAACCCGTTGTGCTTTGTCTTTAATTACACTCTGCAACAACACTGACCATTTCTCTTTCAGCCACGCCGAAATCAGAGCAACAGTTTCAAAATGTTTCACTAAATGGAGGGACCAATTTAATTTCCTGACTAACAACAAATGTTTTTTCTAGAACCAGGATACTGATTCTCAGACTTTAATTCTGCCATCTTATGTTCAAATTCCCTCTGTTTATCCTCAGCTTCTGACCTACGTAATTCCAAGTTTGCTTGCAACTGTTTTTTTTTTATTTTCAGCTTCTAATCGACTTAATTCCAATTTAGCTTGCAATTCATTCTGTTTTAATTCAGCTTCTATTTTTAACTTTTCCAACGCTAATTGTCCCGACTGTAACTCAATCGCTGCTTTACTCACAGGAAACCGATCTAAAACCAATATATCAAACACACTCGAATCTATATACTGTTCCGCGATTTTTCTCTGAATTACAGGCTTTGTTGTATCTTTCCAAATACCTTTAAGTTCCAACCTGGTAGCAATCTCCAATACATCATTTTCTTTTTCGCCTTCACTAATAACTCCGCATCTGGTGAAGCCAGGAAATCTTCAATACTCATTGCTGCCGAATGCCACACACAAGCCAATCAAACAAAAGAATCGAGTATTCCCTTATTCCAAAACACCGATCCAAAATTAAACAAGCATTTAAACTCAAAAATTGATGCAGATCTCACGAGTCCTTAAAAGTTATAACCCTATCCCGGACAAGTGCCCAAATGTTTCAATCCAGCAACAATGAATATACGATTGAAACAGGGTTTTTATAACAAATATAACATTTATTATACTCTGCTAAAAAAAAACAGAAAGTAAACAAATGAATAACAACCGGAAGTCAGCTGCGATACGACAGCTCGAACAGTTCTTAAAGTGATAATGCAAAAATAGTTCTCAGAAGTAGTAATAAGAAAGTCCAAAATTTTACCCAGTCTCTTAGGAGAGACTTCTCGAAACAATTTAAATTCTCTTTCACGTCGTGTTACTGCTGTTCCCAGTCGAAGTATGCTTTGATCAAAGGATTCATGATGAAGAAAATGAAACGGCTTAAAGGCACTGACCTTTCTTTGGCGAAATTTTACCCAACCCTCTATTCTTCTGACAGAACAGGGGTTCCAAATGAGAATCAAACCAGGTCGAACCTGCTTTACCGTCGAAATCAACTTTCTTCGATCATTAACTTCCCGAACTTCAAATAGTCACTCTCCAATGACTGGATTGGCAGTATTATGGCAAAACTACCGGCAATAACCTTTGACTTAAGGCAGAAAGTAAAACTCCACTTTTAAATGAGACTGTGTCATAACATCGAATATGCAGCAACATGGAGTCACTACCAAATTCAACCACGGACTGCCCACGTCACAGCGTGGGGTTCTCCTTTTATACTCGGTTGAAAAAACTATCACTTGACCTCTCACTGGCGGGAAAATGATGTCACTCCCCCATCACAAGACCATTACCTCATGTCCAGCATAGCTTCAATTACATCACGGTCACGTGACAGGTACAAGATACCCACGAGTACGTAATACCTGCTTTTACTCTCAAGATGAACTGCCCAGTTTTTCTTCTTCTTTTGTGGGTTTTTTTTGTGTTTTGAGTTTTTCTTTTCGATGTATATTTCAATTATAAAAGTTTCTTTATCTTTTTTCTTCTTGTTATGTATAAGAGGAGAATCAGTTATTTCTTATTTTATTATATACTATCAGATTAATTTATGTATGAATGTGATAATTTGTATTTTTCCTTCTATTTGAATTGTTATGGATATAGATTTTTGAGACGTTTGTGCTCTTGTTTATATATGCATATATAATTTTTTATTTAACTAATGAAAAGATTGATAACGAAGAAAGAAAGAGATCAGAGATTCTCTCTCCTCGAGGAGTTGCCATGGCTGACAAGCTGCATCAGCCAGAAGTGAGTGGTCTTAAGGTGCCAATAACATTCAGAATTGTGGGAAGAATAGAAAGTGGAATAAAGCAATTTATTAAGCCACTCTCCTTTTTTCTTTAGAATGAAAGACCTGGATCACTGAGGTCAGAGTGAAGTGCTGACATTCCTAGTTCGCGATAAGCACTGAACTGAAGATGAAGTGTTTGCTATTTTGAACGTGCTTGATGGTTTTCTCAAGGAAAGCTTTGTTTTCTGCCAACCAGCCAATGCTCCACTCATGTAAGTAACTTCCCTGTAATTCCATAGGCTCTTAACTTGCTAAGCAGCTTCTGGCGTGTTACCTTGTCAAAGGCCTTCTGAAAATTGCAGTAGATTTGTCAGGCAGGATTTTCTTTTCAGGAAACCTGCTGGCTTTGGCCTATCTTGTCATGTGCCTCCAGGTACTCCATAATCTCATCCCTAACAATCGATTCCAACAACTTCTCAACCACAGACGTCAGGCTAACAGGTCTATAGTTTCCTTTCCCTTCTTAGATAGCAGAGTAAAATTTGCAATTTTCCAGTCATCTGATACAATGCCAGAATCTATTGATTCTTGAAAGATCATTGTTAATACCTCCACAATCTCTCCAGCCACTTCCTTCAGAACTCGAGGGTGCATTCCATCAGGTCCAGGAGATGTATCCATCCTCAGACCAGTGATCTTCCTGTTGTGTACCTTCTCAGTCATAATTTTTACTGTACAAACTTCACTTCCCTGATGCTCTGGAATGTCCGGTATACTGCAGACATTCAGTTCCTCTGCCATCTCTGCATCTCTCATGACAATATCTCCAGCGTCATTTAGTATTGGTCCTATATCTACCCTCAATTCTCTTTTACTCTTTAAATACTTTAAAACAAAAAGCTTATAGTATCTGCTTTGTTACTCGTTGCCAGCTTCCTTTCATAATTCATCTTTTCCTTCCTAATGACCTTCTTAGTTTCCTTCTGCAGGTTTTTAAAGGCTTCCCAATCCTTTATCTTCCCATTAACTTCCTTGTATGCCCTCTCTTGCTTTTACTTTGGCTGTGACTTCACTTGTCAGCCACAGTAGTGTCCTTCTTCACTTTGAAACTTCTTATTTGGAATATATCTGTCTTGCACTTCCCTCATTTTTTGCAGAAACTTCAGTCATTGCTGCTCTGCTGTCCTGCTGCAAATGTCCCTTTCCAGTCAACTTTGGCCAGTTCCTCTCTCGGGCCGTTGTAATTTCCTTTCTTCCACTGAAATACCGACACAATTTCAATGTGAACTTGATCATATTTTGATCACTGTCCCCTAAGGGTTCTTTAATCTTAAGCTCTCATCACCTCTGGATCTTTGCACAACACCCAACCCAGCACACCTGAACCCCTAGTGGGCTCAACAACAAGTTGTTCTAAAAAGCCATCCTTTAGATATTCTACAAATTCTCTTTCTTGAGGTCCAGTACTGACCTAGTTTTGCTAATCCACTTTCATGTTGAAATCCCCAACAATTATCATGACATTGCCTTTCTGACTCGCCTTTTCTATCTCCTGCTGTAATTTGTAATCTCCATCCTGGCTGCTGTTTGGAGGCCTGTGCACAACTGCCATTAGGGTCCTTTTACCTTTATCATTTCTTAACTCAACCCATAGTGACTCTACAGCTTCCAATCCTATATCATCCCTTTCTAATGATTTAATATTATATTGTATACAGAGAGCCACACCACCCACTCTGCCTACTGATCTATTTTTCCGATACACCGTATGTCCTTGGATGTTCAGCTCCCAATGGTAGCCATCCTTTAGCCAAGTTTCAGAGATGGCCACAGAGTCATATTTGCTAACCTGTAGCTGAATATCAAGATCGTCCAGTTTATTTCTTATGCTGCATGCATTCAGTCCAGTATTTGTTGCTTTCTGTTTTAACTGTGTTGCATAACCCTTGGGTATCTTCTGACTGTCACATGACCATGATGTAATTGAGTCCCTGCTGGGCATGATGTAATGGTCTTGTGATGGTGGAATGATGTAATTTTCCTGCCAGTGAGAGGTCATGTGATGGCCTATTTCAACAGGTATAAAAGGAAAATGCCTTGCTGTGACACAGATCAGTTCATGGCTTAATTCGTCAGTGACTCTGTTATGCTACGTTTTCATCTCCTGACGCAGTTTTGTTTTAAAGTGGAGTTTTACTTTCTGCCTTACGTCTCAAAGGTTATTGCCAGCAGTTTCACTACAATACTGCCTGTCTAGTCCAGTTGGAGGGTGAAGAATTTATTGAAGTACGGAAAACACGAAGGATCGAGAAAAGTTGGTGTTGTCGGTGGTAAAACAGGTTCAACCTTACTTAATCTTCGTTCAAGGAACTAGTAACCTGCGTCCGAGATAGCTCCTGCGTTGAGAAAGCAGAAAGAGCTGGATGCAGCATTTCACCAAGGAAAGGTCAGTGCCTTTAAGCTGTTTTATTTCCTTCATCGTAAATCCTTTGAGCAAGGCATATTTTGGCTGGGATCAGCAGTAACGTCGCATCGTCAAGGGTTACTTCAAGGAAAATCTCTCCTAATTGAATGTGTAAATCATTTGGACTTTTGCATTTACTACTTTTAAGAACTGTGTTTGCATTTATCACTTTAAGAACTGTTCGAGTTGCCGTATAGCAGTTCCAGTTAAGTTTGTCTACTTTGGGGGGATTTTTTAGCAGTGTTTTATAAAGTTATTATTTATTTATAAAAAAAACCTGTCTCAATTCTATATTTTTGTTACTGTGTTGTAACAATTGGGGGCTCGTGGGATATTTACCATTTTTGTGCTTAAACGCTTGTTTACTTATCAGTCTGATTCTAAAAGGGGAATACCCGATTCTTTTGTTTGATTGGTTTGTGAGTGGTATTTGGCAGCAATGAATATTGACGACTTTCTGGCATCACCAGATCCAGAGTTATTAGCGAAGGCAAAAAAGAGTGATGTGTCTGAGATTGCTAGCAGGTTGGAACTTAAAGGTATTCCGAAGGTTACACCAAAGCTTGTAATTCAGAGTAAACTTGTGGAACACCATATAGATTTGGGTGTTTTTGATGAAGTGATTTTAGACAGGTTCCCTGTGAGTAAAGCAGCGATCCAGTTACACATGGAACAAGTAGCGTTAGAAAAGCTTAGAATAGAAGCTGAGTTAAAACAGAAGCAATTGGAAGCTAAATTGGAACTAAGTCGGTTAGAAGCTGAAAATAAAAAGAGGGAATTTGAACATGTGATGGTGGAATTAAGGTCAGGTGATCAGAGCTCTGGTTCTAGAAAAAACATTTGTTGTTAGTCAGGAAATTAAATTGGTCCCTCCATTTAGTGGAACAGAGGTAGAGAAATATTTTCAACATTTTGAAACCGTTGCTCTGATGTCAAAGTGGCCGAAAGAGAAATGGCCAGTATTGTTACAGAGTGTAATTAAAGGTACAGCACCACATGTTTATACAGCTTTAACTGCTGAGCAAGCACTTAATTATGATATTGTGAAGCAGCACATATTGAAGGCGTATGAGCAAGCTCCAGAAGCATACAGGGAAAGATTCAGAAATTTGAAGAAATCCATGGAAAAAACTTATGTGGAATTCCCCTACGATAAAGCTGTGTGTTTTGAGTAGTGGGTTTCCTCTAAAAATGTAAATGGGGACTATAATCAATTGAAAGAGTTGATTTTAATGGAGGAATTTAAAAGGAGCATCCCTGTTGAAGTCAGGACATGCTTAAATGAGAGGGACATTGCAGGACTCTGATAAATTAGCTGATGAGTATGCATTAAGCCACAAGAATAAATTTCCTCAGGGCAGAACTTTTAAAAGGAAAAATAATACAGAGAATCAACGTAAACTAGAAATTAAATCAGAAGTTAGTGAAAAAGGTAAGGAGGAAGGAAAACCTGAGAAGGAAAGACAGTTTGGTCCCATTTGTAACTACTGTAAGAAACCTGGTCCCGTAATAGCTAACTGTTTCCGATTGAAAAAGGAGAAGAAAGCAGTCCCAGATGCTTGTGTGCAACATACTGAAACACCTGTAAATCCACAGGGTTCGATAAATACAAATGAAATTTTGTTAGAGTCTGACCAAGTTAAGAATGGATATGATCATTTTATAACTGATAGATTTGTATCCTTGAAAGAGGGATCCACTCCGGTGCCAATAAAAATCCTTAGGGATACTGGAGCTTTTCAATCACTGATGTTAGACAGTCTGTTAAAGTTGAATGGTGATTCTGATACTGGCGAGGTAAACTATATATGAGGTGTTGGGAGTGCCCTTATGCCTGTACATTTGCATAGAGTAAATTTAATGTCAGGGTTAGTTACAGGACTTGTTAAGGTAGGACTACAACCTAGCTTACCCGTGAAGGATATTTCTTTACTATTAGGTAATGACTTGGTAGGTGGACAAGTTTTTCTTGAAGTGCAATTGACAATAGAGTCAGAGGAACCACGGATGGATTCTAACACAGATTCCTCCTGTGTTGTAACTCCAGCTATGGCTAAAAAACTTGATCTGCTGGATGAGGTTGTTACCCATGACTGTTCAACTTGGCATTCTAATTTTGAGAATGTGTCAGAAAGTTTCTTACCTTCATTGTTTGAACAAGATTCTTAGAGTAAGTCTGACCATTAAGATTTGTCTCTGTCTCTGGAAGAGATGATAGCAGAGCAGAGTAGAGACCGTGAGATTATCAAATTAAAAGAACAAGCTCTTCCGGATAGGGAATTTGATAAGGTGCCAGTAAGATATCATTTTGAGAATGGAGTATTGATGGGGAAGTGGAGGTCGCTTACAATTCCTGAATATGATGAATGGAATATTGTTCACCAGGTAGTTATTCCTATAGTTTATCAAAATGAGATTTTAACTTTAGCCGATAGTGTGCCCTTGGGTGGACATCAAGTGGTGAGGAAAACTGTGGACAACATTTTTAAACATTTTTACTGGCCTGGTTTGAGAAAAGATGTGGTGACGTTTTGCAGAATGTGTCATACCTGCCAAATTGTGGGTAAACCTAATCAAGTTACTGCAGTGGCCCCACAGCAACCTATTCCCGCATTCGGTGAACCATTTTCCAAAATGATTATAGACTGTGTAGGCCCATTACCAAAAATAAAAATTGGCCATCAATACTTGCTATCATCTGCACTGCGTCTAGGTTTCCAGATGCAGTACCACTTAGGAATATAACAACTGAAACTGTAACAAAGGCTCTTATAAAATTCTTTACTTATTTTGGGTTGCCTAAGGAAATACAATCTGATCAAGGCAGTAATTTTATGTCTGGATCGTTTCAACAGATAGTTTATCAATTGGGAGCTAAGCAATTACTCTGCATACCATCCAGAATCGCAAGGAGCCTTGGAGAGGTTTCATTCTACCCTCAAGACTATGATTAGGACGTATTGTGTGGAAAATCAAAATGATTGGGATGAGGGTATTATACACTTCTATTTGCAGTAAGGGAGTCGGTAAAGGAATCATTAGGTTTCAGTACATTTGAACTTGTATTTGGGCATACAGTTAGAGGATCTTTGGCCTTATTAAAAGAACTATGGATTAACAAAGAGGTACACACTAATTTGCTGGACTATGTTTTAAAATTTAAAGACAGATTACATAAAGCTTGTAGACTAGATGGGGAAAATTTAAAATCGGCTCAGGAGAAAATGAAAACCTGGTATAATAAAGAAGCTAGGTTGAGGACATTTAAGCCTGGAGATAAGGTGCTGGTGCATTTCCCAGTGCAAACAAATCTTTTACAAGCTAAATTTCATGGTCCTTATGAAATTATCGTTAAAATTAGTAATGTGGATTATGTGATCAAAATTCCAGATCGCAGAAGGCCAACACAACTTTGCCATATAAATATGATAAAACCATATTATGAGAAACAGTCTGCTACTATGACTGTTGTGGTCAATAATAATGAGTCTGTTCTCACTGGGAACATAATGGATGATTCATCTGAAACTCATTCTAAATCCAACATTGTTTCTGTCAGATTATCAAACTCAACCATTTGGAAAATATTGATGAGAAATTAGCGCATTTATAGCCAGAGCAGAAGCAGCAGATGAAGCAATTAATATTTAAATATAAGGATTTATTTCCAGACGTTCCTCGAAGAACCACAGTAACTTCACATGATGTAGATTTTGGAGATGCCAAACCCATAAAGCAACATCCATTTTGGATGAACATGGAAAAATGTGAACTTGCTGAGAAAAGAATTAAATATTTGTTAGAGAATAATATTATTCGACCTTCTAACTCGAATTGGATTTCACCTTGTGTTATGATGCCAAGGTCAGATGGTAGTATTTGGTTTTGTACGGACTACAGGAAGGTGAATGCTGTAACAAAAACAGATGCATATTTATTTCCTAGAGTAGATGATTGTGTAGATAAAATTAGAAAAGCAAAGTTCCTTACAAAGATTGATTTATTGAAATGGTGCTGGTGTGTTCCATTAACGGATAGAGGTAGAAAGATTTCTGCATTTGTAACTCCACCTGGGCTCTATGAATATAATGTTCTTCCATTTGGGATGAATAATGCCCCAGGTACTTTCCAGCAGGTGATTAACTCTGTGATTCAGGGTTGAAAGATACAGGTGCTTATATTTACGATTTAGTTACAGGAAACGATATTTGGAAACTGTTGTTGGTCAAGGTCAGGTAGCTCCTGTTCAGGCAAATGTTCAGGAAATTTTAGCGAACCCCACTCCAACTGGGAAAAAAAAACTCCCAGAAGATTCTGAAAATCTTAGGATATTACCGAAAATTTTGTAAGAGTTTTTGCTAATATTGCCCTTCCATTTACTAACCTCTTGAAGAAGAATGAAAAGTTTGTGTGGACAGTGCTTTGTTAGGAGGCATTTGAGAAATTGAAAACTATGATATGTATTCAACCTGTGTTCAGGGCACCTGACTTTGTAAAACCTTGTAACGAAACCCAATTTCCCCCGGGTTCAATAAAGTATGTCTGTCTGTCAGTCTGTCTTTTTCATTAGCTGTAGATGCCAGCGATGAGGCTGCAGGAGCAGTATTAATGCGAAAGAATGAGGGTGATGATCATCCAGTAGCTTACTTTTCTAAGAAATTTAATGAGCATCAAAGAAGCTATTCGACAATAGAAAAAGAATTGTTATCTCTTGTTTTGGCCTTAGAACATTTTGATGTGTATATTGGTACAACTCAAAAGCCACTCATAGTCTACACCGACCATAATCCATTAGTGTTTCTGAGTAAGATGAAAAACAAAAATAGAAGGTTATTAAGTTGGAGTTTCATGTTACAGGAGTACAATATTTTGATAACTGATATTAAAGGCAAAGATAATGTGATTGCTAATTGTCTATCTCGGTGTTGAACGTACAATGTAGTTTTTTTTATGGAGTGATATTTTAACATTTGTAACACTCCTGATGTATAGTAATTTGTAAGGTGCTGTATGATAACACTATGTATACTGTGTATGTTGTAAATTTTATACATTTGTATTTTTCTTTTGTAAATACTTAATTGTTAAAATTTTGTTCTTGACAAATCAAAGTATTTTGGAGGGAGGAGTTACATACCCCGTGGGTATCTTGTGACTGTCACATGACCATGATGCAATTGAGTCTCTGCTGGGCATGATGTAATGGTCTTGTGATGGTGGAGTGATGTAATTTTCCCGCCAGTGAGAGGTCATTTGATGGCCTGTTTCAACAGATATTAAAGGAGAAAGACTGCTGCGATGCAGATCAGTTCATGGATCAATTTGCCAATAATTCCGTTATGCTGTGCATTCATCTCATGACGCAGTTTTGTTTTAAAGTGGAGTTTTACTTTCTGCCTTAAGTCTCAAAGATTATTGCCGGCAGTTTCGCTACAATACTGCCAGTCTAGTCCAGTCGGAGTGTGAAGAATTTATTGAAGTATGGAATACCCGAAGGATCGAGAAAAGTTGGTGTTGTCGGTGGTAAAACAGGTTCGACCTTATTAAATCTTCGTTCAAGGAATTAGTAACCTGCGTCCAAGATAGCTCCTGCATTGAGAAAGCAGAAAGTGCTGGATGCAGTGTTTCACCAAGGAAAGGTCAATACCTTTAAGCTGTTTTATTTCCTTCATCGTAAATCCTTTGGGCAAGGCATATTTCGGCTGGGATCAGCAGTAACGTCGCGTCATCGAGGAATTCATTACTTCTAGGAAAATCTCTCCTAATTGACTGTGTCATTCATTTGGCCTTTTGCATTTACTACTTTTAAGAACTGTGTTCACGTTTATCGCTTTAAGAACTGTTCGAGTTCCCGTATAGCAGTTAAGTTAGTCGGTTGTTTTCTTTTGGGGGTTTTTTTTGAGCAGTATTTAATAAAGGCTTTTTCTTGTTTATAAAAAACCTGTCTCAGTTCTATATTCTTTGTGTCCGTATCATAACAACTGCACCACGTCTCTATTGCCCTGTAACTGATGCCACTGGCTGTGATTAAGCCTCATCTCTTGCCTGTTCTTTCTATCATCTCTGTTGCATACTATCTTTGATGTATTTCTGTTTTCCACTTCCTCAGCCCTGTCATTCCAGTTACCAGCCCCCGATAAATTAGTTTAAACCCTGCCTAACAGCTTTATTAAATGTGTCTGCTAGGATGTTAGACCCCTTTGAGTTCAGGTGTAACCCATCTTTTGTACAGGTTATACCTTCGCAAGAAGAGGCCCAAATGATCCAGGAATCTGAAGTCCTGCTCCTTTCACCAGTCTTTCAGATACACATTAATTCACCTGATCATGCTATTCGTGCCCTCGCTAGCACGTGACACGGGCAGCAATCCTGAGATTACTGCCCTAGAGGTCCCTGCTTTCAGCTTCTGACCTAACTCTCTGAATTCTCTCTTCAGGACCTCCTCCCTTTCTCTACATATGTCATTGGTACCAACGTGCACCAAGACTTCTAGCTGTGAACCATCTCCCTTCAGAATACTCTGCACCCGATCCGAGACATCCCGTACCCTGGCACCTGGGAGGCAACACACCATGTGCATATCTCTATCAGGCTGACAGAAACTCCTGTCTGTTCCCCTCACTATGGAATCCACTACGACTTCCGCATTCCTCATCTCCCTCTTTCCCTTCTCCACCACGTAATCAGGTTCAATACCTAAGACCCGATCGCTGTCGTCGTCCTCTGTCAGGTCAAACCCTCAAATGCATCCAAAACGATATAACGATTACTGAGGGAGATAGCCACAGGGGAGCTCTCTACTATCTGAGCTCTTCTCTTCATTTCCCTGACCGTCACCCACTTATCTAACTCCTGCAGCCTCGGGGTGACTAACTCCCTGTAGCTCATCTCTATCTCCTGTTCACTCTGCCTAAAAGGCTGTAGGTCATCGAGCCGCAGCTCCGGATCACTATCACTGTCTCTCGGGAGCTGCATCTCAGTGCACCAGTCTTCCAGTCATTACTTTTAGTGTATACTGCACAATTCCAGCCGGTGGCGCTGTTGAGCTACTTGTACTCTTCCCATCAGGTTACTCACAAGATGTTGGCTTTTAAGTCCTTGTGCACCTGTAAATTTGGTAAATTTTGAAGTTCATTTCTTGCTCATTTGATAAAAAGGTCTCCATTTGTATCAAGTATTCAGGAAAATGCTTTTTATTTGGGAAAGTCAAGTATTTTCAGCATTAGGTAGCATCTAGAGAGCAAAGTGGTTGATGCTTCAAGTTGGAAACATTTCATCAAAATTTTTTCTATCCAGCACAGGAGTTCCTGCTGTTAACTGAAGGTCTGTGGACCCAGACGGGGACCCCTGCTTCTTGCACTTTCTGCTTTTATTTTAAATGTCCAGCATCTGCTTTTGATTTGCTTTCTGATGCTTTATTCATTTGTTGCTTTACTTAATTAACATTCTTGTATGGCGGTAGTGTGTTCAGACGCAGCAGTTTCTAAGGGCCATCTAAAGGTGTTATTGTTTCTTAACTGTATTTTTCCCAGTTACAGCCCTGTACATCATGAACTTTAGAATTCTTTAGGTCTACCCCGTCAGTGCGTTGCTTGTTGGCATTGGTGCTTGAAATAGGTGTGCAGTCTAGTACAAAATTATTATCTTGGTCACTTTTCTGAGAAGCCCCAGAAATCTTCAACCTTGTCACAAATCAAATTATCACCACCTTAAAAATATTCAGACTCTGCTTCTCCCAGCTTAAGCAACAATCTTTTAGAAAGTTCCAAAGACTCGCAATTTGAAGAGTAAAATCTTAGTCTCAAAGGGATGTCACCTATTTATTTTTTAAATGGTGGGAACAGGGTCCCTGACATCAGATTATCCCATGACAGAAAGCATCTTTATTGCATTCACCCCATCAGGATTCCATGGGATCGTGTCAGCAATCTAGTTGCTACCTTCTCTGAATACCAGTGGATGCAAGATTACTCTGTCAAACTCTTCCTTTAAAAAAAATAACCTACCGCACACTGGCTGGTGGATACTCATTGATGATTCTTCTAGAGATCCCCAGAGACAGTTTTGAGTTGGAAGTTTAAACTTTCCATGCCTGTATAGTTGATATATTTCCTGTTGTAACTAGCTGCAGCATTGACAAAGTGTAGGTATATTTTGCTTTTATTCTGCTGACTGAAGAAAATACGGTATTTTGTGCTATAATATGTTGTATTTTATTCATTGAGATACAGTGTAGAGAGGGTCCTTCTGCCACTTCGAGCCACATAACCTCCGACATAACCCTGGCCTAATCACAGGACAATTTACAATGACCAATTAACATACCAGCCGGTATGACTTTACACTGTGGGAGGAAATCCATGTAGTCACAGGGAGAATGTACAAACTCCTTACTGACAGCAGCGGGAATTGAACCTGCGTCGCTGGTACGGTAACACATGCTCACCACTATGTTATCATGCCATTGGAGTAATATGTCAGAGTATCTACTCTGGAAAGTGCAGCTTAAGGTATGAACTGTGCCTTACTTGTTCTTTAATTGTGCTGTATTTCCCCAGGACGAATTGCACGGACCTACAATGAAAAGTGTGTGGTTATTTTGAAGGAGCTGCTGGGCTTGAAGCAGGAACACATTACCTCAGGTACGTCATGCTACCAGCTTTCAGCATTTGCTCAGGGTTGCAAGCATCTCACTAACTTCCCCTCTGCTTTTAGCTGTCATTCAGACATTTCGTGACCTGGTATGGCTGTATCCCGCTTGTACAGTGACTGTGTGTGAAGCACTACCAGGATATGAGGAATACATCAAAGATGGTGAGGTAAGTTGGTGGGGATGAAGTAGCCATATTCAATAAGGTGGTCTGTGTTCACCTTCATTCATGGTACTGAGCCATGCAGACCTGAGATGACCAGGTTCATCCTCTTCGCTGATTCCAGACAAGTCATTGCATTTTGTTCACGAATAAACACTTCTCGGGCTTCAAGCTGGGTATAGACATCGATTATAACTGACATCTCGATGACAAACTCTGCCATCATGTTCAGGGATGACGCCTGGACATGTCTAGTCCTGATTTATTTATACCCCCACAGTAGGCCTTCCTGATTGGTTAGTCCTCATCCAATCAGGTTTTCGCTCTCCTACCTTGCTTACAGTCGAATTTCAGTTCTTACTTGGAATGAGACCTTTATCTTTGTTAAAATTGTTTTCACCTAGTTTCAGTTCAGTGGCTTTTTTTAACCAGGCGGTCACAAACGCCATTGATACAGAAAATTAGTTTTGTGCTGTTGAAGTGAATCCTATTGCCATTGCAAATGCATTGTTTTGCTACTGTCATTTTCTCCGGGTAACCCAAACAAATACATGTCCTGTGCTCCTCGATGAAGGTTTCTACCATGTCTGTTCCGCATTCACAAGGAATCCTGTCAACATCAGCCGACCTGTTTCTTTGTTTGTTGTTCTCAGACCAGGGTAGAAAGGATGAGAGTGGAATGGGTGGGAAAGTTTAGAACTTCTGTTTTCTATGATATTCACTGTCCATTAGTAAGTACTTGATGGTGTTGAGGTGGAGCTCATTTTAATATCCTCTTTGTCGAATAACCTTACATTACTCATTGTGTAGACTTTAACAACCTATATGTTTCAAGTTCAGAATCACTTCATTGCTCGTATGAGAAGCGTACCAGAATTCAGTGCCAAGCATAAAACAAGGGACAATAACATAACAGACAACACAATAGCAACCAACTATTTACAAGGCAATCATGCAGACAGCCATGGGTTATCAACAATATGCAAAACGGTAGCATGCACAAATGTCAATAATCAAATTTAAATATGAACAGATTGAATAATTGTCAACAGAACAAGGAGAGCAGGAAAGACCAATTCGAAGTTTAAAGTATATTGACTGGCTGCATGACTCTCATCACTAACTTTTAGAACACCTTCTAACACAAGTGACTGAGAATCCTCCCTTTCCACTGGTACCCCTTACTCACTGAACCAAGCCCATCTGACACACAAAGACTGCATTCCTTTTTAACCAAGTCAGACTTCTGAGACCTTTCCTGAGTCTCAACACAAAGTTCAGTACCCTGCGAATACACAGGTACCTCAACAACCTGAACACAGGCAAACGAGACAGCTGCCTCTTCTAGGCTTTCAATACTACTCCCAATTTCAAATTCCAGGTTCCCCTGATCCTCCCAGCTATTTCCTGGGAAACTGCCATCCGGAGTAAACTCAACCTTGCGGGCTAAAACAACCTCGTTTGCCAACCCAGCAGACTCCCTCAAAGTAATGGCATCCTTTTCGTCTCGGAATGCCCTTACATCATCGGGAACACACTTAAATCCTTCAATTGCAAACAGTTCTTTCAAGCTATAAAAATCATCAGGCACTGGACCTCCCAGCTGCCACAACTCCTTCTTACTCTCCTCAGCCTTACTATCCTCTAAATCCTGCTGATACAGCGACGGTAAGAAAGACTCAGATAAATCAATGTTTGTCTCAGCAGCCTTTTTTGTCATACTTCTCTGGTCACTGCGCAGGCGGGATAAACTTCAGAATCTATGGGCGGGTCCTCAGCAGCCTTAGGTTTGCTCATTAGTTACACTGCTGAGTACACATCCCCTCCCACAAGATCATTACCGAGTAAGACATCCACATCGTCCATCGATAGTTCAGACTGCACCCCTGTTGTGACTGGTCCGTATACTAAGTCACATTTCAGAAATATTTTAAGCAAAGGTACTGCCTCGTGTCCTCGTGTCCTTCCTGAACTCGGTCTGACCCCTCCTTCCTTAGCGGTCTGTTAACCGGCTCAATGCAGACAGTCGGGGTCGTCGCCTTTCCTTTTCTTTTCTCTTTTTTTTGGAGCAAAACACCTAGATGCTACGTGACCGGTCTTCCTACAATTAAAACACGTTAAACTGGGGAACTTCCCTCCAGACTGCTTCTCGTCCTTCTCTTTTCCGCTAGTCCCCTGCTTACTTTCTGACTTAGCCGCTGGGCTCTCTCTATTATTCCTACTACCCCTCTAGTAGCTCTTACTCGGAGAAAACTTTACTTTGTGAGTTAAAGCGTACTCATCTTCTAACTTAGCAGATTCTGGTAGGGTCTTAGTCTCCTTCTCATTCAGGTTTGCCCGAATGTTGTCAGGGACACAACTTTTAAATTCTTGGATTAGGATCAACTTCCTCATGTGGCCAAAATCCTCATCCACCTTTTCTGAAGAGCACCAACGATCAAAGTACACACACTTCTGATAGGCAAACTCCACAAACGTTTGATTCCAATGCTTCTTTAAGTCTCTGATCGTTTGTCGATACGCCTCAGGCACCAACTCATAAGCCCCAAGTATTGCCTCTTTCACTTCATCATAATCATCTGCGTCTTCCGCAGACAATGCCGAATACGCACTTTGAGCCTTCCCCTTAAGTGCACTTTGTAACAACACAGCCCACTTATCTCTCGGCCACTTTAGATTCATGGCCACTTTTTCGAAATGTAGGAAGTACCTATCAATTTTTGTCTCCTCAAATGGAGGTACCAACCTAATTTCCTGACTAACATTAAACCTCTCCCCACGATCTGCCATGCGATCCTCACGTTGCCATTTCTCCCTCTCAAACTGTCTCTACCTTTCTGCTGCTTTGCTTCCTCTGCCTCTAACTTAAGTCTCTCTATCCTCATCTATTCCAAACGCACATGGACCTCCCCTTTCCCTATAGGAAAGTGTTCTAACACCTCTGACTCAAATTCCTTCACCATGACATAATATTCAGCTATCTTCCATTGCATTTCCACCTTTGTCGTCCCCTTCTTGACCTCCGAGTTTCAAGGCCTCAACAACTGCCCACAATTCATCCTTTTTAGCTTTCCTTAAGCCCGCAGGGTCGGGTCTTGCCAGAAAATTCACAACATCCATTTCTGTTGTTTTCCTTTTGTTTTCCACACAACCAAATCAGATAAGGGAATTTACCCCAATCAATTCAACAAGCCCCCACCCAAATTTTGTTCAAATCCCGGACAAAGGCCCCAATTTTGTCATGTACCCCGTGACTGGGTTAAAGAACCAGCAGAAATGGAAAACACTTTGGAGTGTGGTATTAGTAGTAACTAATAGCGTTTATTAGTAAACTAATCAATACAGTGACATAAATGCAAATATATATGAAACATGTTAGCAATGATATATACAGAATTGTGGAAACAGGAACCACAACCAGGCTCTTTCAAACCTAAGGGAAATGGATACAGTCTTACGATTACAGGCAGAGCAGGATTTCAGAGTCAGGCGAGGCAGGAGGATCCCAGAGGTCGGGCAGAAGGCGGGGTCTTGAGGTTCATGGCTTGGCTCGGGGAGAGCCCCCCCCCCTGGGCAGGCTGCATATGTCCCCGGTAGGGCTGCCACCCAGGTGGAAACACGGAGGCCTGGTCAAGACGCGGACTCCTAGGCAGGTGCGGGTCACAACCCATCGGAAGCGGTGGGTGGGGTGGAAAGGGGCAGAACACCCTGTTGGGCATAGGCAGGCCGGCCAGGCCCCCGACGGAGGCAACAGATAGGAAAGGGCAGAATATCACTCCGGGCAGCATCAGTCCGGCCGGACCTGCCCAACAGAGGCAACGGATAGGAAAGGGCAGAATGCCCCGCCGGACCTGCCCAACGGAGGCAAAGGTGTAGAACGGGGATTAGGTCCAGAGTGATCAGCACGACAGCCATGATCCCCAGGTAACTCGGGAGAGGCAGGCAGAAAGAGCAACAGCGCGAGTATGACAAAACGGGCGGAGCAGCGGGACCAGCGCATGTGAGAAAAAGCAGGGGAACAAGACCAACCTGGACAGAACAATTACAGAGCAAGTCGGAACCTGGACAGGGTAAACAGGATGCGGAGCAGGTCAGAACCCGGGCAGGGTAAACAGGATACAGAACCGGCAGAGAGCAGGAGATAGAACAAGATACGGAACAAACAACCACCACCCTGGTCTCAGTCCCAAGGCCCCTTATAAACACCTGCAGCTAAATTGGTCACAGGTGTCCCTCCTTAAACCAGGAGGATCCTAACTGGCTCAAGGGTGACGGGAGGGACAGCTGCAAGACCCGGAGTCCGGAGTCCGCGGACTGGATCACGAGCTGACCAGACCAGACCAGACCCCGACAGATACACATACGTATATATATATATATATATATATATATATATATATGTGTGTGTGTGTGTGTGTGTGTGTGTGTGTGTGTGTGTGTGTGTGTGTGTGTATATATATATAATATAACCTGTATCGTATTATCTGGTTTTAATGATATTAATTCGTAGCAGTAATAAATACAGTCTTAATTTATGGTAAACCAGACTCCAGGTGTGTTCCATTTCTGCTGGTCCTTTTCAACTTGTCACGAGATTCGTGACAAAACTGGGTTCTGAACAAATTTGGTTGGAGCCAATTTTCGAAATTGTGGGGGTTTGTCTTAATTGGCAAAATCCCTTGTAATTAATTTGTTTGTGGAAAACAGCAGAAATGGAGGCTATTGAATTTATAGAGAACCCTACTCCTCTGTTTTTGAGCAGAGCCAGAAAGGAGGTTCTATGTGACATTGCTAAAAAATGAAAACTTTCTGGAATTATGACAAAGGCAGGAATTCGGAGGAATATAGCTGAATATTGTGTTGGGAAAGAGTTATTTGAGGAGGAGTCGCTGCAGGAGTTTTCGATATGTGATGGGGAGACCCTGTTATAACTAGAACAATTAAGAATGGAGAGACTTAAGTTCGAGGCTGCAGAGGCAGAGAAACAGAGAGAGTTTGAGAGGGAGATGCGGCGTCAAGAGGGTCAAGTGTCAGGCCGTGGTGGCGAGAGGGGTGTATCAATTAATGTCAGTCAGGAAATTAAGTTGGTACCTCCGTTTGCTGAAGGAGACGTTGATAGCTACTTCCTACATTTTCAGAAAGTGGCACAGAACAGGAAGTGGCCGAGGGAGGACTGGGCAGTATTGCTGCAAAGTGTGTTAAACGGGAAAGCGCAGCAAGCATATTCTGCCTTGACTCTGACTGAGTTGACTAATTATGATGCTGTGAAGGGGGCTGTGCTTCAGGTCTATGAGATGGTGCCAGAAGCATACCGACAGAAGTTTCGGGGTTTGAGGAAGTCTGGGAACCAGACATATATAGAGTTTGCCCGTGAAAAGAGAGATACTTCGATTGGTGGTGTGCCTCGAAAGAGGTAGATGAGGACTACCACAAAGTGAAACAGCTGATGCTGATCGAGGAATTTAAAGTGTGTCCCTAGTGAGATATAGAAATACTTAGAAGAGAAAGAGGTTGAGACTCTTTCCGCTGCCGCTAGGTTAGCGGATGAGTTTGCCCTGACTCACAAGATTGTTTTTTCCCGAGCAAGGGTTATCAGAAAAGTTACCGGGATAATCCGCCGAGTAACACAGGAAACAAGGCAGGAGCTAGAGACAAAGGTAAAGAGGAGGGGAAACCGACCAAAGATAAGTTTTCCAGTTTTACCTGTTACTACTGCAGGAAGCCTGGCCATGTGGCGTCTAAATGTCTTATTCGGAAGAAAGAAATGGGAAAGGAGAAGAGGAAAACCCCCAACGTGTGTGCGCCGGCGGCTGAGACCACACAAGGAAGGTGGGGTCTGGCCGAGTTCAGGAAGGGATTGAGTGGTTTATTATCAAGGGTTTTGTGGCTGTGAAGGAGGTGTCACCCCTAGTTCCAGTGAGAATCTAGCGCGATACAGGAGCCTTTCAGTCACTGATATTAAGTAATGTCTTAGAATTTGTTGACGAGGCAAAAACAGACCAAGTGAATATTCTGGAAGGTATTGGCAAGAGAACAGAGGTCGTGCCTTTGAACAAAATAATTTTGAAATGTGACTTAGTGTCTGGACCAGTTGAAATAGGGATACGACCTAAATTACCGATAGCTAACGTGGACGTCTTGTTGGGAAATGACCTGGCAGGAAAAGATGTATACCCAGGGTTACAGCTAACAAGCCGGCCTGCTGTTAGTGAGACAAGCGAAGACAGTGAACTTTATCCCGCATGTGCGTTCACAAGAAGCATGATAATGAAGGCTGCAGAAGTGAAGCGATCTGGACGGCAGGGGTCAGTTGCCCGCGATAGCAAAGACAGGGATACGGATCCTCCTGACTTATCTGAAACTTTTCTGCCATCCGTGTTCGACAAGGACTCGGGTACTGAGGCGGATAAGAGGGGCCTGTCATTGTCCAGGCGGAAGCGTATGGAAGAGCAGGATAGGGATCCTGAGATTGCAGTTTTAAAAGAGACAGCTCTTTCTGAGGATGAAATTTGAGGTTACTATTTAAAGGACGGGGTATTAATGAGGAAGTGGAGACCATCGACAGTACCTGCCGTTGAAGATTGGGCCATGGTGCACCAAGTGGTGGTTCCAAAGAGTTACCATCCAGAAATTTTAAAGATGGCTCATACAATGCTTCCATGGGGACATCTTGAAGTTAGAAAGACAGGGCACAAGATTATGAAAGAATTTCATTGGCCGGGTATAAGAAACGATGTGGCGGTTTTTTGTAAAACCTGTCACACATAACAAGTGGTAGGAAAAGCGAATCAGACTATACCAAAGGCGCTACGCCCTAAACCAGCTTTTGCCGAACCTTTCTCAAGATTCATTGTGGATTGTGTTAGCCCACTGCCAAAGACTGCAGGTGGCCACCAATACTTGTTAACCATTATGTGCGCTGCCTCTAGGTTCCCAGAAGCAATACCCCTCAGGAACCTAAAGGCTAAAACAGTGATGAAGGCACTTATTAAGTTCTTCAGGTTAGTGGGTCTGCCCAAGGAGATACAATCGGATCAGGACAGCAATTTTACATCGGGTGTATTTCAACAGATAGTTACGGAACTGGGAGCAAAACAAATTGTGTCCACGGCATACCATCCCCAGTCCCAGGGAGCGATAGAGAGGTTTCACTCTACCCTCAAAACCATGATTAAAACGTGCTGTATGGAAAACAAAAAACATTGGGATGAAAATATACCTTTCCTCCTATTTGCAATAAGAGATTCGATCCAGGAATCATTGGGGTTCAGTCCATTTGAGATCGTGTTCGGTCATCGGCCTCGAGGACCCTTGACCTTACTGAGAGAGCAATGGTCTCTGAAGGAAATGCGAATTGGGGTATTGGATTATGTCTTAGAGTTTCGAGACAGGCTGAGCAGGGCTTGTGACCATGCAAAACAAAATCTCCACAACTCCCAGGCTGATATAAAGCACTGGTATGGCAGACAGGCGAGGGAGCAAAGCTATGAGTTTGGAGATAAGGTTTTTGGTTTTGTTTCCCTTGGAGAATAACCCTCTCCAGGCTCAATTCAGTGGACCTTACGAAATAATGAGGAAAATCGATGAGTTGAACTATGTTATCAGGACATCTTGTAGAAGGAAGGCCACTCAATTAGTGCATGTGAACCTAATTAAACCTTATTTTGACTCTAAATCCATATCAGTTGGGGTCACGACCAAACAAGACCCAGCTGCAAAGACCAGCTCAGAGATAATGGGGGAGTGTAATGAGCAGTGTCTGGTTTCAGCTCAACTCAAGAATGCTAGTGTTTTGGAGAACATAGACAGTAAAATTAACCACCTGGAACCAAAGCAATAACAACAGATAAAGGAGCTAATTGGCAAACATTCCGATACACTGGGGCAGTGTAGTATAGCTACACATGATGTCTTTGTAGGGCAGGCTGATCCAGGGAAACAGCACCCCTACAGGATGAACATAGAACGTATTAAAGTAGTGGAACAGGAAATCGAATATATGTTGGCCAATGGTATTGTCAGGCCATCCACCGTGGGCTTCCCCGTGCGTGATAGTTCCCAAGCCCAATGGGACAATGAGAGTTTGCACAGATTATAGAAAGATCAATGCAATAACCAAAACAGATGCTTACCCTACTCCCAGAATAGATGACTGAATCGATAGGGTGGGGAAGGCTTAGTACCTAATAAAAATTGACCTGCTAAAAGGGTACTGGTGCGTTCCCTTAACCGATAGGGCCCGAGAGATATCGGCATTCGTCACCTCCCCCCCCCCCCCCCCCCGGGGTTGTACGAGTATAATGTGATGCCTTTTGAGATGAAAAATGCCCCGGGACATTCCAACGTATGTTAAACTCTCTGATTCAAGGCTTGAAGAATACTGGGGCATATATTAACGATTTAGTAGTATGGAATGACACGTGGGAGGAACACATTGTAACAGTAGAGAAATTATTTGACCGGCTCTCTAAAGCTAATCTGACAGTAAGCCTTGCCAAGAGTGAGTTTGGTCACGCCAGGGTCACATATCTTGGTTACGTGATGGGCCAGTGTCAACTGGCTCCTGTGAAAGGGAAAGTTCAGGCTATTGCTGATGTACCCATTCCAACGGGTAAGAGAGCCTTGAGAAGGTTTTTAGGTACAGTGGGGTATTATCAAAAAAATTTTCAAGAACTTTGCGGATATTGCCCTTCCACTGACAAAATTGTTGAGAAAGAGTGAACGATTTGTGTGGGATGAGCGTTGCCAAAAGGCGTTCGAACGGTTAAAGGGTATCTTGTGTCACCATCCAGTGCAAAAGGCACCGGACTTCACTAAGCTGTTCTCCCTAGCGATGGACGCTAGCGATGAAGCTGCAGGGGTGGTGCTATTACAGGGGGAAGATGATGGTATTGAATATCCGGTGGCATTCTTTTCCAAAAAGTTTAATGTGCACCAGAAAAAGAATTGCTGTCCCTCATTTTTGCATTACAACATTTCGAGGTTTACGTCAGTGCTGTACAAAAGCTGTTAGTGGTGTACACTGACCACAACCCTTTGCTGTTTTTAGATAAGATCAAAGATCGAAATCGGCGTTTATTAAACTGGAGCCTGAGTTTACAGCAGTTTGATATCAAGATAAGACACCTAAGGGGTACGAACAATGTCATTGCGGATTGCCTATCCCGCTCTTAAAAAAAAATGCTGATGAACTGTGTAAATGCTAAATGTACACTTTGTGAAGTAGAATGTAGTGCTTGGTGTGTGGAATCTGTGAGTGAGCAAAACTTTGCTCAAAGATCAAAATTTTCCCAAAGGGGGAAGGTGTCACGCAGGTGAGAAACTGCTAGAAAATTCAGCGGTCTAATGAACAAGGACGTAATTAAAAGAGAGAGAGGACTCTGACTTGGTTTTGATAACACTTTTAATTGTGACCTTGAGAGAGAGAATACGGCGCCAGCTGAGACACGAGCTCAGAAGTCACCATGGTAACAGCTCAGAGCAGTTGAGCTAACGGATGGTTGGAATTCTGGATGGATTATAAAAAGTTGAGGCTTTGGTCTGATAATGGCAGAGGAGACATGACACGGGAGAATTGCGGAAGCTACCCGAGAAACCACTGGTGGAGTTTAAGACCACCACGAGGGTGGAGGCCACGGACTGATTCATTTCAAACCGTGATTACCAGTGGTGGGTAAGAGCTTGCCTGTGGGGGTCTGCTAGTGGTGAACCCATGCCGTGGGGTTAGTAGACCGTTCCCTAGAAGGGGCTCTGTCCGTCCCTGTGTCTGTGTGGCGTTCACATGAAGTGACTCTAAAGACTTCGGAAGCAAGAACAACTAAAGCTGCCAACGTAAACATCAACTCAATTAAATCTCTCTCTCTCTCTCTCTCTCTCTCTCTCTCTCTCTCTCTCTCTCTCTCTCTCTCTCTCTCTCTCTCTCTCTCTCTCTCTCTCTCCTCTCTCTCTCTCTCACTCTCTCTCTCTCTCTCTCTCTCTCACACTCTCTCTCTCCCTCCCTCTCTCTCTCTCTCTCTCTCCTCTCTCTCTCTCTCTCTCTCCTCTCTCTCTCTCTCCTCTCTCTCTCTCTCTCTCTCTCTCTCTCTCTCTCATCTCTCCTCTCTCTCTCTCACTCTCTCTCTCTCTCTCCTCTCTCTCTCTCTCTCTCTTCTCTCTCTCTCTCTCTCGCAACACAAATGAACTGAACTGCCTAAACTTACCTCACAGTGTCAGACTGATATCTACCTCCGGGACTATATCTTTTATTATCTTTTATTATCTTTATATCCACACACATATTTTATGGAGAGATATATGTATAGTTTATAACCTGTATCGTATTATCCGGTTTTAATGATATTAATTCGTAGTAGTAATAAATATAGTCTTACTTTATAGTAAACCAAACTCCAGGTGTCTTCCATTTCTGCTGGTCCTTTTCAAATTGTCACGGGTTTCGTGACAAAATCCATTACCAACTTGATTTCTCAATCGACCTGCATGTTAAAATCTCCCATGACTACCATAACATTGCCCTTTTGACTCGCCTTTTCTATTTCCTATTGTAGCCTGTGGTCCACCTCCCAGCCACTGCTGGGAGGGCTCTATATAATTGCCAGTAATGTCCTTTTACCCTGGCAGTTTCTTGATACAACCCACAAGGATTCAACATCTTCCGATCGTATGTCATATCTTTCTACTGATTTGATGTCATTCTTTAGCAGTAGAGCCACACCACCTCCTCTGCCTATCTTCCTATCCCTCCAATATAACATGTAACCTTGGGACATTCATCTCCCAACTACAACCATCCTTCAGCCACAATTCAGTGATGGCCACAAAGTATAACCAGGTAATCTGTCATATTGCAACAAGATCATCCACCTTATGTCGGTAGCTGACAGCCAATGATCTACAGTTACTTGCCTGGTGAAGATGAGGACGACAAAAAATTGATATTAAACTAATGAAACTCACCATCTTTCACTCTCATCCCGCTTACCCTGCCAAAATAACTCGGGAAGCAGGCTCCAATCTGGCTGCTTAGTGCGCACAGAGACCACATGTCCAATGTTCCTTACGTATTGGAGGAGTTTTGTGGACAATGTGAAAGTGGAGACCTCTGCAGCTATGAAGCTGGAGTTGCTGAAAGCTATGGTGTGCCTGTTTGTGTCCCGGCCAGCCTGAATGTCAAGACATCTATGTCAAGACATCTTGGGCAGACTGCTGCATCATCTTATTGGTGTGGATCACACCTTCTGAGTAAAGGTTCGCTCTGGAATTTGTGGAGCAAGTAGTGTGAAAATTTGACTCCTGCACACAATTTTGTGAATGCTTGATGTTAGTGGCTGTTCTTCACATTTCTTGTGTGGGCTGGGGGGTGAAGATAGTTTTGTAAAATGATTGAGAGAATTACTTGTGAGTACACAGGATTTATAAGTGGCAATTATTGAGGCATCATCAGTTAATTGGTTATTTTTTCATAAGGCCTTGTGCTTCGTACAGTTAGTTCACAATGGGAGACTTGATCAGTATAAGAGTAGATTTAGCTGACAGATGATGGCATCCACAGATGGTGGGAAATCCATGCCATCATAGTCCATCCACGTGTATCAGATTTTTAAGTATGTATGTTTTGTTTGTATACCTTGAATCAGCTCGTTTGGCACAAGCCACTGGTCACATGTGAGGCCTAATAGGTTTCAGATTATCCAGATCACTAAGCATTATTCTTCTTGAATTATTGGCAGAAGAAGAATTCAATATGGTTGTGCGTGATCGTGGGATCTTGTACTATGGGTTACTTCAGTAAGTTGTTGAAGAGGACAAGAAAATAGTTCGTGGGCCAAGATCAGATCATCCTTGAGTGTGATCAGTGGCCAAGCCAATGAGCCAATCAATGCCTGGGCAAAAGACTTTAACACATTGATACCATTCTATGGTCGGGAACACTGTAATTATATAATGATACAGAAGACAAACTCCTTTGGAAATCTACAGATGCCAGAAATTACCGATGAAAAAGATAAGCGTTGTTGCTTCAATCCCAGTAATATTACTGCTTGATGATCCTCTGTCCATCCTATAACTTGGATTGTGTGTGTGAGTATTTGTTCTACTGTCTGTTTCAGATATTTATCTAATACTGATACCATCACTGGTGGCAGGACTACTGGCCATTGTGATTCCACATTTTGAAGCTACCTCCTACAAAGGTTTTGGTTTTCCAGTCTTCATCTCTTGGGCAAAGATTTTAGTCATCCTGTGTAATCTGTTTCAAGCACTCCAGTCCAGTAAGATATTTTTCAGGAGGGATTATCCACCGGCCTGTGGCGTAGTGGCATCAGCACTGGACTCCGAGGCAGATGCTTTTGATTTTGAATCTGGTCGGGTCCTAACCTGGGCAGCAGCCGTATCTGCGTGGAACAAAAACCCTGGCAATCTACTTCTGTATCTTGCCTCAAAACCCACTGGAGAACTATACTATCCATAGGATAACCATGAGTCGATGATGACTCAGCAACAACAACAAATATCTTTTTAAAATATCTATTAAAGATACTTTGAAGATATCGTAAATATCTTCAAACACTGCCGAGCTTAGAAAAGATTACACTGGATAAATAGATTGCATTACCTGAGAGATTTAAGACAGGAAGAAAACCGAAACAGTTCCCTTGTAGTGATGAAAGTAAATACCTTTCTTCATCTATTACTACCACCAAAATGAAGCAATTTTAATTTTATTCACTTTCTTGCAACTCGTGAAGCTTAAAGAGTTTGCATTGATTTCACTGTTGTGAAAAATAAGCCAGTATGTAGATTTTGTGTAGATAAATATCTAATTGCACTGGACAACAAAGTTTTGCTTCCTGAATACTTTTGGGTGTATCTTATGGAGTTTCTGCTGATGTTCATGAAAATTACCATGATTTTTTTCTATCTTGCACCATTTTTGAAAATCGACAATAATTCATTTTTCAATTCATAATTCAAGTCAATTAGAATGTTGCCACAATGTAAGCTGAGAAGTTTTCTATCTTGTCCAGGCATGCCTGGGCAGGGTGGATGCTGCATGGCAGGACAGGTTGTAGAAATGCGTAAAAAGCATCACGTACAGACTGCTCTACGCATTGTGTTTACGTATATATCGAGGTAGGTTGTGTAAATGTTATGGTTCCGGATTTGACAGCCTGTTCTCTGTGTAGTGATTTCAATTGGGATTGCACCTTGATGAGGAGAATGAATTTGCATATAAATTATACAATGCCAATTGTTGAAAAGACGTGTGTGTAGATAGGGTGGTACCTGGCTGCAACGCCCCTCCTGTGGTACTCTACTGCCAAATGCTGTAAAGGTTCATTCATGCATAATGAGTCTTTATTTTAAGGTACTGAGGTCTCATGGATCTTTTGACATTTTGGCAAGGGCTCCCTTCAGGAAAGAACTGCATCTCTATCTAGTGAAATGCTTAATGTTAACTTTCTAATTCTGTTTATCTTTCTGTAAAGACTTAAACCCAGGACACAGTGAAGAGTTGCTCGTAGATGCTGAATCTGTCTGCTTGGAAAGCAGTGCCCAGCTTTCACCAGAGCAGTTTGAGGAGTACTGGACATACCTGGAAGATGCTAAAGTTGTGACTGTGGACTGGCAGAAGGAGCCATGCCCTGATACCATCCAGGCTGCCTTTCAGATTGTTCATATTCACCCTATTGCAATCTAATTTAATGTGAACAGAATCAATAATTATCAATAATACAAGGGGAGCAGGAAAGACCATTTCAAATTTCAAAGTATATTGACAGGTTGCATCACAGCCTGGTACACAAACATCTTTGCCCTTGGATGGAAAATCCTGTAAAAGGTAGTAGATATGGCCCACTCCATCACAGATAAAGCTCTCCCTCCCATTGAGCATATCTACATGGACTGCTGTTGCAGGAAAGCAGCATCCATCATCAAGAACCCCCACCACCCAGGACACGCTCTCTTCTCACTGTTGCCATAGGTAGGAGGCCTCAAGACTCACACCACCAGGTGCAGGAATAATTATTCCCCCCTCCCCCCACCATCAGACTCTTGAACTAGAGGGGATAACTTCACTTAACCCACCATTGTTAAGAGAGAAATAGAGAGCTTTGAAACCAGAGGGGATAACTTCACTCAACTTCACTTCATCATTGAACTGTTCCCACAATCTATCGAGTCACTGTCAAGATTTCTTCATCTCATGTTCTCAATATTTATTGCTTCTTTATTTATTATTATTTCTTTTTGTATTTGCATAGATTGTTGTCTTTGTACACTTGGTGAACATCCAAGTTGTTGCGGTCTTTCATTGATTCCATTATGGTTATTATTCGTTATCGTTGGAGTGTTTATATCTCCAGATATCAACCAGGCCATATTCTAGTAAAAAAGAATTAATACAAGCCGCCACTTTATTAGGAAGCGGCGGATTGGTTGATGACCTGTCAATCGCCGGATTTAAACAACAATTAAAGTCACCACCCATGATCAATTTATATTCATTCAGGTTTGGTAACTCAGAAAAAAGTTTCTTAAAAAATCAGAATTATCTACATTAGGTGCATATACACACATCAGAGCTACCTTTTGCTCGCATAATAAACCAGTAACAATTAAATATCTTCCAATCGAATCAGTAATGGTATTAAAGTGTACAAAAGGGATTTTGGGGCTAAGAAATATAGAACCACCTCTAATCTTACAATCAGACAGTGAGTGATACAGAGGTCCTTTCCAAAATCGGAAAACTCTGTCCTCATCCTGTATCCGTATATGATTTTCTGGTGCAAAAATAATATCTGCGTTAATTGTTTTTAATTTCTTAAAAATCTTTTACACTTAATGGGGTGATTGACAACATTCCAATTCCAAGATATTATATTCATTTTATTAATATCCATGTTTAGAATTGAATTTAATATATAAAAGAAATGTTACACAAGTACAGATTAAACCAACAGGCACAGATATAACCAGAAGGAGTGACTCATTTACGAGAAAGAAGTCCATCAAAAGAACTGCCCAATCAAGAAGAAAAACCTACTCTAATAGTCCTCTTCCCCCTCCCGCGTTCCAAAAGATAAGAATTAAGTGACCAATAGGCTGGTCTCATGCTAAACTAATAACCCTTGACCCTGTTCTCCATCTTGCAGCTCCGTATATTAAAATTTTAAAAAATCTCACAGAAAATAGCCATAATAAAAAGGCACAAGCAGAATTCAACTACTATAATGTTATGTTTAACAGTAATAAAAACATACTCAACAACGGCCATCTTAGAATCGGCTGAAGTATCTTAAACACATATTCAAAAAAAAGAGAATAAATCCGAGCAAATTATATTACAAACAATATTCTTTCTCTCAAAAAAAAGTAAATGTGTATATATATAACAGACCTAAATCTATATTAGTATTGAAACAAATAAAAGAAATAAAAAGATTAATACACAACAGGTCCTACACGGACCATTAGAGTACAATACTATAAAAGTTCCCTACAAAACACACATATATATATATATATATATATACACTAATTATTAATAGGTAAGAAAAAATTTAATCCCATGTCCCATACCAAAGACTAAAAAAGTATAGGATAAGCTTAACTCAGAAGATCCTTAAACAACTCATACAACAAATACTTCAGAACTACCTATTGAGTAATCCGGTTAACTTTAATATTTTATTCAGTAGACTTAACTTTAAGATTTTTAATGAACTCCTATCCCTCCTGGGGAGAGTAGATTCTCAATGACTGAGATTTTCAGGAAAAATTATCAGCTTTGCTGGAAAGCGAAGGGAGGGGTATAAATCTAATTCATACATTTCACTCATAACTTCTCGGTTTTTCCTTCTTTCGGCAAAGATTTCAGGGGGATAGTCTTTGACTATATGAATTTGTGCTGAATTAAAGATTAACTTTCACTTCTTTCTGGCTTCTCGAAGAATGGTTTCTTTAGTCGTATAATAATGCAAAGAAAGTACAATTGTTGAGGACGTAATTTGGATGAATGCGGAGAAAATGGCATTCTGTGGGCTTTGTCAATTAAAGGGCTAGCTTCCAGGGTCTCACTTAAAAGTGAGTACAACATATCTGAGAAAAATTTTAACAGATCACCAGCTTCAGTATTTTCAGGCAGTCCCAGAATACGCAAATTCCTCCGATGCCCTCTACTATCTAAATCAACCATTTTTTTCTTCATTTTAGACAGTTCCGAGGTAATTTCATTGATTTTCTTTTCCATCAAAGATATCTTCATTCCTTGATCTTTAATAGTTTGCTTGAGTAGATCGTGCTCATTCTCAATTCGGGTTGTAGTCTGCTGAAGTGTTTGAAATTGATAGTTCAGATTTTTCAGAGAATCTTGAACCGTAGAGATAGCTTTTTCAAGCTTCCCGTTTGAGTCGTTCAGCTTATCAATTTTGAAATTAAGTGATCCAAATTCCGATTTCATGTCTTGTATTGAAGAAAATATTTCTGCTAAAGTAACAGGTTCCTCTGTCTTCTTAGTTTGTTCCGTTTCAGGAAAAGTCTTGCCACTTCTCAGTTCAATACCAATACTTTTGTCAGCTATTGTAATTAAATCATAATTCCTTCAGTAAAAATAATAAATCCTTCAGTAGAAGTAATAAATCATCAATTCTGAAAAGGATCTGTCAGTGGGATATAAAGTATATAAAGAAATGGAGCTGCTGAGAATGCAACTACTCCATATGCTGCAAAATGGGGAATATCTTCTCTCATCTATTACTATCACCAAAATGAAGCAATTTTAGTTTTATTCACTCTCTTTGAACTTGTGGTTTGAAGAGTTTAGCACTGATTTCACTGTTGCGATAAATAAGCAGGTTTGTAGATTTTGTGTAGATAAATATCTAATTGCACTGGACAACAAAGATCTTGCTTTCTAAATACTTTTGGGTGTATCTTATGGAATTTCTGCTGCTAATCATGAAAATTACGATGAAGTTTTTCTATCTTGCACCATTTTTGAAAATCAACAATATTTGTTGTTTCAATTCATAATTCACTTCAATGAAAATGTTGCTCACAATGTAAGCTGAGAAGTTTTCTATCTTGTCCAGGCATGCCTGGGCAGGGCAGATGCTGCATGGCAGGACGGGTTGTAGAAATACGTTTAAAGCATCACATACAGACTGCTCTATGCTTTGTGTTTATGTATATATCGAGTTAGGTGGTGCAAGAGTTATTGTTCCAGATTTGACAGCCTGTGTAATGATTTCACTTGGAACTGCACCTTGAGATGGAAGTTGAATGGGATGGCAGTTGTTGAAAAGACTTGTGTATGTTTATGGTGGCACCTGGCTGCAACACTCCGAATGTTGTACTTTCTACTGACAAATGCTGTGGAGGTTCATGCATAATGAGTCTTTATTTTAAGGTACTGAGGTCTCATGGATATTTTGACATTTTGGCAAGGGCTCCCTTCAGGAAAGAAGTGCAGTGATATGCTCAATGTTAACTTACTAATTCTGTTTATCTTTCTGTAAAGACTCAAACCCAGAACACAGTGAAGAGTTGCTCGTGGATGCTGAATCTGTCCGCTTGGAAAGCAGTGCCCAGCTTTCACCAGAGCAGTTTGAGGAGTACTGGACATGCCTGGAAAATGCTAAAGTTGTGACTGTGTTTTTACCAGAACTGTTAAATGACACAAGCAGAACAAGTTTTCAAATTACTGTTAAACAGAAGAACAGTAGTGAAAGGCGACTCAACAGCTTCATTGCTGTTATTCAATCGGTGCTGTGGACCCTGGGCAAATCTGAAAATGTTGAAGATGTTTCTACTAGCAACACAAGAGCAACACTCTCCTCACAAAGATCAAAGTCTTTTTGTTATCCCATTGCTGTCACAAACTACATTGGTGGATAAAAATAAATTGTTTCTAGCAGGTGATATAACTGGATCCTGTTCAGGTAGACTGCTCTGTTTAATGTTTTAATGAAAAATGTGGAATTTCCAACAGTTTTACATTTCCTCAGTACTACATGGGAGTTTTGTGATTTTCAGGGAACTTGAACCACTCAGCATTTTTACTCAGAGCCAAGGCAGCTGCCTGCAAGATGAACTAACATTAGGGTTTAAATGGCACATTCAGATATAGATATGATTTGGTTCCATAGATAGTTTTGTAACTGAATGGGTGAATTCAGGGAATGAGTGCTATCCAGGTTTCACCTTGTGATGTCCCTAAATACTATTAACCTCATTCCTCACAGCTGATGTTTAGTTTTTCACACTATCTCATAAACACAAGAGATTCCTCAGGTGCTTGAAATCCAGAGAAGCAAGTGCAAAATACTGGAGGAACTCAGCAGGTCAAGCAGCATCTACGGAGAGGAATAAACAGTCAACATTGTGTGCTGAGAACCTGCACCAGGATCTTATCACAGTCCCTGTTCATTTGCTATTTTTTTAATCCTCTGTGAGCATTGGGCTTGTCTATAATGTCTGTCTTAGTCTTCCCAGTGTCAGCAGCTTAAGGCAATGCATGGAGAATGGTGCTTTTTCATGGTTTGGGATAGCAGTTCTTTCTCGGAATTAATGTAATTAAAATGAAATGTGATTAATATGATCAGAAAGAGCTGGACAAGCAGTTTTGGTTGTCTTACTTTACAGCAATATACTAAAGAAATTGCATTCTTCACTGCCCCAGTCCCCGTCTCGGGCCCTCCTTTGCCAGATGCAGATAATGTCTACTTTGTTTAGTACTGACATTCATGTTGCTTGTCATGAATCAGCCTTCCAATGTAGAATCTCGGACTTGTTCTTGAAACAGAAGGGCAGATTGTATCTTTCAAGTAGTGACAGCTGTGAGGTTTATTTCAGAAATCCGCCAATTCAATCCTAACATAATTAGAATGGTGAGAGGGGAAGTGGAAGTAGAAGGAGATTAAGATGGAGGGATAAAATAGGAAGAGAGAAGGGAAGAGTAAGGGATAAAGCAGGTGTACAGGGACTGGGGAAAGGGGAATGACGTGGAAAACGGAGATGACGTGCGGGAGATGGGAAGTGAGAGAGAGGGAGGAGAGATGGAGGGAAAGGGGAGGGGAGAGAAGGTGGTGAGATGGAGGGAGAGAGGACGGGTGTATGGGAGAGGGGGTGAGAGAAATAGAGGTGAAAAAGATGGAATGAAGGTGAGAAAATAAATGAGGGAGAGCACAGTGGGTTGAGAGTGTGAACCATGGAGAATGCGAGGGGGGAGAGAGAGAGAGGGTCAAGGTAGGGGAGAGAGCATGTTTGGGACAGAGAGAAGCGGGAGAGTGGAGTTGCATGGAGCGAATGGAAGAGAAAGGTGGCTGAGGGAGGAGCGAGGTGTACGGGAGAGCAGGAGTGAGTCAGAGGGTGAGAGGAAGAAAGAAGGAAAGAGGGAGAGCGAGTGGTAGGGTAAGGGTGAGGGGATGAGAGAAGGGTGAGTGGATGGGGAAGGGTAAGGGGAGGAGGTGGTGGGGTGGGGTGAGGGGCGGAGAGGATGGGGAAGGATGAGGGGAGGAGGAGATGTAGGAATGGTGATGGAAGGAAGAGATGAGGAAGGATGAAGGGAGGAGAGGATGAGGAAAGTGAGGGGAGGAGGGAGGAGCGGGTACGGGGAAGTAGCGAGAACGAGGAAGAGGGAGTAAGCATGAGGAAGAGGCGGGAAGGTGGGAGTTGGGGGCACAGTGAGAGAGTGGGAGTTGGGGGCAGAGTGGGAGTTGGGGGCACAGTGGGACAATGAAAGTTGGGGAGAGGGAGCAGGTAGAGCGGGGTGGGTGAGAGGGAGTGAGATAGGAGGGAGAGTGTGGAGAATGAGAAAGGGGATAGGGTAAGGGAGGTGGGGAGGGAAATTCAGGAGGAGAGTAGAGGGGATAGTGCAGATAGGAGGCAGTTGGAGTATAAGAGAATGGAGTGTGAGAGGTTTGGGATGGAGAGGGAGAGAGGGAGAAGGAGATTAATAAAGATTGGGAGAGGGGGAAGGGTGGAGAGTGAGGAAGGGGAAATGGAAGAAGGGGAGAGGGACAATTGGAGAGGTTGGGCTGAGGGAGAGGGAAAATGAAAAAGGAAGAAATGGAGCAGGAGTTGGAGAGGAAGAGGAGAGGGAGAGGATGGAGAGTATTTGGGGGAGAAGGGGAAGTATATAGCGACAGTGGGGGCATAGAGAAAGGGAGGGGAATTTTTCAGAGAGAAGAGGATGGGTGTAGGGAAAGCAAGAGAGTGGGGAAAGGGAAAGGCAGAAGAGAAGGGAGGCTGAAGGGGAAGGAGAGAGGCCGGGGGAGATAGATCAACTTTGAAAGGGTGTTTCATGTGGCTAAGCATAGATAGATAGGAGTAGGGGTACTGTAGAATAAGCTACACATTCTGATAATACCAGGCTGTGGTTGAAGCTACTGGGAAATGGGCGAGGATGTGACCAGCAAGTACATTATTCCATTTACCAGCACTTGTTCCATCCGCTGTCTCTTGCTTGGGAAGAGCATTTCAATAAAGCAGGAAACAGTATCAAGTGCAGTTCTCTTCACTGAGGGCCTGTGGTGAGAGCACCATTGTTACAATATAGGAACATTACATTTTCAATCTTTGTGATAACATTCATCAAAATTGCTAAGGACAGTTTTCTTTAAACTGGAGTCTATGTTTCAAGTCATTAACCTCCAAACGCATGGATTTCCAACAGTTACAGTTTCACATCCTTTAAAGCACTTTCACTGTATTTTTGACCAATTAACTATACCAGCGTTTCAAAACAGGAAATCCACGGCCATGGTTAGATTCCAGGGGTCCGTGACATGGATGGGAAACATCATAGAGGTTACTAACCTCTTGGTGAAATTTAGTATTTCCTTCTATTACGAATGTGGGCAACAAACCACAGTTATACTAGCAGTACCTGTGACTTTGTCATCAATAGAAATCACAGATATTTTCATATCACATTACCATTGTTGCAACTATCTCAAAATATCATTTCTTGCACGCTCATCGCTACTTCAAAATTATGGTAGTTATTTACCTGCCGCTGGATGGAATATTATCTGTTTTCCTATCTCCAGGCACCTGTGTGATGTAGCTGGCTGACTATCAGGCAGCCCGACAGCTCGCAGTTGTTCAGCCGCCATGCAGTCGCATGTTGGCACATTTATGACCAGACATCAACGTCGGTTGCCATTATTCCCTAATAATGTTGACCCTTTGCTGACGTTTACCCAGACACACGGCTTCAAATGCTCCAAAAGGTGACCCTTCATAATACACTTTGCTGTAAACTCTGGGATTGTGGGAATGGCTGACTCCTCGGATGGGGGCAGTGTAGTGCTCTGGTGGGGGGAGGGGTGGGGCTGTGTGGTCAACAGCCTGCTCCCTCCCCAGCATCCTAGTGGGCAGCACTATTTTTCTTGTTTTAAAATGTTTTTGTGTGATAATGGAAGAATGTTCAGGAAGAAGCTCTGCAGGAAATGAAAACTCTTAGGTACAATGCGGCTGAAACTCGGCAATCCCATCCGACCTTACAGATGTTATTGGGATGCATAAATTAGCAACCAGGGTGCCCAACAGTTCCCCTTGACGCGTGGTATGGAGCAAGTTCATGCAATTTAATAGTTGGTATGTCAAGAACACCCTCTCAACTTACTCTGCAGATCTACATAAAACAGGTCTCGCTATGATACAGTAGTGTCAGATATTAAAAGTTGAAGTGGAGCCAATCAGAGAACCTGCCAACCTGTAGAATCCTCTTGAGATGTTCAAGCTGACTTCAGCTTCAGACATGTGATCAAGAACCATGTCTGGGGATTATAAGACCTTAAGTGATTGGCCAATCACCCTAACTGGAATAGTATAAAGGAAGCTTGTCGAACATCATCTCTAACCCGACTAACATTTAGATTACAATCTGAATTCTTGTCAACGTAATTTTCACGTTTGTCATCATCTTCATCCTCACCTCGCCGTTCTTTGGCGTGCTTCTGCCATTGTTCTATCTGTGTCAAATAGCTGTCATCATCAAAATCCGACAGACATTGCCAGTTTGTGTTAATATTGTTTAATTTAACCCTGTTAATGGTGGATAAATACGTACAGTGCAATCTCTATGAGTCTGAAGGTGGTGAGGCCTTGAATTCTAATCCTGCAAAGAAACAGAAACAGAAACTACAGAAAGTGCATCACAATAATGTTACATATCTGGAGTATGGTGGTATTCCATCAGATTATGATGACCCATGTATCTTATTTGTAATACATTACTGTCTAATGAAGCCATGAAACCACCAAGGTTGCAGGAACACTTACATTAAATAAACCCTGAAAAGGTTGCTTATGGTATTACTCTGTTCCAGAAGATTAAACAAGCATTTGAAAAGCGTTACATACTTTAGACATTTGCTAAGAAAGCTAAAAATGACCTTGATAATGGATTCATTGCTTCCTATAACATTCCTAAAATGATAATAGTGTGGAAACTCTCAGATACAGTAATTGTTGAATGATTAACAATGACTGCTGTATCAGAAGTGTTCACCACTGTTCTCAAAATGGATATTGGTATTGATGAAATGAGTTAAGACATTGAGTATCAACTATACACCAAGCTACAAAATCCGGAATTTGGGATACAACAGGGTGAGTCAACTGTGCGAGACAATGAAACATTGGGGATGGCTTATGTACAATTTATCAACAATGGAAAAGTTTATGAAGAGATTCTCTTTTGTAAAAGATTATAAACAAATATCAACAGAGTCAATCTATGATGAGCTCAAAATGTATATTAAGGATAAAAGTATTCCGATTAGGAACATGATTTCTTGTGCAACAGATGGAGCACCATATATGACAGGCCACCATGCTGGTTTAGTGCATTTATGCAAAAAAGTAATTCCAAGTCTGTTTGCGATCCTTTGTGTAATTCATCATCAACATCTCATAGACAAAAACCTCAGCCGGGAACTTTTTTCAAGCATGAGCCTTCTGTCTGCTATCAACAAAATTAAAGCTGAACCATTAATTAACAGAATATTTTGCCAGCTATTCTCAAGATAACGATGAAGAGTTTGAATGCTTGCTTCTTCACACAGAAGTGTGTTGGCTGCCAAAAGGCTGCTGCTTAAAATGTTTCTTTGATATTTTGAGACTGTGGTTCAATTTTTGCTCAGGTCGAGAAGAGTTTGGAAACAAGATTGAACTTCTGCATTGAGATGAGACATACCTAGCCGATCAGTATGACAAAATGAACATTGTAAGTATTGAACTACAGAGCAGAATTTCAAATTAATTCAGGCAAAAAAATGCAGTGTCTACTTTAGCGGAAAATTGGAAATATACCAGCAAAATATTGAAAGAAGAATATTCTCAGAGTTTCCATGCATGGGGAGTATACCACTCTCGTTCACAGACAGTGGTTTGCAAGAATACAGCTTACACCAACAGTCACTGAAAAAGGATTTTCAGAATCAATTCAAGGATACGAAAAATCAGAAATTTCCAGACTGGGTAATTGACCCATTTCTTTGCTATGTGAAAGAACAGGAAAAGAGTTTACAAGAAGAAATTATTGAAATTCAGAATGATAAAGAAGCGAAAATGCTTTGCAAAATGTTGCCTTTTCTGGTATGTGGCTAACTGTCAGACGAAGTTTCCTGGTCTTCATAGAAAAGTTAAGTTGCTCTTCATTGCATTTCCATCTTCCTACCTTGTTGGAAGATGCTTCAGTACAGTGAACCACATACTGACAAGAAAAAAACAGAAACAGCTTGGACATTGTTACACGTGGAGACTTAAGGCATTTGCTGTCACAACTTGAACCGGATATTTCAACTCCTCCTAAAAAATATCAAGCTCAAGGATCACATTGATATCGAAGCTGCTGTACAGTGCACAGGTACTATGTAAGCTTGGTTCAAAGGCAGATAAACATTTAATGCAGAATCATTTTTGTCATTAGTATATGGTAGACATGTTTTTACAGGATGGGGGCGCCGGCAAGTATATTGTGCCGAAGAAGGTCTTTTGCAAGTATGAAGGTGCTTTAATGGCTGTTGGCCAAAAACGTTTGGGAAACACTGCAACAATCAGTGATGCAACCTGTTAGTGTACTCCACCATAACTCTTTGGTGACATACTGAATCTCCTCAACTCCACAACAAGCAGAGTCGTAGGTGTTCTGCCATATGTGTTGCTACCAATTAATCAGACTCTGACAACAAGCAATCTTAATTATACTTTATTTACTTGTGCACAAGGATAACAACCAAGCAGAGTTCTATCCAGCTGGTTAGTCTCCGATTACAAAACAAGGCACTTGATAACCAATTACCAAAGCACAGGATAGCTTATACAATGCATTGATGTCTTGTTTTGGTGATTACTGAGACAGGCTGCCCAGTCACATTGCTATTATTGTGGCTCTAGGCTTCCAAATAGAAGAAGAAGCACAACTTCCCTTATCTATATTTCTCTACTGCTGGCAGAATCATTCGCTTATTCACTCCTGTCTTGACAGATTTGTAGGAAACTAGCTGCTTAAGGGTGCAGTTCTTGCTCTCTCTAGTCATGCCAAATAATTCATTAATCCTTGCATCAACACTGAGAGCTACAGAAGTGAGATTTTTTGGACCCAAGATCGATCTTCTGAGATGCTGACACCCAGGAGCTTGAAGCTGTTCCACATGGGGTGGTTGGTGGGGTGGGTGGGGTGTGGTTGATGGGTCTACTTTTTTACCATATGACACCCAATGGCAATGACCATAAATGCTCATTTGCAAAGTTGTCAGCATTGACCACCAGCAGAGTTGTCAATGCTAGTTCATAGCATTGAACTAAGCAATGAAGTCAAAGGTAGGAGAATGGTAAGGAACATTGATTACTCAGCATTGAATAGGTGACTGTAGTTCGGTTAATGAGAATGCACTATCACGTCTTCTGTTTAAAATACGTCCACCTTCTGTAATAGAATGAAGAATGTTCGTGATATTGCTCTGGATTTCGAGCATCTGCACAATCTCTTGTGTGGATTATGAAGGTCCCCTTTAAGAGCATTTGAAGCCATGCCTGGGAAATGGTCAGCAAAGAGTCACCAATATTAGGGTATACTGGACAGCAACATAGATGTCTGAGTCACTAATGTGTGAACGTGTGACTTCATCATTCGCTGGCTGAATGACGACTAGGTGCAGGGCTGTCCGATAGTCTACAGACAGGAGGACTGATCGCGTTTGTCTAGCAGCAGGTCTAATAACTACCATAATTTTGAAATAGCGATGAGCATGCCGGAAATGGTATTCTGAGATATTTGTAACAACAATAATGTGATATGAAAATATCTGTGATTTCTATTGGTGACAAAGTCACAGGTACTGCTAGTATAACTGTGGTTATTTGCCCACATTCATAACAGAAGGAAATGCTAAATTTCACCAAGAGGTTAGTAAAAACAAAGATGTAGCCTGATTCCGATCCACGTCACAGACCCCTGGAATCTTTCCAGGGCTGTGGACCTCCTGGTATTGATAATTGGTCTGAAGTGCATTAAAGGGTGTGGAACTGTAACTGTTGGAACTGCATACATTTGGAGGTTGATGACATTGAAATATAGACTCCAGTTTAAAGAAAACTGACCTCAGCAGTTTTGATAAAAGTTAACACAAAGATCGAAAATGTAATGTTTCTATTTTGTAACAATTGTGCTCTCACCACAGATCCTCAGAGATAAGAACTGCACTTGATTCTGTTTCCTGCTTGATAGAAATGCTCTTCCCAAGCAAGAGACAGCAGATGGAACAAGTGTTGGTAAATGCAATTATGTTCTTGCTGGTCAGCAGGGAATGGTTGGTGCAGCGTAATCCATGAATATTAAGGAATAGTTGATTCTCACTCTCAATCAGGAAGAATCACATCCTTGCCCTTTTCCCAGCTGCTTCCACCGTGACCTGGTATTATCACTAGGTTCTCCTCCTATCTGAGCTTAGGCACATGAAATGCCATTTCAGATTTGATCTATCCCCCTCTCTTTCTCCCCCTCCCTCAATCCCTATCTCTCCCCCAACCCATCTCCAATGAGAAGTAACGAGCCCACTATCATGATCATTTTAAGCTTTCTAGTCAAGTGTCTTGAGTGTGCAACTCTTCAACTGCTTCTTCCATCTTCTGGAACCTAGCAATTCTATAAGTCGGCATTGTAGGGTGTCTTTTACAGAAGTGTTCCTGCAATCTTGATGCTTCCGTGGTTTCATTTGACAGTACAGTTTTACAAGTAAGACACATGGTGGGTTGCTGACCTGATGGGAATGAAATAAAACCATACTCCCGGTGTGTAACATTGTATTGATGCACTTTCTGTAGTTTCTGTTTCTTAGCAGGATTAGAATTCAAGGCTTCACCACCTTCAGACTCGTAGAGATCAGGCGGTACGTATTTATCCAGCATTAACAGGGCTAAATTAAAATTTTAAAAATAACACAAACTGGGAATGCCTGTCGGATGTTGATGATGACAGCTAGTCGACACAGATGGAATGATAGTAGCGGTGCACAAAGGAATGCTGAAGTGAAGATGATCACAACAGTGAAAATTATGTTGACATGGATTAAGATTGGAATCTGAAAGTTAGTTGGGATAGAACTGCTGTTCAGCAATCTACCTTTACTATATTCCTGTACGCATGATTCACCAATCATGTAAGGTCTCCTAATCCCCAAAGATGGTTCTTGACTGCACGTATGAAACCGAGGTTGCACTGAACACCTAAAGAGATGTTCCTAGGGGTCAGCAGGTTCACTGATTGGCTCTATTTCACTCTTTGTTTCCGGGCAGCACTCTACCGTTTTGCAACCAGTTCTCCATAGATCTGTAGAAAAAGTTCAGAGGTGTTATTTCCTTAACAGCTGTTAAATTCCATGAACACACTCCAAATTGCGAGTCAAGGGGAACTGTTGGGCACCCTGGTTGCTAATTTTGCATCCTCAACAATGTCTGTTTGGTTGGTAAGGGCAGAGGAGATTGCTGACTTTCAGATGTGTTGTGACAAAGTGTTCATTGCCTGCAGAGCTATGGTTCTTCCTGTCTTTCGGGGCCTTATCGTTTATTTTTGGAAATGCTTGCTCTACTAACGACTGGTCAGGTCTCGTGCCTCAAGTTAGGATGCTGCTTACCACTCTACCCTCCTCTCACAGTAATCATGAATGCCCCCAATAGATTCTATTTCCCCTAACACCCTCTTGTGACACGTAAGCATCCCCTTGGGGTTGGTACTGCCCCTATTGAGAATCACTGATGGGAGGCTGTGATGTATTGAATTGAAAGAGGCCATGATGACAAATTTCCTGTCACCTGTCAGTTATAACAAACCTGATTCTGATTCCGAGATACTAAATTCTCAATGGCTAGCACGCTGTGTCCAAGCAGTAACTCACATATGAAGGTTCTCAGTTATGCCGATCATTGTATATCAAGCAGTAGTAAATCAAGGCAACTGGAATTGTTGTGTTGTCAAGAAGATGTTGCTCCACTCAGCTGAGAGGCTACTTCAGTTCTGATCCATGACAGGTGGTTTTCTGGCTGATAAACTCTGAGAGGTGTTCATATTATAGCAATCACTAGAAGCCATCTTTGTCAAAGTGGAAACCCCATCACTGAACAGCCTGGTGGGGTAAAATACCATCTATCAGCTGCTTACAATGTTGTCCTAACATCTCTAGCGCAGCGTATTCACACATTTCACAATGATAAGACTAAAGAACTTCACACTACATCTATGACGCTTAACAACCCTCATGTGATTGCTATCCGTCTAAACCGTTATTTCTTCAACGGTGTGAACTGGGCACGACTGTGCAAGCGCGTGGAGGTTGCTCAATGAGAACAGCAGGACGAGTTTAAAAGGAAGACTGATTTACAGAGCGGGAGACAGAGTAGGAAGGCTTTGGCTCAAAGGGAACTAGGCGTTAAAGGGTCAAGGCCAGGTATGCTATCTGCTTAAAATAAAGACAGAAGGTATGTGTGTGAGGCCGGTTTTCTGTGCTCGGTGTCGGATGTGGGAGGTCCAGGAGTCTACCAGCCTCCCTACGACAACATCTGCACCAGCTGTGTCGAGCTGCAGCTCGTTAGAGACCGCGTTAGGGAACTGGAGCTGCAGCTCAATGACCTTCGTCTGGTCAGGGAGAGTGAGGAGGTGATGGAGAGGAGCTACAGGCAGACAATCAGTCCGCATTTGAAGCCATGCCTGCGAAAGGGTCAGCAAAAAGTCACCATTATTAGGGAACAATGGCGAACAATGTAGATGTCTGAGTCACAACTGTATGAACATGTGACTTCACCATCTGGTAGCTGAATGACGATTAGGTGCAGGGCTGTCCGATAGTCTGCAGACAGGAAGAATGATCACGTCTGTCTAGCAGCAGGTCTAATAACTACCATAATTGTGAAATAGCGATGAGCATGCCGGAAATGGTATTCTGAGATATTTGTAACAACGGTAATGTGATATGAAAATATCTGTGATTTCTATTGGTGACAAAGTCACAGGTACTGCTAGTATAACTGTTGTTTGTTGCCCACATTCATAATAGAAGGAAATCTTAAATTTCACTAAGAGCTTAGTAAAAACAAAGATGTAAACATTTTCCCATCGACATCGCAGACCCCTGGAATCTATCCATGCCTGTGCAACTCCTGGTATTAATGATTGGTCTGAAGTGCAGTGAAAGAGCATTAAAGGGTGTGAAACTGGAACTGTTGGAACTCCATACGATTGGAGGTTGATGACATTGAGATATAGACTCCAGTTTAAAGAAAACTGACCTCAGCAATTTTGATAAAACTTATCACAAAGATCGAAAATGTAATGTTATTATTTTGTAATAATTGTGATCTCATCACAGGCCCTCAGTGAAGAGAACAGCACTTAATACTGCTTCCTGCTTTATAGAAATGCTCTTCCCAAGCAAGAGACAGCAGATGGAACAAGTGCTGGTAAATGGAGTTATGTACTTGCTGGTCAGCATGGAATGGTTGGTGCAGCATAATTCTATGAATCTTAAGGAATAGTTGATTCTCTGTCTCAATCAGGAAGAACCACATCCTTGCCCATTTCCCAGCAGCTTCCACCGTGACCTGGTATTATCACTAGGTATAGCCTCTTCTACTTTACCCTCTCCTCCTATCTGAACTTAGGCACATGAAATGCCCTTTCAGATTTGATCTATCTCCCTCTCTTTCTCCTCCTCCCTCACTCCGTAACTCACTCCCAACCCATCTCCAATGAGCAGTAAAGAGCCGACTATCATGGTCATTTTAAGCTTTCTGGGCAAGTGTCTCGAGTGTGCAACTCTTCAACTGCTTCTTCCATCTTCTGGAACTTAGCAATTCTATAAGTAGGCTTTGTAGGGTGTCTTTTACAGAAGTGTTCCTGCAATCTTGATGCTTTCGTAGTTTCATTTGACAGTACAGTTTTACAAGTAAGACACATGGTGGGTTGCTGGTCTGATGGGAATGGAATGGAACCATATTGACGGTATTTAACATTGTATTGATGCACTTTCTGTAGTTTCTGTTTCTTAGCAGGATTAGAATTCAAGGTTCATGACCTTCATATTCGTACAGATCACACTGTATGTTTTTATCCACCATTACACCAGTAACAGTGCTAAATTAAGATAAAAGAGTAACACAAACTGGGAATACCTGTTGGATGTTGACGATAACAGTGAGTTGACACAGATGGAATGATAGTAGTAGTGCAGAAAGGAATGCTGAAGTGAAGATGATCACAACAGTGAAAATTATGTTGACAAGAATTCAGATTGGAATCTAGAAGTTAGTTGGGATAAAACTGCTGTTCGGGAATCTAACTTGACAATATTCAGGTAAGCACGATTCACCAATCCTGTAAGGTCTCATGATCCCCAAAAATGGTCCTTGACTGCACATATGAAGCAGAGGCTTCACTGAACACCTAAAGAGATGTTCCTAGGGGTCAGCAGGTTCACTGATTGGCTCTATTTCACTCTTTATTTTTGTGCAGCGCTCTACCGTTATGCAACCTCTTCTCCATAGATCTGTGGAGAAAGTTCAGAGGTGTCATTTATGTTTGTACTTAGCAGCTTTTAAATTCCATGAACACACTCCAAATTCTGGGTCAGAGAATACAGAGAGTTAGGAAGGAAGTTGAGAAGCCGGACCTCAAAGGTAATAATCTTGGGATTCCTGCCTGTGCCACATGACAGTGAGTAGAGGAAAAGAATGAGGTGGGGGATAAATGCATGGCTGACGGATTGGAGCAGGCAGCAGGGATTTAGATATCTGGTTCATTGAGACGTCCTTTGGTGCAGGTGTGAACTGTATAAAAAGGACAGTATGCACTTGAATCCCAGGGGGAACAATATCCTGGTGGGAAGGCTTCCTAAGGCTATTGGGGAGAGTTTAAACGAGAACTGCTGGGGCGTGGAAATTGAACCGAAGAGACGGAGGAAAGGGAGGTTTGATCACAAATAAAGAAAGCTTGGAGACAGCACGAAAGGGAGGATAGACAGGTGATAGAGAAGGGACGTGCTTAGTCTGATGGTTTGAGATGTGTACTATTTTAATGCGAGGAGTATCATGCATAGAGTGGATGAGCTTAGAGCGTGGATTAGCACTTGGAGCTATGATGTGGCCATTACAAAGACGTTGATCGTGCAGGGACAGGAATGGCTACGTCAAGTGCCAGGCTTTAGATGTTTCGGAAAGGATAGGGAGGGAGGCAAAAGAGGTGGGGCTGTGGCACTGTTGATCAGAGATAGTGCCACGGCTGCAGAAAAGGACGAAGTTATGGACGGGTTGTCTACGGGGTCTCTGTGGGTGGAAGTTAGGAAGAGAAAGGGGTCATTAACTCTGTTGGGTGTTTTTTATAGACCACTGAAAAGTTACAGGGACATCAAGGAGCAGATAGGGAGACAGATTCTGGAAAGTAGTAATAATCACAGGGTTGTTGTGGTGGGAGATTTTAATTTCACAAATATTGATTGGCATCTCCATAGAGTAAGGGGTTTTGATGAAGTAGAGTTTGTTAGATGTGTTCAGGAAGGTTTCTTGACACAATATGTAGATAAGCCTACAAGAGGAGAGGCTGTACTTGATCTGGTATTGGGAAATGAACCTGGTTAGGTGTCAGTTCTCTCGGTGGAAGAGCATTTTGGAGAAGGTGATCATAATTCTCTCTCATTTATTATAGCATTGAAGAGAGATAGGAACAGAAAAGTTAGGGAAACGTTTAATTAGAGTAAAGGGAAATACAAGGCTATCAGGCAGGAACTTGGAAGCATAAGTTGGAAACAAATGTTCTCAAGGAGGCGTACGGAAGAAATGTGGCAAATGTTCAGGGGATATTTGCATGGGGTTCTGCATAGATACAGTGAATGAAACAGGGAAAGGATGGTCAGGTACAGGAGCCGTGGTGTTGTAAATCTAGTCACGAAGAAAAGAAGAGCTTATGAAAGATTTCCTTTTTAAAGTAATGATAGAGATGTAGAAGATTATAAAGCTAGCCGTAAGGAAATTAAGAATGAAATTAGGAGAGTCAGAAAGGGCCATGAGAAAGCCTTCACAGACAGGATTAAGGAAATCCCCAAGGCATTCTACAGGTATGTGAAGAGCAAGAGGATAGAGTTGAGAGAATAGGACCAATCAATTGTGATAGTGGAAAAGTGTGTATGGAACCAAAGGAAATAGCGGAGGTACTTAATGAATATTTTTCATTGTAGGGATGTCTTGCAGTGGACTGAAAAGCTTGAAAATGTAGATATTGAGGAAGAGGATGCGCTGGAGCTTTTGGAAAGCATCAAGTTGGATATGTCACCGCGACCGGATGAGATGTACCCCAGGCTACTGTGGGAAGCGAGAGAGGCGATTGCTGAGCCTCTGCAATGATCTTTGCATCATCAATGAGGATGGGAGAGATTCCAGAGGTTTGGAGGGTTGCAGATGCTGTTTCCTTGTTCAAGAAAGGTAATAGGGATAGCCCAGGAAATTATAGGTCAGTGACTCTTACTGCAGTGGTTGGTAAGCTGCTGGAGAAAAACATGAGAGGCAAGATTTATGAACATTTGGAGAGGTATAATATGATTAGGAGTAGTCAGCATGGCTTTGTCAAAGGCAAGTCGTGCCTTACGAGCCTGATTGAATTTTTTGAGGATGTGACTAAACACATTGATGAAAGTAGAGTAAATGTAGTGTATATGGATTTTGGCAAGGCATTTGATAAGGTACCCCCTGCAAGGTTTATTCTGAAAGTAAAGAGGCATAGGATCCAATGGGACATTGCTTTGTTGATCCAGTACTGGCTTGCCCACAGAAGACAAAGAGTGGTGGTAGACCGGTCATATTCTGCATGGAGGCTGGTGACCAGTGGTGTGCCTCAGGAATCTGTTCTGGGACCCTTGCTCTTCGTGATTTTATAAATGACTTAGATGAGGAAGTGAGGGGATAGGTTAGTAAATTTACTGATGCCACAAATGTTGGAGTTGTTGTGGATAGTATGGAGGGCTGTCAGAGGTTTCAGCGGGACATTGAGAGGATGAAGAACTGGGCTGAGAAGAGGCAGATGGAGTTCACCCCAGATAAGTGTGAATTGGTTCATTTTGGTAGGTGAGATATGATGGCAGAATGTAGTATTAGTGTTAAGACTCTTGGCAGTTTGAAGGATCAGTGGGATATTGGGGACCGAATCCATAAGACACTCAAAGCAGCTGTGCAGGTTGACTCTGTGGTTAAGAAGGCGTATGGTGTATTGGCCTTCATCAATCGTGGAATTGAATTTAGGAGCTGAGAGGTAATGTTGCAGCTCTATTGGCTCTGGTCAGACCCCACTTTGAGTACTATGCTCAGTTCCGGTAGCCTCACTACAGGAAGGATATTGAAGCCATAGAAAGAGTGCAGAGGAGATTTACAAGGATGTAGTCTGGATTGGGGAGCATGCCTTATGAAAGCAGGTGGAGTGAACTCGGCCTTTTCTCCTTGGAGCAATGGAGGATGAACGGTGACCTGATAGAAGTGTATAAGACAATGAGAGGCATTGATCAGAGGCTTTTTCCCAAGGCTGAAATCGTTGCCCCAAGAGGACACAGGTTTAAGGTGCTAGGGAGTAGGTACAGAGGAGATGTCAGGGGTAAGTTTTTAACTCAGAGTCATGAATGCATGGAATGGGCTGCCGGCAACGGTGGTGGAGGCAGATACAATAGGGTCTTTTAAGATACTTTTGGATAGTTACATGGAACTTAGAAAAATAGAGGGCTATGGGGAAGTCTAGTAATCTCTAAGGTAGGGACATGTTTGGCACAACTTTGTGGGCCAAAGGTTTTCTATGTTTCTATGTAACTTCACTCGGCCCATCACAAAAATATTCCTACAGCCAATGGACTCACTGTCAAAGACTCTTTATCTTGTGTACTAAATATTTATTGGTTATATATGTAAAGGGGGGGGGGGGGTTCTTCTTTTTCTTTGTTACTGCGTATGTTAATCAAAATGGCTTCTTTGTTTTGTTAAAAGTGGGAATGCTTCTTTGTTGCGAGAGAATGCTGGAAGCTTGTTTGGGTTAAAACTTACTGATACCGAGAATAGCATTCCTTTGTAAACCAGTTGGGATTAATGTTGTTCTTTCTTCTGAGTCTGTAAGCTATTGTTGGCGGGCTTTTGGGGAGATAGGCGCGAGGGGGTGAGAGAGAGAGGACGCGATGCTGTAAACTGGGCGAGGAACGGACCCCAAGCGGGGTTCCAAGGCCAGGAGGTACCCCGAGGAGAGGAGACGAAGATAGATGTGCTTGGTTGACCACTTCGGGTGGTCCTGAGCTGCGAGTCGAGGAGTTCGGAGGGGATCGAATGGTGGCCAGAAGACTTCAGTAATTGATCTCCAAAGGTTGTGCACGAAGTGGTTTGGACTTTGATAAGTTTGGCACCTTCTCTTTATTTTCTTTTCCTTCATGTATACTGTATCGTTATTAATCACTTAGTTATAGTAACCTTTATAAATTGTACGCATTCAATCGCATATGGTGTACTGTCTGTTCTTTGGCGAGGCGGGGACATCACACAGCATCCACACAAGCTGATTAGCCAGTTTGGCGGGGCCGAAGGCTGCTCCCCCTAGACGAGAATGAGCTGAGCGAGCCTGAGGTGACACAGGGGGTTACATATATGTATTAATTATTTTTTATTGTTTTTGCACAGTTTGTTGTCTTTTACACATGAGTTGTTAGGGTGCAGTCTTTCATTGATTCTATTCTGTTTCTTGTATTTACTCAAGTGACATAGGCAATAGCAGGGCTTCATTTCCAGATGAGCTCAATGCCTTCTATGCTCATTTGACTACCAAAAAATGGAGGAAACTTTACAAAATACCACAGTCCCTAAAGATCAAATAATTTCAGTTTCTGAGGCCGACATGCGAACATCCTTCAGGAGCAAGGTTGGAAATCTGGTTGAGTGGTGCCAGCAACCTTAAATTCCTCACTGTTATTATTTTGTATAACCTGGCCTGGGCCTAACACGAATGTGCAATTATGAATAAGCAAAGCAGTGCCTCCACTTCTTTGCAGTTTACAAAGATCTGGCATGACATCTAAATCTTCGACAAACTTCCATAGATGTACAGTGCAGAGTGTATTGACTGGCTGCATCACAGACTGGTATGTAAACACCAATGCCCTTGAATGGAAAATCCAACAAAAAGTATTGGATATGGCCCAGTCCATCACAGGTAAGGCCCTCCCCACCACTGAGCACATCGTTACGAAAGATTAATGCAGAAAAGCAGCATCCATCATCTGAGATTCCCACCACCCAGATGTGCTCCCTTCTCACTGCCTTCATCAGGAAAAATGTACAGGAACCTCAGGAGTCACACCACCAGGGTCAGGAACCGTTATTAACCCTCAACCATCAAGCTTCTGAACCAGAGGGGATAACTTCACTCAACTTCACTTGTCACATCACTGAAATGTTCCCATAAACCATGGACTCACTTTCAAGGAACCTTTATCCCATGTTCTCGATATTTATTGCTTATTTATTTATCATTTCTTTCTTTTTGTACTTACATCGCTTTTTATCTTTTGCACCTTGGTTGAATGCTCAAGTTGGTGCAGTCATTGATTCTGTTATGGTTATTATTCTAATATGGAATTATTGAGTATACCTGCTAGAAAATGAATCTCAGAGTTGCACATGGTGATATATATGTACGTTGAACTTTGAGTTGCTATGCGTTTGTAGTTGAACTGATAGGATCAAGGTAGCACAAGCCTTCCTTTAAAAAAATTGTACCCTGCTGGCACAAGAATGCTTCCTTCAGGTCTCAGTTGCGTGTACTTACAAATGTCTCCTTAAATATATATTTATGTCTGTGGACACTTCACGAGAGCAAAGTTCATTGTGTTTAGGCATCCTTGTCAGCCACCTACATGTAATCTTTAAATCACATGATATTATAGCATTACCAACTTCCAACATGTAATTTCAAATAAATATTGTTTTCCATAATACACGCAACAGTCAAACATAGAGTAGAAGAAAAGTATGAGGAGACATTAGGACAGCGATCTGAAATCTTTATCAAAGCATTGTGCACATTGGAATAACCATAAAGGTAGTCTTGATGATTATTCTAAACACCAAAGAATAAGAAACTGAAGGAAGTGAATTTCAAATGCAGAATAAGCAGTAGATCTAAGACCATGTACTGATATTTCTGTGCAAAATCATGTATCAGAACCAGGGCTTATTTATCAAACTATTTTATGTGTTTAGCAATAAATTTTAAACTCTCTCTGCTCCTATTCTTTGTATGCATTTGCAGTTAGTCATGGGTGTGTTTTCAGAATTGGAAGCAGAATCATATTTAATATCACCGGCATATGCTGTGAAATTTGTTAACTTTACCACAGCAGTGCAATGAAATACATGATAAATAAATATATAGGGAAAAAAACCGAGTTACATTAACGATATAAAGTAAGTAGTGTAAAATAACAGAAATAAAAAGGTAGCGAGGTAGTGCTTAGGGTAGCAAAGATCGTTTCGTGGCCCGCGACGAACCTGTCTCAAGGACTCCTCCTCGGCAGTTTCCTCCTCCGCCTCGGTGACACAAGCCGGGGCTTGCGGTGCTGGAACACCTTGGGGGCCTTGCTGCCGAAGGCGCTGCGGCGTCAACGCCTTTGCGAAGGCGTGGAGGGCAAGCTCCTCGTGGGCCACGGGAGGGAAACGGGTGTGGCCATGCCGAGTGCAGTGGCGGAGATCTGCTGCAACCCATTCAGTCTCATAGAGACGGGGGAGGTGATCATCACACACCACAGTTACAGTTAGAGTGACTCACAAATACACAAGAGAATAACTGTAGAGCCCAAGCTACAATGTAACAATAACTGAACTGGAACGCCCACTATAATCGCACAAAAATATTTTTACACAAGAGCAATCAACAGTGCTGATAACTAGAAACGCAGTGGAGGTGTGACGACCACGCTCCACAAAGCTTCACAATATATTTCCGCTTGCCTCAGTCCAAAAATCAAACGGCAAGCATATTCTGTCAGCTAGAGATACCAGAACGAATCCCAAAATTGGATTGTTTATCGGTGCAAAACACGGTAAGCAAATTCATTTAACCATTTTCAAGGTAACGTGCTGATATGTTTCTGAAAAAAAATCTATTTTTAACGTTGATTATCGATGTTTTTTCTAGATTTTACACGATGTCAGTATCAATTGAAGAAATAATTAAATCTGTTGACTCCACCATCTGTGTGGGGATTGAAATCTCCAACAAAAGCTCGCGTAATATATTAACTGAACCTGCGTAAGTAAACTTATATGTAATTCTTTCTTTAGTTTGCAGTAGAGAAGTTCAAAGTATTTTATTCAATTAAATACTTTTGATGAAGTATTGTGATTAAACCTAGAACTATCATTCTTTGTCCAAGGAAGATTAAAAGAGAATTTGCCGCAATACCATCCCCTATGGCTACGTGTCCAGCTTCATTTCAAAACTGCTTTGGAATATTTCACTTTATTGAGGGCATTTCCACTTTTAAATACAAGGAATTTTAGCTTGCGTGGGTTTATGTCAGATATGTGAAGATGTGATTTATCTACATATAAAGGACGAAGCGATGTGATATCTAAAGAATGGTTAGAAATGGTGCGCCTCACAAGATCATAATTCGGTTGTGATTGGTCTCTTGCAGGATCTACGAATACAGTGGCCAAGTATACAGTCCGCCTCCCCCCACCATTGACCCGAAAGAGAAAGGAGTGTGCATCTTCATCAAAACTCCATACACAGCCCGCGGTGTTGTCATAGTGCTGAGCTACAATTTTGGTAACACCCAGATCTCCCTGCTGGTTTCCAACCCTTACGACTACAACTTGTATAGCATTGAGTATGCTGTGTATGTCCCCGACGCACCCACTCCGACTGACGACAAGTTGTATAAGAAGATGTACAACGAACTAACGGGATCGGCTTCCTTCACCAAGACAGCGCTGGGAAAGGGTAACCCATCTCTGAACATCACAGCACGTGGCATATCTATTTCAGCCACAATGTCTAATGTGGCGAAAGCGATTCTCAAAATAGATATCAGAGATGCTTAAGTTAACTCTCTGTGAAAGCTGTTACAGTCAGTGACGGTTACAAAATGAACCCACTTTACCAGTGTTAACAGTAATTTCATCCGATCACCCCACCTTTCATATCATCTTTAATCTTTTTGTTATAGTTTCTCATTTCTTTCTTCAATGTAATGTACTAACATGACTACAGTGGCTAAAGCCAAAAATTAATTCCATTTTCTATTAACTCAATGCTTGAAAAGTAAATATTTTAACTTCTTCTGCTATGAAGTACAGTTTAAATTTTACATAAAATTAAATTTCCAACAACAATAAAGCTATAATCTATCAACTGTACTGCATGTTTTTTTTTAAATTGCTTACTGGTTTATAAATAATTCACAGAAAGAATTTATTAATACCACACCGATGAAACCATTCAGCTCACACAAAAGAGAATATACTATGTGGTAAGAATAAATGATTAATTTTAAGTGAATTAATTTTTGTGTATTTTATGTAGCAATAACAGGCACTGAACTGTAATACAAAGTCCAAGAGTTGCGTTGCTCTTAACTGGAGCTATATTTTAATGTTATTCCATTGAAGATAGAAGTGGGAAATGTTGTAGATCTGCTTTGGAATTGCGCACGGTTTAGATGCATGTCGAAGTAATGTTGCAAGGACGTGCTGGGGATGCACCCGAGAGCAGGACACAGGAGTGGAGACAGAGTCGTAAGGCGTTAGCACTGTCGCGAACGTGGAACAGGGATCCAGGAGAATTTTTAGAATTTTGAATTTCCAGACGGGACCATGACAACCCTCCCCTCAACGGGAGCCTCCAGGCGATCCTCCATTCTTGTCCGGATGGTGCCGATGGAATTCCTGGATGAGGGAAAGGTCCAAAATGAATGAGCGGTTCATTGCAGGCTCCTGCCCGCCGGCGCACATCCAGAAGCCGCCGGATGGTGTATGCAGGATGGTTGTCGATGATTCAGGCGGTTTGGGGGGGGGGGGTGTTCGGTCGGTGTCACAAGGGGCTGACGGAATCGGATTTTATTTGGGGAAACGTGAAATGGTAGGGTGGATATGCATAGACTTGGGTAGTTTAAGTCGGATGCTGTGGGGTTGATGATACTTTAGACCACGAAAGGTCCCAGGAAGCGAGGGGCAAGTTTCTTAGGCTCGTTTCTGAGACGGATGTCCTTGGACAAGAGCCACACCTTCTGTCCAGGTCGATAATCAGGTGCCGGAGTCCGATGGCAATTGGCAATCCTCCGGTTGCGTTCGACTGATCTGAGTAAGGCCGTACGTGTGTCCTCCCAAACCTTGCGACACCGATCGATAGGGGCCTGAACAGACCGCACCGCAATCTTCTCTTCTTGAACGAAAACAGCGGGGTTGGTACCCAAGGGAGCATTCAAAAGGAGATCTTTCGGTGGCAGTACTAATCAGAGAGTTGTGGGCGTTCTCTACCCACGCGAGGTGGTCGCTCCAGGTAGACGGGTTGTTGGTTGTTATGCAACGTAGCGCCGCCTCCAAATCCTGGATGACCCGTTCGATTTGCTGGTTCGTCTGAGGATGAAAGCCGGATGACAGGCTCATGGAGGCACCCAGAGCGTGGCAAAAGGACTTCCATACCTGCGAAACGAATTGAGGACACTGATCGGAGATCCATATCCGCAAGTATTCCATGGAGGCGGCCGACGTGGCGGACAAGAAGGTCTGCGGTCTCTTGTGCCGAAGGGAGGGCTTCAAAATGCACCGTCTTGGAGAAGCGGTCTACCACGGTGGGTACGGTGGTGTTTCCGTGAGAAGGGGGTAGGCCGGTGACGAAATCTAGGGCGATGTGCGACCAAGGACGACTAGGGACAGGTAGGGGACGAAGTAATTCAGCAGGTGGCCGGTGGGAGCCTTTTCCGCAGGCACAGACTGAACATGCCGAGACATAGTAACGGTTATCCGCATCCATGGAAGGCCACCGAAAGTGTCTTTTCAGGAGACACAATGTCTGATCACTCCCGTGTGGCAGGCGAACCGAGACAGGTGCCCCCACTGGAGAAGTTAAGACCTGACAGAATCGGGCACAAACATGCGATTGGCGGGTCTGTTGCCGGGATAAGGGTCATCCCGTTCGGCCTCTTTTAGAATAGACTCGATTTCGCAAGTGAGGGCTGCCACCACACAGGATGGTGGGAGGATGGTTTCCGGGCTGGAAACGCCCTCCTTGGAATTGTACTGGCGGGAGAACGCGTCAGGTTTCCTGCTCTTGGACCCCGGACGGTAGATGAGAGTAAACTTGAATCGTCCAAAAAACAATGCCCAACGGGCTTGTCGGGAGTTCAAGCGTTTGGCGGTCTGGATATATCCAAGGTTCTTATGATCAGTCCACATAATAAACGGGTGTTCTGCCCCCTCCAGCCAGTGCCTCCATTCCCCAACGACAGCTTGACCACCAGTGCTCACAGTTCCCCATGTCGTTAATTTCGTTCAGCGGGGGACACCCGTCGAGAAAAGAAGACACAGGGATGAAGCTTCCGGTCTGGACTTGATCGTTGGGACAGAACTGCTCCCACCCCGGAGTCAGAGGCGTCATCCTCTACAATGAATTGACGGAAGGGGTCCGGTTGGACCAGGATGGGTGTGGTCGTGAAACGCTTCTTCAGGTCAGTGAATACCGAATCAGCCTCGGTGTCCCAACAACAAGGTGTTGTAAGCGAGGTAAGTCGAGTAAGGGGCGCCGCCACCCGACTGTAATCACTGATAAATCGGCGATATAAGTTAGGAAACCCCAGGAATCGCTGAACTTGCTTGCGGGTCGTGGGCCTGGGCCATTTTTCCACCGCCCTGATCTCCTCGGGATCTGCCCTCTCTTGCCCGCTCTCGATGATGTAGCCCAGGAAGCTGACCGAGGGGACGTGGAATTCACAATTTTCCGCCTTTACAAATAACTTGTTCTCCCATAGTTTCTGTAGGACTTAACGGACATGCTGAATGTGTTTCTGGAGGCTGCTGGAGAATATCAAGATGTCATCTAGGTAAACGAATACAAAGCGGTTAATAAAGTCCCTCGGAACATCATTGATTAGGGCTTTAAAAACGGCGGGGTTATTGGTGAGGTCAAACGACATGACAAAGTATTGGAAGTGGCCTAATGGTGTATTAAATGCCGTCTCCCTCCCTTATCCTGACTAGATGGCAAGCGCTACGAAGGTCCAACTTCGAGATGATGGTGGCTCCGTGAAGTGGTTCAAATGCCGAGTTAATGAGGGCAGTGGGTACTTATTTTTAACGGTTATGTTGTTTAGGCCTCGGTAATGGATACAAGGACGAAGCGACCCATCCTTTTTCTCTTCAAAGAAACCGGCACCCACCGGGAGGATGAGGGTCGAATAACGCCCATCGCGAGGGACTCACGAATGTATTTCTCCATGGCCTCTCTCTCAGGTCAGGACAAGTTATACAGGCGACTGGTGGGTAACGAGGCCCAGGGTAAAAGGTCAATAGCGCAATCATACGGGTGGTGCGGAGGCAGGGAAAGATCCCGTTGTTCGCTGAGTACCTGTCCCAGGTCGTGGTATTCTGCGGGAACTCTGGACAAGTCTAGGGGTTCCAAGACAGGCGAAGTCGCGGTAGCTGCAGACAGTTGGCGTGGCAAAATAGGCTCCAGCTGGCTATCCTCCCGGTAGACCAGTCGATGTGGGGGTTGTGGGGGTTCAACTAGGGGTATCCTAGAACTATAAGGGCTTGAGTAGAATGGATGAGATTAAATCGTACATTCTTTCGATGGCTCCGGACTGAATCAAGGTCAGGGGTGGCATACAGTGGGTGACCCGAGCCAGAAGTTTTCCGTCCAGCGCCCGGGCCTCAAGAGGGGTACTGAACGGTTCCCGAGGTATTCCGACCCAGGAGGCTATGTCCTCATCCAGCAGATTTCCCTGGGCACCGGATTCCACCAAGGCGGATAGACACAGGGACTGCTGTTCATAGTTCACAATAGCCGGGATCTGCATCTGGGTTTGGGGAACTGAAGGGAGTGTCGTCTGATTTACCAGATGGTAAGGTGGGTCGTGGGATGACCGGAGGAGCGGAGCGACTGGTCTTTTCTCTCAGACGCTCTCGAAGTCGATTATCTACCCTGGTGGCTTGAGAGACCAAAGAGTCCAGGCTGTTCGCGTCATCCCTTGCCGCTAATTCATCTTTTATCTTGTCAGAGAGACCCCGTCGATACGCTTCCCGTAGTGCCTCGTCATTCCACCCAGAGTCGGCTACTAATGTCCGGGACTGTATGGAGTATTTCGCTACGCTTCGCGAGCTCTGACAGAGAGTCAGCAGTAGCCTAGCAGCGTCCTTCCCGAGAATGGGCTGTTTAGAAACTTTCCTCATTTCGGAGACGGAGGAGGAGAAGGAGGAACAGACCTCTGGTCGGTTGTCCCAGATCGCAGTTGCCCATGATAAGGCATCCCCTCGTAACAGCTCCATGATGTACGCAATTTTTGATCTGTCCGAGCTGTACGTACGTGGCTGTTTCTCAGAAACCAGAGAGCATTATAGTAAGAAAACCCGGCACTTCCCTAGGTCCCCAGCGTAGGGTTCTGTTTCGGGTACGTATGGCTCTCGAGGTGATGGTGTTGCCGAGCCAAGGGGCGTAGCAACCCAGGCTGTGCGGTTTGATCAGACTGAGTTCTTGGAAAGGACGGAGTAAGGGGAGCGGATATCCGGTCAATCTGCTCATTGACCTTCTTTACATCCTCGGAGAGGGCACTGAGATCTTTCATGACCTCTCTGAGCAGTTGACCACGTAGGGAGCCCTGGCTGACGAGTGCCTGTTGGACAGGCTCCGTGTCCACTGGGTTCATTCTTGGCCAGTTCGTTCTGTTGCAAGGACATGGCTGGGTACGAACCAGAGTGCAGGACACAGGCGCGGAGACAAACTCAGAGGCGTCAGCACTGTCGCTAACGTGGAACAGGTATCCAGGAGAGTCTTTAGACGGAAACAAGATTTACGTAGAATATCTAGGAAATGATGCGGAGCTCAGAACTGCCAGTCCCAAGGAATCAGGAAACGAGGTTTACACACACTGGTGTCGACCAACGAACTGGCAAAGCATGGCTATGTTGCCCGAGTTGTATGCTATGTTAACTAATGGGAACCAGGTGTGCTGTAATTAATGGGACTAGCAATTATTGGGAATCAGCCGACAGGAATTAAGGCACAATCAATGAGATAATAGAAAGATGGGGAATTTCCAGACGGGACCATGACAAGTAACTGTCATTAATGATAATTAAATGACTGGGCCCAGAACACACGCGCTCCTTTGACTCACACATACATTTTTATTTTATTTGTGCACCCCTATTGCTCTGAAGTCTAAACAAAAAATCTGCCATTTTATACAGATTTAGCTTATCAGTTATAGATATTGATTATTGTAAATTATATATCTTTGAATTCCTTACTCGCAAGTTCAATCGCTATTCACAATAAACGTGGTGAAGTCAATCGAAACTTCGAGCAGACAGCTGATGATATTTTGAAGTCAGTAAAGATAATTGGGCCTTAGTTGTTGGGTAAGATTCACATCCTTCTATTATTCCTATCTCATCTGTTTCCAGCACCCCTTAAATGTGTAAGGGGATGGGAAGGGGATGGCAGAACTTTCTGGAAAAGGCTCACTACAGAAGCCTCACTTGTCTGGCTTGAGTAAATACTGCCACAGTAGCTCTCCTCTGTAATGAAGCAGTGATGTTTCAAGCGTTCTCACTTACAGATGCAGCAGGTTATTGTTGTCTTTACTGCAACTTCCACACATAGTCAGAAAACTAATTCAATAAAATGAGATTATTTTCTCATTTTAAAAATCTTTTTATTAATTATTATTGACGATTAACAAAAAGGATACATTTAGTCAATATGTCATTATATACAATAAAGAATGAAATTAGCAAATAACTGATTAACAAAGCTAATATATCAATAATACGAGAAAATAAAGTGTTAAGAATATTTTTGAAAGATAAAGGGAAAAAAAGAACCCCTACTGACTAAAAAAACGCTACTAACTGAAAAAAAAACAAAAAAAACATTGGGTGCACAACCCCGGAGCTCTACATAATACAAGCTCCATAAAAAGATCATCAATCCGCCAACTCAAATCCACTTTAAAAATTGGAAGGAAACCATATTAATTAACTCAAATCAAATGATAGTAGCGGATGAATGAACCCCACCTTTTCTCAAAATCAAATCGAGAATCGAAAGCTTGACATCTGATTTTCTCCAAAGTAAGACATAGCATCACCCAAGTTAACCATTGCATCAAAGTAGGAGCAGGAGCATCTGTCCATTTCAACAAAATAACCCTTCTGGCCAATATCATGAATATATTGAGGGACTATACAAAACTGTCAATTTATTAGGTTGCAAATTAATTTTTAAATCTTTAGAAATTGTACAGTAAATAGACATCCAAAAATGTTTCAGTTCAGAACATGACCAAAGCATATGTGTCAATGTAGCTGTCTCGGTTTTACATCAGTCACACTGACTACCAACATTAGAAAACATTTTAGACGGTCTCTCCTTTGTCAAATAGTAACAATGTACAATTTTAAATTGAATTGGAGAGTAATTGGAACAGATCTTAGAAGAGTTAACCAACTTCAAAATCGGCAACCAATCTTGTTATTAGGGTCATGTTAACCTCTCTCCCCCCATCTTGCTTAATCTTAAGTGAAGGATAATTGTGATAACAATAATTATAATTATTGTAATTACAATAATTTATTGTAACAATGAATTATAAATATTCCCAATAAAACCCTTTACTAAAGGATTCATTTTTAAAATAATATCTAACAGGTCAGATTCTTGTATATATGGAAAATTACTTAAGTAGTTTTTGTAAGAAGTGTCTGACCTAAAGATATTGCAGGAAATGTGAATATGAGAGAGAGTATTTAGCTACTAATTTCTCAAAAGACATCAATCGGCTATCCTGAAAGAGATCCATAAAGGAATAAACCCCTTTATTCCTCCAAAAATGAAAGGTAGGATCACTTAATAAAGGTTTTAAATAAATTCGATAAATTGCACTAAAAAGTTTAATTTTTTTTTAAGATTAAGGAAGTTACGAAACTGGAACTAAATTCGTAATCACTGCTTAATCACAGGATATAAATTTAAATTAGTAGTTTTGGCTAGTTGTTCAGGTAAAGAAGTTGCTAGTTATGAGGTTAAGTGAAACTGTTTCACAGCATTCAATTCCAAATCATCCCAAGGCGGTCGTTCATCTCTATTAGCCCAATAGAACCAAAAACACATATAACGTATATTGACAGCCCAATAATACATTCTTAAATTAGGCAAAGCAAAATCTCCATCATTTTTTAATTTTTGTAAATGATATTTACCAATTCTTAATCTTTTATTATTCCAAACAAAACATGAAATAATAGAGTCAACCTGATCGAAAAACATCTTAGTTTAAAAAAACTAGGGATATTTTGAAATACATAAAGAAAAGTTGGTAAAATCATCATTTTAACGGCATGAATTCGACCGACTAACGAAAGTGTAAGTAGATTCCATCGACAAAATAATTGCTTCTTAAAACCCACTAAAGGAACCAAAATAAGCAAGGTCTTCATATGAGAAGACTCCGCCTGCTGTCTAATGGAGTGACACATAGATCGGTGTGGCTGCAATTAATTCTTCCTTTTCCCCCAGTTTAAACTTTGAATTTTTAACGTTTGTTTGTCGGATCTTAGAGGGGATTAGTTGTTACTATGTCACAATCTTTAAGCAGCGGAAAGCAGCTTCCTGAATCCAGCAATGGAAAGGGGGGAAAGTCGAAGGAAATACCAGCTTGGGCAGAACGTCCGGAAAATTCGCTGATGGGTCTCAATAAGAAGATAGACAACAACACGGTTAAACTTGATGCTACCTCTTCTGAGATGAAGCCGTTACGGGAGAGTTTTCAATTTGTGCAGGAAAATATTATTTCCCTGAATTCTGAACTTAAAGAAACGAAGCTGCAAATCGTGGAAAGTTCAGCTCGTTTGGAAAAGTCCCAAAGTAAGATTATCGAGTTGGAAGGAAGATCTCGTCGGAATAATATTCCAACTGTTGGATTAAAGGAAGGATCTGTGTCAAGAGGGGCCGGATGGACCCATACGCAGGACGCAGGCACTGAAGTACTAGGGCGAGGATAGGGTGGGGATGCCATTGCACTTAAGGGTAGCTGGGGTTCAGGCAGATAGAGTTCTGGCAGACGGAGCGGAGCGACTCCCGAAGTCCAGGTTCAGGTAGACAGGCTCCCAGGATTCAGGCAGGCAGGCAGGCAGGCAGACAAGTCCCCAGGGTTCGGGCAGACAGGTAAACAAGTCCCCGGGGTTCGGGCAGACAGGTAAACAAGTCCCCGGGGTTCGGGCAGACAGGTAGGAGGGGGAAGAACCCCCGCCGGGCCACGTCCCATAGGCCGGAGCCGCCCGACGGAGGCAAGGGATAGGAGCAGGCAGAACCCCCGCCGGGCCACGGCCCATCGGCCGGAGCCGCCCGACAGAGGGAAGGGATAGGAGCCGGCAGAACCACTGCCGGGCCGAGGCAGGTCGGCCAGACGTGCCCGACAGAGCAAGGGGTAGGAACGGGCATAGATCCAGGTCGACCAACACAATAGTCATAATAACGGGAAATTCGGAAACGCCCGGCAGACAGCGCGACCGCGCGAACAAAACAAACGAGCGGAAAAGCGGGACCAGCGCATGGGAAGAAAAGTGGGGGAGCGGACCAACCTGGCAGTGCTGGCACGGGGCAATGAAGCATGATGAAGAGAAGATCTGAGCCCGGGCGAAATCACAGAATGCAAAGCAGAGCTCGGAGCCGGCGGAGAAACGGGAAACAGAACAAAACGACCACCCGTCTGGTCCCAGTCCCAAGGCCCCTTATAAACACCTGCAGCTCAATGAGTTACAGGTGTGTCTCCGTGAACCAGGAGGGTCCTAACTAGATCACGGGTGACGGGAGGGACAACTGCAGGACCCGGAGTCCGTAGCCCCCGGACCGGAACAAAACCCGGAACGCGGTTCCGGATCGGACCCTGACAATCTGAGACTGGAGATTTATTAGACTATTTCACGAACCTGTTTCAATCTCTGTTTCCGGAAATTTTACCTTAACCTCCCGATATCGAAAGAGCACATCGAATTTTTACTTCGGAATCTCGGAACTCGGATAAACCGAGTTTTGGTTTTCTTTCTTCATTTTAAAGTTAAAGACCAAATCGTAAAATATGCAAGGAAACAAAGAGTTTTTAAATTTAAAGGTTCCAAGGTTCGTTTTTATGAAGTCTATCCACGGGAAATTATGGAACATCAGTCTAAATTCGTTCCAACCATGAAGATAGCCTATGATGAGGGATTACTCCCATCACTTCAATATCCAGGCCGATTTTCCAAAGATTCGACTGCACTTGTTTTTCTGGACCCCAAAGAGGCATTGGACTATGTTAACTCTATTCCGGTTGTAGCCGAGCTTTGAATGGTTTTAGGTCTGCTGAATAATTGTTCTTTCGGAAAGAAGATAAGCTCTGAATATTTCTGATTTGCTTAACATGCCCTTTGATCGATCGACCATTTAAAGATGATGCAAACTTGTCGATGTGAATGATGAATGACCTTTCTGAAATCTGCTTGGTCTACTGAGCGAATTAAGACAACGGGCGGATTGTTTGATTATTTGTTTTTATCCTCCTTTTTTCATTAATTAAGTGATAGTTTCCATAGTTCATAAGGTTTTTTTCTTATATATATAGTTGGGAGTGCTTAGTCGATAGATAATTCGTTTTTTTTAAAAAAAAACATTTTTTCATTGGGCGTGTCAGTTAAATGGAAAACGGTGCTGATTTTTCTTCATTAGATATTACATAGGTATTTTTCTCCTTTGTTTAATTTTATTGTTTTGGCGTCCTCGGAGATTGTTTTTGCATTCCCCAGCTGCTTTTAAGGATTAAGTATAAATATTTCTTTCTCTGAAATTTTAAGTTGGATATGGGGAGCGAGATGTTGTAGAGAAAAACTGAAAAATGCTGGCCTTTCGGCCCATGTTGTTTACCTTTCAATCTACTAATCAATTGCTTTTGTCCTGTAGAGAATTCTATTTGTCTTTTACTATGAGCCTATTTAGGAGTTTCTTGAATGTCTTTGTTGTGCCTGTCTCTATGACTACTTATGGCAGATCTTACCATGTACCCATTAGTCTATGAAAAAACATCTCTGAGATCCCTATACTTCCTTCTGATCACCGTAACATTGTGCCCTCTTGTATTAACCATTTTGGCTGAGAATATGTTCCATGTTTTAATGATTACCCAGCCTCACCAGTGTCCATTGTTTCAGCACAATAATACGCTGTAAAGTAATGGAAGGCATTAAAGCAAATTGATATTTAAATTGCATATATATCAGTCAGAAGTAACGCCTGTAAGTGGGCAGAGGAACCAGTTAACATGACTTGATATGGTGGTGTGCTGCTTTGTAGTGTTCGGCTTTTTATAATCAGCAAAATATTTTTTCCTTTGCGGGGTTTTTTCTATTTTAGAGCCGTATGTTGCCGTTTTTTTTTGTAACTGGGGGAGGAATTAAGGAAAGCTTTTTAAAACCACTATTATAAAATAGACATCTTGCGGACTTTTTTTACTCTATGCAGAGGCATTTCGGGCTTTTTTTGCTGAATTTCGGACTTTTTGGGGTGGTGGGAGGATCGGGGTTAGTTTTGATTTATAGGATTAATTGTAAGATTAATTTTAGTTTTCGTTTTTGTATTTTTTCACATTACAAAGTTCCAGAGCATGCATATTTTGTATATGGTTATATTTATCACCGCCAGTTTTGATTAGCCAGCGCTGGTATGTGTGTATCTATGTGTTAAATAAAATATTTTATGGCAATTAAACAGATAAATGTTATAAGTTGGAATGTACGTGGTTGGAATCATCTTATTAAGGGAAAAAAGACTTTTAAGTTTCCGGTGACGTCATCGTCGAGAATGGCAGCTTAAGTCACTGGCCCCTCCGGAAAAACGCGTATTAAGCCCCACTAACCCGTCCAATATAATATTTTTCGAAAAATAATTGAACTGAAAAGAGGGCAAGAATGGGGAGAAGAAATTGAAATAAAAAAAGCGACACTGCGGAGCCTGCGATCGAGAGGAGTGCAGCTGGCGGCTCTCCGACCCGACCACGTGCTAGCGAGGCGGCCGCCGGGCCTCGTTCAGTCGAAGCGGCGAATGTCTTCGAAATCCTGAAAGAAATAATGGAGGTCCAGAAAGATATAAAGCAACAGCTCCGTGATATTAAGGCAGAGCTCGCCAGCGTTAATCAAAAAATAGCGGTGGCAGGGACTCGCATTGAGAAAGTGGAAGATCGCGTTCAAAACGTGGAGCGGATACGAAGCAAGACAATAAAAATAATACATCACCAAGAAGATAAACTGCTTGACCTGGAGAGAAGATCACGGTGGAAAAATATCAGAATCTACAATGTTCTCGAAGGAGCGGAGTCTCTGACGGAGTTTGCCGGAAAGTTACTGCGGCACGCAGTGGATCTTCTCCCCGCTATGGAGCTGGTAGTCGAAAGAGCCCACCGCGCGCTCGTCCCGAAACCTACCCAGGATAGAAAGCCACGCTCGATAATAATTAAATTCCTTCGGTACAACACCAAGGTGGAGATTCTACGAAGGGCCTGGGCTAAGAAGAGAGTGTATTTCGATGATAAATTTACATATTTCGACCAAGATTACCCCCCCCCCCGCGGTCCTCCAGAAATGCAAAGAATACTCCGAGTAAAACGAGTATTAAAGCAAAATAAGATTAGATTTCAAACTCCGTACCCTGCTAAACTTCGAGTGTTTTATGACAACGGGACGCTGTTGTACCAGACAGTGAAAGAGGCGTGATGAATTGTCCTGCTCGGCTTGGGAATTAGTGCGAGAAACGAGAAGGCAGGAGACGGGAGGAGGCCGAGAGTAACATATCAGGAAGAGACCGGGAGTTTCCCAAAGACAGTCCTCGTCCCCTTCAGAAGAGCCATAAGGTTTGGCTAACTTTTAAAATGTTGAGAAGCTAAACAGAAGCAAAAGTACACGGTGATATACCTATCTCGAGAAATACTTATTATAATGTGGATTTTATATTACTTTATATTACTTAGTTGTTATTCTTCACTCGCTCACTTACTCCTTTTTTCCCCACCAAAATGAGAATATATATATATATGTGTGTGTGTGTGTGTGTGTGTGTGTGTGTGTGTGTGTGTGTGCACATATATGTGCATGTGTGTGTATATATATATATATGTATGCATATATATATTTGTGTATGTGTGTGTGTGTGTGTGTATAGAAAGATAGATAGATAGATAGATAGATAGATAGGAAGAGAACACAGGGAAATCTTTTCTGTGTAATGGATTTGTTCACTGACTTTTATGAACACTGCAATGGGGATCTCAACTCACAAGTAGGAGGGCTTAACCCCACAGCTAGACATTTCCTCTAGCTCAATGCAGGGTCATCTACTAGAGACCTCAGCCTTGGAATCACACGTTTGCTGCCATTTTTGTTATTATTTGAGTTTCTTGGTTCTTATTTGTTCAGGGAGTAGATCGATTAAGTTTTATTCTAATTTCAATGATACATTGACAGATAAATGCAGATGGCTAAGGACAAGGTAAAAATCATTTATTTTAATGTAAATGGGCTATTACATCCAATCAAACGTAAGAGAATTTTATCCAAAATGAAAAAAGAACCAGCCCATGTAGTATATTTACAGGACACTCATTTAAGTGACAATGAGCATAAAAAACTAGAGAATGGGCTTCACTAATCTGTTTTTCTCCTCATATAAATCAGGGCATAGGAGAGGAGTTGCTATTCTTATCTTAAGTAAGCTAAATTTTGAAAAATATTTGAAATGGGAAATAAAGAAGGCAGATATATTCTGATAAGGGGGAATGTAGATGGCAATTCTGTTATTCTATTGAACATATATGCACCGCCGGGAAGTGATATTGGTTTCTTTCAGAAAATTACTGATATTATGGTAATGGAAACAGAAGGACTCCTGATATGTGGGGAAGACTTAAATTTACAATTACAACCAAACTTAGACTCTTCCAATAGAAAACCCTATGAAACAAAATCTTTACATAAGAAAGTTAATACACTTTTTGAGGATGTTGGTTTAATTGATATATGGAGGGACCTTTTCCCTGACAGAAGGGATTACACTCATTATTCTGCTCCACATTCTGTATATACAAGAATAGACTATTTCATAACATTTGGAAAAGATTAAGACAAAATAAACACCTGTGGAATTGGGACAATAGTTGTAAGTGACCATGCACCTATATATTTATCTGTTGATTTTGATCTACAACCAAAGAATACTATTTGGAAACTAAATTCAAGTCTACTCAATGATCCGTACTTCAAGGAACAAATTAAAAAAAGAAATTGGTCTCTACTTAGAATTTAATCTTAATGGAGAGGTTTCACCTTCCATTTTATGGGATACTCTGAAGGGGGTCTTAAGATGGAAAATTATAGCGATATCTTCATATAAGAAAAAAAATAAGGAATAAAACATTAGAGAAATTACAAAATAGGCTGAAGGAACTAGAGAAAAACACAAATTGAATTTGGCACACGATACATTAGGGGAAATTACAAGAATTAGGAATGATATAAATAATTTGGCTACGTAAGAAATCAGGAAAAACGTAATGTTTCTGAAACAGACATTATGAAAGTGGATCCAAATCTATGAAAGTACTGGCGTGGAAACTGAAAAAAAAAAGATAGCAGAAAATACAATTCATAGAATTGGGGACCCAAGAATGAAAATGATAAAAAATAAGCTAAGTAAAATTCAAGAAGCTTTTGAAGTGCTTTACTAAACGCTCTGTTCCAAAGTTCCAGGGGGAAGCATAACCCAAATTGACACCATCTTGAATTCTCTAGAGTTACCCACTTTAAGATAGATAGATAGATAGATAGATAGATAGATAGATAGATAGATAGATAGATAGATAGATAGATAGATAGATAGATAGATAGATAGATAGATAGATAGATACTTTATTCATCCCCATGGGGAAATTCAACATTTTTCCCCAATGTCCCATACACTTGTTGTAGCAAAACTAATTACATACAATACTTAACTCAGTAAAAATATGATATGCATCTAAATCACTCTCTCAAAAAGCATTAATAATAGCTTTTAAAAAGTTCTTAAGTAGTTTACTTAAATACAATGAGTCCTAACCCCGGCACTTTAACATATCTTACTCCTGGTGGTTGAATTGTAAAGCCGAATGGCATTGGGGAGTATTGATCTCTTCATCCTGTCTGAGGAGCATTGCATCGATAGCAACCTGTCGCTGAAACTGCTTCTCTGTCTCTGGATGGTGCTATGTAGAGGATGTTCAGGGTTTTCCATAATTGACGGTAGCCTACTCAGCGCCCTTCGCTCTGCTACCGATGTTATACTCTCCAGTACTTTTCCCACGACAGAGCCCGCCTTCCTTACCAGCTTATTAAGACGTGAGGCGTCCCTCTTCTTAATGCTGCCTCCCCAACACGCCACCACAAAGAAGAGGGTGCTCTCCACAACTGACCTATAGAACATCTTCAGCATCTCACTACAGACATTGAATGACGCCAACCTTCTAAGGAAGTACAGTCGACTCTGTGCCTTCCTGCACAAGGCATCTGTGTTGGTAGTCCAGTCTAGCTTCTCGTCTAACTGTACTCCCAGATACTTGTAGGTCTTGACCTGCTCCACACATTCTCCATTAATGATCACTGGCTCCATATGAGGCCTAGATCTCCTAAAGTCCACCATCATCTCCTTGGTCTTGGTGATATTGAGACGCAGGTAGTTTGAGTTGCACCATATCACAAAGTCCTGTATCAGTTTCCTATACTCTTCCTCCTGTCCATTCCTGACACACCCCACTATGGCCGTGTCATCAGCGAACTTCTGCACATGGCAGGACACCGAGTTGTATTGGAAGTCTGATGTGTACAGGGTGAACAGGACCGGAGAGAGCACGGTCCCCTGCGGCGCTCCTGTGCTGCTGACCACCGTGTCAGACCTACAGTCTCCCAACCGCACATACTGAGGTCTATCTGTCAAGTAGTCCACTATCCAATCCACCATGTGAGAGTCTACTCCCATCTCCGTTAGTTTGTGCCTTAAGATCTTGGGCTGGATGGTGTTAAAGGCACTAGAGAAGTCCAGGAATGTTATCCTCACAGCACCACTGACCCCATCTAGGTGAGAGAGGGATTTGTGCAGCAAATGCGTGATAGCATCCTCCACTCCCACCTTCTCCTTATACGCAAACTGAAGAGGATCCCGGGCGTGCCTGGTTTGTGGCCTCAGATTCTGTATTATCAGCCGCTCCATGGTCTTCATCACGTGCGATGTCAAGGCAACAGGTCTGAAGTCATTCAACTCCTTTGGTTGTGGTTTCTTCGGTACCGGGACAATACAGGATGTTTTCCACTGTCTGGGTACTCTTTTCTGCTCCAGGCTCATGTTGAAGATGCGCTGTAGTGGTTCTCCCAGCTCAGTCGCACAGGCCCTCAGTAATCGTGGGGAAACTCCATCCGGTCCAGCCGCCTTGCTGGTACAGATCTTCCTCAGTTGACCTTCCACCTGTGCAGCCGTAATCCTGGGCGTGGGCAAGGTCTCCTGTGAGTGGCTATTTTCCTGTGAGGGAAGTAAGAGGGAGGACGAGTAGAAAGGCAAGCCTGGTGTGGAGTTCTGCGGTGAGGATGAGGTTGTGCTGTCGAACCTATTGAAGAAGTTGTTCAGCTGGTTCGCTTTCTCCACATCTCCACTTACGTTTGCCCCCCGCTTACGTTTGCCCCCCGCTTTGCACCGCATCCGGTGATGATCTTCATCCCATCCCACACCTCCTTCATGCTTTTTTTCTGCAGCTTTTGTTCTAGCTTCCTCCTATACTGCTCCTTTGCCCCCCTTATCTGTACTCTGAGTTCCTTCTGAACTCTTTTAAGCTCCAACCGATCACCATCTTTAAAGGCCCTCTTCTTCTGGTTCTGGCGAAGAACAAAACAGAAGGATGACTGCTAACATAACTGAAGTTGAATTAAAAGCTGCAATTAGTAGGCTAAAGTTAAGCAAGTCACCAGTATCAGATGGGTATATGGCAGTGTGGTACAAGGAATTTAAAACTAAGTTAATTCCTGTTTTATTCCCCACACTGAACTGGGCTCTAAAAAAGGCACAAATACCACCCATTTGGAGGCAAGGGTAAAATGGAATGCGGGTCATTTAGACCAATATCTGTTCTTAATGTAGATTATAGGTTATTTATCTCCGTCATGGCCAAACGATTAGAGGAGTTTCTACTCATACTGATAAGTAATGATCAGACAGATTTTATATGACAACGCCAGACTCAAGACAATATACGAAGGACACTACATTATGGATCATACACAAAAAAATAAAATCGAAGCAATAGTGATAAGCGTGGACGCTGAAAAAGCATTTGATTCGGTTAATTGGAATTTTCTTTACAGAGTTTTACATAGATTTGGTTTCCAAGACACAATTATTAAAACTGTACAGACACTATATGACAATCCCACTGCTAGGATTAAAATCAATGGATATTTATCAAATAGTCATACCCTAGAAAGGGACACGAGACAGGGTTGTGCATGGTCACCGCTACTCTTCACGCTATATCTGGAACCATTAGCTCAATACATCAGACAAAATGAAGATATCAGGGGAATTACTAATAAAGGGACAGAGCATAAATTGGCTTGTTATGCGGATGACATTTTGATCTATCAAGGGCAACCACTATACTCTTTACCTAAATTGATGCAATCCTTAGAACAATATGGTCAATCATCAGGATACAAGATCAGCATAGGTAAAACCCAATTACTTTCATATTACTATAGCCCACCAAGGGAAATTGAAAGTCGATACCCCTGGGCATGGCACGCAGAGTCTTTCAAATATTTGGACATCATTATGCCAAAAGATTTGGCAAAAATATCAGAATGTAATTATCAGCCTTTATATAAAAAAATTAAGGAAGAAGGAGCTTGATTCCTTTTTTTCAGGCTCAGTTCAAGGATTGAGTCTATTAAAATGAATATATTGCCCAGACTATTATATCTCTTTCAGACCCTACCAATAGAGATTAATCAAAATCAATTCAATGAATGGAACAAGATGCTATCAAGGTATATTTGGCAGGGTAAAAAGCCTAGAGTTCGTCTCAAAACTTTGCAATTAGCAAAGGAAAAGGGGGGGATGAGGCTTGCCTTCTCTTAGAGATTATTATTTTGCAACAGAGTTGAGAGTTGTGATATGTTGGTGCAACCCATCATATGATGCTCAATGGAAAAACATTGAGGAGCAGGTACTTCCCATCCCCATACAAGCAATTTTGACTGATAACAACCTGTAAAGGTATATAAATACTATTGATAACCCATGGGTGAAATTGACTCTTAAAATATGGAAAACTACTATAAAAGAATATAATCTAGAGGGAGATATTGCAATTCTTAAATGGTGTGCATATGACCCTGATTTTACACCAAGTAAATTGGATGCTAGATTTAAGGACTGGACAGCTAAAGGAATAACAGTTCTTTGCAACATAATGAAGGAAGGAACACTGTTCAGTTTTGAAATGCTTAAAGAGAAGCAATTATTAGAAAAACAAGATTTTTATCGGTATTTACAGATGCGACAATATGCTAATAAGACGCGTAAAAATGTAACCAAGGCAAATACATGCTTGATAGAGCTCTTTAGAAAAGCAAATAATTCAGATAATGGTAGTAGAATCATTTCAAGCATGTATAAGGGGTTGTCAAATCATAAAACACATTCGACTTCATACATTAAAACAAAATGCGAGAAGGAAGGAGAGATAATTATATCTGAGGAAGAATGGTCAACAATATGGAGATATCAATGGAAGTGTACCAATTCACAGAAATGGAGGGAGTTTGGATGGCAAAACTTGATAAGATATTTTATTACACCCTCTCAGAGATCCCATTATGATGGTAACCTCCCTGTTTGCTGGAGAAATTGTGCAAATCAAAATGCAAATCATTATCATATTTTTTGGGATTACCCTGTTATCAAAAACTATTGGAGGGGGATACACAATGCCCTACAAGACATCATTAAATGTGAAATACCCTTGGAGAGTAAGACCATATATTTTGGATATATACCTCAAGAATGGTTGGAAAGATAAATATTTAATGAATATACTGTTGGTGGCTGGTAAAAAGACTCTTACTAGGAAATGGTTATCACAGGAGATCCCAACTTTAAATACATGGATGGAAATTACAATAGGCATTACAAAATGGAGAAGATAACAGCATCTGTTAATCATAAGCTGGAACAATTTGATTCATACTGGGAAAAATGGTTTAACATAATGCCTCATAGGCCTGATTTTATTCTCACAAAACAATGAATCTGTTGTTAAAAAAAGATCATTCCCTACTTGTACATAGTTCTTTCCTTTTGCTTGTTTTTTCTTTCCACTTTTTTCTATAGGTGTATACCCCAGATAAGTACTTCGTGGAGATTTTGTTATATATGTGATATATATGTACAATGTCTGAAATACATCTATGGAAATGTTTGTTAGATGAACTTCAATAAAAAAATAAATTACAAAAAAAAGACTTTTAAAATTATTAATCGATTCCAACCCGATATAATTTTTATTCTAGAAACGCATATCAAAATGGGCAATCAAAACAGATTTTTTAAAATGTGGAAGGGCCTTCAATTTCACGCTACCTGTCAAAACAAAACAAAAGGAGTATCTATTTTTATTAAATCTAATATTTCATTTATCCAAGAAGACATTGTGTCAGATATTAATGGTAGATTTTTAATTGTTAAAGGAACAATAATAGAAAAATTGTTTTGGCTTATCTGTATGGACCTAATATAGATGATCCATCTTTTTAAAAAAATGTGTTGGCTTTATTGCCGGATTTAATTGAATATATGTTGTTAATGGGTGGTGATTTCAACTGTTGTTTAAATCCTTTAATTGACAAGAGTTCAACCAATCAGCGGCTTCCGAGTTGTTCTGCATCACTTATTAACTTTTTATTAATTGATTTTGGCCTGGTTGAAATTTGGAGACATTTACATCCTAATGATAGAGATTATTCTTTTTTCACACGTTCACAAAAAAATATTCGAGAATCGATTACTTTATAGTTGATTCCCAATTTTTGTCCAAAGTCCAGAAATGTGAATATGATGCTATAGCTCTCTCCGATCATGCGCCTTTAAGCTTAGCTTTTGAATTGAATGATATTGCTATTGCAAATTTGTCTTGGCATTTTCCAGAAAATTTATTACCAAGTTCGGACTTTATCAAATTTATTGAGACTCATATAAAAGATATTTTTTTCTTTTTAATACTACAGATGAAGTGTTGAAATTGATTATATGGGCTATATTAAAAGCATATTTGTACGGTCAGATAATCTCTTATTCAGCTAAGCTTAAGAAACAGACAAAAACAGAGCTAGATAAGATTTCCAAACAAATTAAAGACTTGGATAATATTTATGCAATCTCTCCTAACATTGATTTATTCAAAAAAAAGAACTCCAATCACAATATAATTTATTATTAACTTATCTTATTGAAAGAATTTTGCTTAAATTGAAATGTCAATTTTATGTGTTTGGGGATAAAAATAATAAGCTATTAGCTTTTCAATTAAAAGCAGCTAGTGCTAAAAGACAAATTCTAAAAATCCGTAAGGGAGATGATGGTTTAGCATGTAATTATGTAGATATTAATAAAATTTGTCAAGATTTTCGTATTGAACTTTATAAATCTCAGTTTCCAGTTGATTCTTCTAAATGAATGTCTTTTTACAAAAGATCGATTTTCCTCGAATTTCTGTTGAAGAGCAACAAACTCCTGATGCTCCTATTCCTGAAAGTGAAATTCAGAAAGCTACCTTTTCAATGCAGACTGGTAAAGCTCCTGGACTGGATAGTTATTCCGTTGGATTTTTTTTTTTTTTAATTGAAAAATTGCTCTCTCCATATGTGTTGGAAACGCTTAAAGATTCTTTTTGATAGGAGAGTTACCACCCACATTTTATGAAGCTGCTATTTCTTTAATTCTTAAGAAAGATAAACATTCTACTGACTGTGCTTCATATAGACCTATTGCTTTATTAAATGTGGATACTAAAATTCTCTCAAAAATAATGGCTAATCGGTTGGAGAATTTAATAGCTAAAATTATCTCTCAAGACCAACAAGTTTTGTAAAGGGTCGTTATTCATTATCTAATGTTCGAAGACTTAAATGTGATATATTCATCCTGTTCTAAGACTCCCCAATGAGTTGTCCCTCTTGATGCTGAAAAGGTATTTGACAGAGCTAAATGGATATACTTATTTAGTGTTTTAGAGAAATTCGGCTTTGGTATTAATTGTAGTAAGTGGATTAGAATGATATATAGAAGCCCTATTGCTACTGTTATTACTAACAATTGCAGATCTCATTTGTTCAGCTTTCGCAGGGTACAAGACAAAGATGTTCATTAAGCCCTTTGTTATTTAATTTGGTGCTGGAACCCTTGGCTATTGTACTTCGCGTAGCTAAAGATATTCGGGGGATTTTCATAAAAGGGACTGGTCATAAGATTTCTCTTTATGCAGACGATCTCTTAGTTTATATTTCGAATCCTGAAGAATCCATTCCTAGTTTATTGAAATTATTAAACGATTTTTGGAAAGTTTTTGGGATATAAACTAAACCTTCATAAAAGTGAATTACTTCCCCTAAACGATTCTGTTTCTATATATGATGACATTCCTTTTAGAGTTACGGACTCATTTAATTATTTAGGTATTATTATCACTAAAAATCATAAAGACCTTTATGAAGCTAATGCCATTATTTTCTGAATGAGAATTGTAATTATCATGTCAGATAGTGATTGATTAAAGGGTCAAAAGTCTGATGGTGAATCGAGATAGAGAGTGCCGTTGTGTATTGCTTTGTCATCATACATACTGGTCCCTGGTTACCAATCCGTGATTAACAAAGCCAAGTAAGAACTAAAAATGTATAACAGTTGTTACGGTGACCGGCAATGCCAACTACACGGGTACATGGAAATAACTTGTGTCATTATGATTGCGTTCGCTGAAATTGGCTTATGTAGTGTTCGTTGAACAATTCTGAAAGGAGATGGTATATTTCATCGTCATAGTAGATGGTAGTGGAAGTGTGCCAGTGAATGGATCTGACACGTGTTAATATCACTGAGATAATATTCGTGCACTAACAGTATTGTTCTATGGTGATTGGAGATGAAATGTACAATGGGGATTGAAGCTGGCGTATCTCACAACGTTTACATTATCACACGTAATGGTGACTGAAATGCACAATAAACAGGCAACTGGAAATACAACAGACTGGGATGATGATAATGACATGTACAATAGTGACTGTACATGCCAAGCGATGCAGTTGCTATGATGCCCCGCCACATATTTATGTTATGTGTGGTACCAATTGGTGATACTACAGGGCTGTTCAAGTGTTTTAGTCGCAGATTTATAGCTCGGGTGCATAAGACTTTTGCACATGACTGTATTTCTCAAAGGCGAGGGGAGAGTGAGTGTATATCTGGCAGGAGCAAAGGATGTTGGGAATGGTAAGGGTGGCGCCGTGGGAGGTGTGTGGGACAGGTAGTGGAGAAGGAATGCCAGGGGCGGGAGGAGGTGGTGCAGGTGCAGACACACAAAGCCTTGTGACACCAGACAAGGTCACTCGATTCCAAACAATTCAAGTCGTCAACTCACTTTTTATTGTAATTTCGACCATAACTGCTGGTACAGTACACAGAAAAAACAAGACAACGTTTATTAGGATCATGGTGCTACATGAAACAGTACAAAAACTGCACTAAACTACGTGAAAACAACACAGCAAAAAAATACACTAGACTACAGATCTACCCAGGACTGCATAAGTGCACAGAACAGTGCAGGCATTGCAATAAATAATAACCAAGGCAATAGGCACAGTAGAGGGCAGTAAGTTGGCGTCAATCCAGTCTCTGGCTATTGAAGTGTTTGATAGCTTGGGGGAAGATACTATTACATAGTCTGGTCGTGAGAGCCCGAATGCTCCGCTGCCCATTTCCAGATGGCAGGAAGGAGAAGTTTGTATGAGGGGTGAGTGGGGTCCTTCATAATGCTGTTTGCGGATGCAGCGTGTAGTGTAAATGTCCGTAATGGCGGGAAGAGAGACCCCGATGATCTTCTCAGCTGACCTCACTATCCGCTGCAGGGTCTTGCGATCCGGGATGGTGCAATTTCCGAACCAGGCAGTGATGCAGCTGCCCAGGATACTCTCAATACAACCCCTGTAGAATGTGATGAGGATGGGGGGTGGGAGATGGACTTTCCTCAGCCTTCGCAGAAAGTAGAGACGCTGCTGGGCTTTCTTTTCTTTCTTTGCTATGCAGCTGGTGTTGAGGGACCAGGTGAGATTCTCCACCAGCTGAACACCAAGAAATTTGGTGCTCTTTACGATCTCTACCCAGGAACTGTCGATGTTCAGCGGACTGTGGTCGCTCGTGCCCTCCTGAAGTCAACAACCATCTCTTTTGTTTTGTTCACATTCAGAGATAGGTTGTTGGCTCTGCACCAGGCTATTAGTCGCTGTACCTCCTCTCTGTAAGCAGACTCGTCGTTCTTGTTGATGACACCCACCACGGACGTGTCATCGGCGAACTTGATGATGTGGTTCAAGCTGTGTGTTGCAGCACAGTCTGGAGTCGGCAGAGTGAACAGCAGTGGATGAGCACACAGCCCTGGGGGTGGGGGCGGTGCTCAGTGTGATGACGTTGGAGATGCTGCCTCCGATCCCGACTGACTGAGGTCTCCCAGTCAGGACGTCCAGTATCCAGTTGCAGAGAGACACAGTTCAGGCACAGTAGACACAGCTTTCCAATTAGTTTCTGAGGGATGAATGTGTCGAATGCTGAACTGATGTCTATGAACAGCATCCGAACGTACGTGACTTTTTGTCCAGGTGGAGGGTAATGGCAATGGCTTCGCCTGTTGAGCGGTTTGGACGGTCCCATGAGGGGGGCAACAGGGTCTTAATGTGCCTCATGACGAGCCTCTCGAAACACTTCATGATGATGGATGTGAGGGTAAAGGGGCGGTAGTCATTGAGGCAGGACACTGAAGACCTCTTCGGCACAGGGACGATGGTGGCGGCCTTGAAGCACATTGGAATGGTGGGGTTGCTGAGGGAGATGTTGAAGATGTCAGTGAGAACATCTGCTAGCTGATCTGCACATCCTCTAAGCACTCTACCAGGAATATTGTCTGGTCCATCAGCCTTCCGTGTATTGACCCTGCACAGGGTTATTCTCACATCGGCCACGGTGAGACACGAGAAGTGGACTTCCTCGCCGCCACTTCATTTTCTGCCTCAAAATGAGCGTAGAATTTATTCAGCGCACCTGAGAGGGAGGCATCACCCGCACAGTCAGGTGATGTTGTCTTGTAGTTGATGATGTCCTGAATGCACTTCCACATGCGCCGCGTGTCGCCGATGTCCTGGAAGCGGCTGTGGATTAGCTGGGTGTGTGCACGCTTTGCCCCTCTGATTGCCCGGGACAGATTGGCCCTTGCTGTTGTTAGGGCTGCCTTGTCGCCTGCTCTGAAGGCTGAGTCACGGGTCTCAACAGCTCACGCACCTCTGGAGTCATCCATGGCTTCTGGTTAGCGCGTATAGTGATGGTCTTGGACACAGTGACATCGTCGATGCACTTGCTGATGTAGCTGGTTACTGATGCTGTGTACTCCTCTAAATTGGTAGAGTCGCCATCAGTTGCAGCCTCCCTGAACATGTGCCAGTCAATGTGCTCAAAGCAGTCTTGAAGAGCAGAGATGGCTCCTGCTGGCCAGGTTTTCACCTGCTTCTGAACTGGTCTGGAGTGCCTGACGAACGGTCTGTATGCTGGGATTAGCATAACAGAGATGTGGTCTGAGTAACCGAGGTGGGGGCGGGACTCTGCCCGGTAGGCGTCGGGGATGTTCGTGTAAACCAGGTCCAACGCATTCTCCCCTCATTGCAAAGTCCACATACTGATGGAATTTGGGGAGCACTAACTTAAGGTTCGCGTGGTTAAAACCTCCGGCGAAAATAAACAGTCCATCAGGTTGTGCGTTCTGCAGTTCGCTAATAGCCCCATAGATCAATGGCTTAGTGATCTTTACAGAATGTCTCCTGGCGGTTTCCGCTCCATCCTCTCTCCCTTTACCTTTTCCCAACCATGATTCCACTCTCCCTACCCCTTTCCCACTCGCTGTCCACAGTGGAGACCCACATCAGATAATTCTCCGGAACTTTCCGGTATTTCAATGAAAAGGGATCCCGCCACCATGCACATCTCCTCACCCCGACTTTCCTCAGGCATCGCTTCGTAGACGACTCCGTTGTTCAGTCGTCTCTCCCCCTGATTTCCCTCTTGGCAGTTACCCTTGCAAACGGAACAAGTGCTACATCTGCCGCTGCACATCCTCTCTCACTACAATTCAGGGCCCCAAACAGTTCTTCCAGATGAGGCAACACTTCATCTATGAGTTTGTTGGGGTCATCTACTGTGTTCGGTGCTCCCGGTGTGGCCTCTTGTATATCCGTGAGACCCAACGTAAATTGGGAGGCCGTTTCGTCGAGCACCTACGATCCGTCCGCCAGAAGAAGCGCGATCTCCGAATGGCAATCCCCTTTCACTCCACTTCCTATTCCCCTTCCGATATGTCAATCCATGGACTCCTCTACTTACGCAATGAAGCCGCACTCAGGTTGGAGGAACAACGCCTTATATGCGCCTGAGTAGCCCCCAACCTAATGGCATGAACATCGATTTCTCGAACATCTGGTAATGACCCCTCCCTTCTTTCCTTCACCAGTCCCCATCCTCTCTCCTCTTTCTCGCCTTCTCCTTGCCTACCCATCCACTCCCCTGGTGCTTCTACTCTTTTTTTTCTCTCTTCCATGGTTTTCTATCTTCAACTGTCAGACTCCTATCATAAGAGGACAGGGGTCTGGACCCAAGTGCAGAACGCAGGCATAGAATTACTAGGGGCAGGACGGAAACAACTAAACGATAGTCAAGATGTGGTGACCGAGGTGTGCGTGAGGGACGTGACATTCGAGGTGATTCTGGGGTTCCGGGAGAGAGTTCAGGCAAGGAGGATCCCGGAGTTCAGGCAAGGCAGGATCCCGGAGTTCACTGGGTGGGCCGCATAACTGCTGGGCAGGGCCCAGACCTCCCAGGCAGGAACACGGGGGCCTGGGCAGGTCACGGGACACCTGGGTAGGTACCGGGGCAGAACCCGTCGACAACAAGAGATGGAAAGGGACAGAGTCCCTCGCGGTGAAATGGCAGTTCGGCCAGGCTTGCCGGACGGAGGCAAGGGATAGGAAGGGAACTAGGTCCAGGGTGACTGCCAGACTTACTCGAAGAACTCGTCTTTAACGAGGGGAACTCCAAGCCAGGGCAACCAGAGAAACGGGATCAGCAGGACGACCAGGATAGGCAGAATGACCGCCCAACTCCACTCAGTCCCAGAGTCCCCTATATACACCGCCAGCAGATGGGCATCAGGTGCACCTCCTTGAACCCCAACAAGCCACGGTGATCCACAGGTATGACTAATTGGACTCAAGGGCGAAAGGAGGGACAACTACAAGACCCGGAGTCTGGAGTCTGCGGACCGGATCAAGACCCGGAATGCGGGCTCCGGACCGGACCATAACAACTCCCCTTTCTCCACTCCTGTATCTATTTCACCAATCAACTTCCCAGCTATTTAATTCATCCACCCCCCCCCCCCTTTCAGGTTTCACCAATCACCTTGTGCTTCTCTCCCCCCCCCCCCCCCACGAGCAACTTTTAACTCCTCTCCTCATCTTTTTTTTCCCCTCCAGTGCTGCCGAAGCGTCTCGGTCTGACATGTCGACTGTACTTTTTTCCACAGATGCCTCCTGCTCTCCAGCATTTTCTGTGTGTTACCCCTATTAAGAACAAGGTTTAGCTTCACTCATGTATGTCATGATTTATTTATTTTTTAGCTGCAGCAGCACAGTGCAATATATCTAATTACTACAGTACTTAGCAAAAGTCTTCGGCACCCAAGCTATATATTTTGCAGTACTGTGTGTGTTACAATGATTGGGCATTATCATTGGCATCTCCTACAGTCTTACTAGCTATCACAGCTGTGCTGAGCATCAATACTAACCCCATTTCCAGCATATGGCCTGTAGACTCCTATCCTTCACTGATTCAAGTTAATTATTAAATGCACCTCCCAGTTTTTCCTGTGTCACTGAGCCATCCATACCAGCACGCCATTAGCGACTGCCCAGGAGTCGGTACAGACCCTGATATGCCCTGTTGCCTCTCGGAGGGGCAGAGTTCAGGGCACCAATTCAACCAATGGACTGGATCACCCCAATATGTATGACAACCTTGTCCGTCGGAGGCTGAAGAGCCGCTGATTTCATTTCATTTGGTACCGATGCTTGCCTCTCCGCCAACAGCTGGAGCCGTCTATGAACCAGACTTGTTTTTTTCAGGGGTCAAATCATCATACAGCTTCCCCCGCTGTCTGGGAGGGATTTGATTGGATAGAGCTCATTCAGAGTGCAACAGTGACTATCCAGCAAAGACACAACCTGTTCATAGAGCCGGTTCACACTACCGGACCTGTCTGCGACATCCCTTTTCGATTTGACGGCCATGGGACGGCCCTCTTTGTGAGACGCATTGTCAGATTTTACCCTCTGTTTGACAAGGAGACGCGGTCACGGCACAAGTGACTCAAAGGCTGTCTGATGTCCAGTCGCCGGCAGAGCCAACAACTCGCTTCTCAAAGGGAGAGTATTGGGTCACCGCCTCCGGGAGGTCCTTAGTCCAAAACCCTGAGTGGACCTGACGCCCCTTCAAAACCTGCCAGAGGCTCCACTCAGTCACCCGAGGTGTAGCCGAAACCTGCAGCCTGAAGGGACGTCACTCTGTCCCGGGGCAAAAGGAACAGCCTGTTCCACCGCCTGCTTGGCAACCCCGAAGGACGCCTGTTGTTCCAGACCCCGTTGGAAAACTGTTTTTTTGCGGGTAACCTGATATTATTGTCGAAAGGGGTAAATGTTGGTGCCAATACCCCAGGAGTCCGGCAAAAAGCTGCGACTCTTCCTTAGGGATGGGGTCGGCGGTGTTCAGCATGTTACGCTCAGCCTTTCCAGATCTCTGCCGCTGCGCAGAATGCCACTGCATTCCTCGGAATAGAACATTCTGACTGGGACCCTGTATTTTATCGGGGTTGATGGACCACTCTCGCTTGCCCGGGGAAGTCATACAATACCAGCTGTACTACCTTCTGCCAGAGAACATGCATCAGTAAGTGGTCTATGTAATGAGAACAATCTGGATTGGGACATTCTCAAGTAGGTGACGTGGTATAGCGCACTGGACAAGTACAACGTAAAGATGATAGGTGTTCGCACACAGACTCCATTTCATTGGTCCTTCCTACATATTTCACACAGATACTCAATGTACCTGTCACCCGGTGCGGATATGGCCCCAGTGCGGAGTGAGAGACACAAGCAGATCGATATTTCACAGACTTCAATGCGAACAGTGTTAAAAGGAAAAAGAAAATAATAAACGCTCGGCCAAAACAGGGCCGTTGACTAAACCGCTCAAGTGGAAAACGCAGCCTGCTTTGCGGTTGAGAAGAACCATTAAGAATAAAACGAATACTGCTATTCTTCAGAATCACTTGACTCGGAATCCAATTTCTCAGGCAAAGCGAATGTGGATAATGGAACTTAGCTTTCCCCTGGGTTCAAGTCTCGACAAACACTACCACGGGACGAATGGAGTTAAATACTATCACAATTAAATAATAATTAGCTGGCACTTGCATATTCACGAGCGCAGTTGCCGAACCTGCTGCGCTGCCGAATCTGTGATTATGACAGTACCTCTGGTGACAAATACCTACTGAGGCTGACGACATCAGGCCTTCAGCAGTAGGCCGGGTATAAACCCGCGCCTGTTCACAAGGCAGGGTGAGCATGTATACTATGTGCATGGCAGTGACAATCTACTAACTTCCTTTTAAAGAAGAGTTGTGCTAGCTGTGTTACTCAATACAAATCTTTGACAGCTGTTATTAAAACCAACTGAACGCGAATTAACGCTTTAGATTCATTTCCTACCATTTCAAATATTGCACTCCAGTGTCCTTGGCTGGAGTCCATGTGTCGGACCATTAACATCTTTTTACTGGCTCTGCTCCAGGCTGGCATCTATTTATCTGGCAAAAATAGATGCCAGATAAGTAGATCAGGCTGGCATCTATTTAGTCGACAATCGGTAATTTATGGTGCTTTGTTCTCAATCAACCACACGCTTCAATCACACAAACCAGCATTCACAAACCAGGACGCTGTACCCAACCAAAAGGTCTGTCACAAATAACCTCTTATTTGGAAATCATCCCCTGTTCAGCAGATAACCTGAGCCATAATTGCATCTACTTTAAAACACCGAATCAGCCAAGCGACTGACTCACAAAATGAAAAACACAATCTTATTCATAAAATCACAAAATGCTGGCAGAACTCAGCAGGCCAGACAGCATCTACGGGAGGAAGTAGCGACGACGTTTCGGGCCGAAACCCCCTTTCACTCCTGATGAAGGGTTTCGGCCCGAAACGTTGTCACTACCTCCTCGCATAGATGCTGTCTGGCCTGCTGAGTTCTGCCAATATTTTGTGTTTTTATTTATTTCCAGCATCTGCAGATTCATTCGTGTTGCCTTATTCATAAAATAGCTGTTATGGTCCTGTCTGGAACCCGCATTCCGGTTCCTGATCCTGTCTGTGGACTCCGGACTCCGGGTCTTGTGCCGTCCCTCGTTCCGCCCTTGAGCCCAATTAGTCACCTGAGGATCATCTTGGCTTAAGGAGACGCACCTGATGTCTATCGGCTGACGGTGTATATAAAGGGCTCTGGGAATGAGCACAGTTGGGGGTTTGTCCTGTTTACCCTGCTCGACTTTTTCGTCCTGTTTATCTTGTTCCTTCGGTTCGCCCTGTTATTCTATCGTCCTGTTCATCATGTTTCGTTCTGCTCTTCCTGGCTTGGAGTACCCATTGTCAAGACGAGTTCTGTCAGTAAGTCTGGCAACCACCCTGGACCGAGCTCCCTTCTTATTCCTTGGCCCCGTCGGGTAAGCAGGCCGGACTGCCGTTGCCCGGCGGTGGACTCTGACCCGTCCTATCCCTCGCTGCCGACGGGTCGTGCCCCGCAACCTACCCCCGTGTTCCCGTCTGGGAGGTCCGGGCCCTGCCCAGGAGCTATGCTGCCCGCCCAGAGGACTCTGACTCTTTCAATCCTTGCTGCTGACGGGTTGTGTCCCGCAACCTGCCCAGGGGCCCCACGACTTGCCCAGGCCCCCGTGTTCCTGTCTGGGAAGTCCGGCCCCTGCCCAGGAGTTATGCAACCCGCCCAGACCCCTTCCTATTCCTTGCCTCCGTCGGGTAAGACAGGCCGGACTGCCGTTGCCCGGCGGGGGACTGTTCTGCCTGAACTTCAAGATCCTGCCTGCCTGAACTTCAAGACTCTCTCGGAACCCTTAGAATCACCTTGAACACCACGCCCCTCACGCTCGCCACGGTCCCCACATCTTGTCTATGGTTTAGTTGTCCCGTCCTGCCCCTGGTACTTCAGTGCCTGCGCCCTGCACTCACGCCCCCTTATGACAATGGCAGCCTCCATCTCCTCCCTCATGGCAAGAACAAAGGCAACTGGTCCATCTGCCTCCACTGTCCCTGATCCTTTAGAACTCGCTGATCTGTAGACTGTAGTTCGTTCGGGCCAACATCATCCTCTTCTTGATCCAAGTACGTTTATCTTACGATCTCTATCCTCATCTATTCTTGAATATTAATAAGACTACCATGAATCCCAAGTGTGCAACACTTACGTTATACAAATATTCCATTTACTTACTGAGTTCATACACTTGTATCGCTTACCCAACAGGCTGGTAAATGTCGAGAGGAAAAGGAGATCCAGCCACTCACCAACCCCACCTCCCGTACACGCAGGTGCTGTGGGAATCAAGTTTATGCCGCGCGCGCACACATAATATCAAACTCATACCAGATACCATTATGGAATACACTTTAAAGATTTTACTAAAACTAAAAGAGTACTATGCAATACAGTATATATAAAGGAAAAGAAAAAGTAAAAGGCGCCAACTTATCAAAGTTCAGTCAGTTTAGTGCACATAGTTGGAGCTCAACCATCGAACCATTCGACCCCTCGTCACTTTCCTCCGACCTCCACGTCCTCGCACCTGGGACCACCCGGGTGGTCGACTGAGCAGTGCAGCGCACGTCCACTTTCCTCGGCGTCTTCTTCCCGACTCTCCTGAAAAGACCGCGAAACCCCCGCTCCCAGACCCCCAAGACAAAATAACATTCCCCATTGGTCAACAAATGAATACAATCCCCATATCAGCAATTCTAAAGCTAAACAACTGCGAGAGAAAGCACTTACCATACAAAGAAGCATTCCTTCTCTTAGCAAAGAAGCTATTTTGATTCACATACACAGTACATTGTACATTCTCCCCCCACCAGCAAATGTCATGCCCTCATGACATTACCAGAGTTCCCCAATGCTTCCTGCAACACACAAAACCCAACCCAGGTGCAGAAAGCAGCGACATAACTACCCAGAGCGGTAGAAATCACACTCGGTTCTCCTGGCACCACATATGTCATCCGGGGGGCGCCTACTTCGCTGAGATCTCCGTACCCCTTCTGCCGACCCTTCTGTCTCAGACCCCGCGGGAGACACTCCTGTCGGATCCTCATGCTCCCCTTCACTGAGCTCCCTCTTCACCTGCGAACCCTCTGCCTCGGACACCCCAGGTCTACCTGTCAGACCCTCACCCCCTCCCTCACGGGGCTCATCCCCCTCACCTGAGAACCCTCTGGCTCGCGCTCCGGTTCCACCCTCTCTCCCCCCAACGCTGGCTGCCTCTCCATCTAACCATCAACACCTTCCCTCCTCTCGCTCAACTCAGTATGGGAAAGGCCAGGAGCCTCCACTTCTGGTACTGGAGCGCCAGCGAATGGAAACGGACCACTCATCTGAGTCGTCATCTTCCGAATCGGTATCCATTCCCGGGTTAAGGACCCGTCCCGGCTCTTCAGCAGCAGGCTCCTCCCTCGCTCTGCGCCCTTGCAAAGTCCTTGTACTTGGCGCAAACTCCCACTCTGGCTCCTTGTCCACCTGCACCCCTTGACCCAGGGACAGCAGGTGATTCCGATGGAGTACCTTGACAGGCCCATTCCCATCCTTAGGTTTCACCCGGTAAACTGGTAGATACGGCATCTGGCTCTCTATTCCATAGGGACTGGCGGCCCATCGATCTGCCAACTTGTGCTTACCAGGGAGTCCCAAATTCCGTAAAAGGACACGGTCGCCCGGCAATAACTGAACAAACTTCACCTTTCGATCATACCGCATCTTATTGCTCTGATTTTGTTTGGTAGCCGCCGCTTCGGCAAACTCGTACTGTAACTCCCTCTTCACATTGGCCACATACTTTAGATAGGGCTTCCCGGGTAATTCATCCACTTCAGCCCCAAAACACAAGTCAATGGGCAACCTCGCTTCCCGCCCGAACATCAGATAATAAGGCGAGTACCCTGTAGCATCATTGCGAGTACAATTGTAACAGTGAACCAATTGTCCAATATGACGACTCCACTTATTTTTCTGCCCAATCTCCAGAGTCCCGAGCATATCCAATAGGGTCCTGTTGAACCTCTCAGGCTGAGGATCACCCTGTGGGTGATAAGGGGTAGTCCTGGATTTCTCAACCCCAAGCATAGTCAGTAATTCATGGATAAGCCGGCTCTCAAAATCCCGCCCCTGATCACTATGGATTCGCCTGGGAGGGCCATAATGAACAAAATACTTCTCCCATAACACCTTCGCCACTGTTGTCGCCTTCTGATCCTTAGCGGGAAATGCCTGAGCATAGCGAGTGTAATGATCGGTGATGACTAAGACATTCGCGGTGTTGCTGGTGTCAGGCTCAATCGACAGAAAATCCATACATACCAGGTCCAGAGGTCCCGGACTCTGCAAGTGCGACAGTGGAGCCGCCGACGCTGGCAGGGTCTTCCTCCGGATGCAACGACTGCATTTCCTACAGTATTCTTCGACTTCCCCCCTCATCCGGGGCCAGTAGAATCGGTCTTTGAGTAATCCGTAGGTCTTTTCCACCCCCAAGTGTCCGCAATCATCGTGCAAGTCCTGCAGTACAGTCTGCCGATACTTCTCCGGCATGACCAGTTGCCAACGGCGGGGTTGGTCCGAAGGCGCCGTGACCCTGTACAAGACTTGATTCTGTAACTTTATCCGCGGCCACTCCTTCAATAACAGAGGCACGGACGCGTGTTTCGCCTTTTAAGCCAACGCCACATCACACTTCTCTACCGCTCTGCACACAGTGCCAAGACCCGGGTCATTTTGCTGAGCAGCTGCCACTTCCGCCGGACTCAGTTCGGCAACTGTTTAGTCCGCAGTGCGGTCGGGCCACAGTAAGCTAGGGATATGGCGTCGTCAAAAACCCCCAAATGGTCCACGGCTCTCTCCAGCCTTCCTCTTCTCTCGATCTTCACGGTGATAGCAAACTGACACATAGCCTTCACTCCGGGGGCAGGGACACTCTCCCACTCCTCGTCCTTCTCCTGTTCCACCGGCTCCCGACGTGACAAAGCATCCGCATCGACATTCCTGCTTCCTGGGCGGTACTTCAGGCTGAAATCATATACCGACAAGGCCGCCAGCCACCGATGTCCTGTCGCATCCAGCTTAGCTGAAGTCAAAATATAAGTGAGAGGATTGTTATCCGTTCTCACCTCAAACTTGGCTCCGTACAGGTAATCGCTCAACTTGTCCACCACCGCCCACTTCAGCGCCAGGAACTCCAACTTGTGAGTGGGATAGTTTCTCTCAGAGGGCGACAAGCATCGGCTGACAAAGGCTACCGGTCTCAATGCGTTGCCATGCTCCTGGTACAGTACAGCCCCTAGACCCTCTCGGCTGGCATCCGTGTGCAGCACATATGGATTTTGGTGATCGGCAAAAGCCAACACCGGGGCCTGGGTCAGCGCCTTTTTTCAAAGATTGAAATGCCTCTTCACATCGATCATCCCATCTCGAGCCAAAAGGTTCCGCCGGGTTCCAGTATCCTCCAGTGTCTTGCCTCCGGTCCCCCTTCCTTTTCTTTCCCACCGGGGGATAACCACACAACAGCAGAGTCAACGGGTGACTCATTTTGGCGTACCCTTTCACGAATCTGCGATAATACCCACAGAACCCCAAAAATGAGCGCAGAGCGCTCACTTTCTGGGGTCTCGGCCAGGTGGTCACGGCCTCTGTCTTGGTTGGATCGGTAGCCACTCCCTCTCACGAAATTATATGGCCAACGTAGCTGACCGACGACTTGCAGAACTGGCATTTGGACAGGGAAAGCTTCAGTGCTTCCTCCTTAAGCCGCCTTAATACCTTTAACAGCCGCTCTTCATGTTCCTCCAAAGTCGACCTAAACACTATCAATTCGTCCAGGTACACCAGCACCTCCAGCAGATTCATATCCCCCACAGTTCTCTCCATGAGCCTCTGGAAGGTGGCTGGGGCCCCCGATATGCATTGGGGCATTGGTTCGAACTGAAAGAACCCCAGCGGGCAGATAAAGGCAGTCTTCTCTTTATCGCCCTCACTTATCGGGATCCGGTAATACCCACTTCTTTAAGTCCAGCACACTGAACCACTTCGCTCCACTCGAGCAGGCCAACGCGTCCTCGACCCTCGGGACGGTATATTGATCAGGGACAGTTCGCCGATTCAAAGTCCTATAGTCAACGCGCATGCGCACCCTCCTGTTCTTCATCCGTGCCACCACTATTGGGGACGCATAAGGACTTCGAGACTCAGCTATGATTCCAGCTTCCTTCAACTTGCACAAGTTCTGCCGCACATCCTCAACATCTGCTGGGGCCAGCCGCCGGGATCTCTCTCGGAACGGGGTGTCCTCCGTCACCCGGATGGTGTGGCGAGTGCTTTTGGAGCAGCCCACATCAAACTCGCCCCGAGAAAAAACAGCTTCCATCTTCAGCATCTTCTCCACCAGCCTGCGTTTCCACTCCGGCGACACAGGGGAATCCCCGAAGTTAAAAGCTTCAGCGGTCAGCTCCCTTCGATACTCCAACCCCCTCCCTGTTATGGGACCTCACTGGACGCTAGACATTACCGTCACCGGGAACAGATGTACCAGCGACATTCCCCTCTTAAAGGTGATTTCTCTTGCCGTAGTGTTCCTGACACTTACGGCTATACCCCTTGTCTCTGCACTTCGGGTCTCACCAGCGCTCCCGCCGGAAATCGTGTCTCCCCCTCAAGATCGTCCGGGGTGTCTACTAACAAGGCTTCGCCCGTCGGCACTCAGAGGGATCTGGGGGTCCCCATCACGAGTGTTAACTCCTCTGGTCGGATCACCTTGGGCCTCGCCTGCGTACGTCACATCGCCCCTCGTTTACACTCCGTGTCCAGCCCTTTGGGGGCACTTCCTTCTTCGAATACCGCTCGAAACACTGGATGCAGCGAGAGGGTCTCCATAAAGTTTTCCCCCCTTTCTCCTTACAAGCTCCCAGGAACCGTCGCACAACGGGGACGTTAGTCCCCACCAGGTGGGCAGCACCACCGGTTTCCACCGGGTTCGGACACACCACAGCATAGTCTCAATAACTTCGGACACTCCCATATCGCCCTCCGAGAATTCCAATCTCACCGCTAGGTACCCATCGTACGGGTAATCACCCTCGCTCACACCCCAAATCTGCAGGGCGTCAAATGGGGTTGCGGGCAGATGCTTTAGATATTGGTTGTAGAACGACTGGTACAATAAGGTCACCTGCGATCCCGTATCAAGAACGGCTTTTGCGTAAACTCCCTCGATCCGTAGAGGAACACTGGCACGGGGTCCTACCAGCCCATCCGGAATAAAGGCGTGGGCACCCGCAGATTCCCTGTCTGATCTCTGGGAATGTGTTCCTCCAAAAGTTCCCTCACTGAGCCTCTCCTAATTTTCCCGACAAGTGTCCCTCCTCTCCACAGGTATAGCACACCCTCGGCCGCCTACAGTCCAGCCTGAAATCCCCCTCTTTCCCACAGTTAAAGCACACGTTGCCCGCCGCCCCTCCTCTCCCAGGACGGCACCCGCTCCCAGCCTACTGCACGGGCCGACCCCTGGAGTGGGTAGCTTCGTTGTCTTTCCCCTCCGGAGGGGGGTCCCTACTCCCTTGGGGGTTTTCAGTCCTCCACCCAGCCACCACTTCCGGTATCGTTGAGGATCGCTCCCGGTGGCCCGAACCCCTTTTCCGCCCCAACGCTCTCTCTTCCTCCCGCACCTCTCTAGTCAGTTGCCCGAATGATGGCGGGGGCCCTTTCTTTAAGACTGCCGGATAGTCCACGCCACCTTGTCATCCTCCAGAGAGCCACTGAATATCTGACTCATCCTCACGCTAGCCACATCAGGCGCCTTCACTAACCCCCGGCGTCACAACCCCGAAAGCAGGCCCTCCATCCGAAATCTATACTTGGAGAGCTTTCCCCTCTCCGTTGTTCCAGACTTTGAAACTCTGCTAAAAGCAGCCAGGGTTCCCCTGACAACAAAAACGCTCCCTCCAAAACTTCTGTGCATTCCTCCACTGAAGCCCCAGGCTTTTCAGCTTTCAACTACCGCACTGTTTTGGCTGCCGAACCCATCAAACTTCCCGCAAATCGCTCCTCCGAGCCTGGCTACTCCTCTAACATCAAAGGCGTATGCTCGATCCAGGTCTCATAGTCCATCACCCCGTCCGGAATAGGCATGGCTCCTGAGAACACCCCCAGGGAGTTAAAAGCGGCTGCCAGCTCAAAGGCCTCCACCGACCCTGGGGGGCGGGGCCTAGTCACGCCTCCCTCCTCCGACCTCCCTTTACTAGTGACGGGCACCTCTCTGGGGGCCACCTCTAGCTCTAGTTTTCCTCCGGTGTCTCGTCATCCTCATCTTCAGAGAGGGTGTGGAGCCCCACGGCCCCGCCTCCCCCGGAATACTGACCGTCGCTGGCAGTTCCAACGTCATGACGTCACACCCGTACGAAGCAACACCCAACTGACTCTGTAACACACCGTCTAGCTACCAATTCTACCTGCCCCATACCTTTAACCAAACTTAACCCCCGCACTAACGCGTCTCCCGAAACTCGAAAATCCAGTCCGCTCACTACACTGGCATACTGCACCGGTACATCTTCCAACTCGCACCAGTTAACAATCTGATCTCTGTCCATCTCCGCACTGCTGCCTGCGCGATTCCACAGCCACTGACAATCCAATCCAGGACGAGCACCCCACAAATATAACACTTACCCAACTGGCTGATATATGTCTAGGGGAAAAGGAGATCCAGCCACTCACCAACCCCACCTCCCGTACATGCAGGTGCTGTGAGAATCAAGTTTATGCCGCGCGCAGTCACAATATCAAACTCACACCAGATACCGCTATGAAATACACTTTAAAGGTTTTACTAAAACTAAAAGAGTACTATGCAATACAATATATATGACGGAAAAGAAAATAAAGTAAAAGGACCAACTTGTCAAAGTTCAGTCAGTTTAGTGCACATCGTTGGAGCTCAACCATCGAACTATTCGACCCCTCGTCACTTTCCTCCGACCTCCACGTCCTCGCACCCGGGACCACCCCCGGTGGTCGACGGAACAGTGTAGCGCACGTCCACCTTCCTCGGCGTCTTCTTCCCGACTCCCCTGAAAAGAACGCGAAATCCCCCCAAACTCCCAGCCCCACAAGACAAAATAACATTCCCCCATTGGTTAACAAATGAATACAATCCCGATATCAGCAAGTCTAAAGCTAAACAACTGTGAGAGAAAGCACTTATCATACAAAGAAGCATTCCTTCTCTTAACAAACAAAGAAGCTATTTTGATTAACATACACAGTACATTGTACACATTCTGTATACAGAATCAACTCTGTATTTCAAAACCATCATCCTCTCCTTTTGCACAAATTCAGCACTTCACCTTCTAAGGTGATGCACATTAATGTTCCAAAGGGTGACTGGGGGCGAACCCGAGTGCAGAACATAAACACGGAGAGACGGTTGAGCGTTGTTGCACAGTCACGAACGTGGAACAGATAACCAGGGGAGACTTGTGCTGGACCTTTCATATGCAGTCTTGACAAGGAGATGGGGTTTCCGTGGAATAACGTGAAACTAGAGCTGAACTTAGAACTAACGGCTGTAAGTGGCCGGGAAACGAATTTATTACACGAGAATAGACCAACGAACTGGCGAACCGTGGTTGTGACGCCAGAGTTCTTATACTGCGGTCTCTGATGGGAACCAGGAGCGTTGTAATTAAGTGAATTAGCAGCAATTGAAAATCTAACAACGGGAATTAAGGCATAATCAAGGAGATAGGAGCGAGATGGGGGACAGCCAGGCGGGACCATGAGAGTATTCCCCCCCCCCCACTTCAACGGTAGCCTCCGGGCGATACCCCAGGTTTGTCTGTATGGTCCCGATGGAAGTCACGGATGAAGGAAGGGTCCAGGATGAGGGAGCGGGGAATCCAGGAATGATCCCCCGACCCGTTCCTTTCCCAGTCGACCAGGAACGGGTATTAGCGTCTTCGGAAGACCACCAAAAGTATCTTTTCAGAAGAGACAATGTCCGAACACTCTCAGGACGGCAGGCGAAACGAGACCTGAGATCGAACATAATCGGGTGCAAAACGACGATTGGCGGGTCCGTTGCCGGGGTAAGGTTCAGCCCATTGGCCCTCTTTTACTATGGAGTCGATTTCCCAGGTGAAGACGATCACCACACAGGATGGTGGGAGGAGGGTCTCCGGGCTGGAAAGGTCTTCTTCGGAATTGTATTGACGGGAGAGCACGTCAGACTTCCTGTTCTTGGATCCCGGACGATAGGTGAGAGTAAACCGGAATCTGCCAAAACATAATCCCAACGTGCTTGGCGGGAGTGCGGGCGTTTGGCGGTCTGGATATGTCCGAGGTTCTTGTGATCGGTCCGTATGATAAGCGGATTTTCCGCCCCCTGCAGCCAGTGTCTCCGTACTTCCAACGCCAGTTTGACCGCCAGTCATCCCGGTTCCCCACGTCGTAATTTCGTTCAGTGGGGACAGCCGGCGAGAAAAGAAGGCACGGGGTGAAGTTTCTGATCAGGACCTGAATGTTGAGACAGGACCGCTCCTGCCCAGGAGTCGGAGGCTTTGAAATCCACAATGAATCGACAGGAGGAGTCCGGTTGGACCAGGATGGGAGCGGACGTGAAACGCCTCTTCAGTTCAGCGAATGCTGAGTCAGCCTCGGAGTCCCAAAGGAAAGGTGTTGGAAGTGAGGTAAGTCGGGTAAAGGGTGCCACCACCCGACTGTAATCCCTGATAAACCGGCGATGGAAGTTCGCAAACCCCAGAAATCGCTGGAGTTGCATACGGGTCGTGGGTCTGGGCCACTCCCTACCGTTCGGATCTTCTCGGGGTCTGCGCTCACTCGCCCGCTCTCAATGATGTAACCTAAGAAGCTGACCGAGGGACGTGGAATTCACACTCCTCAGCCTTCACGAGTAATTTGTTCTCCCATAGCCTCTGTAGGACTTGTCGGACATGATTATTGTGGTTCTGGAGACTATTGGAGAAGATGAGGATGTCATCCAGATAGACAAACACAAAGCGTTTAATAATGTCTCTCAGCACATCGTAAATCAGGGCAGGAAAATAGCGTGAACATTGGTGAGGCCAAACGGCATGACCAGGTAGTCCAAGTGGCCTAGAGGGGTATTGAATGCTGTCCTCCACTCGTCCCCCTTCCCAATTCTGACTAGATTGTAAACTCTTCGTAGGTCCAGTTTCGAGAAGAGGGTGGGCCCGTGAAGTTAAAAGAGGTAGTGGGTACTTGTTTTTAACGGTTATATTGTTAAAGCCTCGGTAATGGATGCAGGGACGTAGTGACCCATCCTTCTTCCCCACAAAGAAGAACCCTGCGCGCACCGTGTAGGATGAGGGCCGAATAATGCCCACCGGGAGAGACGCACTGATGTACGTCTTCCCGGTTTCTCTCTCAGACCGGGACAAGTTATAAGACCGACTGATGGGTAACGAGGCCCCGGGGAGAAGGTCAATGGCACAATCGTATGGTTGGTGTGGAAGCAGGGAAAGAGCCTGTAGTTTATTAAATACCGGTCCCGGGTCGCTGTACTCTACTGGAACCCTGGACAACGACAGGCGAGGTCGCGGTGACCTCCCCAAGGGATAGGGCGACTGAAGACAGGTGGAGTGACAAAACGGGCTCCAGCTGTCTATCCTGCCAGTAGTGGCGATTATGGTGGCTCAGAGTCAATCAAAGTCAGGGGTGGTGTACAGTCGGCGACCCCCGAGCCAGAAGTCAACATGATGGCCAAAATGGCGCAATAGCATGGGACATCGGAGCAGATTGTTTTGCCTTGTTTTCTAATAATGATAAAAAGGAATACAATGGCATTATCATTGGGCCACACCCTTATAAACTCAGAACTAGAAGAGACATCAGAGCGCTGGAGGAGTTACGACGTCTTGTCGGAACCTGAATTAAATGGTAACGTGTCAGAAAGTCGGTACGATAATTGGTAGAGATAGTGGTGGAGGCCAATTATGTGACAGCTCATCAACTAAGAAAGAAGAGGCAACAGGTTAAAGCCCCCTTTGACTTAAAAGTCATTCCCATAGAATTCAACCCTGGACAAAGTAATGCTTCGAATACACCGACCCACGTCATTTCAAATCCAAGGTTTGCAGGGTCCTATGAGACCATAGACAAAGCAAGTCCATCAATTCACAGGGTAGTGATTTCTCTAGATAGAAGTGAATTGCACCACATCACCCAGACGAAATTGGAGGGGGAGAAACAGGAAAGTTATCACCATCAGCGCATAACAACCAATGGTCCCAATTTTGGTGACTTGACAACTGATGTACATCATAATCCTGATTCGGAAGATTTGGGGTTGGAACAGCTGTTCAAGAGAATGGCGGCCAATGACGAATTTTCCCATTCTTTTTATCTGAGAATCAGGGGAGTATCGTCAAGAAAATGAAGGAATGGGAAGCCCTGCTGGTTCCTGCCTCCCCTCTCCGGTATTGAAATTGAATAGGGCAGGGTGGAGGCGATGTATGGCTTGAGTCCAAAAGACAGTTCGGTGCCGCAGTTGAATGGGCTAGAAAGCAAATAGAAATTATCGATGTAGAATGATTTATGATTGAAACTTGAAACTGGAAATAAGAGCAAAAATTACACTTGTGTGTTACAGATTTATATCAATGTGATGAGAATTATGTAAAATCGACTGCCCTACGAATTCAAGACGCTGTAACTACACCAGAGTCTAAATGTAATGAGACCCAGTGTGACAGAAGGGGATAGGGGATACAGGGGAATTTGTCGCCTTGGTACCAGGGAACTAAAGTGTGCCAGTAATTTTTAATCTAACTGAAATAATGGGGCCTCAGTGGCGCTAGTTTACAACAAGACAGTTATTTGCTCATTTTCTTGGGAGATGTCTAAGGTGGACTGAGTGTAAGTTGGTTAAAATAGAAAAAGAGCTATCAAAATTGGTGAAAGTATGCTCTGCATCAAGATTTGCAGTCGTCAATACTTTAAATGTAACAGAATTGAGAAACCGCGTGTAGTCCCTTCAACACAAAATATGGGATATTACTGGAGAAAATTGTTGGGATCAGGTTCAGATTCATGAAACTGGTCTGAGTGCATCACAGGTAACTCTGGATTCAGTTAAATTTCTGAAGCCCCTTCAAAAGATGCAACAAATTTGATAATTGACTGAATAGACTTAGTATCTAAGGGAACACATAAAGCTGCGATCAGTGCTTCATATATTAGTTGATTGCTTGCCACGATTGGCACAAATTTATTACAACTTGATGCACATCAAGTATCAAATTGAGTATCAGGTGAGCAACTAAAACAGGGAGTGTGGAAAGGTGTCCTTGTGTCACATCAGAAGGTTTACACTAACCAACAGAGTACTGGGTAACACAGTCAATAGGCAGCAGGAGCTCAGCGGGCCAGGCTGCATCAATGGAAAAGAGTACGGTCGACAGTTCAGGCCTTGATCCTTCAGCGGCCCTGGCCAAGGGGCTGCGGGTGAAATGTCGACTGTACTCTTTTCCATAGATCTGCCTAACCTGCTTCGTTGCTCCAGCATTGTGTGTGTTGCTTGGATTTACAGTATCTGCAGATTTTCTGGTTTGTGATTAGAGTTCTGGGTACTTGTGATTACAGTAAAGGAAGGGTTTATGTCAGTGTGGTATTTCATATTCCCTGACATGGATATAATTTCAACTACTCTTAGAAAAGAGATTACAATGGGGGGAGATATTATGAGAAGACTCGGATATTCTCAAATATCACAACGAACACATGCTATTGTTGTAAATGGTACCGTGAAAGGTGCAGATTTATCAAGATGCTATAAAAGGGAGAAATCACTGGACTTGGTAAAAGAGACTACAAAACAAACTTCTGGATTGTGGTTCCTGCAGTTATGAGAGTTGCTCATTGTCCATTCTGCCTGTAAGTAATGAGTTGTTTGTTTACAGAATGTATTAGTGTGATAGACAGAGCAACAGCAACAACGAGTTGTACCAAGGTATGAAAAGAGTGTTCTTTGGGAAGTCACAATATTGCATTTGGGAGTGTAACTTTAGATTTGGCTTTAGAGGACGAACTTTGCCACTGCCAGCAGGAGACACGATAATGAAGAGAGCTTCATGATCCGACGCATTGATACAGATCCATATTTGTGGGATTATGTTGTTACTGAGTTGCCACCGTTTTCTCATTTGATTGCTGACTGGACACAAGTTGTGGAGCAGGCAAAGGATATAATCCTTCAACGGGCTAAAGATACAAAAGATTTTAAGAGATGATGATAAAACAAATAAAATATTGAGTGACTGAGACTCATGGGATACATTTTAGAATTTGTGATCAAATGCTTAAATACATACCTTTATGTACCCTGATAATGGTTTAATTATCATGGTCCCGTCTGGCTGTCCTCCATCCCGCTCCTATCTCCTTGATTATGCCTGAATTCCAGTCGTTAGTTTTCCAATTGCTGCTAGTTCACTTAATTACAGCTCTCCTGGTTCCCATCAGAGACTGCCAGAGAACTCTGGCGTCACAACCACGGGGCGCCAATTCGTTGGTCTATTCCCGTGTGATAACTTCGTTTCCCGACAGCTTAGAATCATTAGTTCTAAGTTCAGCTCTAGTTTCAAGCTATTCCACGAAAACCCCGTCTCCGGGTCAAGACTCCCCTGGTTATCTGTTCCATGTTCGCGATTGTACAAGCCCCACTAGGCCCTGTCTTTGTGTCTGTGTCCTGCACTTGGGTTTCGCCCCCAGTAACTCATTGTAAGAGAATGAACCGGCCAAGAATGAAGGGAGACAGAAACCCCCTGCATCAGGCCCTCGCCAGCCAGGGTACCCTACTGGGTCTACACGATCAACTGTTCAGAGACATCAGGGAGAATCTCCGTGTCTTGTCCGAGAATGTAAAGATGGTCAGCAAGCAAGTCGACAGAGTATCCGCTCCTCTTATTTCGTCCCTTCCGAGAACCCGGTCTGACCAACCCGCACAGCCTGGGATGGCAACGCCCGATTGGTGGGCAATACGATCACCAAGAGAACCGCAAGTACCCGAACCGGAGCCCTACGCTGGGGACCTAGGGAAGTACCAGGCTTTCTTACCGCAATGCTCCTTGATTTTTGAGCAGCAGCCATGTACGTATGCCACGAATAGATCAGAGATAGCGTACATCATGGGGTTGTTACGAGGAAATGCCTTAGCGTGGGCCACCACCATGTGGGATAACCAGTCAGAGACCTGCTCTTCTTTTCCCACCTTCATCTCTGAAATGAGGAAGATTTTTGAACATCCCATTCGCGGTAAGGACTCTGCTAAGCGCCTACTGACTGTCCGTCAGGGCTCACGAAGAGTAGCCGAATACTCCATTGAGTTCCGGATACTAGCGGCCGACTCGGAGTCGGGGTGGAATGACGAGGCACCCTAGGAAGTGTTTCGACAAGGCCTCTGTGACAGGATAAAAGACGAATTGGCGGCAAGGGATGACACAGCCAGCTTGGACTCTTTGGTCCCTCTAGCCACCAGGCTAGATTAGCGACTCCGAGAACGTCAGAGGGAGAAAACCGGTCGTCCCACTCCTCGGGTCACCCCACGGCCCGTTTTACCATCTTAGACCGGCTCTAACCTATCTCTCCCTTCCGCTCTTATAGCATAGCTCCCGCTGCGACCGTTCAGACCACCCTGCTTAGCCAGACGACACTCCCTTCAGTCCCCCAAAAGCGGATGCAGATCCAGGCCACTGTGGACTATCACCAACAGTCCCTGTCTCTATCCAGTGCCAGTGCCGAGGGAGATCTGTTAGATGAGGACATAGCCTCCCGGGCCAGAATTCCTCAGGGACCGCTAAGTATCCCTCTGGAAGACCGGGCGCTGGACACAAGACTTCTGGCCCGGGTCACCCACTGTACGCCACCCCTGACTTTGATTCCTTCTGGGAACCATCGGGAGCATGTACAATTTCATCTAATCCATTTTCTTCACGTCCCTATAGTTCCGGGATACCCTTGATTGAGCCACCATAATCACCACTACTGGCAGGATAGACAGCTGGAGCCCGTTTTGTCACTCCACCTGTCTTCAGTCGCCCTATCCCCTGGGGAGGTCACCGCGTCCTCGCCTGTCATTGTCCAGGGTTCCAGCAGAGTACCACGACCTGGAACAAGTATTTAGTAAACAACAGGCTCTTTCCCTGCTACCACACCAACCATACGATTGTGCAATCGACCTTCACCACGAGACCTCGTTACCCATCAGTCGATTGTATAACGTCTCCCGACCTGAGAGCGAAGCCATGGAGACTATGTCAGTGAGTCTCCCGCGGCGAGCATTATTCGGCCCTCATCCTACACGGTGGGCGCAGGGTTCTTCTTTGTGGGGAAGAAGGATGGGTCACTACGTCCCTGCATCGATTACCGAGGCCTTAACAACGTAACCGTTAAAAAAAACAAGTACCCACTAGCCCTTATAACTTCACGGAGCCACACTCTTCTCGAAGCTGGAGCTACGAAGCATCTACCATCTGGTCAGAATTAGGGAGGAGGACGAGTGTAAGACGGCATTTAATACCCCTCTAGGCCACTTCGAATACCTAGACATGCCGTTTGGCCTCACCAAAGCCCTCGCCATTTTTCAAGCCCTGATTAATGATGTGCTGAGAGACTTTATTAACCGCTTTGTGTTTGTCTATCTGGATGACATCCTAATCTTCTCCAATAGTCTCCAGATCCACAATAATCATGTCCGACAAGTCCTACAGATGATATGGGAGAACAAATTACTTGTGAAGGCTGAAAAGTGTGAATTCCACGTCCCTCGGTCAGCTTCTTAGGTTACATCATTGAGAGCGGGCGAGTGAGCGCGGACCCCGAGAAGATCCGAGCGGTAGGGAGTGGCCCAGACACACGACCCGCATGCAACTCCAGCGATTTCTGGGGTTTGCGAACTTCCATCGCCGGTTTATCAGGGATTACAGTCGGGTGGTGGCACCCTTTACCCGACTTACCTCACTTCCAACACCTTTCCTTTGGAACTCCGAGGCTGACTCAGCATTCGCTGAACTGAAGAGGCATTTCACGTCCGCTCCAATCCTGGTCTAACCGGACTCCTCCTGTCGATTCATTGTGGAGTTCAAAGCCTCCGACTCCTGGGCAGGAGCGGTCCTGTCTCAACATTCAGGTCCTGATCAGAAACTTCACCGCTGTGCCTTCTTTTCTCGCCGGCTGTCCCCGCTGAACAAAATTACGACGTGGGGAACCGGGAGCTACTGGCGTTGGAAGGATGGAGGCACTGGCTGCAGGGGGAGGAACACACGTTAACAGTACGGACCGATCACAAGAACCTCGGACATATCCAGACCGCCAAACTTCCGAACTCCCGCCAAGCCAGTGGGCTTATTTTTTGGCAGGTTCCGGTTTACTCTCACCTATCGTCCGGGATCCAAGAACAGGAAGTCTGACGTGCTCTCCCGTCAATACAATTCCGAAGAAGCCCTTTCCAGCCCAGAGACCATCCTCCCACCATCCTGTGTGGTGACGGCCCTCACCTAGGAAATCGACTCCATACTAAAAGAGGCCCAACGGGCTGAACCTGACCCTGGCAACGGACCCGCCAATCGTCTTTTTGCACCCGATTCCGTTCGATCTCAGCTCCAGTGGGTGCACGCGTCTCGTTTCGCCTGCCGTCCCGGGAGTGATCGGACAACTGTCTCGTCTGAAAAGGCACTTTTGGTGGCCTTCTAAGGACGCTGATACCCGTTCCTATGTCTGTGCGTGTTCTGTCTGTTCCTGTGGAAAAGCCTCCCACCTGCCACCTGCTGGATTACTTTGTCCCCTACCTGTCCCGAATTGTCCTTGCTCTCACATAGCACTGGATTTTTTCACGGGATTATCCCCTTCACATGGGAACACCGCCGTACTCACCGTGATAGACCGTTTCTCCAAGACGGTGCACTTTGTAGCCCTCCCTAAACTCCCTTCTGCTCGGGAGACCGCAGACCTTCTCGTCCGCCACGTCTTCCGCCTTCATGGAATTCCTTCGGACATTATCCTCGACCGGGATCCCCAATTCGTTTCGCAAGTCTGGAGATCCTTTTGTCCAGCCCTGGATGCCTCAGTTAGCCGGTCTTCCGGCTTTCATCCACAGACGAACGGGCAAACGGAGCGGGTCAACCAGGATTTGGAGGCGGCGCTACGTTGGATAACAGCCAACAACCCGTCTACCTGGAGCGACCACCTCGCGTGGGTAGAGTACGCCCACAACTCTCTGGTCAGCACCGCCGCCGGGAGATCTGCCTTTGAATGCTCTCTTGGTAACCAGCCCCCGCTTTTTCCCACCCATGAAGAGGATATTGCGGTTCTTTCTGTTCAGGCCCATCTCCGCCGGTGCCGCAAGGTCTGGGAATAAACACACACGGCCCTGCTCCGCTCTGCGGACCGCAACCGGAGGATTTCCGATCGCCATCGGACTCCTGCACCTGAGTATCGACCTGGGCAGAAGGTGTGGCTCTCGTCTAAAGACATTCCTCTCAAGAACGAGCCCAAGAAGCTTCCCTCGCTTCCTGGGACCTTTCGAGATCGAGAGTATTATCAACCCCACGGCTGTTTGACTCAAACTGCCTAAATCTATGCACAACCATCCTACATTTCGCGTTTCCCAATTAAACCCGGTTTCCGGCAGCCCCTTGTGTCCTCCGACCAAACCCCCTCCACCGGCCTGTAACCGGCGGTTACTGGATGTGCGCCGTCGGGGCATTGGCCTCCAGTCTCTGGCCGACTGGGAGGGATACGGGTACTGCTTCTTCATCCTGGACCCTTCCCTCATCCACAACTGCCAATGGAACCATCCAGACAAACCTGAGGGATCGCCTGGAGGCTCCCGTTGAGGAGTGGGGGTACTGTCATGGTCCCGTTTGGCTGTCCCCCATCTCGCTCCTGTCTCCTTCAATATTACCTTAATTCCAGTCGTTAGATTCCCAATTACTGCTAGTTCACTTAATTACAGCACTCCTGGTTTCCATCAGAGACTGCAGGATAAGAACTCTGGAGTCACAACCACAGGTCGCCAGTTCGTTGGTCTGTTCCCGAGTGATAACTTTGTTTCGCGGCCGCTTTAAACCGTTAGTTCTAAGTTCAGCTCTAGTATCAAGTTATTCCACGAAAACCCCGTCTCCTTTTCAAGACTCTATATGAAAACTCCCGGTCAAGACTCCCCTGGTAATGTGTTCCACCTTCGTGACTGTGCAACACCGCACAACCCCCTCACAGTGTCTGTGTCCTGCACTCCAGTTCGTCCCAGTCTCTCCTTGTAACAGTAATGTGTATCACCTTAGAAGGTGGAGGGCTGAATTTGTGCAAACGGAGAGGATGATGGTTTTGTAGTACAGAGAATATTATTCTGTTTACAGAGTGTATGAAATCAGTAAGGAAATGGTATATTTGTATCATGTAAGTGTTGCACACCTGCTGGGTATTCACGGTAATGTTATGAATACTGAAGAATAGATGAAGATAGAGATCCTAAGGTAAATATCTTTGGATCAAGAAGAAAGAGATGTTGGCCCAAAATAACTACAGTCTACAGATCAGTGAATTCTAATGAATCAGGATCAAGGACAGTTAAGGCAGATGGACCAGTTGCCTTTGTTCTTGGCCAGAGGGAGTAGATGGTGGCTACCATTTTATCAAGAAGACTGTGTTTTTCATTTTGTGAGTCAGTAGCTTGGCTGGATCGGTGTTTTAAAACAGATACAATGATGGCTTATGTTATCTGCTGAACAGGGAATAATTTCCAAATAAGTTATTTGTGAGAGACTTTTTGGTTGGGTATAACATGTAGGTTTGTGAATGCTGGTCTGTATGATTGAAGCGTGTGGCTGATTGAGAACAAAACACCATAAATTACCGATTGTCGGCTGCTGGGAAATGGGCGATAAATGGATGCTAGCCTGGAGCCGAGCCAATAAAAGGGAGTTAATGGTCCGACACATGGATTCCAGCCAAGGACATTGGAGTGCAACATTTGAATTGGCAGGAAATGAATCTAAAAGTGTTAATTCGCGTTCTGTTGGTTTTCATAACAACTGTCAAAGATTTGTATTGAGTGACACCGCTAGCACAACTCTTCTTTAAAAAGAAGTCAGTAGATTGTCACTGCCCTGAACATAGTATAAATGCTCACCCTGCCCTGTGAGCAGGCGCGGGTTTATACCCGACCTACTGCTGAAGGCCTGATGTTGTCAGCCTCAGTAGGTATTTCTCACCAGAGGTACTGTCACAGTCACGGATTCGGCAGCGCAGCAGGTTTGGCAACTGCGCTCGTAAATATGCAAGTGCCAGCTAATTATTATTTAATTGTGATAGTTTTTAACTCCATTCGTCCCGTGGTAGTGCTTGTCGAGACTTGAACCCAGGGTACAGCTAAGCTTCATTATACACATTCGCCTTGCCTGAGAAATTGGATTCCGAGACAACTGATTCTGAATAGCAGTATTTGTTTAATTCTTTTTTGTAATTTTTTTTATTGAAGTTCATCATCAAACAAACATTTCCATAAGATGTATTTCAGACATTATACATATATATCATATAATCATATATATCACAAATCTCCACAAAGTATTTATCTGAGGTATACACATATAGAAGAGAGTGGAAAGAAAAAACAAACAAAAGGAAAGAACTATGTACAAGTAGGAAGTGATCTTTTTTTACAACAGATTCATTGATTTGGGAGAATAAAATCAGGCCTATGAGGCATTATGTAGTTAAACCATTTTTCCCAATATGAATAAAATTGTTCCAACTTATGATTAACAGATGATGTTATCTTCTCCATTTTGTAAAAGTCCATTGTAATTTCCATCCATGTATTTAAAGTTGGGATATCCTGTGATAACCATTTCCTAGTAAGAGTCTTTTTACCAGCCACCAACAGTATATTCATTAAATATTTATCTCTTTTCAACCATTCTTGAGGTATATATCCAAACTATATGGTCTTACTCTCTAAGGGTATTTCACATTTAAAGATGTCTTGTAGGGCATTGTGTATCCCCCTCCAATAGTTTTTGATAACAGGGTAGTCCCAAAAAATATAATGATTTGCATTTTGATTTCCACAATTTCTCCAGCAAACAGGGAGGTTACCATCATAATGGGATTTCTGAGAGGGTGTAATAAAATATCTTATCAAGTTTTTCCATCCAAACTCCCTCCATTCTGTGAACTGGTACACTTCCATTGATATCTCCATATTGTTGTCCGTTCTTCCTCAGATATAATTATCCCTCTTTCCTTCACCCATTTTGTTTTAATGTATGAAGTCGAATGTGTTTTAAGATTTGACAACCACTTATACATGCTTGAAATGATTCTACTACCATTATCTGAGTTATATGCTTTTCTAAAGAGCTCTATCAAGCATGTATTTGCCTTGGTTACATTTTTAAGCGTCTTATTAACATATTGTCCAATCTGTAAATACCGATAAAAATCTTGTTTTTCTAATAAGTGTTTCTCTTTATGTCATGGTCCGGATCAGTTCCCCTTTAAATTTAGTTAGGTTGCGATCCAGACGATTCACTCCTTGTTCCCTTTTAATTTCGTTTCACGCGTCCCTTGAGCTTGGCAATCAAGGTAATCTACCCTCGACCCGCACCGGCAGCTTATAAGCCCTTGGTTTTAGCCGTTCGGCGCGAGAGTGTTAAAGAAGTCTTCGCAAGTTGCCGCCGCTACGACAAGCCGAGAGTGATCCAGCCTGCATCGGAGTACCAGCAATTCGCCGTCCGTCGCCAGAGTGGGTCCGGGCAAAGTCAATATACCAGGGGTGAGTGGAAGACGGAGTCCTGACTCGACGTTCATGCCCCTTGTCCGTGTCTACCCCTCGAAGAGTCCCGGCTCGGTGCCTGAGCTGAAGGTGGAGTCCTGACTTGATGTTCCTACCCATTGCCTCCGTCGGACAGATCCGGCCGGACTGCCGCTGCCAGGCGGGGTTCTGCCCCTTCCTACCCATTTCTCCCAAAGGGCCGTGGCGGTCTCAGTCCCCAGGGTCCAAGTCCAAGGTCGGCAGCTGTCCATTCTTCCCCCCCCCCGTCCAAGTCCAAGGTCCGCAGCTGTCCATGCTCCCCCCCCCCCCCGTCCAAGTCCAAGGTCCGCAGCTGTCCATGCTCCCCCCCCCCCGTCCAAGTCCAAGGTCCGCAGCTGTCCATGCTCCCCCCCCCCCGTCCAAGTCCAAGGTCCGCAGCTGTCCATGCTCCCCCCCCCGTCCAAGTCCAAGGTCCGCAGCTGTCCATGCTCCCCCCCGTCCAAGTCCAAGGTCCGCAGCTGTCCATGATCCCCCCCGTCCAAGTCCAAGGTCCGCAGCTGTCCATGATCCCCCCCGTCCAAGTCCAAGGTCCGCAGCTGTCCATGATCCCCCCCCCCCCCCGTCCAAGTCCAAGGTCCGCGGCTGTCCCAGTTCCCTGTTTCCAAGTCCCAGGTCCGTGGCGATCCAAGTCCTTAGTCCCCTAGTCCGAGGTTCGTTTTTTCTCTTTGTCCTCGATTTCCCGATCTTCTGTGTAGCGAGTAATAAACGCTATTTTATTGTACCTAAGAAAGACGTGTTTGTGTCCTGCGTGTGGGTCCTCTCCCAGCACCCTTGTCCCCACCTCGTGACACTTTAAGCATTTCAAAATTGAACAGCGTTCCTTCTTTCATTATGTTGCAAAGAACTGTTATTCTTTTAGCTGTCCAGTCCTTGTATCTAGCATCCAATATATTTGGTTTAAAATCCGAGTTATATGCACACCATTTAAGAATTGCAATATCTCCCTCTAGATTATAGTCTTTTATAGTAGTTTTCCATATTTTAAGAGTCAATTTCACCCATGGGTTATCAATTGCATTTATGTAACTTTGCAGGTTGCTATCAGCCAAAATTGTTTGTATGGGGATGGGAAGTACCCGCTCCTCAATGTTTTTCCATTGAGCATCATATGATGGGTTGCACCAACATATCACAGCTCTCAACTGTGCTGCAAAATAATAATCTCTAAGAGAAGGTAAACCCCATCCCCCCCCCCCTTTTCCGTTGCTAATTGCAAAGTTTTGAGACGAACTCTAGGCCTTTTACCCTGCCAAATATACCTTGATTGCATCTTGTTCCATTCATTGAATTGATTTTGATTAATCTCTATTGGTAGGGTCTGAAAGAGATATAACAGTCTGGCAGTATATTCATTTTAATAGACTCAATCCTTGAACTGAGCCTGAAAAAAAGGAATCAAGCTCCTTCTTCCTTAATTTTTTTATATAAAGGCTGATAATTACATTCTGATATTTTTGCCAAATCTTTGGGCATAATGATGCCCAAATATTTGAAAGACTCTGCGTGCCATGCCCAGGGGTATCGACTTTCAATTTCTCTTGGTGGGCTATAGTAATATGAAAGTAATTGGGTTTTATCTATGTTGATATTGTATCCTGATAATTGACCATATTGTTCAAAGGATTGCATCAATTTAGGTAAAGAGTATGGTGGTTGCGCTAGATAGATCAAAATGTCATCCACATAACAAGCCAATTTATGCTCTGTCCCTTTAATAGTAATTCCCCTGATATCTTCATTTCGTCTGATGTATTGAGCTAATGGTTCCAGATATAACGCGAAGAGTAGTGGTGACCATGCACAACCCTGTCTCGTGCCCTTTTCTAGGGTAAGACTATTTGATAAATATCCATTGATTTTAATCCTCGCAGTAGGATTGTCATATAGTGTCTGTATAGTTTTAATAATTGTGTCTTGGAACCAAATCTATGTAAAACTCTGTAAAGAAAATTCCAATTAACCGAATCAAATGCTTTTTCAGCATCCACGCTTATCACTGTTGCTTCAATTTTATTTTTTTCTATGTGATCCATATGTGAAGTTTCCTTCATATATTGTCTTGTGCCTGACATTGTCGTATAAAACCTGTCTGATCGTTACGTATCAGTATGGGTAGGAACTCTTATAATCGTTTGGCCATAATGGAGGTAAATAACCTATAATCTACATTAAGAACGGATATTGGTCTAAATGACCTGCATTCCATTCTTTCCTTGCCTTCTTTCGGTATAGCTGAGATTATCACTTCCTTCCAACTGGGTGGCATTTGTCCCTTTTTTTAGAGCCCAGTTCAGTGTGTGGAGTAAAACAGGAATTAACTCATTTTTAAATTCTTTGTACCACTCTGCCGTATACCCAACTGATCCTGGTGACTTGCTTAATTTAAGCCTACTAATTGCAGCTTTTAATTCAACTTCAGTTATGTCACCAGTCATCGTTCTATTTTGTTCTTCACTTAAAGTGGGTAACTCTAGAGAATTCAAGAAGGTGTCAATTTAGGTTATGCTTCCCCCAGGAACTTCAGAATATAGAGTTATGTAAAACACTTCGAAAGCTTCTTGAATTTCACTTAGCTTATTTTTTATCATTTTCATTCTTTCGTCCCCAATTCTATGAATTGTATTTTCTGCTATGTTTTCAGTTTCCACGCCAGTATTTTCATAGATTTTGATCCACTTTCATAATGTCTGTTTCAGAAACATTAAGTTTTTCCTGATTTCTTACGTAGCCAAATTATTTATATCATTCCTAATTCTTTTAATTTTCCCTAATGTATCGTGTGCCAAATTCAATTTGTGTTTTTTCTCTAATTCCTTCAGCCTATTTTGTAATTCCTCTAATGTTCTATTCCTTATTTTTTTCTGATATGAAGATACCGCAATAATTTTCCGTCTTAGGACCGCCTTCAGAGTATCCCATAAAATGGGAGGTGAAACCTCTCCATTATCATTAAATTCTAAGTAGAGACCAATTTCTTTTTGAATTTGTTCCTTAAAGTACGGATCATTGAGTAGACTTGAATTTAGTTTCCAAATAGTATTCTTTCGTTGTAGGTCAAAATCAACAGATAAATATATAGGTGCATGTTCACTTGCATCTATTGTCCCAATTCCACAGGTGTTTATTTTGTCCTTGGCTCTTCCAAATGTTATGAAATAGTCTATTCTTGTATATACAGAATGGGGAGCAGAATAATGAGTGTAATCCCTTCTGTCAGGGAAAAAGTCCCTCCATATATCAATTAAACCAACATCCTCAAAGTGTAGTAACTTTCTTATGTAAAGATTTGGTTTCATAGGTTTTTCTATTGGAAGAGTCTAAGTTTGGTTGTAATTGTAAATTTAAGTCTCCCCCACATATCAGGAGACCTTCTGTTTCCATTACCATAATAGCAGTAATTTTCTGAAAGAAACCAACATCACTTCCCAGGGTTATGTATATATTCAATAGAGTAACTGAATTGCCGTCTATATTCCTCCTTACCAGAATAAATCTGTGCTCTATATCTCCAATTTCGAATACTTTTTCAAAATTTAGCTTACTTGAGATAAGAATAGCAGCTCCTCTCCTATGTCCTGATTTATATGAGGAGAAAAACAGATTAGTGAAGCCCATTCCCTTTAGTGTTTTTTATGCTCATTATCACTTAAATGAGTTTCCTGTAAATATACTACATGAGCTTGTTCTTTTTTCATTTTGGATAAAATTCTCTTACGTTTGATTGGATTTAATAGCCCACTGACATTAGAAGAAATTAATTTTACCTTGTCCTTAGCCATCTGTATTTATCTGTCAATGTATCACTGAAATTAAAATAAAACTTAATCGATCTACCCCCCCCCCTGAACAAATAAGAACCAAGAAACGCAAATAATAACAAAAATGGCAACGAACGTGTGATTCCAAAGCTGTGGTCTCTAGTAGATGACCCTGCGTTGAGCTAGAGGAAATGTCTAGCTCTGGGGGATAACCCCTCCTACTTGTGAGTTGAGGGCCCCCATTGCAGTATTCATAAAAGTCAGTGAACAAATCCATTATACAGAAAAGATTTCCCTGTGTACTCCTCATATATATATATATATATATATATATATATATATATATATATATATATATATATATATATATACACACACACACACACATTACATACATACACATATATGCACATATATATTTTCATTTTGGTGGGGAAAAAGGAGTAAGTGAACGAATAAAGAATAACAACTAAGTAATATAAAATCCACATTATAATAAGTATTTCTTGAGATAGGTATATCACCGTCTAATTTTGCTTCCGTTTAGCTTCTCAACATTTTTAAAGTTAGCCAAACCTTATGGCTCTTCTAAAGGGCGTGAGGACTGTCTTTGGGAAACTCGTGGTCTCTTCCTGGTATATTTCTCTCGGCCTCCTCCCGTCTCTTGCCTTCTCGATTCTCGCATTATTTCCCAAACGGAGCGGGATAATATCTCAGCCAGGCTTTCCCTCGTTTTGGTCATGCTGACGGGCAACCCTCTGGCCTTCATGACTGTAGTCGCCTCTTCCACTGTCTGGTATAACCGTGTCCCGTTGTCATAAAACACTCGAAGTTTAGCAGGGTACGGAGTTTGAAATCTAATCTTATTTTACTTTAGTACTCGCTTTACTTCAGAGTATTCTTTGCATTTCTGGAGGACTGCGGGGGGGGGGAATGGATAATCTTCATCGAAGTATATTAATTTATCCTCTAAAAACACTCTCTTCTTTCCCCAGGCCCTTCGTAGAATCTCCTCCTTGGTGCTGTACCGAAAGAATTTAATCATTATTGAGCCTGGCTTTCTATCCTAGGTAGGTTTTGGGACTAACGCGCGGTGGGCTCTTTCGACTTCCAGCTTCATAACCGGGGGAAGATCCAGCGCGTCCCGCAGTAACTTTTCAACAAACTCCGTCATAGACGAGCCCTCCGCTCCTTCGGGAACATTGTAGATTCTGATATTTTTCCGCCGTGATCTTCCCTCCAGGTCAATCAGTATACCTTCTTGGTGATGTATTATATGTATTGTCTTACTCAGTATCCGTTCCACGTTTTGAACGCGATCTTCCACCTCTTCAATTCGAGTCTCTGCCACCGCTATTTTTTGATTGACGCTGGCGAGCTCTGACTTAATATCACGGAGCTACTGCTCTATTTCTTTCCGGAACTCCCTTATCTCTTAGAGGATTTCGAACATATTAGCCGCTTCGCCTGAACGAGGTCCAGCGTCCGCCTCGCTAGCACGCGGTCGGGTAGGAGAGCCGCTCGCTGCACTCCTCTCGGCCGCAGGCTCCGCAGTGTCGTTTTTTTTAATTTCCATTCTTTTTCCCCATTCTTGACCTCGTTTCAATTCAATTATTTTTCGAAAAATATTATATTTGATGGGTTAACGGGGCTTAATACGCGTTTTTCCGTAGGAGCTTAATCTGCCATTCTCCACGATGACGTCACCGGAACTCCCTGTTTTATTCTTAATGGTTCTTTTCGACCGCAGAGTAGGCTTTGTTTTCCACTTGAGTGTTTTAGTCAACAGCCCTGTTTTTGCCGAGACTTTTCCCCTTTAACATCGTTCGCATTGAAGTCTGTGAAATATCGACCTGCTTCAGTGTCTCTCACTCCGCACTGGGGCCATATCCGTACCGGGTGACAGATACATTGAGTATCTGTGTGAAATGTGTAGGAAGGACCAATGAAAGGGAGTTTGTGTGCCGACACCTGCCATCTTTACGTTGTACGCGTCCAATGCGAAATACCACATCACCTACTTCAGAAAGTCCAAATCCAGATTGTGCTCTTATAGACCACTTACTGTTGCGTGTTCCCTGGCAGGAGATTGTTCGTCCTTCGGAGTGGAAGACGACCACGGCTTCTGTCAGGTGGATGGTTTGTGACTGTGGGTCCGGAGGTGACGGGTGAGGCTATTCCGGACCCTGATAGCTCGCCCAATTGTGGGACACATGAGGGTAGGTGCTGCAGTGGAAGTGGAGGTAGCTCGAGCCTTGCGCGCGGCGCGTTTCCTCTGAGCCTCTGCAGTGCGTCTGATTTCTGCTGTATACGCTCCTTTAGTGGTCCTGCTCCACCAGGTTGGGCGGTCCAGAGCAAGCGATTCTCAGCTACTGGGATTGATGTTGAGGTCTTTGAGGGACACTTTGAGGCAGTATTTGAAACGTTTCTTCTGCCCTCCAACTGAGCGCTTGCCCTGGCTCAGCTCTCCATACAGTAGCTGTTTTGGTAGTCGACTGTCAGAAATCCTGACGACATGGCCAGCCCATCTAGCTTGGGCTTTCTGTAGGAGGGTGTAGATGCTGTGGGTGCTAGCCCGCTCCAGGACCTCCGTGTCTGGGACTTTGTTCTGCCATCGTATGTGGAGAAGTCTGCGGAGGCAGCTCAAGTGGAAGTGGTTGAGCTGTTTAGCGTGTCTGCTGTAGACAGTCCAGTTCTCGCTGGCATAGAGGAGGGTGGTGAGAACCACTGCTCGGTAGACCTTCAGCTTGGTGGTAAGGCTGAGTCCTCTCCGCTCCCATACATTCTCACGGAGTCTCCAAAAGGCGGCACTGGCTTTGGCAATTCTGTTGCTGATCTCTGCATCTATGCTCACCGCTCGTGATAGAGTACTGCCCAGATAAGTAAAGCTGTCGACTGCCAGTAGCTTCTGCCCCTTTACTGTGATGTGTGTTTCCTGGTAGGGCTTTCCGGGTGCGGGCTGGTACATAACTTCTGTCTTTTTGGTGCTGATTGTAAGTCCGAAGTTGTCACAGGCTCATGAGAGGCAGTCCATTTCTCGCTGCATCTTCTGCTCTGTGCTGGCATTGAGGGCGCAATCACCAGCGAATAAGAGGTCTCTGACGACGGACTCCTTTACCTTTGTAACAGCCTGTAGATGCCGGAGGTTGAATAGCCCACTGCCAGTCCTGTATCTGACGTGTATACCATCCTGACAATCGCGGAAGGCATCATTCAGCATAGCAGAGAAGATCATGCTAAAGAGTGTAGGGGCGAGAACGCATCCTTGCTTCACACCGTTCGTCACTGGGAAGGCTTCTGACTCGTCACCATCATCCAAAACTTTCACCATCATGCCATCGTGGAACTGCCGAACAATCGCGATGAACCTGCTAGGGCAGCCAAACTTCTCCATTATCTTCCATAAGCCATCTCTGCTGACCGTATCAAATGCCTTGGTCAGATCGACGAAGGCCATAAAGAGGTCACTGTGCTGCTCTTGACATTTTTCCTGGAGTTGGCGTGCTGCAGATATCATGTCGACAATTCCACCCTCTGCACGGAAGCCACACTGGCTTTCTGGGAGGAGACCTTGCTCAAGGTGTTGGAGAAGGCGATTAAGCAGGACGCGAACCAAGATCTTCCCAGCTATGGACAGGAGGGAGATGCCTCGGTGATTGTCACAAGACTGGCGGTAGCCTTTCCTCTTGTAGATGTGGACTATGCTGGCATCTTTCAACTGTTGCGGGACCTTTCCTTCGTTCCACATAGAGTGGAAGAGCTCAGCCAGCTTCTGCATCATGAATGGGGCTCCTGCTTTGTAGCATTCAGCAGGGATTGCATCTGTTCCTGATTCTTTGCTACAAGAAAGTTGCCTGATGGCTTTTCTGACTTCTTCTGTGGGGAGGTTGTCAAGGTCCAGGTTGATCTCCACCTGAGGGAGGCGAGCAATGGCCTCATCATTGATTTTGGCATGGCGGTTGAGGACCTGGTTGAAGTGTTCAGCCCATCTCTCAAAAATCTCCTTTTTCTCTGTCAGCAGCCGAGTCCCATCTGCACTGAGGAGGGGGGAGGAGCCAGGCGACTGAGGTCCATACATAGCCTTCAAAGCGTCGTAGAAACGCTTGGTGTCGTGACTGTCTGCGTAGCCCTGGATCTCATCGGCCTTATTGCTAAACCAGACATCCTGCATCTCACGGAGTTTCTTCTGCACTTTCCGTCTTGCACTGGCGAAGGCATCTATCTTTGCTTGTGATGTGGGATCGTTCTGGTGCGCTCTGAACAGTTGGTGTTTCTCTGACAACAGTGCCTGTATCTCCTTGTCGTTCTCATCGAACCAGTCTTGATGTCTACGGATTGCTGCTCCGAGGTGTTCGAGAGCGGTAGACTAGACTGCATCTCTGAAAGCTGTCCACTGCTCTTCAATGCTGGTGTGGTCATCCTGGGGTGTGTCAAGCAGCCTGCTATCTAGGTCTTCACGAAATTCTTCTGCAACTACGCTGCTCTTCAGCTTGGAGATATTGAACCTCTTTGCAGTCTTCTGACCTTGGGGTCTTCTCACAGGCAGGATGCGAAGTTTAAACTTGCACACTATGAGTCGATGATCCGACTTTTAGACCACTTACTGAGCGTGTTCCCTGGCAGGAGGTAGTACAGCTGGTATTGTATGACTTCCCCGGGCAAGCGAGCGTGGTCCATCAACCCCGATAAAATACAGGGCCCCAGTCAGAATGTTCTATTCCGAGAAATGCAGTGGCATTCTGGGCAGCGGCAGAGATCTGAAAGGCTGAGCGTAACATGCCGATCACCGCCGACCCCATCCCTAAGGAGGAGACGCAGCTTTTTGTTGGACTCCTGGGGTATTGGCACCAACATTTACCCCTTTTGACAATAATATCATGCCCCCTATGTCAGGTTACCCGCAAAAAGACAGTTTTCCAATGTGGTCCGGAACAGCAGGCATCCTTCGGGGTTGCCAAACATGCCGTGGAACAGGCTGTCCCTTTTGCCCCGGGACAGAGTGACGTCCCTTCAGGCTGCAGGTTTCGGCTACACCTCGGGTGACTGAGTGGAGCCTCTGGCAGGTTTTGAAAGGGCGTCACGTCCACTCAGGGTTTTGGTCTACGAACCTCCCTGAGGTTCCCTGAGGAATACTCTCCATTTGAGAGGCGAGTTGTTTGGCTCTGCCGACGACAGGACATCAGAAAGCGGCTGAGTCGCCTGTGCTGTGACCGCGTCTCCCTGTCACACAGAGGGTAAAATCTGACAATGTGACTCACAAAGAGGGCCGTCCCATGCCATCAAATGGAAAAGGAATGTCGCAGACAGGGCCGGATGGTGTGAACCGGCTCTATGAACAGGATGTGTCTTTGGCCGATAGTCTGAATGAGCTCTATCCAATCAAATCCCTCCCAGACAGTGGGGGAAGCTGTAAGGTGATTTGACACCTGAAAAAAACAAGTCTGGTTCACAGACGGCTCCAGCTGTTGTCGGAGAGGCAAGCATCGGTACCAAATGAAATGAAATACAGGGGCTCTTCAGCCAGCGACGGACAAGCTTGTCACTGAAGAGGGGGTGGGCTGATCCAGTCAATTGGCTGAATTGGTGCCCTGAACTCTGCCCCTCCGAGAGGCAACAGGGCATATCAGGGTCTATACTGACTCCTGGTCAGTCGCTAATGGCGTGGTGGTATGGATGCCTCAATGGCACCGGAAAAACTGAGAGGTGCATTTAAAAATTAACTTTAATCAGTGAAGGCTAGGAGTCTACAGGGCGTATGCTGGAAATGGGGTTAGTATTGATGCTCAGCACAGCTGTGATGGGCCAATAATACAATAAGACCGTGGGAGATGCTAATGATAATGCACAATCATTGTAACACACACAGTACTGCAAAAGTCTTAGGCACAAATATATAGCTTGGCTGCAGAAGACTTCTGCTAAGTAGTCTACTGTAGTACAATAATTATATATATATTGCACCGTGCTGCTGCCACCAAAAATAAATAAATCATGACATACATGAGTGAAGATAAACCTTATTCTTATAAAGGCAACAAAGAGAAAATGCTGGAGGCCAGGAGGCATCTAAGGAAAAAAGTACTGTCGACGTTTCGGAACAAGACCCTTCGGCAGCACTAGAGGGGATAGAAAGATGAGGAGTAGAGTTAAAAGGGAGGAGGAAGAGAGAAGAAAAAGGTAATAGGTGAAACCTGAAGGGGCAGGGATGAAGTAAATAGTTGGGAAGTTGATTGGTGAAATAGATACAGGAGTGGAGAAGGGGGAGTCTGACAGCTGAGGATAGAAAAAGGAGCAGAAGCACCAGGGGGAGGCGATGGGCCGGCAAGGAGATAAGGTGAAAGAGAGGAGAGAGGATGGGGACCGGTGAAGGAAAGTGGGGGGGGGTGTCATTACCGGATTTTTGAGAATCGATGTTCATGCCATCAGGTTGGGGGCTACTCAGGCGCATATAAGGCGTTGTTCCTCCAACCTGAGTGCGGCTTCATCGAGAAAGTAGAGGAGTCCATGGATTGACATATCGGAATGGGAATAGGAAGTGGAGTGAAAGTGAATAGCCACTCGGAGATCGCGCTTCTTCTGGTAGACGAAGCGTAGGTGCTCGGCGAAACGGCCTCCAAATCTACGTTGGGTCTCACCGATATACAGGAGGCCACACCGGGAGCACCGAACACAGTAGATGATCCCAACAAAAAAATAGATGAAGTGTTGCCTCATCTGGAAGGATTGTTTGGGGTCCTGAATGGTAGTGCAAGAGGATGTGTAGGGCAGATGTAGCACTTGTTCCGTTTGCAAGGGTAACTGCCAAGAGGGAAATCAGGGGAGGGACGAATGAACAAGGGAGTCGTCTAGGAAGCGATCCCTGCGAAAAGTCGAAGTGGGGAGATGTGCTCGGTGGCGGGATCCCTTTCCGTTGAAACGGCGGAAGCTCCGGGGAATTGACTGATGTGGGTCTCTACTGTGGACTGTGAGTGGGAAAGGGGTAGGGAGAGTGGAATCATGGTTGGGAAAAGGTAAAGGGAGAGAGAATGGAGCGGGAACAGCCAGAGAGATATTCTGTAATCATCAATAAGCCAACTCTATGAGGCTATTAGAGAACTGCAGAACGCACACCCTGATGGACTGTTAATTGTCGCCGGACATATTAACCACTCGAAACTTAAATCAGTGCTCCCCAAATTCCATTAGTATGTGGACTTTGCAACGAGGGGGGAGAATGCGTTGGACCTGGTTTACACAAACATCCCCGACGCCTACCGGGCAGAGCCCCGCCCCCACCTCGGTTACTCAGACCACATCTCTGTTATGCTAATCCCAGCATACAGACCACTCGTCAGGCGATCCAGACCAGTTCAGAAGCAGGTGAAAACCTGGCCAGCAGGAGCCATCTCTGCTCTTCAAGACTGCTTTGAACACGCTGACTGGCACATGTTCAGGGAGGCTGCAACCGATGGCGACTCTACCAGTTTAGAGGAGTACGCGGCATCAGTGACTAGCTACATCAGCAAGTGCATCGACGACGTCAATGTGTGCAAGACCATCACTACACGTGCTAACCAGAAGCCATGGATGACCGCGGAGGTGCGTGCGCTATTGAGGACCCGAGACTCCGCGTTCAGAGCAGGCGACAAGGCAGCCCTAACAACAGCAAGGGCCAAACTGTCCCGGGCCATCAGAGGGGCACAACATGCACACGCCCAGCCAATCCACAGCCATTTTCAGGACATCGGCGACACGCGACGTATGTGGAAGGGCATTCAGGACATCACCAACTACAGGATAACATCACCTGACTGTGGGGGTGATGCTTCGCTCCCAGATGCGCTGAATAACTTCTGTGCTCATTTTGAGGCAGAAAATGACGTGGTGGCGAGGAAGTCCACCTCTCGTGTCTCACCGTGGCCGATGTGAGAAGAACCCTGTGCAGGATCAACCCACGGAATGCTGCTGGACCAGACAATATTCCTAGTAGAGTGCTCAGAGGATGTGCAGACCAGTTAACAGATTATCTCACTGACATCTTCAACATCTCTGTGAGCAGCGCCACTGTTGCAAGTGTTTCAAGGCCGCCACCATCGTCCCCGTGCCGAAGAAGTTTTCAGTGTCCTGCCTGAATGACTACCGTCCCGTTGCTCTCACATCCATCATCATGAAGTGTTTCGAGAACCTCGTCATGAAGCACTTCAGGACCCTGCTGCCCCCCTCACTGGACCCCCTGCAGTTTGCGTACCATCCCAACTGCTCAACAGACGACGCCATTACCATCATCCTCCACCTGTACAAAAAAAGACACGTACGTTCGAATGCTGTTCAGAGGCTCCAGTTCTGCATTCAACACAATCATCCCTCAGAAACTGATTGGAAAGCTGAGCCTACTGGGCCTGAACACCTCCCACTGCAACTGGATCCTAGACTTCCTGACTGGGAGACCTCAGCTCAGTCAGTCCGGATCGGGAGCAGCATCTCCAACACCATCACACTGAGCACGGGGGGGCCCCAGGGCTGTGTGCTCTGTCCATTGCTGTTCACTCTGCTGACCCACGACTGTGCTGCAACACACAGCTCAAACCATATCAAGTTCGCCAGTGACACGACCGTGGTGTGTCTCATCAGCAAGAACGACGAGTCAGCATACAGAGAGGAGGTGCAGCTGCTAACGGACTGGTGCAGAGTCAACAACCTGTCTCTTAATATGAACAAAAGAGATGGTTGTTGACTTCAGGAGGGCACGGAGCGACCACTCCCCGCTGAACATCGACGGTTCCTGGGTAGAGATCGTAAACAGCACCAAATTTCTTTGTGTTCACCTGACGGAGAATCTCACCTGGTCCCACAACACCAGCACCATAGCAAAAAAAGCCCAGCAGCGTCTCTACTTTCTGCGAAGGCTGGGGAAAGTCAATCTTCCAACCCCCATATTCATCACATTCTACAGGGGTTGTATTGAGAGCATCCTGAGCAGCTGCATCACTGCCTGGTACGGAAACTGCACCAGCTCGGATCTCAAGACCCTGCAGCGGATACTGTGTCATGGTCGGGTCCGTAAAGACCGCGTTCTGGTTCACGGTCTGGTCCGGTCCGTGGACTCTGGACTCCAGGTCTTCTGGCTGTCCGTTGTTTCATTTGGGCTTAATCACAGGCACCTGATTCTCATATTGAGTCTGGAATATAAGTGGCTCTGTGTTCGAGTGTGGTTGCTGGTTCGTATCGTCGGTACCCTGTCCTCGACTCTGTGGGGTAAGTCAGGCCGTCCTTGCCATTACCCTACGGTGAGATCTGTCCCTTTCTGTCCTTGTCTCCGTTGAGTAAGTCAGGCCGTCTTTGCCGTTACCCTGAGGTTGGACTGTTCCCTTCCTTCCCTCTGAAGCCCTGCTGGCAACCTCGCCTGCGCCCTCGCCTGTATTGCCGTCAAGTTCAGCCGCCGGAGTGAGACCAGAGCCTTGCCACGCCAACAGGATATCGTTGAACTTGAGACTGTCTCTTTGTGTCCCTGTGTTTAGTGTCTGTATATGATTCCCGGCCCTATGTCCTGTCCTCAGGGAGGGGTCCTGACTATGTAAAGCTCCGGCCCTACGTGCTGTTCCCAAGGAGGGTTCCTGGCTCTGTGTTCCGTGTATGAGTCCCGGCCCTACGTCCTGTTCCCAAGGAAGGTTCCCGGCTCTGTGTTCTGTGTTCCTGTGCTGCAGTCCAAGGCTCAGTGTTCCTGTGCTCAAGTCCAAGGCTCTGTGGAGATTCCATTCCATGTCCAAGGCTCCGAGGAGGTTCCAGTCCGTGTCCAAGGCTCCGATGAGGTTCCAGTCCGTGTCCAAGGCTCCGAGGAGGTTCCAGTCCGTGTCCAAGGCTCCGAGGAGGTTCCAGTCCGTGTCCAAGTCCAAGCTGTAGCCTAGACCCTGAGTCCTGGTCTCGTCCGGGGCTAGTGTCCGTGTCCAGCTACGACTCTCCTCGCTTCTGCTTTGCTCTCCCTCCACCCAGGCTCTTTGTGTTCCTGCTCTCCCTCGATCAAGACCAAGTCTGAGCTTCATGTCCTCGTCCAGCCCTGGAGTCCCGCGTCCTGCCCCCACGTCCAGTCCTGTTGCCTTGCCACGTCCAGTCCTCACCTGGTTCCGGAGTCCGAGCCCGAGTCAAGACCCAGGTTCCGGGTCCCTGTCCAGTCTCTGGCTCGAAGTCCTTGTCCAGGCTTGTAGTTCCTAGTTCCCAGTTCCTAGTTCCTCGTCCAGGTCCCAATTTCCTACTCTAGTCCTAGCCTATACCCTGTCTCCTAGTCTCGTCCAGGGCCTGTGTCTTATCTGGCGTCGTTTCTTCCCCACTTCCCTTGGTTTCTTGATACACCTAGTCCTCTTCCCTAGTCCTTCAGTGTCTGTGTCTTGCATTGGGTTCGTTCACAACGCCCACCATATGACATAGTGAGGTCAGCTGAGAAGACCATCGGGGTCTCTCTTCCCACCATTACGGACATGAACACGACACGCTGCATCCGCACGGCAAACAGCATTATGAAGGACCCCACGCACCCCTCATGCAAACTCTTTTCCCTCCTGCCATCTGGGAAAAGGCAGCGGAACGTTTTGGCTCTCACGACCGGACTATGTAACAGTTTCTTCCCCCAAGCTATCAGACTCCTCAATACCCAGAGACTGGACTGACACCAACTTACTGCCCTCTACTGTGCCTATTGTCTTGTTTATTGTTTATTGTAATGCCTGCACTGCTTTGTGCACTTTATACAGTCCTGGGTAGATCTGTAGTCCAGTGTAGTTTTTGTTCTGTGTTGCTTTCACGTAGTTCAGTGTAGATTTTGTACTGTTTCATGTAGCAGCATGGTCCTGAAAAACGTTGTCTCGTTTTTATGGTTAACTGTACCAGCAGTTATGGTCGAAATGAAAATAAAAAGTGACTTGACTTGAATTGTTTGGAATCGAGTGCCATCACCAATCGGTACCACACATAATATAAATATGTGGCAGGGCATCACAGCAACTGCATCGCTTGACATGTACAGTCACTATTGTACATGTCATTATCATCATCCCAGTCTGTTGTATTTCCAGTTGCCTGTTTATTGTGCATTTCGGTCACCATTACGTGTAGTAATGTAAACATTATAAGATATGCCAGCTTCAATCCCTATTATACATTTCATCTCCAATCACCATAGATCCAAGATGGCGGCGCGACGCAGCTTGCAGCGGCCACTCCGGAACTGATTATCTGTTATTTGTGAAGTGGGGTGCCATGCGCAATCATAATCGATTGAAAACGGACGTGGGAGTATGGAGGAACATCGGGAATTTCCAGGAAGACCTTCTTCGTTGCTGCTGCTGCTGTGAGGTCCGGGACTCTGCTGCGAAGAACAGGCCCCCAGTCCTCGGGGTCCCGTTGCCGATGGCCGTTGGCGGGGCCGTCTTAATACGCTCGGCAGAGAATGGTGCTCGAGAAGCTGTGCCGAAGGGGATGGTCGTCGGCTCGGAGGTTCGACGGACTCTGAGTCCTTTCGACGGACTCAGGTCGCTTTCGGTGTGTGCTGCGTCTGCGAGGCTGAGTTCGACGGAGCTTCCATTGTGTGCTGCGTCTGCGAAGCTGAGTCGGGCGGCGCCTTGGAAGTCCATAGCGGGGGTATTCCCTTCTGCCGCCGGCGTGGGATGGCGAGTCTGCCGGGACCCTGGGGACTTGTGGAAACTGTGGTGATTTCTTTTGAACTTACAGTCCTTTACATTTTGGACTATTTTTACTGTGCCCATAGTCTGTTTTTTTTTTATCAATTATGCTATTGTTTGCACTGTTGTAACTATATGTTGTAATTATGTGGTTTTGTGCAGGTCTTGTAGCTTTCGTTTTTGGTCTTGTTTTTGTCTGGTGGACTTGGAGCTCCTTTCCAGAGAACGCGCTAGACAGTAGTGCGATATTAATACGCAGCAGCCTCTGTGGACTCTGGATTGGGGACTGCCAAACGTTACGTGGATTTTCTGGTGTAGTCTGTTTTGTCATATGCTTTTGTGATATCATTCTGGGGGAACGTTGTCTCATTTTTTAACTACATTGCATTTGTGGTTTCTAAATGACAATAAACTGAATCTGAATCTGAATAATACTGTCAGCACACGAATATTATCCCAGTGATATTAACACGTGTCAGATCCATTTACTGGCGCTCTTCCACTAACTTCCACTATGACGATGAAATATACCATCTCCTTTCAGAATTGTTCAACAAACACTACATAAGCCAATTTCAGCGAATGCAATCATAAAGTTATTTCCATATACCCGCGTAGCTGGCATCGCCAGTCACTGTAACAACTGTTATATATTTTTATTTATTACTTTGTTTTGTTAATCACGGAACACTCACCAGGCACCATTATGTATGATGACAACGCAATACACAACAGCACTTTATATCTCCATTCACCATCAGACCCGTGACCTTTAATCAATCACTATCTGACATGATAATTGCAATTGTCTTCAGAAAATAATCTCATTTTATTGAATTAATTGTTCTGACTATGTGTGGAAGTTGCAAGAAAGACAACGATAGCCTGGGGCATCTGTAGTCAAGTGAGAACACTGGAGACACCACTGCTTCATTACAGAGGAGATCGACTAAGGCAGTATGTACTCAAGCCAGACAAGTGAGCCTTTTCCAGAAAGTTCTGCTAGAAACATCCCGTTCCCTTACACATTTAAGAGGTGCTGGAAACAGATGAGAGAGGAATAATGGAAGGATGTGAAACTTAACCAACAACTAAGGCCCAATTATATTTACTGACTTCAAAATGTCATCAGCTGTCTGCTTGAAGTTTCGATAGACTTTACCACCTCTATTGTGAATAGCGATTGATCTTGTGAGTGAGGAATTCAAACAAATACAATTTACAATATTCAATATCTATAACTGTTAAGTTAAATCTGTATAAAATGGCAGGTTTTTTGTTTAGACTTCAGAGCAGTGTAGGTGCACAAGTAAAATAAAAAATGCATGTTTAAGTCTTAAGAGTGCGTGTGTTCTGAGCCTAGCCACTTTCTTATCCGTAATGATAGTTGTTTGTCATGGTCCCGTCTGGAAATTCCCCATCTTTCTATTATCTCATTGATTGTGCCTTAATTCCTGTTGGCTGATTCCCAATGATTGCTAGTTCCATTAATTACAGCACACCTAGTTCCCATTAGTGAACATAGGATAAAACCCGGGCGTCACAGCCATACCTTGCCAGTTCGTTGGTCGACGTTGGTGTGTGTAAATCTCGCTTCCTGATTCCTTAGGACTGTCAGTTCTAAGCTCCGCATCATTTCCTGAATATTCTACGTAATCCGTGTCTCCGTGTAAAGACTCTGCTAGATACCGGTTCCCTGTTCGCCATGGTGCTAACGCCTCGCGACTTTGTCTCGGCGCCTGTGTCCTGCACTTGGGTTCGTCCCCAGCCACGTCCTTGCAACAGAACGAATTGGCCCAGAATGAACCCAGCGGACACGTACCCTGTGCAACAGGCCCTCGTCAGCCAGGGCTCCCTACTGGGCGTACATGATCAACTGCTCAGAAAAGTCATGAAGGATCTTCGTGTCCTATCCGAGGATGTAAAGAAGGTCCCTGAGCAGGTTGACTGGGTATCTGATTCCCTTATTCCGTCCCTTCCAAGAACCCAGTCTGATCAAACTGTACAGCCTGAGATGGCTACGCCCTTTGGCTCCGCAACACCATCACCTCGAGAGCCTTACGTACCCGAGCCAGAACCCTACGCTGGGGACCTAGGGAAGTGCCGGGCTTTCTTACTATAATGCTCTCTGGTTTTTGAGAAACAGCCACGTACGTACAGCTCGGACAGATCAAAAATTCCGTACATCATGGGGCTGTTACGAGGGGATGCCTTATCATGGGCAACTGCGATCTGGGACAACAGAGGTTTGTTCTCCTTCTCCACCTTCGTCTCCGAAATTAAGAATGTTTCTGAACTGCCCATTCGCGGGAAGGACGCCGCTAGGCGACTGCTGACTCTCTGTCAGAGCTCGCCAAGCGTAGCGAAATAGTTCCGAACATTAGCGGCCGACCCTGGGTGGAATGACGAGGCACTACAGAAAGTGTTTCGACGGGGTCTCTCTGACAAGATAAAAGATGAATTAGCGGCAAGGGATGACGCGAACAGCCTGGACTCTTTGGTCTCTCAAGCCACCAGATAATCGACTTCGAGAGCGTCTGAGAGGAAAGACCAGTCGCCCCGCTCTTCGGATCATCCCAATGCCCACCTAACCATCTTCGGCCAGCCTCCCCTCCCCGTCCGCTTCTAGTATAGCTCCAGCTCCAACTGCTCTGCTGAATCAGACGACACTCCCTTCAGTTCCCCAAACCCGGGTGCAGATCCCGGCTATCGTGAACTATCAACAGCAGTCCCTGTGTCTATCCGCCTTGGTGGATTCCAGTGCCGAGGGAAATCTGCTGGACGAGGACATAGCCTCCTGGGCCGGAATAACTCGGGAACCGTTCAGTATCCTTCGGAGGCCCGGGCGCTGGACGGAAAACTTCTGGCTCGGATCACCCACTGTACGCCACCCCGATCTTAATTCTGTCCGGAAACCATCGATAGAAGGTACGATTTAATCTCATCCATTTTCCCCAAGCCCTTATAGTTCTAGTATACCCCCACATCGACTGGTCTACCGGGAGAATAGCCAGCTGGGGCCCGTTATGCCACGCCACCTGTCTGCAGTCGGCTCCATCTTCTAGGGAGGCTACTGCGACCTCGCCTGTCTTGGAACCCCTCGACTTGTCCAGAGTTCTCGCAAAATACCACGACTGGGACAGGTATTCAGCAAACAGCGGGCTCTTTCCCTGCCTCCGCACCACCCGTATGATTGCGCTATCGACCTTCTCCCCGGGGTCTCTTTACCTGTATAACTTGTCCGGCCTGAGAGAGACATCATGGAGAAATACATTAGTGAGTCCCTCGCGGTGGCCAATATTCGACCCTCATCCTCCCCGGTGGGCGCCGGTTTCCTTGTGGAGAAAAAGGATGGGTCGCTTCGTCTGTGTATCGATTACCGAGGCCTAAACAACATAACCGTTAAAAATAAGTACCTACTGCCCCTCATTAACTCGGCATTTGAACCACTTCATCTTCTCAAAGTTGGACCATCGTAGCGCTTGCCATCTAGTCAGGATAAGGGAGGGAGACGAGTGGAAGACGGCATTTAGTACACCATTAGGCCACTTCGAATACTTGGTCATGCCGTTTGGCCTCACCAATGAGCCCGCCGTTTTTCAAGCCATAATCAATTATGTGCTGAGGGACTTTATTAACCGCTTTGTGTTCGTTTACCAAGATGACATCTTGATATACTCCGGCAGCCTCCGGAAACACATTCAGCGTGTCCGTGAAGTCCTACAGAGACTACGGGAGAATAATTATTCGTGAAGGCTGAGAAATGTGAATTCCACGTCTCCTCGGTCAGCTTCCTGTGCTACATCATGGAAAGCGGGCAAGTGAGGGCAGATCCCGAGAAGATCCGGGCGGTGGAAGATGTTTGCTAACTTTTATCGGCGATTTATCAGGGACTGCAGTCGGGTGGCGGCGCCCCTTACCCGACTTAGCTCGCCTACAACACCTTGCTGTTGGGACTCCGAGGCTGATTCGACATTCCCAGGCCTGAAGAAGCGTTTCACGTCCACTCCCATCCTCGTCCAACCGGACCCCTCCCGTCAATTCGTTGTAGAGAATGACGCCTCTGATTCCAGGGTGGGAGCAGTTCTGTCCCAACGATCAAGTCCAGACCGGAAGCTTCATCCCTGTGCCTTCTTTTCTCGCCGGCTGTCCCCAGCAGAACGAAATTACGACGTGGGGAACCGGGAGCTACTGGCGTTGGAGGAATGGAGGCACTGGCTGGAGGGGGCGGAATACCCTTTTTTTTAGTTTGGACTGATCATAAGAACCTTGGATATATCCAGACCGCCAAACGCTTGAACTCCCGCCAAGCCCGTTGGGCATTTTTTTTTTTTGGACGATTCAACTTTACTCTCACCTACAGTCCGGGGTCCAAGAACGGGAAACCTGATGCGCTGTCCCGCCAGTACAATTCCAAGGAGGACATTTCCAGTCCGGAGACCATCCGCCCACCATCCTATGTGGCGGCAACCCTCACTTGGGAAATCAATTCTATTGTTAAAGAGGCCGAACGGGATGACCCTGACCCCGGCAATCGCCTTTTTGTACCCGATTCCGTCCGGTCTCAGCTTCTCCAGTGGGGGCACACGTCCTGGTTCACCTGCCATCCCGGGAGTGATCGGACCCTGTTCCTCCTGAAAAGACACTTTCAGTGGCCTTCCATGGATGCGGACACCCGTTCCTATGTCTCTGCGTGTTCCGTCTGTGCCCGTGGAAAAGCCTCCCATCTGCCACGTGCGGGATCACTTCGTCCCCTACCTGTCCTGGGTCGTCCTTTGTCGCACATCGGCCTGGATTTCGTCACCGGCCTACCCCCTTCTCACGGAAAAACAACCGTACTCACCGTGATAGACCGCTTCTCCAAGACGGTGCATTTTGTAGCCCTCCCTTCTGCACAAGAGACCACAGACCTTCTTGTCCGCCCGTCGTCCGCCTCCACAGAATTCCTGCGTGTATCATCTCCGATCCGGGACCCCAATTCGTCTCACAGGTATGGAAGTCCTTCTGCCACGCCCTGGGTGCCTCCGTTAGCCTGTCATCCGGCTTCCATCCTAAGACGAATGGGCAAACGGAACAGGTCAACCAGGATTTGGAGGCGGCGCTACATTGCTTAACAGCCAACAACCCGTCTACCTGGAGTGACCACCTCTCGTGGGTAGAGAACGCCCACAACTCTCTGGTTAGATCTGTCACCGGAAGATCGCCTTTTGAATGCTCCCTTGGGTACCAACCCCCGCTGTTTCCGGTTCAAGAAGAGGAGATAGCGGTGCCGTGTGTTCAAGCCCATATCGATCGGTGCCGCAAGGTTTGGGAGGACACACTTACGGCCCTGCTCAGATCAATTGATCACCATCGGACTCCGGCACCTGAGTATCAACCTGGACAGAAGGTGTGGCTGTCGTCCAAAGACATCCCTCTCAGAAACGAGCCTAAGAAATTCGCCCCTCGCTTCCTGGGACCTTTCGAGGTCGGAAGTATCATCATCCCCACAGCATCCGACTTAAGCTACCTAAGTCTATGCACATCCACCCTACTTTTCACTTTCCCAAATAAAACCCGATTCTGTCAGCCCCTTGTGTCCAGCGACCGCACCCCCCCCCCCACACACACACACCCGCCCGAATCATCAACAACTATCCTGCATACAACACCCGGCGGCTACTGGATGTGCGCCGTCGGGGCAGGGGCTTCCAATACTTGGTCGACTGGGAAGGGTACGGTCCAGAGGAGCGCTCTTGAGTTACCTGCTCCTTCATCTTGGACCCTTCCCTCATCCAAGAATTCGATTGGGACCATCCGGCCAAACCTGGAAGATCGCATGGAGACTCCCATTGGGAGGTACTGACATAGTCCCGTCTGGGAATTCCCCATCTTGCTATTATCTCATTGATTGTGACTTCATTCTTGTCGGCTGATTCCCAATGATTGCTAGTTCCATTAATTACAGCAGACCTGGTTCCCATTAGCGAACATAGGATAAAACTCGGGTGTCACAGCCATGCTTTGCGAGTTCGTAGCTCGACTCTAGTGTGTGTAAACCTCGCTTCTTAGTTCCTTACGACTGTCAGTTCTAAACTCCACATCATTTCCTGGATATTCTACGTAAACCTTGTCTCCGTGTAAAGACTCTCCTGGATACCTGTTCCACTTTCACGATGGTGCAAACGCCTCACGAGTCTGTCTCCACGCCAGTGTCCTGCTCTCGGTTTCGTACCCAGCCACGTCCTTGCAACATTACTTCGACATGCATCTAAACCGTGCATAATTCGAAAGCAGTTCTACAACATCTCCCACTTCTATCTTCAGTGGAATAACATGAAAAGATATCTCCAGTTAAGAATAAAACAACCCTTTGACTTTGTATACAGTGCAGTGTCTGTCATTGTTATATAAAATGCACAGAAAAATTAATATACTAGCCAATCGTTTACATACCCCGTGGGTATCTTGTGACTGTCTTATGACCATGCTGTAATTGAGTATCTGGTGAGCATGATGTAATGGTCTTGTGATGGTGGGGTGATGTATTTTCCTGCCAGAGTGAGGTCACGTGATGTAATTTTCCCGCCAGTGTGAGGGCATTTGATGGTCTGTTCAAACAGGTATAAAATGGGGAAAGCCTGCTGTGACGCAGGAGTTTTTGTTGGGACATCGTTTAAGTTATCCGTTACTCCGTTATGCTGCGTATTTGGTTTCATGGCACAGTTTTGTTTTAAAGTGGAGCTTTACATTCTATCTTGAGTCTCAAAGGTTATAACTGGCAGTTTGTCAAATTCAGTTAGAGAGTAAATATGAGAGAGTGAAGAGTGAAAGTACGGAAACCCGAAGGATCGAGTAAAATTGGTGTCGTTAGCAGTTTAATACAGGATCGACCTTATTGGATCTTCGTTCTGGAAATAGTAACCTGCATCCCAGATAGCCCCTGGCCTTGTGAGAGCAGAAAGGGTTATGCACAGTGTTATTCGCCAAGGAAAAGGTCAGTTCCGTTATGCCATTTTTATTTCCTTCATCGTGAGTCTTTCGGGCAAGACATATTTCGGCTGGGATCAGCAGTAACTTCACGTCGTCGAGGAATTCGTTACTTCGAGAAAGTCTCTACTAAATGACTGTATAAATCATTTGGGGTTTCGCATTTATCGCTTTAGGATCTGTTTGAGTTTCTGTATAGCAGTTAACTTCCGGTTCATTTAGTCGTTTGTTTACTTTTCATTTTTATTGAGCAGAGTTTAATAAATGTTTATTTGTTCATTAAAAAAAACTGTCTCGATTCTATATTCATTATTCTCGTATCAGAACAATTGGGGGTTCGTCTGGGATATGTTCCGTATTTGAGTTTAAATGTTTGTTTAATTTTCGGCCTGATTTGAAAAAGGGAAATACCCGATTCTTTCGCTTGATTGGTTTGTGGGTGGTATTCAGCAACAATGAATATTGACGACTTTCTGGCATTGCCAGGCCCAGAGTTATTGGCAAAGGTGAAAAAGAGCGATATATCTGAGATTGCTAGCAGGTTGGAACTTAAAGGTATTTCGAAGGCTAAAACAAAACCTGTAATTCTGAGGAAAATCGCGTCACGCTATGTAAATTCGGGTGATTTTGATGAAGAGGTTTTAGACATGCTTCCAAGAAGTGACCTAGAGATGTAGTTACAAATTGAACAAACGAAGTTAGAACAATGTAAAGCAGAGTTGGAACGATGTAGGTTAAAAGATGAAAATAAAAAGAGAGAATTTGAAGCTAAAGAAGCTGAGAGAAAGAGGGAGTTTGAGCTAGCGATGGAGAATCGGTCCTCTGGTTCTAGGAAATAGTTTGTTGCTAGTCGAGAAGTTATATTAGCTCCTCCATTTAAAGAAACAGAAGCGGATAAAAATTTCCAATATTTTGAAACTGTTGTGCTGATTTCAGAGTGGCTGAAAGAGAAATGGCCAGTGATGTTACAGAGTATAATTAAAGGCAAAGCACAGCAAGTTTATGCAGCTTTAAATGCTGAGCAAGCACTTGATTATGATGTTGTGAAGCACCACGTACTGAAAGTGTATTGTCACGTACCCCGTGACCAGGTTAAAGAACCAGCAGAAATGGAAAACACCTTGCAGTCTGGTCTTACTAGTAACTAATAGAGTTTACTATTAAACTAAGCAATACAGTAATATAAATGTAAATATATATGAAAGATGTTAGCAAAGATATATACAGAAGTGTGGAAACAGGAACCAAAGCCAGGTTCTTTCAAATCTAGGGGTAAATGGATACAGTCTTAAGATATGATGAACAGAGTTCAGTTCAGTTCAGGTCGAGGTAGGTGTTTGAGTATCGTTGGAGAGAGAGAGAGAGAGAGAGAGAGAGAGAGAGAGAGAGAGAGATGAGCAGAGGTGTGGTCACCGACTATGACCATAACCCGTACGACCGTTCTTCAGTAGTGGAACTATCACCCAGGCAAGGATGGACACACACAAATATTCCCCACCAGTCCCACCTTTTCACACCGTGAGCCACTGATCAATTTCCCCAAATCGATCCTCCGAAAGCCCACCTTCAAGTGGGTGCACAAAGCTCGTTCAGTGTCCCGTGGTGTGTCTGCCTGTGTCTTAGCAGACCTGCTTTTTATCTCCGGATGCTGGACACCGGCTGTCCATCGACTGGCTCTTTCCAGCTGTCTCTGCAGGAATCTTAACAAGCAGGCAAAGTGCCCTTGGAAGAAAATGTAAATAATCAGCCGAAGAACCATAACATTAAATCTTCTCTCTCTCTCTCTCTCTCTCTCTCTCTCTCTCTCTCTCTCTCTCTCTCTCTCTCTCTCTCTCTCTCTCTCTCTCTCTCTCTCTCTCTCATCTCTCTCCTCTCTCTCTCTCCTCCTCTCTCTCTCTCTCTCCCTCCCTCCCCCCTCTCTCCCTCTCTCTCTCTCTCTTTCATTTGCATTGGACGCCTATCCCCCTCTCTCTCAATAGCAGCACAGTTCATTAGGGGTCAATTCTGGACCCCATCTCAGACTCGGTTTGCCCATCTCAGTATGAACTGGTTCCAGAAGCTTATAGAGAAAGATTCAGAAATTTGAAGAAATCCATGGAAAAGAAACTTACGAGAAATTTGCCTATGATAAAGCTCTGTGTTTTGAGAGATGGGTTTCCACTAAAAATATGAAAAGGGAGTATAATAAATTGAAAGAGTTGGTTTTGATGGAGGAATTTAAAAGGAGCATCCCTGTTGAAATAAAGACATACTTAAGTGAGAGGGACACTGCTACATTGCAGGAGTCTGCTAAATTAGCTGATGAGTATGCTTTAATCCGTAAGAGTAAATTTCCTCAGGGCAGAACTTTTAAAAGGAAAAAATAGCACAGAAAGTCAAGGTAAACTAGAAATTAAATCAGAAATTAGTGAAAAAGGTAAGGAGGAAGGAATACATGTGAAGGAAAGACATTTGGTCCCATTTGTAATCATTGTAAGAAATCTGGTCACATAATAGCTAACTGTTTCGAATTGTAAAAGAAGGAGAAGAAAGCAGTCCCAGGTGCTTGTGTGCAACATACTGAAACACCTGTAAATCCACAGGGTTTGATAAATACACATGAAGCTTTGCCAGAGTCTGACCAAGTTAAGAGGGGAAATGGTCATTTTATAACTGAAGGATTTGTATGGGATCCACTCCGGTGCCAAAAAAATCCTTAGGGATACTGGAGCTTATCAATCACTAATGTTAGACAGTGTGTTAAAGTTTAGTGATAAGTCTGACACTGGTGAGGTAAACTATATACGAGGTGTTGGGAGCGCCTTTATGATTATACATTTGCACAGAGTAAATTTAAGGTCAGGGTAAGCTATGGGACTTGTTAAAGTAGGACTACAACCTTGCTTACCCGTGAATGATGTTTCTCTATTGTTAGGGAATGACTTAGCTGATGGACAAGTTTTTCCTGAAGTGCCTTTGGCAATAAAGTCTGAGGAACCACGGATGGATTCTAACACAGATTCCTCCTGTGTTGTAATTCCAGCTATGGCTAAAAAGCTTGATGTGCAGGATGAGGTTGTCACCCGTGACTGTTCAACTCGGGATTCGAATTTTGAGGATGTGTTAGAAACTTTCTTACCTTCATTGTTTGATCAAGATCCTTGGTGTAAGTCTGACCTTGAAGATTTGTCTCTGTCTCGGAAAGAGATGATAACAAATCAGAGTAGAGCCCCCGAGATTATCGATTTAAAGAAACAAGTTCTCCCGGATAGTAAATTTGATAAGCTGCCAGTAGGATTTTATTTTGAGAAAGGAGTGTTGATGAGGAAATGGAGATCACATACCATTGCTGCAGGTGATGAATGGAAGGTTTTTAACCAGGTAGTTGTTCCTAAAGTTTATCAGAATGAGATTTTAACTTAAGCTCGTAGTGCACCCTTGGGTGGACATCAAGGGTGTAAAGAAAACTGTGAACATAGTTTTTGAACATTTTTACTGGTGTAGGTTGAGAAAAGATGTGGAGAAATTTTGTAGAACGTGTCATACATGCCAAATTGTGGGTAAACTTAATCAAGTTACTCCAGTGTCCCCACTACAACCTATTCCCACATTTGGTGAACCGTTTTATAAAATTGTTGTAGATTATGTAGGCCCATTACCAAAAACTAAAACTGGCCATCAATTTTTGCTACCATAATGTGCACCGCGTCTAGGTTTCCAGAGGCAATACCACTGGGGAATATAACGGCTAAAACTGGAACAAAGGCCCTTATAAAATGTTTTACTTATTTTGGGCTGCCGCAGGAAATACAATCCGATCAAGGTAGTAATTTTTGTCTGGATTGTTTCGACAGCCAGTTCATAAACTGGGAGATAAGCAGATTATCTCGTCTACATACCATCCAGAATCGCAAGGAGCCTTGGAGAGGTTTCATTCTACCCTCAAGACTATGATTAGGACGTACTGTGTAGAAAATGAAAATGATTGGGATGAGGGCATACACTTACTTCTATTTGCAGTACGGGAGTCAGTACAGAAATCATTAGGTTTTAGTCCATTTGAACTTGTATTTGGGCATAGAGTTGGTGGACCTTTGGCCTTATTAAAAGAACAATGGATTAATAAAGAGGTACACACATAATTTGCTGGATTATGTTTTAAAATTTAAGGATAGATTACATAAAGCTTGTAGTTTAGCCAGGGAAAAATTTAAATCTGTTCTGGAGAAAATGAAAACCTAGTGTGATAAAGAAGATAGAATGGGGTCATTTAAGCCTGGAGATAAGGTGTTGGTTCTTTTCCCGATTAAGCTGAATCCTTTACAAGCTAGATTTCATGGTCGTTATGAAATTATGTCTAAAGTTAATGACGTGGATTAGCTGATAAAAATACCAGATCGATGAAGGCCAACCCAGCTTTGTCATATAAATATGATATAACCATATGATGAGAAACAGTCTTTTACTATGACTGTTGTGGTCAATAGTAATGAGTCTGATCTCACTAGGAACTTATTGGATGATTCATCTGAAACTCATTCTAAACCTAACATTGTTTCTGCCTGATTACCAAACTCAACCATTCTGGAGAAGATTGATGAGAAATTAGCACATTTACAGCAAGAGCAGAAGCAGCAGATGAAGCAATTAATTTTTAAATATAAGGATTTATTTCCAGACGTTCCTAAAAGAACCACAGCAGCTTCACATGATGTAGATGTTGAAGATGCGAGACCCATAAAGTAACATCCATGCAGGATGAACATCGAAAAATGTGAACTTGCTGAGAAAGAGATTAAATATATGTTGGAGAATAATATTATTAGACCTTCAAATTCGAATTGGAGTTCACCATGTGTTATGGTGCCCAAGTCAGACTGTAGTATTCGGTTTTGTATTGACTACAGGAAGGTGAATGCTGTAACGAAAAAAGATGCATATCCAATCCCTAGAGTGGATGATTGTATAGATAAAGTTGGAAAAGCAAAGTTCCTTACAACGGTTGATTTGTTAAAAGTGTATTGGTGTGTTCCATTGACAGATAGAAGTAGAGAGATTTCTGCATTTGTAACCCCATCTGGGTTATATGAATATAATGTTCATCCTTTCGGGATGAAGAATGCACCAGGTACTTTTCAGCGGATGATTAATTCTGTGATTCGTGGGTTAAAAGATACAGATGCCTATATTGACGATTTTGTTACAGGAAATGATACTTGGGAAGCACATATTACTGCAGTGGAGAAACTATTTGAAAGGCTTTCAAAAGCTAACTTAGCTAAAAGGGAATTTGGTAATTACATCCCCCGTGGGTATCTTGTGACTGTCTTAAAACCATGATGTAATTGAGTATCTGGTGAGCATGATGTAATGGTCTTGTGATGGTGGAGTGATGTATTTTCCCGCCAGTGTGAGGTCATGTGGTAGCCTGTTCCAACAGGTATAAAACGGGGAAAGCCTGTCGTGATGCAGGAGTTATTGTTGAGACGTTGTTTAAGTCGTCTGTTACTCCGTTATGCTGCGTATATGGTTTCATGGTGCAGTTTTGTTTTAAAGTGGTGTTTTACTTTCTATCTTGAGTCTCAAAGGTTATAACTGGCAGTTTGCCAAACGCTGCCAGTTTTGGTTTGATCTACCTTTGCAATTCAGTTGGAGAGTGAATATAAGAGAGTGAAGAGTGAAAGTACGGAAACCCGAAGGATCGAGTAAAATTGGATTCATTGGCGATTTAATATAGGATTGACCTTATTGGATCTTTGTTCAGGAAATAGTAACCTGCATCCCAGATAGCCCCTGTCTTGTGAGAGCAGAAAGGGTTAGGCACAGTGTTATTCAGCAAGGAAAGGGTCAGTTCCGTTAAGCCGTTTTTATTTCTTTCATCATAATTCTTTTGGGCAAGACATATTTCGGCTGGGATCAGCAGTAATGTCACGTCATTGAGGAATTCGTTACTTCAGGCAAGTCTCTCCTAAATGACTGTTTAAATCATTTGAAATTTTGCATTTATCATTTTATGAACTGTGCTCGCATTTATCGCTTTAGGAACTGTTTGAGTTGCCATATAGCAGTTAACTTCCAGTTAAGTTAGTCATTTGTTTACTTTTCATTTTTATTGAGCAGAGTTTAATAAATGCTTATTTGTTTATTAAAATAAACCTGTCTCAATTCTGTATTCATTTTGCCGTATTGTAAAACTACCACATAGTACATTCTCTTTTGTGAGAGCTGAATGGTTTCATCGATGTGGTATCTATAAGTTATTTCTGTGAATATTTATAAATCATTAAACAAAAAAAAGCAGTACAGTTGGTAGATTATAGTTTTATTATTTTTGGAAATGTAATTTTATGTAAAATTTTAACTGTACTTCAGAGCAGAAGAAGTTAAAATATTTACTTTTCAAGTATTGAGTTAATAGAAAATGGAATGAATTTTTGGCTTTAGCCACTGTAGTCATGTTAGTACATTAAAGAAAGAAGTGAGAAACAATAAAAAAATTAAAGATGATATGAAAGGTGGGGTGATCAGATGAAATTATTGTTAACACTGGTAAAATGGCTTCACTTTGTAACCGTCACTAATTGTAAGAGCTTTAACAAAGAGTTAACTTAAGCATCACTGATATCTATTTTGAGAATCGCTTTCACCTCATTAGACATTGTGGCTGAAATAGATATGCCACGTGTTATGATGTTCAGAGATGGGTTACCCTTTCCCAGCGCTGTCTTGGTGAAGGAAGCCGATTCCGTTAGTTCATTGTACATCTTCTTATATAAATTGTCGTCAGTTGGAGTGGGTGCGTCGGGGACATACAGAGCATACTTGATGTCATACATATTGTAGTCGTAAGGATTGGAAATGAGCACGGAGATCTGGGTGTTACCAAGACAGTAGCTCAGCAGTCCGACAGCGCCCAAGAGTGAGTATGCACACTTTTTGAAGATGCACATTCCTTTCTGTCCCATGTGAATGGTGCAGTCAGGTAACGTGTATACTTTGCCACTGTAAATGTAGGTCCTGCAAGAGACAAATCTTGTGAGCCGCACCATTTCTAATCATTTTTTAGATATCACATCGCTTAGTCCTTTATATGTAGAAAATCACCATCTTCACATATCTGACAAAAAGGCACACAAGCTAAAATACCTTGAATTTAAAAGTGGGAATACTCTCAATAAAGTGAAAAATTCAAAGCATTTCTAAAATGAAGCTGGACACATTGTCATAGGGGACGATATTGGGGCAAATTCTCTTTTAATCTTCCTTGGACAAAGAATGACAACTCTAAATTTAATCACAATAATGCATCAAAATTATTTAATTGAATAAAATACTTTGAACTTTTCTACTCTAAATCAAAGAAAGAATTACATATAAGTTTACTTATGCAGTTTCAGTTAAAATATTGCACGAAGTTTTGTTGGAGATTTCAATCCCCACACATCTGGTGGCATCAACAGATTTAATTACTTCTTCAATTCACATGAATTTAATGTGCAGATAGTTATTAATGAATATGATATAGTTGGGGTCACAGAGACATGGCTCCAGAGTGACCAAAGATGGGAGCTCAACATCCAGGGATATTCAATATTCAGGAGGGATAGGCAGGAAAGAAAAGGAGGTGGGGTAGCAGTGCTGGTTAGAGAGAGATTAACGCAATAGAAAGGAAGGACATTAGCCTGGAGGATGTGGAATCGATATGGGTAGAGCTGCATAACACTAAGGGGCAGAAACCGCTGGTGGGAGTTGTGTACAGACCACCTAACAGTAGTAGTAAGGCTGGGGATGGCATTAAACAGGAAATTAGAAATGAGTGCAATAAAGGAACAGTAGGTATAATGGGTGACTTCAATCTACATATAGATTGGGTGAACCAAATTGGTAAGGGTGCTGAGGAAGAGGATTTCTTGGAATGTATGCGGGATGGTTTTCTGAACCAACATGTCGAGGAACCAACTAGAGAGCAGGCCATGCTAGATTGGGTATTGAGCAATGAGGAAGGGTGAGTTGGCAATCTTGTCCTGCGAGGCCCCTTGGGTAAGAGTGACCATAATATGGTGGAATTCTTCATTAAGATGGAGAGTGACATAGTTAATTCAGAAACAAAGGTTTTGTACTTAAAGAAGGGTAACTTTGAAGGTATGTGATGTGAATTAGCTAAGATAGACTGGCAAATGATACTTAGGGTTGACGGTGGATATGCAATGGCAAGCATTTAAAGATCGCATGGATGAACTACAACAATTGTTCATCCCAGTTTGGCAAAAGAATAAACCAGGGAAGGTAGTGCACCCGTGGCTGACAAGGGAAATTAGGGATAGTATCAAGTCCAAAGAAGAAGCATATAAATTAGCCAGAAAAAGCGGCACACCTGAGGACTGGGAGAAATTCAGAGTCCAGCAGAGGAGGACAAAGGGCTTAATTAGGAAAGGGAAAAAAGATTATCAGAGAAAGCTGGCAGGGAACATAAATACTGACTGTAAAAGCTTTTATAGATCTGTGAAAAGAAAAAGATTGGTCAAGACAAATGCAGGTCCCTTACAGTCAGAAACAGGTGAATTGATCATAGGGAACAAGGACATGGCAGACCAATTGAATAACTACTTTGGTTCTGTCTTCACTAAGGAGGACATAAATAATCTTCTGGAAATAGTAGGGGACAGAGGGTCATTCTTTCTTTTTCAATCTTTTTATTAATATCAACATGATAAGATTAATACATAGTTATTGGGATTACAAAATTAAAATGAACATAAAATGATACACAAGCAATAAGTACAATATAGTTAAGTCTTCCCAAATCATGAATGATACAAACATCATATAAACAAAACATAAAAAACTAGATATATCATGTTGGGAAAAAAAACAGAAAAGAGAAAAGGAGAAAAAAAAATTACCCTAAGAAAAACTAATCTAACAATCTAACCACTAACTAATAAAGGGGAAAAAAAGGAAGAAAAAAATCGGCTGTTTATAGTATCTATAAAAAGACAAAGAATCATCAGTGTCCCCAACTCCGATCCTCTCAACATATATATAATCAAAACCGGGAAAACAAATAGGATTGGAACAGGGTCAAATTACATCATGTGAAAATATTGAATAAATGGCCTCCAAGTCTTTTCAAATTTAATAGAAGGGTCATATACGACACCTCTAATTTTTTCCAAATTTAGACATAACATACTTTGAGAAAACCAATGAAATATGGTAGGGGGATTAATTTCTTTCCAATTCAACAGAATACATCTTCTAGACATTAATGTAAGAAATGCAATCATCTGACAAGCAGAAGAAGATAAATGAATTGACTCCATCATTGGTAAACCAAATATTGTAGTAATAGGATGAGGTTGTAAATCAATGTTCAATACTGTGGAAATAATATCGAAAATGTCCTTCCAATATTTTTTCAAAAATGGACATGACCAAAACATATGAGTTAAAGAAGCTATCTCAGAATGACATTTGTCACATATAGGATTTATATGGGAATAAAAACGAGCCAATTTATCCTTGGACATATGAGCCCTGTGCACAACTTTAAACTGTATCAATGAAAGTTTAGCACATATAGGGGATAAATTAATTAATTGAAGAATTTTATCCCAATTCTCAATAGGGATAGTAAAGTTAAGTTCTCTTTCCCAATCATTTTTAATCTTATAAAAGGCCTCTGAACGTATTTTCATAATTATATTGTAAACATTTGATATTACACCTTTCTGAAAAGGATTTAGTTCTAACAATTTCTCCAAACACCCGAAGAATCAAGATTTGGAAAGGTAGGAAAAAATTTCTAATCTGTAAATATCTAAAAAAAAAAGAGATCCTGGCAAATTATATTTATAATATTATAATAATATAAAAGACATAAAACAATTATCCAAAAATAAATCAGAAAATCGCAGTATACCTTTAGTCTTCCAAGCTGAATAAGCTTGGTCCATAATAGAGGGATGAAAAAAGAAATTAGATACAATAGGAATAGTTAGAACAAATTGATTCAACCCAAAAAAATTCCGAAATTGAAACTATATACGTAAAGTGTGTTTAACTATCGGATTGTCAATTCGTTTATGAAATTTAGAAAGAGCAAAGGGAAGAGAAGTCCCTAAAATAGAACCCAATGAAAATCCTTGTACAGATTTAGTTTCCAGATTTACCCTATGAGGGCTAGGAGATAAATCCAAATCCCTTAACCAACATTTCAAATATTGAATATTAATTGTCCAATAATAAAATCTAAAATTAGGCAATGCCAATCCACCTTCCTTCTTTGTCTTCTGTAAATATCTTTTACCTAATCTAGGATTTTTATTCTGCCATATATATGAGGAAATTTTTGAATCAACATTGTCAAAAAAGGATTTTGGAATAAAAATTGGTACCGCTTGAAATCTATATAAGAACTTGGGTAAAATAATTATCTTAATAGCATTAATCCGACCTATCAGAGATAAAGACAATGGTGACCATTTAGTAAACAAACATGTAATCTGTGCAATTAAGGGAAAAAATTAACCTTGAATAACTCCTTATGATTCTTTGTAATTTTAAACCCTAAGTATATAAAAAATTCATTAACTAATTTAAAAGGTAAAGTTCCATAAATTGGAACCTGTCTATTTAAGAGGAACAATTCACTCTTATTAAGATTGAATTTATACCCAGAAAAATTACTAAGCTGAGCCAACAATGAAATAACTGCAGGAATAGATTTCTCAGGATCAGAAATGTATAATGACAAGTCATCTGCGTATAATGATAACTTATGTATATCCATCCCGCGAGTAATGCCAAAAATGTTAGGTGATTCTCTAATAGCAATTGCCAAAGTTTCCAGAGCAATATCAAATAATAACGGACTAAGAGGACAGCCTTGTCTGGTACCCAGAAATAAATGAAAAAAGGGAGATCTTTGATTGTTAGTAAAAACCGAGGCTACTGGAGTATGATATATCAATTTAATCCAGGATATAAATGTCGGACTAAAATTAAACTTCTCAAGCACAGTAAATAAATATGGCCATTCAACTCTATCAAATGCTTTCTCCGCATCCAATGAAATGACACATTCTGTTGTGCTGCGGTGTGAAGGAGTATAAACAATGTTCAATAATCTCCTAATATTGAAAAAAGAATAACAATTTTTAATAAAACCAGTTTGATCCTCCGAGATAATTTGAGATAATACCTTCTCCAGCCTGGTTGCCAGTAACTTGGAAAAGATCTTGGAATCTACATTCAATAGGGATATTGGTCTATAGGATGCACAGTCAGTAGGGTCTTTATCTTTTTCCAATATTAAAGAAATGGAAGCTTTATAAAAAGATTGTGATAGTTTACCTAGTCTAATTGCTTCTTCAAAACCCCTGCATAACCAAGGAGAAAGAGTAGAGGAAAAAAACTTTTAAAATTCCACTGTATACCCATCTGGACCTGGTGCTTTCCCAGAATTTATAGTGGAAATAACACCTTTAATTTCTGCATCCGTAATAGGAGTTTCTAATATTAAAAGTTCTTCTGATGATAATTTTGGAAAATTCAATTTCCCTAAAAAATCATGCATGGTATTATGATAATGAGAAAATTCAGAATGATACAGGGAGGTATAAAAATCCTGAAAAGTTTTGTTTATCTCATCATGGTTAACTGTCAGTTCACCATTCTGTTGACGAATCTTAATAATTTGACATTTAACCGAAGCATTCTTCAATTAGTTAGCTAACAGTTTACCCAATTTATCACTATGTATACAAAAATCACTTCAGGTTTTCATTAATTGATTTTCAATCGAAGATGTAAGTAATAAACTGTGTTCCATTTGAAGCCCAACCCTTTGTTTGTAAAGCTCCTTACTAGAAGCAATCGAATATTTCTTGTCAATTTCTTTAATCTTATCAACCAATAAAAGAGTTTCCTTCTTAATACGTTTTCTCAAACCAACAGAATAGGAGATAATCTGTCCATGCATATATGCTTTAAAAGTGTCCCAAAGTGTTCGGCAGGAAATTTCATCCATGGAATTAGCTGAAAAGAAGAAATCAATCTGTTCCTTTGTAAATTTAATGAAATCTGGATCTTGCAGTAAGGTAGAACCATTAATTTAATAGAAAGTTTTATTGGAGCATGATCAGAGATGGCTATAATGTCATAATTACAACCAATTACAGATGGAATAAAATGAGAGTCAATGAAAAAGTAGTCAATTCTCGAGTAAGAATGATAGACATGTGAGAAAAATGAAAACTCTTTGTCCTTAGGATGCAGAAATCTCCAAATATCGAAAATTCCGATATCAGTCAAAAAGGAATTGATGTAAGTGGCCGACTTATGTGGTAAAGTCTGAATGGATATAGATCTATCCAGCAAAGGATTTAAACAACAATTAAAGTCACCACCCATTATCAACATATATTCATTTAGATTAGGTAGAAAAGTAAGTAAAAGACTTAAAGAACTCAAGATAATCCATGTTTGGAGTGTAAACATAAACCATAGCAAACTTCTTATTAAAAAGTAACCCAGTAATTAACAAAAATCTACCATTCGGATCTGAAATAATATCCTGTTGAACAAATGTAATAGAGGAGTCAATAAAAATTGAAACTCCTTTTACTTTGGCATTTGAATTCGAATGGTACTGTTTACCCTCCAAAACCTAAATAAAAACATTGATTATCCTCTTTCCTCGCATGAGTTTCTTGTGCAAAAATAATATACGTGTTCAGTCTTTGGAATACTTTAAAAATCTTTTTCCGTTTAATCGGATGGTTTAAGCCATTAGTATTCCAAATTAATGGTCTGAACCATATTTCTAACACCAACCCTTTGGTATCTAAAGAGTTAACCAAAGTATGAACTCATGCACCCGGAAGAGGAACAAAAATAAGGGAAGGAAATGACGACACAGCAGACATTTTAATAGTTTGAAAGCAGCCCAAATGAAAAAAACTAGAAAAACTAATAAAAGGACCAATAGAATTAGAAAGGAAATCTCCACCACAAGCCACGAAAAAAAGATCCTCCTGAGCCTAAAGGAGGCCAGAAAAAAGAAGTGTGACACTAAATCTACCCCCATGTCTCCAGAAGGCGTCCCCGAATATATAAAGGAGAAAAAAAAGATCCACCCAAAATCAGAAAAAGTAATTAACACTATGCTAAAACAATCTTCTTAATATAATTGCTAGTAAAAAGAAAACAAACAGAATATGAATACTGGTAACCTATAAATGGGTTAAAACCCGAACAAATAAAAGTTAGGATGTGATAAGAAAGGCATTATAGGAAGAAGAAGAAGACAGAAAAAAGGCGAAATCATAATAAAAGCAATAAGTAGTTTAGAAAAGAAACCGCCATCTTAGTTACACAAAAATTGAAAAAAAAGATATATATCAAAACGTTAAAAAATATTCTCCTTCAAAGGATTAATAATAATGCCCAAAAATTAAAATACAATGGTTACAGCAAGTAAGTTGAAAAGATTAGTACGTCGATAAAGAAAAACTTTAATAAGAATATAAAATGTAAAATAAACCTACACCAATAACCAGAAACAAAATCTGGTTTTGGAAACAAAAATTATCTTGTAATGATCAAAACCATACATTTATTAGAGACGAGAATCCAAAGCAGTAGGATAATTCTCATCCAGAAAGCTTCGAGCATCAGATGTGGAGAGAAAAACACGACGTGGTGCATTCGAAGGCAAGATTCTAAGTTTCACAGGGTATAAAAGCACTGGTTTTAGGTTTTTCTCATAACATTCGGACATCAAAGGTTTAAAAGCAAGCTGTGCCTTCATCACTTCTGGGCTAAAATCCTCCACAAGCCGGAATTGGAGTTCTCGCAATTTAATCATCCCTAAACGATGAGCCAACCGAATAAGGTGCTCTTTAACATGCACATAATGAAATCGAACAATTACAACAGGTGGTTTAGATGAAGAACTTGGTGATCGGCACTTAATTCTATGGGCACGATCAAGTAACGGAGGACTACCTGGGAATACAGAAGGGAAAGCATCCTTTAAAAGTTAAGTGAAATACTTGGAGGGGTCCCCTTGTTTGATACCTTCCAGGAGATCAAGCATGCGTAAGTTCTGTCTTCTAGATCGATTTTCAAATTCGACACTCTTGGCTTTAAGTATTTCCAACTGTTAAATTGCTGAAGATAATTTCTGCTCCAGATTCTCAATTTTCAAAGCTCGCTAGCGAGCCTCCTCTTGCAGAGTTGCGATTAAAGTTTGATGCTGTTTAACTTCATTACCAATCTTATCCAGAGAATCCTGGAAAGCCTTTATATCTTCTTTGAAAGTTTGTCGTTGTTCTTCAAATTTTTCATTTAAGAGCTCCAATAACTTATCATAACTCAATTCAGTACGCTTAGGATCAGTCTTTTTTTTCTTTCCATTGTCATTATAATCTTTCCCAGGGTCTCGCCCTTTAGATCTTAAAGCAATTTCTGTATTCATTTCTTCAAAATTCACAGTACACTCTTAAAGATAAGTCCAAAAAAGTAACAAGAATCTTCTGGTTTAGGTAAAATAAGTTAAATAAGGGTGATCATAGGTTAAAAAAGTAAAGGTTATGGAGTGAATCTAAAACAGTGCTCACTCCATGAGCGTCTCCTGGTGACCCCGAGGGTCTAGTGAGATGGAGGAACTGAGGGAAATACATGTTAGTAGGGAAGTGGTGTTAGGTAAATTGAAGGGATTAAAGACAGATAAATCCCCAAGGTCAGATGGTCTGCATCCCAGAGTGCTTAAGGAAATAGCCCAAGAAATAGTGGATGCATTAGTGATAATTTTTCAAAACTCCTTAGATTCTGGATTAGTTCCTGAGGATTGGAGTGTGGCTAATGTAACCCCACTTTTCAAAAAAGGAGGGAGAGTGAAACCGGGGAATTATAGACCAGTTAGTCTGACATCGGTGGTGGGGAAAATGCTAGAGTCGGTTATCAAAGATGTGATAACAGCACATTTGGAAAGAGATGAAATCATCGGACAAAGTCAGCATGGATTTGTGAAAGGAAAATCATGTCTGATGAATCTTATAGAATTTTTTGAAGATGTAACTAGTAGAGTGGATGGGGAGAGCCAGTGGATGTGGTATATTTAGATTTTCAAAAGGCTTTTGACAAGGTGCCACACGGGAGATTAGTGTGCAAACTTAAAGCACATGGTATTGGGGGTATGGTATTGATGTACATAGAGAATTGGTTGGCAGACAGGAAGCAAAGAGTGGGAGTAAACGGGACCTTTTCAAAATGGCAGGCAGTGACTAGTGGGGTACCACAAGGCTCAGTGCTGGGACCCCAGTTGTTTACAATATATATTAATGATTTAGACAAGGGAATTAAATGCAGCATCTCCAAGTTTGCGGATGACACGAAGCTGGGCGGCGGTGTTAACTGTGAGGAGGATGCTAAGAGGATGCAGGGTGACTTGGATAGGTTAGGTGAGTGGGCAAATTCATGGCAGATGCAATTTAATGTGGATAAATGTGAGGTTATCCACTTTGGTTGCAAGAACAGGAAAACAGATTATTATCTGAATGGTGGCCGATTAGGAAAAGGGGAGGTGCAACGAGACCTGGGTGTCATTGTACACCAGTCATTGAAGGTGGGCATGCAGGTACAGCAGGCGGTGAAAAAGGCAAGTGGTATGTTGGCATTCATAGCAAAAGGATTTGAGTACAGGAGCAGGGAGGTTCTACTGCAGTTGTACAAGGCCTTGGTGAGACCGCACCTAGAATATTGTGTGCAGTTTTTGTCCCCTAATCTGAGTAAAGGCATTCTTGTCATAGAGGGAGCACAGAGAAGGTTCACCAGATTGATTCCTGGGATGGCAGGACTTTCATATGAAGAAAGACTGGATCGACTAAGCTTATACTCAATAGAATTTAGAAGATTGAGGGGGGATCTTATTGAAACATATAAAATTCTAAAAGGATTGGACAGGCTAGATGCAAGAAGATTGTTTCCGATGTTGGGGAAGTCCAGAACGAGGGGTCACAGTTTAAGGATAAAGGAGAAGCCTTTTAGGACCGAGATGAGGAAAAACTTCTTCACACAGAGAGTGGTGAATCTGTGGAATTCTCTGCCACAGGAAACAGTTGAGGCTGGTTCATTGGCTATATTTAAGAGGAAGTTAGATATGGCCCTTGTGGCTAAAGGGATCAGAGGGTATGGAGAGAAAGCAGGTACAGGGTTCTGAGTTGGATGATCAGCCATGATCATACTGAATGGCGGTGCAGGCTCGAAGGGCCGAATGGCCTACTCCTGCACCTATTTTCTATGTTTCTATGACATTAACATCGTGTAAAATCTAGAAAAGCATCGATAATCATCGTTAAAAATAGATTTTTTTCAGAAACATAGCACGTTACCTTGAAAATGATTAAATGAATTTACTCACCGTGTTTTCCACCGATAAACAATTCAATTTTGAGATTCGGTCTGGTCTCTATATCTGACAGAATATGATTGCTGTTTGTTTCTTGGACTGAGGCAAGCGGAAGTATATTGAGAAGCTCTGTGGGGCGTGGTCGTCATCCCGCCACAGCGTTTCTAGTTAGCAGCACTGTTGATTGCTCTTCTGTAAAAATGTTTTTGTGAGATTATAGTGGGGCGTTCCAGTTCATTTATTGTTACATTGTCGCTTGGGCTCTACAGTTATTCACTTGTGTATTTGTGAGTCACTCTAACTGTAACTGTGGTGTGCGATGGTCACCTCCCCCGTCTCTATGAGACTGAATGGGTTGCAGCAGATCTCCGCCACTGCACTCGGCAGGGCGACACAAGTCAAAACCTCCCTGTATATGGACGACGTCACCGTCTTCTGCTTCGATCCGAGGTCAGTTCGCAGGCTGATCAGCATCTGCGAACAGTTCGAGCAGGCTTCGGGGGCCTGGGTCAGCCGCACGAAGAGCGAAGCCATGCTCTTCGGCAACTGGCCCGACCGATCCAGCATCCCTTTCACCATCAGGGCTGATCACGTGAAGGTGTTGGGGATCTGGTTCGGAGGGACCGAGGTGTGCAACAAGAACTGGCAGGAGCGGACTGCCAAGGTCAAACAGAAACTGGGACTGTGGGGAGGGCGCTCCCTATCGATAGCGGGCAAGAACCTGGTCACCAGGTGTGACGTGCTCTCAGGGCTGCTGTACTTGGCGCAGGTGTGGCCAGTCCCCCGCTCCTTCAGCTCGGCAATCACCCGAGCCGGCTTTAGATTCGTCTGGGGATCCAAGATGGAGCGGGTCGGACGGACCACCATGCACAAGTCCCTGGACAACGGGGGCAAAAACGTCCCCAATGTCGCCCTCACCCTGGAGGCCAGCTTCGTGTGTGGCTGCATCAGGTTGTGTGTGGATCCCAGGTACGTGGGCACCAAGTACCACTACGTGCCCAGGTTCTACCTGTCGCCCTGGCTACGAAGGATGGATCTGGCCCCTTTCCCGCGCAACACCCCAGTCAGCTGGTCGTTGCCGCCATACCTGTCCTTCGTAGAGAAGTTCTTTCAGGTCAACGCCTTTGACCACAGGGCCATCAGGCAGTGGTCAGCACATAAGGTCCTGCAGGCACTGCAGGAGAAGGATGGGATGGACACAGTGGGGTGGTTCCCTGAGCAGACCGTCCAGTTCATCTGGCAAAATGCCTCATCGCCAGACCTCACCAACAGGCACCAAGACCTCATCTGGCTGGTGGTGAGAGGGGCCCTCCCAGACCGATCCCTCCTGTACGCCCGGAACGTCGTCTCCACACCCCTCTGCCCACGGGAGGACTGCAGTAAGGAGGAGTCGGTGACCCACCTCTTTGCACACTGTGGGTTCGCGGAGAAGGTGTGGAGGAGGATGGAAGGGACAGTGTCGTGGTTCATCCCCAGCAGCTACGTAACAGAGGACTCTCTGAACTACGGGCTGTTCCCGGGGACACACACCGAGACCAACATCCGGTGCTGCTGGCAGATCATCAACTCGGTGAAAGACGCTCTTTGGTCGGCCCGAAACTTGGTGGTGTACCAGCACACGGAGATGTCCGTGGGGGATTGCTGCCGACTGGCACATTCTCGGCTGCAGGAGTACGTGCTGAGGGACGCAATCAAACTCGGTGCAGCCACCGCAAGGGCCCGGTGGGGAACGACCACAGTCTAGGGTACTTCTCCCGTGGGAGTTGACGGGTGGGGGGGGGGGGGTTGGGGGTATAACCCCTGAATGTAAATATGAAAGAACAAAGTGCCACGTGGGTGACAAAACTTTTGAACTTTGAAAACGTAAAGACAGTAATGGTACCAACTGTAAAGAATCGAAAGTCTTTGAATGGCTATTATATAATTTTATTTTGGAATAAAGTATATTTTGTTTAATAAAAAAAATGCACCCGGTTCCCTCCCGTGGCCCAAGAAGAGCTTGCCCTCCACGCCTTTCTAAAGACACTGACGCCGGAGCGCCTTCGACAGCAAGGCCCCAAGGTGTTCCAGCATCGCTCCGCGCACCGCGAGCCCGGGCTTGTGTCACCGAGGCGGAGGAAGAAACTGCCGAGGAGGAATCCTTGAGGAGGTTCGCCGCGGGCCACGAAACGAACTTTGTTACCGGAGCGGAGAGGCATGTCATCTGGCCCGGGATTGCACCGCACCGGCATCACGCTACTGCCCATCGGGAAACGCCGAGCGGGTGGCGCCCTCCTAGGCTTCCAGCGGAATCCCTCAATGTCGCCCCCCGAGTTAACCTTTTGGGTGAAGAGTAAGGCTTGTACGTGGACCGCAAGGTGGAGGGCACCAGAAGCCGTGTGCTGGTGGACACAGGATCAACCATCACTATCATCCGAACCAGTGTCCTCCCCAACAGGGACCAACCGTCCCCGCCTGGGTGGATAATGACGGCGGTCCAGCTGGCCGTGCGCGATGCGAGGGAAGAGCAGGCTGCGCTTCGCAGTGGGGAAAAGACAGTGGAGCACAAGGTGTGGCTCGCCAACATCTGAGAGTCCTGCATCCTTGGCCTGGACCTGCTGTCCCGCTGGGGAGCCCGTGTGGATGTGTCGGGGCCGACACTCTACGTCGGTGCTGAAGCCGTGGCTCTCCGGCAGGGCAGCTCCAGGAAGCGGTCCCAGCAGGACCAGCAACCACCACCGGTTTTCAGCGGTCCGCGGCGGTGCAGCACACCCCGCAGCGGTTCAAAGCAACACAGCTGAACCGGGGCAAGCGACGCTGACGGCGCTTCAGGTGACAGCCAGCGACGACCTCCCCCCTATGGACCACTAGCAGGTGAGCGATCCCGTGCTGGTCTGGGTGAAGGGATGACAGAGCCTGGGATGACGGCTGGAGTGGGCAGAGGTCTCTGCTGTGGATCTAGACACCGAAGCCTTATACTCGCAATGGGGAACGCTTGAGGTACGCAATGGGTTGCTGTTCCGGTGGTGGCAGTTGTCGGACGGCGACAGGCATCTCTTGCAGCTGATGGTCCCCCGGGGGCTCTGCGCCACGCGTGCTGCGGTCAGAGTACGGGCGGGTGGGGGCCGGCTATTTCGGAGCTGCGAAGGCGTTGGTCGGGCTGAGCGATCGCTGCTACTGGCCTGCGTAGAGGAAGGCTGGTGGAGTTGTTCGTGCACTGCTGCGACGCTTGCAAATCCCAGAAGGGACCAGGCCGCCAGTCTAGGGCGTCAATGCAGCAGTACATGATGCCGGGTCCAGTCTGGGTCTACTGCCCCTCCCGGAAAGGACTTTCCCCCAGGCTGGGAAGCCAATAGAAGAGGTCGATAGAGGTGCTCGGTCGGGTGCAGTTACCTGAGCCGCAGAAGGCAGTCGTGCTACACCGGGACCAGCTGACACCGTGACAGCCCTTGACCACCACTAACCCAGCGAGGCTGAAGGAAGGAAGGGAAACTCTTGGTGCCTTGCCTCTTGCCTCACACAAGCAGGGTCAACCTTGGAAGGGGCTCCAGAAGCCCCAAGCGCCCCAGGTAGCAGTGTCGACACCCACCGGAGATTTTGGACTTTGTTATGGAGGTTGCGAGGACGGTTGACCCCTCAAGTGGGGGGCAGAGTGACCGTCTGGGGCTGGGGGGAGTGTGATTGATTGTTCTTGTTTTACAATGCTTTTGTGGGATTATGGTGGATAATTCCAGTTCATTTATTGTTACATTGTAGTTTGGGATATACTGTCATTCGCTTGTGTATTTGTTGATCACACTAAATGTAATTGGGGTGTGTGGTGGTCATTTCCTTCGTCTGTATGATATTGGTTGGGTTCACTCTCCGGGTCATAGAACCCGGTCTGTTTTGTGTTTACATAATAAAAACATTGCTGAGTTAACGAGCTTCCTCGCCTGTCATCGTGGACCAAATACTCGCCACAATATTGTGACAGGGGTTGCTTCCCTGTGACAGTTCAAGCCTGGAAATATCAGTTTGCTGTTTTCTGCTTTCAAGTGACAAATTCCAGCTCAGACTTTGCTGAACCACCCAGGATGTGCCCTCTTCATACAGTTACTACGGGGAAGGAGGTACAGAAGCCTGAAGGCACACAGTCAGCGATTCAGGAACAGCTTCTTCCCCTCTGACTTCTGATTTCTAAATGGACATTGAACCCTAAGCACTACCTCGCTATTTTTTTAATTTCTGTTATTTTACACTATTTAATTTATATAGTTAATGTAACTCAGTTTTTTTCTCTATTTATTTATCATGTATTTCATTGCACTGCTGTGGTGAAGTTAACAAATTTCATGGCATATGCCAGTGATATTAAATCTGATTATGATTCTAATTCTGAAAAAAACACCCATAACTAACTGCAAATGCATACAAAGAACAGGACCAGAGAGAGTTTAAAGTTTATTGCTAAACTCATAAAATAGTATAAGTAATCCCTGGTTTTGATACATGAATTTGCACAGAAATATCAGTACATTGTCTCAGATCTACTGCTTATTCTGCATTTGAAATTCACTTCCTTCAATTTCTTATCCTTTGGTGTTTAGAAGAATCCTCAAGTCTACCTTTATGGCTATTCTAATGTGCACAATGCTTTGATAAAGATTTCAGATACCTCTCCTAATCTCTTCTCATTCTTTTCTTCTACTCTATGTTTGACTGATGCATGTATTATGGCAAACAATGTTTTTTTGAAATTACATGTTGGAATTTGGCAATGCTATAATATCATGTGATTTAAAGATTACAGGTAAGTGCCTGACAAAGATGACTAAAGACAATGAACTTTGCTCTCGTGAAGTGTACTGATATTAATACATTTCAACTCATGTGTGAAAGACAACAAACTGTGCAAAACCAAAAACGAAATAATAATTAATACATATATAACCAATAAATATTTAGTACACAAGACGAAGAGTCTTTGACAGTGAGTCCATTGGTTGTAGGAACATTTCTGTGATGGGCTGAGTGAAGTTACATAGAAACATAGAAAACCTACAGCACAATACAAGTCTATCTATCTGTCTAACCTCCCTTTTTGTGCTGTCTCCACGTTTTCTTTATTTGTGATCCACCCTCCCTTTCCTCCATCACTTCGGTTCAATTCCCAACCCCCAGCAGTTCTAGTTTACACTCTCCCCAATAGCCTTAGGAAACCTACCCACCAGGATATTGGTCCCCTTGGCATTCAAGTGCATACTGTCCTTTTTGTACAGGTCACACCTGCCCCAAAAGAGGTCTCAATGACCAAGAAATCTAAATCCCTGCCACCTGCTCCAATCCCTCAGCCATGCATTTATCCCCCACCTCATTCTATTCCTATACTCACTGTCATGTAGCACAGGCAGTAATCTCAAGATTATTACATTTGAGGTCCGGCTTCTCAACTTCCTTCCTAACTCCCTGTAGTCTGTTTTCAGGACCTCCTTCCTTTTGCTATCTTTGTTGTTGGTACCAATATGTACCACAACCTCCAGCTGTTCTCCTTCCCACTTCACGATATCGTGAAAGCAATCGGAAACATCACGGACCCTGGCACTTGGGAGACAAACTACCATCCACGTTTCTTTCCTGCATCCACAGAATCGCCTGTCTGACCCCCTGACTATAGAGCCCCTATCACTACTGCCTTCCTCTTCCTTTCCCTACTCTTCTGAGCCACAGGGCCAGACTCTGTGCAAGAGGCGTGACCACTGTTGCTTCCCCCAGGTAGGCCGTCGCCGCCCCCCCCCCCCCCCGCAACAGTACTCAAGTAGGAATACTTATTGTTAAAGTGCACTGCCACTGGGGTACTCTCAAGTACCTGCTTCTTGCCCTTCCCTCTCCTGACTGTTACCCACTTCTCTGTCTCCTGCAGTCCCTGGGCGAGTACCTGCCTATAACTCCTCTCCATCACCTCCTCACTCTCCCTGACCAGACGAAGGTCATCGAGCTGCATCTCCAGTTCCCTAACGCAGTCCCTAAGGAGCTGCAGCTCGACGCAGCTGGTGCAGATGTGGTCAAGGGAGGCCGGGAGACTCCAGAACCTCTCATATCTGACATCGAGCACAGAAAACCAGCCTCACACACATACTTCCTGTCTTTATTTTAAACAGATAACCTACCTGGCCTCGACCCTTAAACGCCTAAGCCCCATTGAGCCAAAGCCTTCCTACTCTGTCTCCCACTCTGTAAATCTGTCTTCCTTTTAAACTCTTCCTGCTGTTCTCACTGGCCAACCTCCACGCACTTGCGCAGTTGTGCCCCATTCACACCATTGAAGAAATAACGGTTTAAAGGTTTTGCAATCACATGAGGGTTGTTAAGAGTCATAGATGTAGTGTGAGGGTCTTTAGTCTTATCTTTGCATGAATATTATCATTGTGAAATGAGTGAAAACGCTGCACTAGAGATGTTAGGACAACATTGTAAGCAGCTGATAGATGTTATTTTACCCCACCTGCTGTTCAGGGATGGGGTTTCCACTTTGACAAAGATGGCTTCTTGTGATTGCTATAATATGAACACCTCACAGAAATTATCAGCTGATCCACCTGTCATGGATCAGAACTGAAGAAGCCTCTTGGATGAGTGGAGAAACATCTTCTTGACAACATAACAATTCCAGTTGCCTTGATTTACTGCTGCTCGATATACAATGATCGGCATAACTGAGAACCTTCATATGTGAGTTACTGCTTGGACACAGCGTGCTAGCCACTGAGAATTTAGTATCTCGGAATCAGAATCAGGTTTATTATAACTGACAGATGACAGGAAATTTGTCATCATGGCCTCTTTCAATTCAGCACATCACAGCCTCCAATCAGTGATTCTCAACAGGGGCAGTACCAACCCCAAGGGGATGGTTATGTGTCACAAGGGGGTGTTAAGGGAATAGAAGCCATTGAGGGCGTTCAAGATTACTGGGAGAGGAGGGTAGAGTGGTAAGCAGCATCTTAACTTGAGGCACGAGACCCGACCAATCATTAGTAGAGCAAGCATTTCCAAAAATAAAGGATGAGGCCCCGAAACACAGGAAGAACCATAGCTCTGCAGGCGATTAACACTTTGTCACAACAAGTCTGAAAGTCAGCAATCTCCTCTGACCTTATCAGCCAAACAGACATTGTTGAGGATGCAATAATTAGCAACCAGGGTGCCCAACAGTTCCCTTTGACTCAAAATTTGGAGTGTGTTCATGGAATTTAACAGCTGTTAAGTAAATGTCACCTCTGAACTTTCTCTACAGATCTATGGAGAACAGGTTACATAATGACAGAGCGCTGCCCGGAAACAAAGAGTGAAATAGAGCCAATCAGTGAACCTGCTGACCCCTAGCAACACCTCTTTAGGTGTTCAGTGAAGCCTCGGCTTCATATGTGCAGTCAAGAACCATCTTTGGGGATTATGCAGACCTGACATGATTGGTGAATCATGCTTACTGGAATATTGTCATGGTAGATTCCTGAACAGCAGTTCTATCCAAACTAACTTCCAGATTCCAATCTGAATCCTTGTCAACATAATTTTCACTGTTGTGATCATCTTCACTTCAGCATTTCTTTGTGCACCACTACTATCATCCCATCTGTGTCAACTCACCGTCATCGTCAACATCCAACAGGTATTCCCAGTTTGTGTTAATCTTTTATCGTAATTTAGCCCTGTTAGTGGTGTAATGGTGGATAAATACATACAGTGTGATCTGTTCAAGTATGAAGGTGGTGAACCTTGAATTCTAATCCTGCTAAGAAACAGAAACTACAGAAAGTGCATCAATACAATGTTACATACCATCAATATGGTTCTATTTCATTCCCATCAGGTCAGCAACCCACCATGTGTCTTACTTGTAAAACTCTACTGTCAAATGAAACCACAAAAGCATCAAGATTGCCGGAACACTTTTGTAAAAGACACCCTACAAAGCTTACTTATAGAATTGCTAAGTTCCAGAAGATGGAAGAAGCAGTTGAAGAGTTGCACAGTCAAGACACCTGCCTAGAAAGCTTAAAATGACCATGATAGTGGTCTCATTACTTCTCATTGGAGATGGGTTGGGAGTGAGTTAGGGAGTGAGGGAGGGGGAGAAAGAGAGGGAGATAGATCAAATCTGAAAGGGCATTTCATGTCCTAAGTTCAGATAGGAGGAGGGGGTAAAATAGAAGAGGCTATACCTAGTGATAATACCAGGCCACAGTTGAAGCTGCTGGGAAATGGGCAAGGATGTGATTCTTCCTGATTGAGAGTGAGGATCAACTATTCCTTAATATTCATGGGATTATGCTGCACCAACAATACCATGCCGACCAGCAAGTACATAATTCCATTTACCAGCACTTGCTCCATCCGCTGTCTCTTGCTTGGGAAGAGCATTTCTATAAAGCAGGAAACAGTATCAAGTGCAGTTCTCTTCACTGAGGGCCTGTGATGAGAGCACAATTGTTACAAAATAGGTACATTACATTTTTGATCTTTGTGATGTTTTATCAAAATTGCTGAGGTCAGTTTTCTTTAAACTGGAGTCTATATTTCAATGTCATCAACCTCCAAATGTATGGAGTTCCAACAGTTACAGTTTCACACCCTTTAATGCTTTCACTGCGCTTCAGACCAATCATCAATACCAGGAGTTCCATGACCATGGATAGATTCCAGGGGTCTGTGATGTGGATGGGAAAATGTTTACGTCTTTGATTTTACTAAGCTCTTAGTGAAATTTAAGATATCCTTCTATTATGAATGTGGGCAAAAAAATCACAGTTATACTAGCAGTACCTGTGACCTTGTCACCAATAGAAATCACAGATATTTTCATATCACATTACCGTTGTTACGAATATCTCAAAATACCATTTCTAGTGTGCTCATTGCTAATTCAAAATTATGGTAGTTATTAGACCTGCTGCTAGACAGACGTGATCAGTGTTTCTGTCTGCAGACTATCGGACAGCCCTGCACCTAGTCGTCATTCAGCTACCAAATGGTGAAGTCACATGTTCATGCAGTTGTGACTCAGACATCTATGTTGCTCTCCATTGTTCCCTAATAATGGTGACTCCTTGCTGACCCTTTCCCAGGAATGGCTTCAAATGCTCTTAAAGGGGACCCTTCATAATCCACACAAGAGATTGTGCAGATGCTCGAAATCCAGAGCAATATCATGAACACTCTTCATTCTACTGTATTGCAGAAGATGGACGTATTTTAAACACAAAATGTGATAGTGCATTCTCGTTAACTGAACAACAGTCACTTATTCAATGTTGAGTATCTTGTACTTTTCCCTGTTTGGTGAACATCATTTGTCTCTCTTTACCCACCTACCCGAGGACATCATCAGTTTGGAGTAGAATTCAGTTCCTCACCCCTCTCCTACCTTTGACTTCATTGCTTAGTTCAATGCTGACAACTTTGCAAATGAGCATTGATGGTATTGCCATTAGGTGCCATATGACAGGAAAGCAGACCTATCAACCCCTACTCCACCCCAACCACCCCACGTGGAACAGCTTTTTGGTGTCAGCATCTCAGAAGATCTATCTTGGATCCAAAAAATCTCACTTCAGTAGCTCTCAGTGTTGATGCAAGGATTAATGAATTATTTGGCATGACAAGAGAGAGAAAGAACTGCACCCTTAAGCAGCCACTTTCCTAACAATCTGTCAAGACTGGAGTGAATAAGCGAATGATTCTGCCAGCAGTAGACAATGTAGATAAGGGAAGTTGTGCTTCTTCTTCTAGTTGGAAGGCTAGAGCCACAATAACAGCAATGTGGCTGGGCAGTCTGTCTCAGTAATAACTAAAGCTAGACTTCAATGCATTGTATAAGCTCTCCTGTGCTGTGGCAATTGGTTATCAAGTGCATTGTTTTGTAATCAGAGACAACAGCTGGAACGAACTCGGCTTGTTTGTTTTCCTTGTGCACAAGTAAATAAAGTATAATTAAGATTGCTTGTTGTCAGACTCTGATTAATCAGTAACACAGATGTAATCTCAAAGTCAGAACACCTGCAACTCTGCTTCTTTCAGAGTTGAGATTTAGTATGTCATCAAAGAGTTATGGTGGAGTACACTAACTGGTTGCATCACTGATTGGAGCAGTGTTTCCCAAACGTTTTTGGCCAACAGCCATTAAAGCACCTTCATACTTGGAAAAGGCCTTCTTAGGCACAATATACTTGTCGGCACTCTTATCATGTAAAAACATGTCTATCTACCATATGCGAATGACAAAAATAATTCTGTATTAAATGTTTATTTATCTTTGAACCTAGCTTACACAGTGTCTGTGCAGTGTACAGCAGCTTTGATTTCAATGTCATCCTCGAACTTGAAATTTTTTAGGAAGAGTTGAAATATCTGGTTCAAATTATGACAGCAAAAGCCTTAAGTCCCCCACATGTAACAATGTCCAAGCTGTTTCTAATTTTTGTTAGTGTGTGGTTCACTGTACTGAAGTATCTTCCAACAAGGTAGGAAGATGGAAATGCAATGAAGAGCTGTTTAACTTTTCTATGGAGACCTGGAAACTTCATCTGACAGTTAGCCGCATACCAGAAAAGCAAACATTTTTGCAAAGCATTTTTGCTTCTTTATCATTCTGAATTTTGATAATTTCTTCTTGCAAACACTTTTCCAATTCTTTCACCTAGCAAAGAAATGGGCCAATTACCCAGTATGGAAATTTCTGATTGTTCATATCCTTGAATTGATTCTGAAAATCCTTTTTCAGTGACTGCAGGTGTAAGCTGTACTCTCACAAACCACTGTCTGTGAAAGAGAGTGGTATACTTCCCATGCAGGGGAACTCTGAGAATATTCTTCTTTCAATATTTTGCTGGTATATTTCCAATTTTCCGCTAAAAGAAGACACTGCATTTTTTGTCTGAATTCAATTGAGATTCTCACTCTCAATGAACATTCTAAATGAACATTAGAATGTTCATTTTGTCATACAGATTGGCTAGGTATGCCTCATCTCAATGCAGTTCAATGTTGTTTCCCAAGCTCTTCTCGACTTTGAGCAAAAATTCAACCATATGAAATATCAAAGAACATTTTAAGCAGCAACCTTTTGGCAGCCAACACACTTCAATGTGAAGAAGCAAGCATTCAAATTCTTCATCGTTATCTTGGGAATAACTGGCAAATTATTCTGTTATTTAATGGTTCCGCTTTAATTTTGTTGATAGCAGACATAAGGATCATGCTTGAAAAAAGTTCCTGGTTGAAGTTTTTGTCCATGAGATGTTGATGATGAATTACACAATGGATTGCAAACAGCCTTGGAATTAATTTTTTTGCATAAATACCACTAAACCAGCATAGTGACCTGTCACATTTGGAGCTCCTTCTGTTGCACAAGAAATCATGTTCCTAATCAGAATACTTTTATCCTTAATATACTGTTTGAGCATCATAGATTGACTTTGTTGATATGTGTTTATAATCTTTTACAAAAGAGAATCTCTTCATAAACTTCTCCATTGTTGTTAAATCATACATATGCCATCAGCAATGCTACATTGTCTAGCACAGTTCATTCATCCAATTGTATCACAAGTTCTGTTTTCTGTAGCTTGGTGCATAGTTGATACTCAATGTCTTAACTCATTTCATCAATATGATGAGCTACAAAGTTATTACTCAGAGGAACTGATTTCAAATATTAGTATCCATTTTGAGAAGAGTGGTGAGCACTTCTGATACAGCGGTCTTTGTTAATCTTTCAACAATTACTGTATATGAGATTTTCCACACTACTATCAATTTAGAAATATTATAAGGAATGAAACCACTATCAAGGTCATTTTTAGCTTTCTTGGCAAATGGCTAAAGTATGTAACATTTTTCAAATGCTTGTTTAATCTTCTGGAACAGAGTAATACCATAAGTAGCCTTTTCAGGGTGTATTTTACTTAAGTGTTCCTGCAATCTTGGTGGTTTCATGGCTTCATTAGATGGTAGTGTATTACAAATAAAACACATGGGTCATCATAATCTGATGGAATACAACCATACTCCAGATATGTAACATTATATTGAGCACTTTCTGTAGTTTCTGTTTCTTAGCAGGATTAGAATTCAAGGTCTCACCACCTTCAGACTCATAGCGACCGTGCTGTACATATTTATCCACCAGTAACGAGGTTAAATTAAACAATATTAATGCAAACTGGTAATGTCTGCCAGATGTTGATGATGGCAGCTATTTGACACAAGTGGAATGATGGTAGAAGCATGACAAAGAACAGCGAGGTGAGGATGAAGATGATGACAAACGTGAAAATTACATTGACAAGGATTCAGATTGGAATCTAAATGTTAGTCGGGTTAGAGATGATGTTCAACAAGCTACCTTTATACTATTCCAGTTAGAATTATTGACCAATCATGTAAGGTCTCATAATCCCCAGGAGGTAGTTCTTGACCACACATATGAGCCGAGGTCACCTTGAACATCTCAAGAGGAATCTACAGGTCAGCAGGTAATCTGATTTGCTCCAGTTCATCTTTTAGTATCGGACAGTGCTGTATCTTTGCAAGACCTGATTTATGTAGATCTGTAGAGAAAACTGAGAGGGTGTTCTTGTCATTCCAACTATTAGATTTTTCCACACCGTGAGTCAAGGGGAACTGTTGGGCACCCTGGTTGCTAATTTATGCATCCCCAATAATGTCTGTAAGGTCGGATGGGATTGCTGAGTTTCAGCCGCATTGTGACAAAGAGTTTTCATCTCCTGCAGAGCTTCTCCCTGTGTTCCAGTGACTCATTTTTTTTTGGAAGTGCCAGCTCTCTTTATCGTTGTTCTGGTCTTGAGCTTCATGTTAGGGTGAGGCAACACTTCACGTGCGAATCTGCTGAAGGGAGATTCAAGGTGGACCTTGTGGTGATAATTACTGAGACCCATTGGTCCTCCTCATGCTCCGGTGGCGTTGTGTTGCCCATCCTCCCACAGCTGCCGTGTCTTGGGTTCCCCGGACCAGACAACCAGGGAGGTGAGTGATGTGCTCTGACATGTCCTCTGGGCTGGGGAGCCTGAGTAAGCTCACACTCTGGGTTGGCATCCCATCTTTGGGTATTCTGCTCGGTCCCTCGACTTATTCCCCTGCTCTTAAGGTGCTCCAAACGACATTGCTCTTCCATTTCACTGTCAATTTATAACCCCACTCCTAACACCAATGTGGCAAGCATTTGGTCTATGACGACAGATGAGAGAATCTTGTTTAGCTCAACTGCCAGATTTATTGTGATAAGTACAGAAACAGGCTGGTCACTAAGACCCGGGGAGAGAACCTACTCAGTCAGATACAGACAGTGGAGGTGATTATTACACAGCCTGGTTACAATCAGGGTGACCACAAGCGGGTAACTGTATAACCCAAGCTAAATTGTAACAATAAATAAACTTGAACATTCCTCTATAATCACACAAAAGCATTTTAAAACAAGAAAAATAATGCTGCCCACTAGGATGCCGGGGAGGAAGGTAGGTTGTTGACCACACAGCCCCCATCCCCCACCTCCCAAAGCACCACACTGCCCCCATCTGAGGAGTCAGCCATTCCCACAATCCCAGAGTTTACAGCAAAGTCTATTATGAAGGGTCTCCTTTTGGAGCATTTGAAGCCGTGTGTCTGGGTAAACGCCAGCAAAGGGTCAACATTATTAGGGAATAATGGCAACCAACGTTGATGTCTGGTCTTAAATGTGTCAACATGCGACTGTTTGGCGGCTGAACAACTACTAGCTGCAGTGCTGCCTGATAGTCAGCCAACTACATCACACAGGTCCCTGTAGATAGGAAAACAGATCATGTTCTATCTAGCGGCAGATCTAATAACTACCATAATTTTGAAGTAGCGATGAGCGTGCTAGAAAAGTTACTTTGAGATATTTGTAACAACGGTAATGTGACATGAAAATATCTGTGATTTCTATTGGTGACAAAGTCACAGGTACTGCTAGTATAACTGTGGTTTGTTGCCCACATTCATAATAGAAGGAAATACTAAATTTCACTAAGTGGTTAGTAAAAACAAAGATGTAAACTTTTCCCATCCATGTCACGGACCCCTAGAATTTGTCCATGGCCGTATACTTCCTACTAACAAACTCTGGTATAAATAATTGGTCAAAAGTGCAGTGAAAGAGCATTAAAGGATGTGAAACTGTAACTGTTGGAACTCCATACGTTTGGAGATTGATAACATTGAAAGATAGACTCCAGTTTAAAGAAAACTGACCTCAGCAATTTTGATGAAAGTTATCACAAAGATTGAAAATGTATTGTTCATATTTTGTAACAATGGTGCTCTCATCACAGGTCCTCAGTGAAGAGAACTGCACTTGATACAGTTTCCTGCTTTATAGAAATGCTCTTCCCAAGCAAGAGACAGCGGATGGAACAAGTGCTGGTAAATGGAATTCAGTACTTGCTGGTCACATCCTTGCCCATTTCCCAATGGCTTCAACCATAGCCTGGCATTATCAGAATGTGTAGCCTCTTCTACCTTACCCCTACTCCTATCTATCTATGCTTAGCCACATGAAACACCCTTTCAGAGTTGATCTATCTCCCCCGGCCTCTCTCCTTCCCCTTCAGCCTCCCTTCTCCTCTGCCTTTCCCTTTTCTGACTCTCTCACTTTCCCTATACCAATCCTCCTCTCTCTGAAAACTTCCCCTCCCTTGCTATATCCCTCCCTTCTCCCTCAAATACTCTCCATCCTCTCCCCTTCCTCTCCAACTCCTACTCCATTTCTCCCTTTCCCATTTTCGCTCTCCCTCAAAGCCCAAACCCTCCAATTGTCCCTCTCCCCTTCTTCCATTTCCCCTTCCTCACTCTCCCTCTACCCTTCCCCTCTCCCAATCCATATTCTTCTCCTTCTCACTCTCCATCCCCACCCTCTCTCACACCATTCTCTCACACTCCAACTGCCCCCTCTCTCCACTCTCCCCTACTCTCCTCTCAAATTTCCCTCCCTCACCTCCATTTCCCTATCCCCTTTCTCCTTCTCCCCCTCTCCCTCCTATCTCGCCTTCTCACCCACCCTGCTCTATCCCAACAACTCCTCTCCCCCAACTCCCTCTCTCCCACCTTGCTCCCCAACTCCAACTCTCGCACTGTGCCCCCCAACTCCCACCATGCCCCCAACTCCCACTGTGCCCCTAACTCCCACTTTCCTGCCCCTTCCTCATGTTCACTCCCTCTCCCCTGCTCTTGCCCCTTCCTCATCCCTGCTCCTCCCTCCTCCACTCTCCCTTCCCCATCATCCTTCCCCATCTCCTCCTTCCATCACCCTTCCCGCATCTCCTCCTCCCCTCACCATTCCCATCCCCTCCTCCTCTCACTCTTCCCCATTCCCTCCTCCCTGCACCGCTCCCCCACTATTCCTCCCCTCACCCTTCCCCGTCCCCTCACCATTCCCCATCATCTCACCCTTCCCCTATTCTCTCCCACTCACTCTCCCTCTTTCTACCTCTCACCCCCCTGACTCACTCCCGTTCTCCCCTCCACCTCACCTCTCCCTCAGCCACCTCCCTCTTCCATTCACTCCATGCCACTCCACTCTTCCCCTTCTGTCTATCCCAATCATGCTCTCTCCCCATTCTCCCTCCTTCACACTCTCACCCCACTATGCTCTCCTTCTCTTCCCCATTTACTTTCTCACCTTCATCCCATCTCTCTTTTTCTCTCACCCCCTCTCCCAGACTCCCTTCCTCTCACCCTCCATCTCATCACCCCTCCTTCTCTCTCACTCCCCATCTCCCTCACTCCACCTCCCTTTTCCAATCCCCATTCCCCTTACCCCAGTCCCTCTACACCTGCTTTATCCCTTACTCTTCCCCTGTCTCTTCCTATTTTTATTCCTCCATCTTAATCTCCTTCTTCTCCCACTCCCACTCTAACCATCCTAATTATGTTAGGATTGAATTGGTGGATTTCTGGGCCATGCTATATCACAATAAATAAATAAATCTCACAGCTGTCACTACTTGAAAGGTACAATCTGCACTTCTGTTTCAAGAACAAGTCCGAGATTCTACATTGGAAGGCTGATTCATGACAAGCAACATGAATGTCAGTACTAAACAAAATAGACATTATCTGCATCTGGCAAAGGAGGGCCCGGGACAGCGACTGGGGCAGTGAAGAATACAATTTCTTTAGTATATTGCTGTAAAGTAAGACAACCAAAACTGCTTGTCCAGCTCTCTCTGATCATATTAATCATAGTTCATTTTAATTAGATTTCTTCTGAGAAAGAACTGCTATCCAAAAACATGACAAAGCACCATTCTGCATGCATTTCCTTATGCTGCTGACACTGGGAAGACTAAGACAGACATTATAGACAAGCCCAATCCTCACAGAGGATTAAAAATAGCAAATGGACAGGTACTGTGATAAGATCCTGGTGCAGGATCTCAGCACAAAATGTTGACTGTTTATTCCTCTCCGTAGATGCTGCTTGACCTGCAGAGTTCCTCCAGTATTTGACATTTGCTGCTCTGGATTTCAAGCACCTGAGGAATCTCTTGTGTTTATGAGATTCTGTGAAAAACTAACCATCAGCCTGTGAGGAATGAGTTTAATAGTATTTAGGGACATCACAAGGTGAAACCTGGATAACACTCATTCCCTGAGTTCACCCATTCAGCTACAAAACTATCCAAGGAACCAAATCATATCTATATCTGAATGTGCCACGTAAACCCTAATGTTAGTTCATCTTGCAGGCAGCTGCCTTGGCTCTGAGTAAAAATGCTGAGTGGTTCAAGTTCCCTGAAAAGCACAGAACTCCCGTGTAGAACTGAGAAAATGTAAAACTGTTGGAAATTCCACATTTTTCATTAAAACATTAAACAGAGCAGTCTATCTGAACAGGATCCAGTTATATCAGCTGATAGAAACAATTTATTTTTATCCACCAATGTAGTTTGTGACAGCAATGTGATAACAAAAAGACTTTGATCTCAGCGAGGAGAGTGTTGCTCTTGTGTTGCTAGTGAAACATCTTCAACATTTTCAGATTTGCCCAGGGTCTGCAACACTGATCTAATAACAGCAATGAAGCTACTGAGTAGCCCTTCACTACTATTCTTCTGTTTAACAGTAATTTGTAAACTCGTTCTGCTCGTGTCAATTAACAGTTCTGTTAAAAACACAAATCCAGTCTCATTTCGGGCAAACAGGTAGGCTTTCCAGGGCTGTGCTCCTGCTTGGCTGATTGCCATAGAGTGAATATGAACAATCTGAAAGGCAGCCTAGATGGTATCAGGGCATGGCTCCTTCTGCCAGTCCACAGTCACAACTTTAGCATCTTCCAGGCATGTCCAGTACTCCTCAAACTGCTCTGGTGAAAGCTGGGCACTGCTTTCCAAGCGGACAGATTCAGCATCCACGACCAACTCTTCACTGTGTTCTGGGTTTGAGTCTTTACAGGAAGATAAACAGAATTAGTAAGTTAACATTGAGCATATCACTGCACTTCTTTCCTGAAGGGAGCCCTTGCCAAAATGTCAAAATATCCATGAGACCTCAGTACCTTAAAATAAAGACTCATTATGCATGAACCTCCACAGCATTTGTCAGTAGAAAGTACAACATTCGGAGTGTTGCAGCCAGGTGCCACCATAAACATACACAAGTCTTTTCAACAACTGCCATCCCATTCAACTTCCATCTCAAGGTGCAGTTCCAAGTGAAATCATTACACAGGCTGTCAAATCTGGAACAATAACTCTTGCACAACCTAACTCGATATATACATAAACACAAAGCATAGAGCAGTCTGTATGTGATGCTTTAAACGTATTTCTACAACCCGTCCTGCCATGCAGCATCTGCCCTGCCCAGGCATGCCTGGACAAGATAGAAAACTTCTCAGCTTACATTGTGAGCAACATTTTCATTGAAATGAATTATGAATTGAAACAACAAATATTGTTGATTTTCAAAAATGGTGCAAGATAGAAAAACTTCATCGTAATTTTCATGATTAGCAGCAGAAATTCCATAAGATACACCCAAAAGTATTTAGAAAGCAAGATCTTTGTTGTCCAGTGCAATTAGATATTTATCTACACAAAATCTACAAACCTGCTTATTTATCGCAACAGTGAAATCAGTGCTAAACTCTTCAAACCACGAGTTCAAAGAGAGTGAATAAAACTAAAATTGCTTCATTTTGGTGATAGTAATAGATGAGAGAAGATATTCCCCATTTTGCAGCATATGGAGTAGTTGCATTCTCAGCAGCTCCATTTCTTTATATACTTTATATCCCACTGACAGATCCTTTTCAGATTTGATGATTTATTACTTCTACTGAAGGATTTATTATTTTTACTGAAGGAATTATGATTTAATTACAATAGCTGACAAAAGTATTGGTATTGAACTGAGAAGTGGCAAGACTTTTCCTGAAACGGAACAAACTAAGAAGACAGAGGAACCTGTTACTTTAGCAGAAATATTTTCTTCAATACAAGACATGAAATCGGAATTCGGATCACTTAATTTCAAAATTGATAAGCTGAACGACTCAAACGGGAAGCTTGAAAAAGCTATCTCTACGGTTCAAGATTCTCTGAAAAATCTGAACTATCAATTTCAAACACTTCAGCAGACTACAACCCGAATTGAGAATGAGCACGATCTACTCAAGCAAACTATTAAAGATCAAGGAATGAAGATATCTTTGATGGAAAAGAAAATCAATGAAATTACCTCGGAACTGTCTAAAATGAAGAAAAAAATGGTTGATTTAGATAGTAGAGGGCATCGGAGGAATTTGCGTATTCTGGGACTGCCTGAAAATACTGAAGCTGGTGATCTGTTAAAATTTTTCTCAGATATGTTGTACTCACTTTTAAGTGAGACCCTGGAAGCTAGCCCTTTAATTGACAAAGCCCACAGAATGCCATTTTCTCCGCATTCATCCAAATTACGTCCTCAACAATTGTACTTTCTTTGCATTATTATACGACTAAAGAAACCATTCTTCGAGAAGCCAGAAAGAAGTGAAAGTTAATCTTTAATTCAGCGCAAATTCATATAGTCAAAGACTATCCCCCTGAAATCTTTGCCGAAAGAAGGAAAAACCGAGAAGTTATGAGTGAAATGTATGAATTAGATTTATACCCCTCCCTTCGCTTTCCAGCAAAGCTGATAATTTTTCCTGAAAATCTCAGTCATTGAGAATCTACTCTCCCCAGGAGGGATAGGAGTTCATTAAAAATCTTAAAGTTAAGTCTACTGAATAAAATATTAAAGTTAACCGGATTACTCAATAGGTAGTTCTGAAGTATTTGTTGTATGAGTTGTTTAAGGATCTTCTGAGTTAAGCTTATCCTATACTTTTTTAGTCTTTGGTATGGGACATGGGATTAAATTTTTTCTTACCTATTAATAATTAGTGTATATATATATATGTGTGTGTTTTGTAAGGAACTTTTATAGTATTGTACTCTAATGGTCCGTGTAGGACCTGTTGTGTATTAATCTTTTTATTTCTTTTATTTGTTTCAATACTAATATAGATTTAGGTCTGTTATATATATACACATTTACTTTTGTTTTGAGAGAAAGAATATTGTTTGTAATATAATTTGCTCGGATTTATTCTCTTTTTTTTGAATATGTGTTTAAGATACTTCAGCCGATTCTAAGATGGCCGTTGTTGAGTATGTTTTTATTACTGTTAAACATAACATTATAGTAGTTGAATTCTGCTTGTGCCTTTTATTATGGCTATTTTCTGTGAGATTTTTTAAAATTTTAATATACGGAGCTGCAAGATGGAGAACAGGGTCAAGGGTTATTAGTTTAGCATGAGACCAGCCTATTGGTCACTTAATTCTTATCTTTTGGAACGCGGGAGGGGGAAGAGGACTATTAGAGTAGGTTTTTCTTCTTGATTGGGCAGTTCTTTTGATGGACTTCTTTCTCGTAAATGAGTCACTCCTTCTGGTTATATCTGTGCCTGTTGGTTTAATCTGTACTTGTGTAACATTTCTTTTATATATTAAATTCAATTCTAAACATGGATATTAATAAAATGAATATAATATCTTGGAATTGGAATGTTGTCAATCACCCCATTAAGTGTAAAAGATTTTTAAGAAATTAAAAACAATTAACGCAGATATTATTTTTGCACCAGAAAATCATATACGGATACAGGATGAGGACAGAGTTTTCCGATTTTGGAAAGGACCTCTGTATCACTCACTGTCTGATTGTAAGATTAGAGGTGGTTCTATATTTCTTAGCCCCAAAATCCCTTTTGTACACTTTAATACCATTACTGATTCGATTGGAAGATATTTAATTGTTACTGGTTTATTATGCGAGCAAAAGGTAGCTCTGATGTGTGTATATGCACCTAATGTAGATAATTCTGATTTTTTAAGAAACTTTTTTCTGAGTTACCAAACCTGAATGAATATAAATTGATCATGGGTGGTGACTTTAATTGTTGTTTAAATCCGGCGATTGACAGGTCATCAACCAATCCGCCGCTTCCTAATAAAGTGGCGGCTTGTATTAATTCTTTTTTACTAGAATATGGCCTGGTTGATATCTGGAGATATAAACACTCCAACGATAACGAATAATAACCATAATGGAATCAATGAAAGACCGCAACAACTTGGATGTTCACCAAGTGTACAAAGACAACAATCTATGCAAATACAAAAAGAAATAATAATAAATAAAGAAGCAATAAATATTGAGAACATGAGATGAAGAAATCTTGACAGTGACTCGATAGATTGTGGGAACAGTTCAATGATGAAGTGAAGTTGAGTGAAGTTATCCCCTCTGGTTTCAAAGCTCTCTATTTCTCTCTTAACAATGGTGGGTTAAGTGAAGTTATCCCCTCTAGTTCAAGAGTCTGATGGTGGGGGGAGGGGGGAATAATTATTCCTGCACCTGGTGGTGTGAGTCTTGAGGCCTCCTACCTATGGCAACAGTGAGAAGAGAGCGTGTCCTGGGTGGTGGGGGTTCTTGATGATGGATGCTGCTTTCCTGCAACAGCAGTCCATGTAGATATGCTCAATGGGAGGGAGAGCTTTATCTGTGATGGAGTGGGCCATATCTACTACCTTTTACAGGATTTTCCATCCAAGGGCAAAGATGTTTGTGTACCAGGCTGTGATGCAACCTGTCAATATACTTTGAAATTTGAAATGGTCTTTCCTGCTCCCCTTGTATTATTGATAATTATTGATTCTGTTCACATTAAATTAGATTCTTGACATTTGTGCATGTTACCATTCTGCTAACAGACAGACAACAGACAGACAGACATACTTTATTGATCCCGAGGGAAATTGGGTTTCATTACAGTCGCACCAGCCAAGAATAGTGTAGAAATATAGCAATATAAAACCATAAATAATTAAATAATAATAAGTAAATTATGCCAAGTGGAAATTAGTCCAGGACCAGCCTATTGGCTCACGGTGTCTGACACTCCGAGGGAGGAGTTGTAAAGTTTGATGGCCACAGGCAGGAATGACTTCCTATGACGCTCAGTGTTGCATCTCGATGGAATGAGTCTCCGGCTGAATGTACTCCTGTGCCTAACCAGTACATTATGGAGTGGACGGGAGACATTGTCCAAGATGGCATGCAACTTGGACAACATCCTCTTTTCAGACACCACCGTCAGAGAGTCCAGTTCCACCCCCACAACATCATGGCTGTCAGGCTATTCAACCAGGAGGATATTAAAATGAGATCCACCTCAACACTATCAAATACTTACTAATGGACAATGAATGTCATAGAAAACAGAAGTTCTCAACTTTCCCACCCATTCAGCTCTCATCCTTTCTACCCTGGTCTGAGAACAACAAACAAAGAAACAGGTCGGCTGACATTTACAGAATTCCTTGTGAATGCGGAACAGCGTACGTTGGCCAGACAGGACACACACTGGAAACCCACATCAAGGAGCACAGGAGATGTATCCATTTGGGTTACTCAAAGAAATTGGCGGTAGCAGAACACTGCATTTGCAACAGCCATAGGATTCACTTCAATGGCACAAAACGTATGTGGAGTACCAATGGGTTTTGGGACCGCCTGATTAAAAAAGCCATTGAAATAAAACTAGAGAAAATAATTCTAACAAAGGCAAAGGTTTTGTTCCAAGTAAGAACTATAATTCGATTGTAAATAAGGTGGGAGAGCAGAAACCTTATTGGATGAGGACTAACCAATCAGGAAAGATTGACTATGGGGGTATAAATACCACAGGACTAGGCATCACCAGAGATCATCCCTGAAGAAGATGGCAGAGTTTGTCACCGAGATATCAGTTATAATTGATGCCTGTAACCAGCTGGAAGACCAAGAAGGGTTTATTTGTGAACAAAATGCAATGACTTGTCTGGAATCAGCCAAGAGGTTGAACCTGGTCATCTCAGGTCTGCATGGCTCAGTACCATGAATTAAGGCGAACACAGGCCATCTTATTGAATATGGCTACTTCATCCCCACCAACCTACCTCACCCTCTTTGATGTATTCCTCACATCCTGGTAGTGCTTCACACACAGTCACTGTACAAGCGGGACACAGCCATACCAGGTCACAAAATGTCTGAATGACAGCTAAAAGCAGAGGGAAAGTTAGTGTGATGCTTGCAACCCTGAGCAAATGCTGAAAGCTGGTAGCATGACGTACCTGAGGTAATGTGTTCCTGCTTCAAGCCCAGCAGCTCCTTCAAAATAACCACACACTTTTCATTGTAGGTCCGTGCAATTCATCCTGGGGAAATACAGCACAATTAAAGAACCAGTTCATACCTGAGCTGCACTTTCAAGAGTAGATACTCTGACATATTACTCCAATGGCATGGTAACATAGTGGTGAGCATGTGTTACAGTACCAGTGACCCAGGTTCAATTCCCGCTGCTGTCGGTAAGGAGTTTGTACATTCTCCCTGTGACTACATGGATTTCCTCCCACAGTGTAAAGACATACCGGCTGGTAGGGTAATTGGTCATTGTAAATTGTCCTGTGATTAGGCCAGGGTTATGTCGGGGGTTGTTGGGTGGCATGGTCCGAAGGGGCAGAAGGACTCTATCTCAATAATAAAATAGAACACAAATTATAAGACAAGATACCATATTTTCTTCAGTCAGCAGAATAAAAGCCAAAATTTGCTTCAGCTAGTTACAACAGTAAATAGCTCAACTACACAGGCATGGAAAGTTTAAACTTCCAATTCAGGACTGTGTTTGGGAATCTCTAGAAGGATCATCAATTAGTATCCACCAGCCAGTCTAGGGTAGTTTTTTTTTAAAGGTATTCCGGGAAGGTGGCAACCAGATTGCTGAAAAGTTCACATGGAATCCTAGTGGGGTGAATGCAATGAAAATGCTTTTTCTCATGGGATAATCTGAAGTCAGGGACCCTGCTCCCATCTTTTAAAAAATTAAATGGGTGACACCCCTTTAAGACTAAGATGTTACTCTTCAAATTGTGAGTCTTTGGAACTTTCTAAAAGATTGGTAGAGTAACTCAAGTTTCTACTATAGTTGCCTAAGCTGTGAGAAGCAGAGTCTGATTATTTTTAAGGTGGTGATAATTTGATTTGTGACAAGGTTGAAGATTTCTGGGGCTTGTCAGAAAAGTGACCAAGATAATCATTTTGTACTAGACTGCACACCTATTTCATGCACCATTGCCAACAAGCAACTCACTGTTGGGGTAGACCTGCAGAACTTTGAAATTCTTGATGTCCAGGGTTGCAACTGGGAAAAAAATACATTTAAGAAACAATAACACCTTCAGACAGCCCTTAGAAACTGCTGCATCTGAACACACCACTGCCTTACAAGAATGTTAACTAAGTAAAGCAATAAATGAATGAAGCATCAGAAAGCAAATCAAAAGCAGATGCTGGATATTTGAAATAAAAACAGGAAGTGCAAGAAGCAGGGGTCCCCGTCTGGGTCCACAGACCTCTCAGTTAATGGCAGAAACCCTGTGCTGGATAGAAAATTTTTGATGAAATATTTTGAACTTGAAGCACGTGACTTTCTCCAATAAAAAGCATTTTCCTGAATACTTGATACCAAATGGAGACCTTTTTATCAAATGAACAAGAAAGTGAACTTCAAGATTTACCAAATTTACAGGTGTGCAAGTACTTAAAAGCCAACATCTTGTGAGTAACCTGATGGGAAGAGTACAAGTAGCTCAACAGCGCCACCGGCTGGAATTTTGCAGTATACACTGAAATTATTGACTGAGAGCTTGGAGCACCGCGATGCAGCTCCCAAGAGACAGTGATAGGGATCTGGAGTTGCGGCTCGACGACCTACAGTGTGTTAGGGAGAGTGAACAGGAGATAGAGAGGAGCTACAGGGAGTTAGTCACCTCGAGGGTACAGGAGTTAGGCGGTCAGGGAAACGAAGGGAAGAGCTCAGATAGTAGAGAGCTCCCTTGTGGCCATCCCTCTCAGTAATCGTTATCTCGTTTTGGATACAGTTAAGGGGGATGACCTGACGGAGGAAGACCACAGCGATCGGATCTCTGGCACTGAGCCTGGTTACGTGGTGCAGAAGGGAAAGAGGAAGATGAGGAATGCGGTAGTCATAGTGGACTACATAGTGAAGGGAACAGAGAGGATGTTCTGTCAGCCTGATAGAGATACCCATGTGGTGTGTTGCCTTCCAGGTGCCAGGATACAGGATACCTCGGATCGGGCGCAGAGTATTCTGAAGGGAGAGGGCTAACAGCAAGAAGTCGGAACACAGAATGATGTAAGAACCCTGTGCTGGTTTCCAGACACTGCTCTTCGCCAGTGGTGTTTGTGGCAGTTCGATGCAGACCATTTTATATGCCACGGGAATTCACCTCTGTCCTTATATTCGGTGTCTACATTCCCCCCAGCGCGAATGCTAAGGAGGCGCTCTGTGAACTGTACGGGGCTATTAGCGAACTGCAGAACGCACACCCTGACAGTCTGTTTATTGTCGCCAGTGATTTTAACCACGTGAACCTTAAGTCAGTTCTCCCCAAATTCCATCAGTATGTGGACTTTGCAATGAGGGGGGGAGAATGCGTTGGACCTGGTTTACACAAACATCCCCGACGCGTACTGGGCAGAGCCCCACCCCCACCTCGGATACTCAGACCACATTTCTGTTAGCTAATCCCAGCATACAGACCGCTAGTCAGGCGCTCCAGACCAGTTCAGAAGCAGGTGAAAACCTGGCCAGCAGGAGCCATCTCTGCTCTTCAAGACTGCTTTGAGCACACTGACTGGCACATGTTCAGGGAGGCTGCAACCGATGGCGACTCTACCAATTTAGAGGAGTACACAGCATCAGTGACCAGCTACATCGGCAAGTGCATTGATGATGTTACTCTGTCCAAGACCATCACTACACGCGCTAACCGGAAGCCATGGATGACCGCGGAGGTGCGTGCGCTGCTGAAGACCCGCGACGCCGCCTTCAGAGCAGGTGACAAGGCAGCTCTAACAACAGCAAGGGCCAAACTGTCCCGAGCCATCAGAGGGGCAAAGCGTGCACACATCCAGCTAATCCACAGCCGCTTCCAGGACAGCGGCGACACGCGGTGCATGTGGAAGGGCATCTACGACATCACCAATTACAGGACAACATCACCTGACTGTGCAGGTGATGCCTCCCTCCCAAATGCGCTGAATAACTTCTACGCCCGGTTTGAGGCGGAAAATGACGTGACGGCGAGGAAGTCCACCCCTCCTACAAATGACCTGGTGCTGTGTCTCTCCGTGGCCGACGTGAGAAGAACCCTGTGCCGGGTCAACCCACGGAAAGCTGCTGGACCAGACAACATCCCTGGTAGAGTGCTCAGAGGATGTGCAGACCAGCTCGCAGATGTTCTCACAATGACACCTTCAACTTCTCCCTGAGCAGCAGCGCCATCGTTCCAACGTGCTTCAAGGCCGCCACCATCGTCCCCGTGCAGTAGAAGTCTTCAGTGTCCTGCCTCAATGACTACTGTCCCATTGCACTCACATCCGTCATCATGAAGTGTTTCGAGAGGCTCGTCATGAGGCACATCGAGACCCTGCTGCCCCCCTCACTGGACCCCCTGCAGTTTGAGTACCGTCCCAACCGCTCAACAGACGACGCCAATGCCATCACCCTCCACCTGGACAAAAAAGACACATACGTTCGGGTGCTGTTCATAGACTTTAGTTCAGCATTGAACACAATCATCCCTCAGAAACTGATTGGAAAGCTGAGCCTACTGGGCCTAAACACCTCCCTCTGCAACTGGATCCTAGACTTCCTGACTGGGAGACCTCAGTCAGTCCGGATCGGGAGCTGCATCTCCAACACCATCACACTGAGCACGGGGGCCCCCCAGGGTTGTGTGCTCTGTCCACTGCTGTTCACTCTGCTGACCCACGACTGTTCTGCAACACACAGCTCGAACCATATCAAGTTCGCCGATGACACGACCGTGGTGGGTCTCATCAGCAAGAATGACGAGTCAGCTTACAGAGAGGAGGTACAGCGGCTAACGGACTGGTGCAGAGCCAACAACCTGTCTCTTAATGTGAACAAAACAAAAGACATGGTTGTTGACTTCAGGAGGGCACAGAGCGACCACTCCCCGCTGAACATCGACGGCTCTTCGGTAGAGATCGTAAGGAGCACCAAATTTCTTGGTGTTCACCTGACGGAGAATCTCACCTGGGCCCTCAACACCAGCTCCATAGCAAAGAAAGCCCAGCAGCGTCTCTACTTTTTGCGAAGGCTGAGGAAAGTCCATCTCCCACCCTCCATCCTCATCACATTCTACAGAGGTTGTATTGAGAGCATCCTGAGCAGCTGCATCACTGCCTGGTTCGGAAATTGCACCATCTCGGATCGCAAGACCCTGCAGCGGATAGTGAGGTCAGCTGAGAAGATCATCGGGGTCTCTCTTCCCGCCATCATGGACATTTACACTACACGCTGCACCTGCAAAGGAAACAGCATTATGAAGGGCCCCATGCACCCCTCATACAATCTCTTTTCCCTCCTGCCGTCTGGGAAAAGGCTCCGAAGCATTCGGGCTCTCACGAACAGACTATGTAATGGTTTCTTCCCCCAAGCTATCAGACTCCTCAATAGCCAGAGCGTAGACTGACAGCTTGCCCTATTGTCTTGTTTATTATTTATTGTAATGCCTGCACTGTTTTTGTGCACTTTACGCAGTCCTGTGTAGGTCTGCAGTCTAGTGTAGCTTTCTCCGTGTTGTTTTTTTTACGTAGTTCAGTCTAGTTTCTGTAATGTGTCATGTAACACCATGGTCCTGAAAAATGTTGTCTCATTTTTACCATGTACTGTACCAGCAGTTATGGTCGAAATAACAATAAAAGTGATTTGACTTGACTTGACTTGAACTCTTGGTACACGTTTGTACCAATGATATAGGTAGAAAAAGGGAGGAGGTCCTGAAGAGAGAATTCAGAGAGTTAGGTAGGAAGCTGAAAAGCAGAACCTCTAGGGTAGTAATCTCAGGATTGCTGCCTGTGTCACATGCTAGCGAGTGCACAAATAGCATGATCTGGTGAATTAATGTGTGTCTGAGAGACTAGTGAAGGGAGTAGGGCTTCAGATTCCTGGATCATTTAGGCCTCTTCTTGGGGAGGTACAACCTGTACAAAAAGGATGGGTTACACCTGAACCCAAAGGGGCCCAATTTCCTAGCAGACACATTTAATAAAGCTGTTAGAGAGGATTTAAACTAATTTGGCAGGGGGTTGGGAACCAGAGTGATAGGGCTGAGGAAGGGGAAAACAGAAATTCATCAAAGATAGTGTGCAACCGAGATGATAGAAAGGACAGGCAAGAAATGAGGCATAATCACAGCTAGTGGGATGAGTTACACGGCAATAGAGGCGTGGTGCAGTTAAAACAGAAAGCAACAAATACTGGACTGAATGCACACACCATAAGAAATAAAATGGATAATCTTGATACTCAGCTAAAGATTGGCAAATATGATGTTGTGGCATCTCTGAAACTTGGCTAAAGGATGGCTGCCATTAGGAACTGAACATCCAAGGACATACGGTGTATTGGAAAGATAGATTAGTAGGCAGAGCAGGTGGTGTGGCTCTGAGTATAAGAAATAATATTAAATCATTAGAAAGAGATGACATGGGATATGAAGGTGTAGAGTCTCTATGGGTTGAGGTAAGAAATGGCAAGGGTAAAAAGACCCCAAAGGCAGTTGTATACAGGCCTCCAAACAGCAGCCAGAATGTGGATTAGGAATTACAGCAGGAGATAGAAAAGGTGTGTCAGAAGGGCAATGTTATGATAATCGTTGGGGATTTTAACATGAAAGTGGATTGGGAAATCTAGGTCAGTACTGGACCTCAAGAGAGAGAATTTGTAGAATGTCTAAGGGATGGCTTTTTAGAACAGCTTGTTGTTGAGCCCACTAGGGGATCGGCTGTGCTGGATTGGGTGTTGTGCAATGATCCAGAGGTGATAAGAGAGCTTAAGGTTAAGGAACCCTTAGGGAACAGTGATCACAATATGATCAAGTTCACATTGAAAATTGAGAGGGAAAAAATAAAATCCAATGTGTCAGAATTTCAGTGGAAGAAAGGAAATTACAACGGCCCGAGAGAGGAGTTGGCCAAAGTTGACTGGAAAGGGACATTTGCAGAAGGACAGCAGAGCAGCAATGACTGAAGTTTCTGTGAAAAATGAGGGAAGTGCAAGACAGATATATTCCAAATAAGAAGAAAAATTCAAAGGGAAGAAGGACAATACCATGGCTGACAAGTGAAGTCAGAGCTAAAGTAAAAGCAAAAGTGAGGGCATACAAGGAAGCCGAAGCTAGTGGGAAGATAAGGGATTGGGAATCTTTTAAAAACTTGTAGAAGGAAACGAAGAAGGTCATTATGAAGGAAAAGATTAATTATGAAAGGAAGCTGGCACTAGTATCAAAGAAGATACTAAAAGTGTTTTAAGTACTTAAAGGGTAAAAGAGAATCAAGGGTAGATATAGGACCAATATAAAATGACACTGGAGATATTGTAATGAGAGATGCAGAGATGGCAGAGGAACTGAATGCGTATTTTGTATCAGTCTTCACAGTGGAAGATGTCTGCAGTATACCGGACATTCAAGAGCTTCAGGGAAGTGAAGTCTGTGCAGTGAAAATTATGACTGAGAAGATACTTAGGAAGCTTACTGGTCTGAGGGTGGATAAATCTCCTGGACCTGATGGAATCTAAAGGAAGTAGCTGAAGAGATTGCGGAAGCATTAACAATGTTCTTTCAAGTATCAATAGATTCTGGCATTGTACCAGATGACTGGAAAATTGCAAAAGCTACTCCACTATTTAATAAGGGTGGGAGGCAACAGAAAGGAAACTATAGACCTGTTAGCCTGACATCTGTGGTTGGGAAGTTGTTGGAATTGATTGTTAGTGATGAGATTAGGAGTACCTGGAGGCACATGACAAGATAGGCCAAAGCCAGCATGGTTTCCTGAAAGGAAAATCCTACCTGAAAAACCTACTGAAATTCTTTGAGGAAGTTACCAGCAGGGTAGACAAAGGAGATGCAGTAGACATGGTATACTTGGATTTTCAGATGGCCTTTGACAAGGTGCTGCACCTGAAGCTGCTTAGCAAGATAAGAGCCCATGGAATTCCAGGGAAGTTACTTGCATGGGTGGAGCATTGGCTGGTCGGCAGAAACAAAGAGCAAAGAGTGGGAATAAAGAGATCCTATACTGGCTGGCTGCCAGTTACCAGTGGAGGTCCACAGATGTCGGTGTTGGGACTGCTGCTTTTTACGATGCATGTGATGCACCATCAATAACTCTCTGAGACGTGAGGTGAGATATCGGCTTTTATTGACTGGAAGAAAGAACAAGCAGCATTTGACCACCATGCTACATCCTGGAGACTGAGGGCTGGGCTCAGTCCTCAATCGCCTTTATACCGGGGTTTGTGGGAGGAGCTACAGGAGCAGTCAGCGGGGGGGGGGCATGTCCAGACAGGTAAATGTAGTTCACCACAGTATGTCAATGATTTGGACTATGGGATTAATGGATTTGAGGCTAAATTTGCAGATGATACAAAGATAGGTGAAGAAGCGGGTAGTGTTGAGGAAACAGTGAGTTTGTAGAGAGACTCGGATAGTTTAGGGCAGGGGTGTCAAACTCATTTTAGGTCATGGGCCGGATTGAGCAAAATGCAGCTTCATGCGGGCCGGATCAGTCGGACGCGTGCGAACGCAGCTTTCGTTGCCTCCGTTTTTTTCAGCCTGCTCTCATGTGTCTCAGTCTCTGCTATAACTACAAAGTGTTTCACTTTACAAATTCCGTTTCTTATGAAGAAGACTGCCGAATAAACACTAAAAACCCTGAAAACCTGGTACCTGAATAAACTCAGCATTAGCCATATCATACGCCATAGGCGCTTCGATTACCGGGGCCAGCTTTAATAGTAATTAGATATTATCTCGTGGGCCAAAGATAATTTCACCGCGGGCCGGATTTGGCCCGTGGGCCTTGAGTTTGACATATATGGTTTAGGGGAATGGGCAAAGAAGTTACAAATGATATACAATGTTGGAAAGTATATGGTCATGCACTTTGGTGGAAGAAATAAATGGGCACACTATTATTTAGATGGGGAGAGAATTCAAACTGCAGAGATGCAAAGGGATTTGGGAGTCCTTGTGCAATATACTCGAAAGGTTAACCTCCAGGTTGAGTCAGTTGTGATGAAGACGAAAGCAATGTTGGCATTCCTTTCTAGAGGTATAGAGCATAAGAGCAGGGATGTGATGTTGAGACTCTATAAGGCACTCATGAGACCACATGTGGAGTATTGTATACAGTTTTGGGCTCCTTATTTTAGAAAGGATATTCTGACATTGGAGAGGGTTCAGAGAAGACTCACAAGCATGATTCCAGTAACGAAAGGGTTACCGTATGAAGAAAGTCTGGCAACACTTGGGCTGTATTCCCTGGAGTTCAGGAGATTGAGGGGGGATCTCATTGCAACATTCTGAATTTTAAAAGGCCTGAACAGATTAGATATGGCAAAGTTATTTCCCATGGTAGGGGATTCTAGGACAAGAGGGCACAACTTCAGGATTGAAGGACGTCCATTTACAACTGAGATGCGGAGAAATTACCTTAGTCAGAGGGTAGTATATCTGTGGAATATGTTGCCACGAGTGGCTGTGGAGGCCAAGTCATTGGTTGTATATAAAGGAGAGATAAGTAGGTTGTTGATTAGCCAGGGCACCAAAGGATATGGGTAAAGGCAGGGGAGTGGGGATGACTGGAAGAATTGGATCAGCCCATGATTGATTGGTGGAGCAGACTCGATGGACCAAATGGCCTACTTCTGCTCCGATATCTTATGGTCTTATAGATCACAGAAAATGAGTTTGTGAATACACAATTTCTCTGGCAATTGAAAAAACCTCAAGCAAAATAAGAGTACAAAAGTATTGTGAATTCACTGGGTGCTGTGGACACTGCTTGTGATCCAGTCACACAAATAATGGGAGTGCTCTCAGCCGAGCTATCTGTATTCATATCCATATAAAGTTTCTGAGAAGAATTTAGGGCCAGTGCATCTGCTAAAGGAGGGGGTGAACCGGCCTCTCCTGGAATTAGCGAGGAAACCCAACTTTCTCCACCATGTCTGCTGTAGAGTCGTAGGATCATATCCCCCAAAAAGATGTAGCATTGCCAGAGATAAACACAATATTATTGTTGCCATCTCTGTATAAATTAGTCATAATTAGAATACTTAAAAGGCAAACATCTAATTCCCCAAGATCTCCATCTTCTGATATTTGATGTAATTTGGTTTGGAGTACGTGCAGTAGAATTTCTTGTAGTGACCACTGAAGTGCCCGGGTAAGCTGCAGAGGATCTCCCGTGCATGACACAGGCCGAGGAAACACAGCTCGTGGCACTCAGAGGTGCAAATAGTCAACAATGGCCCTTTGATCCTTTCTAGAACATCTGTCTGTACATTGGGAAAGTCTTCAGCAAGGAGGAGGAAAAGTTTGGTGGTTGCCATGACAACATTGGGCAGGCTGCTCTTGAGAAAACAATCCAAAACGTTCAGAATAGCAAACACTTCATCTTCATTTCGGGCCTGAAAGTGAACTAGGAATGTCAGCACTTCACTCTGACCCCAGTGATCCAAGTCTTTCATTCTAAAGAAAAAAAGAAGAGTGGCTTATTAAATTGCTTTATTTCTGTTTCTGTTCCTCCCACAATTCTGAATGTTACTGGCACCTTAAGACCAGTCTCTTCAGGCTGATGTGGCTTGTCAGCCGTGGCAGCTCTCGAGGACAGAGAATCCCTGATCTCAAACCTCTGCTGCTTTCTGGCTACACCCACTCATGGGGAAGGCTTTGGAAGTAAACCCAGATGGAAAAGGCCGAAGCTGGAGTCCTAAGGCAGACCCACCATGAGTTCAACACTGACTGGCAGCTCCTGCAACACCACTGGTGCCAAACTGTATGGCTCTCTGCTGTTCCTCTGGGTTCATCAGCTGAGTGAAGAGGCAAGCATGCTCCATGGACAACACCTTGATCTCCCTTTCGCACTGTCCTGGCATGTAATATCATGCAGAGAGCTGGGATAGGACATCCATGGTCAACCCTCCCACCCCCTGATCAACAGAGGGCCTCAATGCCAAGAAACAACCCCATCTGGTCAAAAGTAGTTTTCACTCTTTACCAGGAAGGGGCGCTCTTTCATTGCTAATGAATAACAAGTCTGAATGACTACCATTTGACAGCAAAAAATATTGTTTGATTGGGCATAATGTGTCAGATTAAGGAAAGGTCAATATTGACGATGAAGCAGAAATTAACCTCACAAAACTGAATTGAATTGTGAGAAGTGTTCACAGAAACCATTAGTTGGATACACGATCGAAACATACAATTACAGACTGACTTCTGTACCTGTAGCAAAGTGACCCTGACTGAAGAGAGTTTAAAACTAACCATCATCATTCTGTGCCATGTTGTATGATGTGGGTGATCATGATCTTCCCATAACCATGATTATTCTCAGCACATTCTTCCGCAGAAGTGGTTTGCCATTGCCATCTGGGCAGTGTCTTTACAAGATGGGTGACCCCAGCCATTACAAATCTATATGAACAGTATTTGAGACAAGCTTTTCACTCTACCTTGATAGATGTGACAACAATAAATCAATACTTTCTTTACACAAGTTAATAAAACTTTCTGACATTCTGCAGTGGAAACAACTAAGAAACAAACAGCAATGGCTACAAATGTTATTTGTGAAAAGTTCCAGAACACACAGGCTCCACATTGCAATTTTAAAAATAAGAGCCCCTGGAAATGCTTACAATCTACCAAGGATCGGCCAAAAGAAAATCTCAAAGTGAACTGATAATATTTTCAATACATAATTCCCTTAAGCATTCTGAAATTTGAATAGAACATGTATAGGGTCTGCCATATAGATCAGAAAACCAGAATCAGAATGCCAGAAAACATCTGGGGGCTGAAGGGTCTTCTACTCCCTCACGTTAATATAGAAGCTATAAAACTTGGCACAAATCAAGAATCATATTTCTAACCACGGATGTGCAACTATAGAACTGCTCATAGTTAAACTTGGGACCCCCACCATCCAGATCATGCTATCTTCTCACTGCTGCCGTCAGGGAGGTGGTACAGGAGCCTCAGGACTCACACCACCAGGCTCAGGAACAGTTATTAATGGTCATCAGGCTCTTGAACCAGAGGGGATAACTTCTCTTGCCCCATTATTGAACTGTTCCCACAACCTATCACCTCACTTTCAAGGACTCTTCGTCTCATGTTCTCGATATTTATAGCTTATTTGTTTTAGTATTTGCACAATTTGTCTTTTGCACACTGGTTAAATGCCAAGTCAACGTGGGCTTTCATTGATTCTCTTATGGTTATTATTCTGTGATGGATTTATTCAGTGTGCCGGTAAATGAATGAATCTCAGGGTTGCACATGGTGATACACACATACTTTAATAATAAATTTACTTTGAACACATCAATATATGCACATATGGATCACAATGAAAGACGCTTACTATTAGTGACAGTTCCAGCTAAATTGTCTCCAGTCATCCTCTATCACGTTTTCAACTCTAGACCCTGACCATTAACAGAAGGGTCTGTGGACCCCAGGTTGGGAACCCCTGTTCTATCCAAATGTTCAGAAATCCCAGTGGTTTGTTATGTGACTCCTCTGGGCCCATTTCCCATCTTCTCTTTAAACTTAACTCAATTGCAAAATTGATTGTAATACTGAGTAACAATCAAAAAACTTGAATTAAAACTGCTTTGGAGAATTAATCTCAATAACAGCCAATAGTCTGGCAAATCTGCCAGTTCAGCATCAGAGTTCCCATATACCAGGATAATGGGGTATCACTAAAAAAGTCAACAACACAGTAAACAGTAAGAAGACCTGTTGTAAAAATCAATGAAATAACATTTTTGTATTTACCAACTTCTGTGTCTCCCTGAAAATTCTGCATTTTAGCACAACCCAGGACCGCTGCCCGTCTGACATAGGATGCCTTGTCTCTCAATCCATTTAGCACAGGCTGCTGAATATATTCACTTATGCCAGGCATTCCAAACAAAACACAGTTTAATTTATCAGCACAGATCCAGTGAAGACATCACTTATCCAAATGTGAACGAATGACAAACAGAACAGGTTGTAGCACCTTTCAGATTGTTCAACAGAATCCACGAATTTAACAAGTTGTTACTGTTGTCAATGGTTACCGGCTCGATACCTGGGTTTCCCATTTCACCACAGTTGAAATGAGCATGGTGCCACCATCAGTTCCTACCTCAAACTTCACAAGGTCAGATACTGCTCTACTAAATTTCTTTGCCTATCTCAAAACCAGTTTTCCTGCTTCATGTGTGACCAAATGTCAATACTCACCTTGCCAGCCCTCTTCAGGGCCATTGGAGCTCAAATCAAAGGTTCCTTCCCATCCAGCAATGGCAACATTATCAAACTGACTGAGCAACCAATCGCAGCTGAAGAACTCAGAGAGCATATATGGGGGAAAAATTGAGGAAATTACTTTTCTAGTGGTTAGTTAAGCTTCAAATCCTGAAATTATGGCAGGAAGACCCTTATTAATGACAATAGGGACTACTCTTAAACCACATAGGTACCCAGGTTGCTCTCACTTTCACAGTATAACAATACAACTTATGATTTTGAACATCACTGCATCATGAACTACAAGATTGCTGCCAAACATTAAAACCAGACTAATTATTTATATTGCATTTATCATTACCTTGACAGAGGGTTTGAAAATGTTTGACAATTTTACTGCTTAAAACTGTAAAATTAAAATATTGCTGTTCTTTGGAAACCTGCAGATTGTTTATAAATACTGTAAGTGATTAGAAACAATACTCACTGCTCAGTAAATACTGCTATGAGGAATAAATGGGGGAAGGGGAAAAGACAAATTCCATTCTGAGATATCTGTCATTCTGAGATTGAAACAATATGAATGAACGCATGGTCACAAAAATTCTACCCAGAATCTAATTCGACATCACTGAATGTGCAAAATGACTGTGGGAGAGAAAAACCATGCCACCATGATATAAGGGAGACTTGTCTAATGAGACTACAGTTAAAATTTAGCAAAATTGGGATTGATCACTGGAGCTGATAACTACATGAAATGGAAAACATCGTCATCCATCATTGTTATAAAATTACAAATCATCAACAATTCAGGACTGATTTGGTGCTATTGGCACATGAAAGAACTGAGAGAGCAAAACTACACATTTAAAATGCTGAAGGAACTCAGGAGGTCAGGCAGCATATAACCATATAGCCACATAACAATTACAGCACGGAAACAGGCCACCTCGGCCCTTCTAGTCCGTGCCAAACGCTTGCTCCCTGGAAATGAATAGGTAGTCGAGGTTTCGAATCGAGACCCTTCATCTGTGAGTCTGTTGTGTATCTACTGTATCTGATGCTCCCAGTGTGACATCTTGTACTGTATATGGCAACACCAAAATGGCTGAAATATGCAGTAGAAATTCCATTCCCCCCTTTTTTACCAGCACCAGGATGAATGTTGGAGGAGCTACATGCTGGCCATCTAGGCATAGTCAAAATGAAAGCATTGGCTTGAAGCTTTGTCTGTTGGCCTTGGGTAGTTCAGCAGATCGAGCAGCTTGCCATACACTGTTCAGCAAAACCAGCACATCCAGAAGATGCCAGAGCAGCACTTCTCCATCCCTGGGAAAGGTGTGCATTGCTTTGGCAACGTTACTCACCACAATTCAAAGAAGACTTGCTTGATGGTATTGGTCTACAGCATAAAAAAAGGTTAAAAACCCCTGCTCCAGATGAAGCAATTTGACCCGAAATGTTGATTGTTCAAAGTTCAAAGTAAACTTTATTATCAGAATGCATACATCACCACAAACAACCCTGAGATTTGTATTCCTGTGGGCATACTCACCAAATCTATAGAATAGTATTTATAACTGTGAAAATGCAAATATAAGTACATAGCAATAAATAATAAGAACACGAAATAACAAGATATAGAGTACTTAAAGTGAGATCATTGGTTCTGGGAACATCTCAACGGATGGGCAAGTGGGTGTAGTTAACCCCAGTTCAAGAGCTTGATGGTTGGGGGTAATAACTGTTCCTCAACCTGGTGGTGTGATTCCTACCTCCTCCCTGATGAGCAGTGAGAAGCGAGCGTGATCAGAGCGGTGGAGGTCCCTGATGAGGGACGCGGCATTCCTACCCCAGCGTTTCCCGTCGGTGGCCACCAGGGGCAGAGACGTGCAGGAACGACAAGAGAAGTAATCTCTTGCCCGTTGGTGTTTCTAGTCGTTTGATCAGCGGAACCAATCACAGTCAGCTTCATTGGCCCCGGCGACCAATGAGAGTGTGGGGATTTGCGCGGGGCGTGGGCCCACCGAGACTCGGTCGTCTGTCAGCTGGAGTCCGCCGCTGCGGGTCTGAGGTGGGGACGGCAGCTCCCGGCCGCCGCCATGCCGTACTACGGCTCGGAGGAGACGGTGAAGGAGCTCCGGCGAGCCCTGTCCAACCCCGCCGTCCAGGCGGACAAGCTGAGGTACCGGAACCTGGTGCTGCGGGTGATCCGCTACATGACCCAGGGGCTGGACGTGTCCGCTCTCTTCATGGAGATGGTGAAGGCCAGCGCCACCGTGGATATCGTCCAGAAGAAGCTGGTCTATTTGTACATGTGTACGTACGCTGCTCTGAAGCCCAACCTGGCACTGCTGGCCATCAACACACTGCGGAAGGACAGCACTGATCCCAACCCTATGGTCAGGGGACTTGCCCTGAGGAGCATGTGTAGTCTCAGGTTTGTCCCTTACCCGTCCCGCTTTTGTGCAAGTGTGGACGTCGAGCTTCTCGTTCCGGGGATTCAGGGTAAGATGGTGTGGGCATGAGAAGTAGAAACAGAAGGTAACACGTACAACACGCTGGAGGAACTCAGCAGGTCCGGCAGCATCCATGTAAACGAGCAGTCAACGTTTCGGGCCGAGACCCTTTGTCAGGACAATGATGGATGACAATGTTTTCCATTTCATGTATTAATTCATTCTATTGATCCATGCCAGTTTTCCTAAACTTTAACTCCCTTATATCAAGGTGGCATGGTTTTTCTCTCCCACAATCATTTTTGTACATTGAGTGATGTCAAATTAGATTCTGTGTAGAATTTTTGTGACCATGTGTTCATTCATACGTATTGTTTCAATCTAAGAATGGCGGATATCTCAGAATGGAATTTGTCTTTTCCCCTTCCCTTGTTTATTCCTCATAGCAGTATTTACTGAGCAGTGAGAATTGTTTCTAATCACTTACAGTATTTATAAACAATCTGCAGGTTTCCAAAGAACAGCAATATTTTAATTTTACAGTTTTAAGGTGTAAAGTGAAACTTTTTCAAACCTTCTGTCAAGGTAATAAAGCAATATAAATAATTACGCACTGGTTTTAATTTTCGCAGCAATCTTGTAGTTCATGATGCAGTGATGTTCAAAATCATAAGTGTTTATCATCATTACACTGTGAAAGTGAAAGCTACCTGGGTACCTATGTGGTTTTAGAGTAGACCCTGCTCTCTAATTTCCTTCAATTCCTCCCCCCCCCCCCCCCCCCCCCCCCGTATTTGCTCTCCGAATTCTTCAGCTGTGATTGGTTGCTCAGTCAGTTTGATGATGTTGCCATTGCTGGATGGGAAGGATTTGAGCTCCAATGGCCCTGAAGAGGGCTGGCAGGGTGAGTGTTGACATTTTGTCACACAGGAAGCAGGAAAACTGGCTTTGAGATAGGTGAAGAAATTTAGCAGAGCAGTGTCTGACCTTGTGAAGTTTGAGGTAGGAATTGATGGTGGCACCATGCTCATTGCAGCTGTGGTGAAATGGGAAACCCAGGTATCGAGCTGGTAACTGTTGACAACACTACCGACTTGTTAAATTCGTGGATTCTGTTGAACAATCTGAAAGGTGCTACAACCTGTTCTGTTTGTCATTCGTTCACATTTGGATAAGTGATGTCTTCACTGGATCTGTGCTGATAAATTAAACTGTGTTTTGTTTAGAATGCCTGGCATAAGTGAATATATTCAGCAGCCTGTGCTAAATGGATTGAGAGACAAGGCATCCTATGTCAGACGGGCAGCGGTCCTGGGTTGTGCTAAAATGCAGAATTTTCAGGGAGACACAAAAGTTGGTAAATACAAAAATATTATTTCATTGATTTACAACATGATTCTTATTGATGACTGTCTTGTTGCCTTTTTAGTTAAAATACATTATTCTGGTATATTGAGAACTTTGATGCTGAACTGACAGATATGCCAGACTATTGACTGTTATTCATATTAATTCTCCAATGTAGTTTTAATTTGGGTTTTTTGATTGTTACTCCATATTACAAACAATTTTGCAGTTAACTGCGTAAGTTTAAAGAGAAGATGGGAAATGGAACCCAGAGGAGTCACATAATAAACCACTGGGATTTTCTGAACGTTTGGATAGAGCAGGGGTTCCCAAACTGGGGTCCACGGACCCTTCGGTGAATGGTCAGGGTCCAGAGTTGAAAAGGTGGTAGAGGATGACTGGAGACAATTTAGCTGGAACTGTCACTAATAGTAAGCGTCTTTCATTGTGATCCATATGTGCATATATTGATGTGTTCAAAGTAAATTTATTATTAAAGTATGTGTATGTCCCCATGTACAACCTTGAGATTCATTCTTTTACAGGCACAGTGAATAGAATAGTAACCATAAGAGAATCAATGATGTTCCATCAGTGCAAAATACAAACAATCAAACAGATAAGCAAGCAATCTATAAATATCAAGAACATGAGGCGAAGAGTCCTTGAAAGTGAGGTCATAGGTTGTGGGAACATTTCAGTGAGGGGGCAAGAGAAGTTATCCCCTCTGGTTCAAGAGCCTGATGGCTGAGGGGTAATAACTGTTGCTGAACCTGGTGGTGTGAGTCCTGAGGCTCCTGTACCACCTTCCTGATGGCAGCAGTGAGAAGAGAGCATGACCTGGATGGTGGGGGTCCCAGGTTTACCTATGAGCAGTTCTATGGTTACTCATCAGTGGTTAGAAATATGAGTCTTCATTTGTGCCAAGTTTTATAGCTACTATATTAACGTGAGGGAGTAGAAGACCCTTCAACCCCCAGATGTTTTCTGGCAGTCTGCTAGATCACACTGACAGACCCTATACATGTTCTTCTTTAATTTCAGAATGCTTAAGGGAATTACATATTGAAAATATTATCAGTCCACTTTGAATTTTTTTTGACCAATCCTTGGTAGATTGTAATCACTTCCAGGGGCTCTTATTTCTAAACTTGTAATGTGGAACCTGTGTCTTCTGGAAGTTTCCACAAATAACATTTATAGCCATTTATTTTGTTCTCAGTTGTTTCCACTGCAGAATGTCAGAAAGTTTTATTAACTTGTGTAAAGAAAGTATTGATTTATTGTTGTCACATCTATCAAGGTAGAGTGAAAAGCTTGTCTCACGTACTGTTCATACAGATTCATAATATCTGGGGTCACCCGTCTTGTAAAGACACTGGCCAGAAGGCAATGGCAAACCACTTCTGTAGAAGAATTTGCTAAGAATAATCACGGTTATAGGAAGACCATGATCACCCACGTCATACGACACGGCACAGAATGATGATGGTTAGTTTTAAGCTCTCTTTAGTCAGGGTCGCTTCGTTACATGCACAGAAATCAGTCTGTAATTGTATGTATAGATCATGTATCCAACTAATGGTTTCTGTGAACACTTCTCACAATTCAATTCAGTTTTGTGAGGTTAATTTCTGCTTCATCGTCAATATTGACCTTTCCTTAATCTGACACATTATGCCCAATCAAACAATATTTTTTGCTGTCAAATGGTCATTCAGACTTGTTATTCATTAGCAATGAAAGAGCGCCCCTTCCTGGTAAAGAGTGGAAACTACTTTTGACCAGATGGGGTTGTTTCTTGGCATTGAGGCCCTCTGTTGATCAGGGGGTGGGAGGGTTGACCATGGATGTCCTATCCCAGCTCTCTGCATGATATTACATGCCAGGACAGTGCGAAAGGGAGATCAAGGTGTTGTCCATGGAGCATGCTTCCCTCTTCACTCAGCTGATGAACCCAGAGGAACAGCAGAGAGCCATACAGTTTGGCACCAGTGGTGTTGCAGGAGCTACCAGTCAGTGTTGGACTCATGGTGGGTCTGCCTTAGGACTCCAGCTTCGGCCTTTTCCATCTGGGTTTACTTCCAAAGCCTTCCCCATGAGTGGGTGTAGCCAGAAAGCAGCAGAGGTTTGAGATCAGGGATTCTCTGTCCTCGAGAGCTGCCACAGCTGACAAGCCACATCAGCCTGAAGAGACTGGTCTTAAGGTGCCAGTAACATTCAGAATTGTGGGAAGAACAGAAACAGGAATAAAGCAATTAAATAAGCCACTCTTTTTTTCTTTAGAATGAAAGACTTGGATCACTGGGGTCAGAGTGCAGTGCTGACATTCCTAATTCGCTATAAGCCCTGAACTGAAGATGAAGTATTTGCTATTCTGAATGTGCTTGATGGTTTTCTCAAGAGCAGCCTGCCCAATGTTGTCATGGCAACCACCAAACTTTTCCTTCTCCTTGCTGAAGACTTTCCCAACGTACAGATGGATGTTCTAGAAAGGATCAAAGGGCCATTGTTGACTATTTGCACCTCTGAGTGCCACGAGCTGTGTTTCCTCAGCCTGTGTCATGCATGGGAGATCCTCCGCAGCTTACCCGGGCACTTCAGTGGTCACTACAAGAAATTCTATTCCACGTACTCCGAACCAAATTACATCAAATATTAGAAGATGGAGATCTTGCGGGATCTGGTAAATGATGAGAATGTCCAGCAGATACTGGAAGAGTTTCAGACCTACTGCACTGATGTTTCTGTAGAGCTGGCCCAGATGGCCATTTTAAACATAGGTGAAAAAATTAGACTATTTTGCATGTTCACATATTTCAAATTAGCTCTGCTATCCTTCAGACCCAATTAGGTATTTGCCTATTAAGTATTCTAATTATGACTAATTTATACAGAGATGGCAAAAATAATATTGTGTTTATCTCTGGCAATGCTACATCTTTTGGGGGGGGATATGTTCCTACTACTCTACAGTAGACACGGTGGAGAAAGTTGGGTTTCCTCGCTAATTCCAGGAGAGGCTGGTTCACCCCCTCCTTTAGCAGATGCGCTGGCCCTAAATTCTTCTCAGAAACTTCATATGGATAGGGAATACAGATAACTCTGCTGAGAGTACACCCATTATTTGTGGGACTGGATCACAAGCAGTGTTTCATTGCACCCAGTGAATTCATATGATATTTGTGCTCTTGTTTTGCTCGAGGTTTTGTCAATTGCCAGAGAAGTCTTGCGTTCACAAACTTCCATTTTCTGTGGTCGCCTAGTTACTAATTTCAGTGTATACTGCAAGAGTCCAGCTGGTGGCGCTGTTGAGCTGTTTGTACTCTTCTCATCAGGTTACCCACAGGATGTTGTCCTTCCAGTCCTTGTACATCAGTCAATTTAGTAAATTGTGAACTTCACTTCCTTGTTTATTTGATTAAAGAGGTCTCCAAATTGTATTGTATACAGGAAAATGCTTTATATTGGAGAAAACCAAGTATTTTCAGCTTTAGGCAGCATCTGGAGAGCAAAGTAGTTGATGCTTCAAGTTGGAAACATTTCATCAAAATTTTTCTATCCAGCACAGGAGTTCCTGCTGTTAACTGAAGGTCTGTGGACCCAGACTGGGACCCCTGCTTCTTGCACTTTCTGCTTTTATTTTAAATGTCCAGCATCTGCTTTTTATTTGCTTTCTAATGCTTTGTTCATTTATTGCTTCACTTAATTAAAGTTCCTGTGAGATGCAGTGGTTTCTAGGGGCCAACTTAAAGGTGTTTTTGTCTCTTAAATGTATTTTTGCCTGGTTGTAACACCTTGGATATTAAGAACTTAAAAGCACTGCAGTTCTACCCCATCAGTGAGTTGCTTGTCGGCATCAGTACATGAAATAGGTGTGCAGTCTAATAGCAAGTGATCATCTTGGTTACTTTTCTTGTGATTGTAAGACCCTGTTGGACATCGATAATATGGAATGCTGCAAGTCCGGTTCACTGGTTTATTGGTGGACGGTGAGGGAGCTGTGTGGCCTTGGTCATAGCAAGGACTACAGGACAAGCCACAGTGTCACCTGTTTGTAGCAATCCAGGAGAGAGGCGTCGAAGTCGGTGTGCACCATGAGTTTGCTGGAGACTGTATAGTTCAGTGTCTGTGCTGGCAGCATCGGTGCTGCCCTCTGGTGTTCACTCAGTAGAACACAGGCTGTATTGTGCTCAACTGCAGACTGCTGCAACATTCATTGACTCGGGGACGTGGACTATATTTTTTTGTGTGATCATATGTGCCTTGTGCTGTGTATGACTGTTGGTACTGTGTGTTGTCTCCCAGCCCAGGAGTAATGCTGTTTTGTTTGGCTGTATTCATAGTATTTGTGTATGCTTGAATGACAATTAAATTTCAACTTGAACTTGATTTGCCTTTGTTCTGGGGGAAGCTGCAGCATCATAAAGAAAATTACAGCTGAGAAAGATAGAGATAAGGATTGGCTTTACTTGTCACAGGTAGATCAAAACGTACAGTGAAATAAGTCATTTGCATTAAATCAGTGAGGATTGTGCTGGAGATAGTCCATGAGTGGGGACGCCAACAGAGCGCACCCACAGTTTTCAACTTCCTGACCTGAACTGTACGTTTTTGGATTGTGGAAGGAAGCCAGAGAATCCAGAGGCAACCCGAGAGGTCACTGGGAGAACATTCAAACTCCTCAACGATCACCGGACTGTAAAGTGATTGTACTAACCACTACAATGCCATGGCACACCAGTTACCAGCTGAGAAAGAATTTACGCTTCTGCTTATTGCTGCACCCAATTATTTATTAAATTATTCCAGGTGCTATTTCTGCTACTGTATCTGGGATTTCTTGTATTTGTTAAGCATTATAAAATATTTCTTGACAATGGTTCACTAATTACCTCGTCAGTATGAACCCTGTCCTATTCCAATACATTGAAATTGTTTTTCTCGGCTGCTATTTATAAACTTTAATTAGTTTGAGACTAAGTCTCGTGTTTAGGTTGTCAGACCCAGTCCTCTCCATTCTTTCCTGGCAACTCCAACACTACTGCTGTTTGGTTGTCTTGCTCTCTTGCACAGTCAGACCTGGACATGGCATATCCCAGAGCTTCCCAACCTTTCTCATGCCATGGACCAATTCCACTAAGCAAGTTGTCAATGAACCCCAGGTTGGAAACCCCTGCACTTTTCAATAAATCGCCCCTGTCCAGCCTTACGTCCCTGTCATTAAACTGCTCACCATTCTGCGAAGCTCTGTGTTACATCTCTTCACTGCAGGAAGTTGTTGGCCATGTCCAATTTCTTTAGTTTCTCCCTGTGTTGTGCTTTTCTCACCATGTAAAGATGGTAACTGTGAGAGTGATTGGTCCAGGTAGGATGCACAACTTGCATGAATCCCAATAGGAAGTAAAAAACAACAGAAGCATTCCTCCTGACCCTGATCATTCATCCTACCGTTGTTAACTCAGCTTACGGTGCTGAGTACAATGGTGGACGCTGAGTTGGAAGCTCTGCTCATGTTTACATTCCAAAAAATGAGTCGGCCACCAAGTCCTCTGAGCTTGCCTTGCCTGTCAGTAAGGTAATGGCTGATCTGATTGGAGGCTCAACTGCATTTTTGACAAGCCCTAGAAATCTTCAACCTTGTCACAAATCAAATTATCACCACCTTAAAGATATTCAAACTCTGCTTCCCCCAGCTTAGTCAACCATAGCAGATATTGGACTTACTCTGCCAATCTTTGAGAAAGTTCCAAAGACTCACAATTTTAAGAGTAAAATCTTAGTCTCAAAGGGGTGTCATCAATTTTTTTTTTTAAATAATGGGAGCAGGGTCCCTGACTTAAGATTATCCGATGAGAGAAAGCATCTTCATTGCATTCACCTCACCACGATTCCATGGGATCTTGTTGGCAATCTGGTTGCTATCTTCTTTGAATACTAGTGGATGCAAGCTTACACTGTCAAACTCTTCCTTTTAAAAAAAAAACACAACCTACACTGGTTGGTGGATACTCATTGATGATTTTTCTAGAGATCCCCAGAGACAGTCTTGAGTTGGAAGTTTAAACTTTCCATGCCTGTATAGTTGAGCTGTTTACTGTTGGAACTAGCTGAAGCATTGATAAAGAGTAGGTATATTTTAGCTTTTATTCTGCTGACTGAAGAAAATATGGTATTTTGTGTTATAATTTGTGTTCTATTTTATTTATTGAGATACAGTGTGGAGCGGGTCCTTCTGCCCCTTCGAGCCACACCACCCAGAAACCTCTGACATAACCCTGGCCTAATCACAGGACAATTTACAATGACCAATTAACCTACCAGCCGGTACGTCTTTACACTGTGGGAGGAAATCCATGCAGTCACAGGGGGAATGTACAAACTCCTTACCAACAGCAGTGGGAATTGAACCTGGGTCGTTGGTACTGTAACACGTGCTCACCACTATGTTATCATGCCATTGGAGTAATATGTCAGAGTATCTACTCTTGAAAGTGCAACTTAAGGTATGAACTGTGCCTTACTTGTTCTTTAATTGTGCTGTATTTCCCCAGGACAAATTGCACGGACCTACAATGAAAAGTGTGTGGTTATCTTGAAGGAGCTGCTGGGCTTGAAGCAGGAACACATTACCGCAGGTACGTCATGGTGCCAGCTTTCAGCATTTGCTCAGGGTTTCAAGCATCACACTAACTTCCCCTCTGCTTTTAACTGTCATTCAGACATTTTGTGACCTGATATGGCTGTGCACCCCTTGTACAGTGACTCTGTGTGAAGCACTACCAGGATGTGAGGAATACATCAAAGAGGGTGAGGTAGGTTGGTGGGGATGAAGTAGCCATATTCAATAAGATGGCCTGTGTTAACCTTAATTCATGGTACTGAGCCATGCAGACCTGAGATGACCAGTTTCAACCTCTTGGTTGATTCCAGACAAGTAATTGCATTATGTTTATGAATAAACTCTTCTCGGGCTTCCAGATGGGTACAAGCATCAATTCTTACTGACGTCTTGATGACAAACTCTGCCATCTTCTTCAGGGATAATGCCTGGGGATGGCTAGTCCTGTGTTATTTATACACCCTTAGTCGGCCTTCCTGATTGGTTAGTCCTTGTCCAATCAGGTTTCTGCTGTCCCAGCTTGTTTACAATCGGATTCCAGTTCTTACTTGGAACTTCGTTAAAATTCTTTTCCTCTAGTTTTATTTCAATGGCTTTTTTAACTGGGCGGTCACAGAAGCCATTGGCATGACACTTTAATTTTGTGCCGTTGAAGTGAATCCTATGGCCATTGCAAATGCAGTGTTCTGCTACCCCCAATTTCTTCGGGTAACCCAAACAAATACATGTCCTGTGCTCCTTGATGTAGGTTTCCACCGTGCGTCCCATCTGGCCAATGTACACCATTCCGCATTCACAAGGAACCCTGTAAACGTCAGCCGACCTGTTTCTTTGTTTGTTGTTCTCAGATCAAGGTGGAACGGATGAGAGCAGAATGGGTGGGAAAGTTGAGAACTTCTGTTTTCTATGACATTCACTGTCCATTAGTAGATTCTGTAAGTATTTGATAGTGTTGAGGTGGGGCACATTTTAATATCCCCCTGGTCGAATAGCCTGACAACCCTTTCACAGCAGATGTGTTTGAAGTTCAGGATCATTTTATCGCTAGTATGCAAAGCATGCCAGAATTCTGTCTCTGCAGAAAACAAGGGACAATATGATAACAGACAACACAATATCAACCAACAATTTACAAGGCAATAATGCAGGCAGTCATGGGATATCAACAATTAGCAGAACGGTAACATGCACAAATGCCAAGAATCAAACTTTAAATGTGAACATATGAACAGACTCAATAATTGTCAACAGAACAAGGGGAGCAGGAAAGACCATTTCAAAGTTGAAAATATATTGACTGGCTGCATCACAGCCTAGTATGTAAGCGCCAATGCCCTTGGATGGAAAATCCTATTAAAAAGTAGTGGATACAGTCCACTCCATCACGGATAAAGCTCTCCCTCCCATTGAGCATATCTACATGGACTGCTGTTGCAGGAAAGCAGCATCCATCATCAAGAAGCCCCACCACCCAGGGCATGCTCTCTTCTCAATGTTGCCATAGGTAGGAGGTACAGGAGCCTCAGGACTCGCACCATCAGGCTCAGGAACAATAATTATCCACCCTTCCACCACCATCAGGCTCTTGAACGAGAGGGGATAACTTCACTTAACCCATCATTAAAATATTCCCACAACTAATGGACTCGCTTTCAAGGACTCTTCATCTCAGGTTCTCAATATTTATTTATTATTATTTCTTTTTGTATTTCCATAGATTGTTGTCTTTGCACACTGGTTGAATGTCCAATTATTGCAGTTTTTAATTGATTCTGTTATAGTTATTATTCTATTATGGATCCATTGAGTATGCCGTAAGAAAATGAAACTGGGGATTGTATATGGTGACATGTATGTACTCTGAATAGGAGACTGCTACGATGGTTGGAGTCAGCAATAATTTTCCCAGCTCTTCGTCACTTTGATGACAGACAGGCCTTTTATTGTCGGTAGCTGACAGCCAATGATCTACAGTTACTTGGCTGGTGAAGATGAGCACGATTAAAAATTAACATTAACCTAATGAACTCACCTGCTTTCCCTCTTATCCCCCTTACCCTGCCAAAATAACTAGGGGAAGCAGGCTCTAATCTGGCTGCTTGGTATGCACGGTGAGCACGTGTCCAATGCTCCATATGTATTGGAGGAGTTTGTGGATAATGTGAAAATGGAGACCTCTGCAGCCGTGAAGCTGGAGTTGCTGACAGCCATGGTGCGCCTGTTTGTGCCCCGGCCAACTGAATGTCAAGACATCTTGGGCAGACTGCTGCATCATGTTATTGGTATGGATCACACTGATGGAAGGGTTGCTCTAGAGTTTGTGGAGCAAGTGGGGTGAAACTTTGCTGACTCCTGCACAGGATTTTGTGAATGCTTGATGTCAGTGACTGTTCTTCACATTTCTTGTGTGGTCTGAGGGGTGAGTATAGTCAGCTTTGCAAGATGATTGAGAGAATTATTTGTGAGTACACAGGATTTATGAGTGGCAATTATTCAGGCCTCATCACTTAATTGGATATTTTTTCATAAGGCCTTGTGCTTCATACAGTAAGTTCACAATGGGAGACTTGCTCAGTGTAAGAGTAGGTTTAGCTGACAGACTATGTCATCCGCAGGTGGTGGGAAATCCATGGTATCATAGTCTATCCACACATATCAGATTTTTAAATATGCAAGTTCTGTCTTTATACCTTGGGTCAGCTGTTTCGGCACAAGCCACTCGTCAAATGTGAGGGCTAATAGGTTTAAGATTAACCAGATCACTAACCAATTTTCTTTCTGATTATTGGCAGAAGAAGAACTCGATATGGTTGTGTGTTATCGTGGGTTCTTGTACTATCGGTTACTTCAGCAAGGTGTTGAAGAGGTCGAGAAAATAGTTTGTGGGCCAAGATCAGATCCATCCTTGGGTGTAATCAGTAGCCAAGCCAATGAGCCAATCAATGCCTGGGCAAAAGACTTTAACACATTGGTACCATTCTATGGTTGGGAACACTGGAATAATATAATGGCACAGAAGGCAAACTCTTTTGGAAATTTACGGATGCCAGAAATAACCTCTGAAAAAGGTAAACATTGTTGCTTCAATCCCAGTAATTTAATGTTTGATGATTCTCTGCCCTTACTATAACATGGATCGTGTGTGTGAGTATTCGTTCTACTGTCTCTTTCAGATATTGATCTAATGCTGATACCATCACTGGTGGCAGCGCCACTGCCCATTGTGATTCCACATTTTGAAGCTCCCTCCTACAAAGGTTTTGGTTTTTCAGTCCTAATCCCTTGGGCAATGATTTTAGTCGTCCCATGCAATCTGTTTCAACCACTCCAGTCTTGTAAGATATTTTTCAGGAGGGATTATCCACCGGTTCGTGGTGTAGCGGCATCAGTACTAGACTCCGAGGCAGATGTTCCCAAATTCAAATCTGTCTGGCTCGCAATCTGGGCAGCAGCAGAGTTAGTGCGGAAGAAAACCCTAGCAATCTACTTCTGTATCTTGACAACTACGCTATCCATAGGGTCACCATGAGTCAATGGCAACTCAGCAACAAAAAATATCTTTTAAAGATACTTTGAAGATATCATAAATATCTTCAAACTCTGGAGAGCTTAGAGCAGATTACACTGGATGAATAGATTGCATTACCCGATTTGACTAAGACAGGAAGAAAATCGAAACAGTTCCCCTGTGGTGAGGAAAGTAAATATCTTTTTTCATCTATTACTATCACAAAAATGAAGTAATTTTAGTTTTATTCACTTTCTTGCAACTCATGAAATTTAAAGAGTTTAGCACTGATTTCACTGTCGCGATAAGTAAACGAGTGCATGGATATTGTATGGTCAAATATCTAATTGCTTTGGACAACAAAGAATTTGCTTCCTGAATACTTTTGGGTGTATCTTATCGATCCTGGGCTGCTGATCCTGAAAATTTCCTATCACCACCATTTTTTTTTAAATCGCCTATATTTGTTATTTCAATTCATAATTCAAGTCAACTAAAATGTTCTCCACAGTGTAAGCTGAAAAGTTTTCCTCCTTGTCCAGCCATAACTAGGCATACTCAGGCAGGGAGGATGCTGCATGGCAGGACAGGTTGTAGAAATGCGTTAAAAGCATCATGTACAGACTGCTCTATGCATTGTGTTTACGTATATATCGAGGTAGGTTGTGTAAATGTTATGGTTCCGGATTTGACAGCCTGTTCTCTGTGTAGTGATTTCAATTGGGATTGTACCTTGAGGAAGAGAATGAATTTGCATATCAATTATACAATGCCAATTGTTGAAAAGCGCTGTGTATAGATAGGGTGTTAGCTGGCTGCAACACTCCTCCTGTTGTACTCTGTACTGACAAATGCTGTGGAGGTTCACACATACTGAGTCTTTATTTTAAGGTACTGAGGTCTCATGGATCTTTTGACATTTTGGCAAGGGCTCCCTTCAGGAAAGAAGTGCATTCCTATCCAGTGAAATACTCAATGTTAACTTACTAATTCTGTTTTATCTTCCTGTAAAGACTCAAACCCAGAACACAGTGAAGAGTTGGTCGTGGATGCTAAATCTGTCTGCTTGGAAAGCAGTGCCCAGCTTTCACCAGAGCAGTTTGAGGAGTACTAGACGTGCCAGGAAGATGCTAAAGTTGTGACTGTGGACTGGCAGAAGGAGCCATGCCCTGATACCATCCAGGCTGCCTTTCAGATTGTTCATATTCACCCTATGGCAATCAGCCGAGCAGGAGCACAGCCCTGGAAAGCCTACCTGTTTGCCCGAAATGAGACTGGATCTGTGTTTTTAACAGAACTGTTAATTGACACGAGCAGAACGAGTTTACAAATTACTGTTAAACAGAAGAATAGTAGTGAAGGGCTACTCAGCAGCTTCATTGCTGTTATTAGATCGGTGTTGCAGACCCTGGGCAAATCTGAAAATGTTGAAGATGTTTCACTAGCAACACAAGAGCAACACTCTCCTCGCTGAGATCAAAGTTTTTTTGTTATCCCATTGTTGTCACAAACTACATTGGTGGATAAAAATAAATTGTTTCTCTCAGCTGATATAACTGGATCCTGTTCAGATAGACTGCTCTGTTTAATGTTTTAATGAAAAATGTGGAATTTCCAACCGTTTTACATTTCCTCAGTACTACACGGGAGTTCTGTGCTTTTCAGGGAACTTGAACCACTCAGCATTTTTACTCAGAGCCAAGGCAGCTGCCTGCAAGATGAACTAACATTAGGGTTTACATGGCACATTCAGATATAGATATGATTTGGTTCCTTTGATAGTTTTGTAGCTGAATGGATGAACTCAGGGAATGAGTGCTATCCGGGTTTCACCTTGTGATGTCCCTAAATACTATTGAACTCATTCCTCACAGGCTGATGGTTAGTTTGTCACACTATCTCATAAACACAAGAGATTCCTCAGGTGCTTGAAATCCAGAGCAGCAAATACAAATACTGGAGGAACTCTGCAGGTCAAGCAGCATCTACAGAGAGGAATAAACAGACAACATTTTGTGCTGAGACCCTGCACCAGGATCTTATCACAGTACCTGTCCATTTGCTATTTTTTAATCCTCCGTAAGGATTGGGCTTGTCTATAATGTCTGTCTTAGTCTTCCCAGTGTCAGCAGCTTAAGGCAATGCATGGAGAATGGTGCTTGGATAGCAGTCCTTTCTCAGTAGAAATGTGATTAAAATGCATTATATGATCAGAAAGAGCTGGACAACCAGTTTTGGTTGTCTGTACTTTACAGCAATATACTAAAGAAGTTTTACTCCTCACTGCCCCTGTCCCCATCCCTGGCCCTCCTGTGCCAGATGCAGATGATGTCTATTTTGTTTCGTACTGACATTCACAGAGCTTGTCATGAATCAGCCTTCTAGTGTAGAATCTCAAACCTGCTCCTCTTAGCCAATTCTTGCCTTTTAGTTTTGAGATTTCAGATGTCACAGAATACTATTATTTGCATCCTATGTATAAACAGAAGTCCCTGTTGTACCTGTCAAGTAGTGACAACTGTGGGGGTTATCTCTGTTTATTTATTGTGATACAGCAAGGCCCTTTGAGCCACAGCGCCCAGCAATCCCACAGTTTAATCCAAGCCTAATCATGGGATAATTTGCAATGACCAACTAACCTACCAACCGGTGCATCTTTAGACTGTGGAAGGAAACTGGAACATCTGGAGGAAATCCACGTGGTCAAGGGGGAGTCCTTTGTATTACAAAGCCTTTTTCCAATAAAAGCTGTTCCATAACTGGGGTGATTCTATCAACTGCCCGATTGTGACTTCCCAGTTTGGATCCCTGTAAATGTACCAGCAGATTAAACAAAAGTGAGGCACTGAGCCCCTCAAGCCTGCCCCACCATTTAATCTGTGCTGACTTTAACTCCCTTTTCCCCATAACTCAAGTTTTGTCCAACTTAAATATTTTATCTACACTCTGGCTTTCTTCTCCCTCTGGCAGAGAATTTGGGGATTCACTACATTTTAAAGAAATTGCTATTCAGCTTAGTTTTAAATAACTGGTCCTTTTGCTCTGTATCTATTTTGTTCACTAGTGAAAATATCTCATGAGCCTCTTCAGAATATCTGTTCAAAAAAAAGTAATCTCTTATTCTAAACTCTGAGGAACACTGAAAAGAATCCTGAGTGCAAACCCAATTTGTTTGAACCACAAAGATCCTCCCCACCCCTAATTTTACCAGAGGCACCCAGTGAAGTTCAACCCTGAACATTTCAATGTTTCCATCAGCAATCTTAAAGTGTGAATCACTTGTGACCTGATAGCAAGTGGTATTCAAAATAATACCAGGCAAGCTTGTTCTTCAAAATGCACTTTAACAGCTGATTAATGTTGTTGTGTGTCAGGACAGTATTTCATGGACAGTATGACAATATGTCATAAGATTAATTTATCTCTTTGTGGTTCTAATGTGGACAACTGTGAACAGTTTGGAGTCTTTCACCTGAAGAGTACAATGGATTTTCATAGAACAATCTATAATCTGATAGATAGTTACATTTGCACAAAGGAGCAGTTCTTCTGGTTGACAGGCATATTTTCCAGTTGAAAGGGGGAAGTTGCTATATGAAGAGTGGGTGCTTGCAGTGCCTCACAAAGTTGGTATGTTGTGAAATTTGGCCTCACTTTGTTTAATTGTGGTGGTGGCAGGAAGGAGCAAGCCAGAGGAAGAATTTAGTTAAATCAACAATCATCTGTAATTTGTTAACTCTTTTTGGCACATCATTTGCTGATTAATGGAATTCTAGTCATATGACATATAGCCTGGAAATTACATTATTGTTCCTAGTGCTTATTTCCATGTTCAACAATGAAGAATTCACTAAATCTAATGTGAATTTTTGGTTATTTGTGAACTAGTGCTTCAACAAACCTTGCAAGTACTGCACTTATTTACTATGAGACTAGGTTTTTAATGACTGTTATTGCTTTACCATTTCAAACTAATTTTGTGAGCTCAACACTATTTCAAAATTTTAAGTTCCTGTATTTGCATGGTGTGATATGTTTGTAAGGCAATTAAAAGTTGATTTTTGCTTCCTGCTATGCTGTGCAAATTCTGTTAATGTGCCTCTGGCTTGATGATAACTACACAGTCCCAGCTATCACATTGAGCTTGTACCTGATAACATAAGGTGCCAGAAAACAGGATGTTCTTGCCACAGAGATTGTATCTTTTTGGGAGGTTTACTTCTAATATCGGTGCCAACCGCTGTACCTCCACAAGTGACCATAAATTGAGCTTATGGGCTCAATCCACTTCTAACTGCCTGGGCCCTGTAATCACAGTTATTATCTTGTGTGGTGAGTAGGTTTTGGCAATGCAAATAGAATTTCTGCCTACAAATTGACAAGATTTATCAGCACAGTTTGTGCAAATTGAACTGAGTTACAAAATGAAGTCCTTTGGATTACAAAAAAGAGGTATTCATTTTATTAAAGCAACCAACTGTGGTAGCGTCATGGTTAGCACAACACTTTACAGTAGCAGCTACACAGGTTCGGTATTCACTCACTGCCAGTAAAGAGTTTATACATTCTCCCCATGACCATGTGGGTTTCCTCCCGCAATTGGTTAATAGATCATTGTAAACTGTCTCGTGATTAGGCTAGGATTAAATTGAGTTTGCTGGTAGCGCGGCTCAAAGGGCCTGTTCGGCACTTTATCTCAACAAATATATATATTTTTAAATTGTGTGAGTTAATTAAAACATTTAACTGTTCAAATTGTGAGAGAAGAGGCTCGCTTTTGTTTCTCTTTATAAACGCAGGTAGATAACTCCATTCAAATGACGGACTTTGCATCAGAATTGGGAAAATATGGGAATTAAATCAATGTTAAGTTGGAAAAAGGTGAAGGGTGGAAACCAAGGTGGACTGAATGACGAATATGATGGTGGTGCCAATTTGAGTGGGTGTGAAAATCATGTCTGAATGAAGCAGATGATGCTGGTGCTGATTGAGAGGGCGGGGAAAACTTGTTAATTTCAGTTCTATGTGAAGATGAATGAAAACAAACTGGAAAATCAAAAGACCTATGGATGCTGAGAAATCAATGTCAGTAGGTCAGTCCAACAACTGTGGAGAAATATGAGTGGTGGCTTTTTAAATTAGAATTGGCCTGTTCTTTTGCAGTTAGGCTGATTATTTGATTTTCTGGAATTCAATGAGTTCTGAGAGGGGTCATGTTCCTGGTTGGGGATTAGGGTGCTGTTGTTTAAACATGAACTACATTGGAAAAGTATGGGAGACCAAAGTGAGGTAGAAGTGATACAAAAGTAAAATCTCAAACAAATTCCACTGGAGGTATTCTGAGAAAAGTCACCCAGTCTGGTTTCTCCAATCTAGAGGGATCATATACACCAAGTGCAGTACAGAGTTGAGCTCTGTGTCACTGCATTAAAAAGGGTGGGGAAGATTAAACCAAATTCCTCTGGCTGATAAGTATATTATGGCCTTTGAAAGGTTTATTCAAAACTTTGTATAAGTAAACAACATTTTTTTTTTAAAGACGCAGCCTGATTAACAAGACTTGGCAAAGTTTATGTTTTAACGGGACATGATAAAGTTTTGTGTGAGCTAGTACTCCTTTATCTTTCCCAGTACGGGTTCTTCATGCAAGAACTTAGACCCAATGTTCAGCTATTTTATTGTAGAAGGGTTCATCCTTCATCACAAACTTGACTAGTTTACAGTAGTTATCAATATTGTGTATTAGAAAGGGAATTTTAACTTTCTCATTCTCACTGGAACACCATGAGTGCCCTTTATGGTCTGTGACCTGAGATCAAGAAAAAATTGAAGAGAAGGGTTCACAGTCTGATCAACCAGAAAAGTTACAAATGGTGTCAAACTTAATAACGTATAATTGTGTTTAGATGGATAATGGATCAAAAGATTTGATTAAATAACAATGAATTACTAAATGACATAATTGAGAAAATCAGATTGCACTACAAAATTAGTAATTTGATAAATATTCAATAAATATTTCTATAAATGTTTTAGTGGTCTTAAAGAAGGCAGATCATGGGAATTAATGGAAACTTGGGGTGGCAGATTAGTTAAACAGGTATTTTGTACAGTTCCTCACTAAAAAGGATACAAGAAACATCACAAATTACTGTAAATTGGGAATTTGAAGTGAGTGAGGAATTCAGGAAGTGTAACAAGTGATGTGATACTAAGCAAATTGCTGGAGCTAAAAATGGGCCAGAAGTAGGCTGCTTGTGCTTTTCTAGCACAAAATAATTGCATCTACTCTAAATCGCACAGCTCCTGCCCTGCACACTGATTCCGTCAAGTTGCAAAAAGTCACCATTCTGATGAGTGGGACAACAGGTATGAGGTTTTACCTGCAATTTGATCCCTGTGATTTGTCAACAGTCTGGAGCCCCTTCAGTATGTCAGATGTTGGTGATTAGCCGCCTTGATTTTCCAAACTCTCCAATGTCTAACCCCTCCTTGTGCCTGTTTCTCATATCTATTCTCTCAGTCCCACTTACTAAAAATGGGTATCAATAAAGGTGCTGTAGGGTCTTCTGATTACATGGGCCTTAAAATAAATCCTTGCATTTTCCGTGAAATGCCTTAAGCTCAAACTAATTTGCTACAGGGAAGCTTAATGAGACAAAATGTTGGGGTGCAACACACCACAACAAAGACAACCTCCAGACAGAGCGGTTATTGTGTCATACAGTAGCAGCTTAACTGAAAAGCTATGGCAAATCTGTCAAAAATATGGTGTCCAGTTAATAGCAAAAGTGAGGAAACAATTTTAAAAACACTAAACAAAATGGTACCTAGAAGACCCAAAGTACTGTGCCAATGGGTGTGTACTCCAAACCTCTATTACCAAGCGAAAAAGTATATATCGGTGAGACTGGAAAGCCATTGAAGACCAGGATAGCAGAACATGATAGTGCCTGAAAATATCTGGGAGTAGAACAAAGTGGGATTTCTGAACACTGCCTATCATGCTCATGTGGGCCAAGGTTTGATGAGGCCAATGTCCTTGGCAAGGACAAGAATGCCTACGAGAGAAAAATAGGGGAAACACCAGAGATGGAGCATGTGGGGAACCTAAGTGTAGGTTCTAGGACTGTAGTGATTGCTCCAGCCTGGGACCATATATTACTAAAGAGGGTTCAGCCTAAAATTTGACCAATCAGAACAAGGCAAATTCAAAGTAACCAATCAGGTATAGACAGTCAAGATTCAGCCAATCAGGATTGAACATTAAGCCCTGCCCATGCCTTGCTCACCTGAGGGTATATAAGGAGTTGTCTCTAGGGGGACTTGTCATTTGACTAACTTGTGTCTGAGGAAGATGGTCGGGTTTACTGTTGAAACAGTACCCTCAATATCTGAAAGTATGTGACTGTTAAAGGCCAAAGGCTAGTATGGATAGATTTGATAACCAGTCAAAGCTTCTATAGTCAGTTAAAGTGACATACAGCTGAAGTGGGAGATATTGGGCCTGATCTTGCTGGATTCAATTTCTTGTCCGTGTACAGTGCCTCTAAAAAGTAGTCATCCTCCGTGGAAGTTTCCATGTTTTGTTTTACAACATTGAATCACAGTGAGTTTAATTTGGCTTTTTTGACACTGATCAACAGAAAAAGACTCGTGTCAAAGTGAAACTGATCTCTACAGAATGATCTAAAGTGATTACAAATATAAAACACAAAATAATTGCATAAATATTACCCCCCCCCCTTTAATATGACCCACCAAAGCATCATTGGTGCAGCCAATTGGTTTTAGAAGTCATGTAATTAGTTAAATGGAGATTGGTGTTTGGAGACCTGTGTGCAGTCAATGTGTTTTAATGGATTATTTAATAAGAATACACCTGTATCTGGAAGTTCCAGCTGTTGGTGAGTTCCTGGCAAAAACTACACCGTGAAGTGAAAGTAACACTCCAAGCAACTCCATGAAAAAGCTATCGAGAAGCACAAGTCCAGAGATGGATATGAGAAAATTTCCAAGTCTCTGAATACCCCTTGGAGTACAGTTAAGTCAACCATCAAGAAATTGAAAGAATATGGCACAGCTGTAAATTTGCCTGGAGCAGGCCGTCGACAGAAACAGAGTGACTGCAAGAAGAGGATTAGTGAGGGAGGTCACAAAGAAACCTATGACAGTTCTGGAGGAGTTGCAAGCTTCAGTGACTGAGATGGGAGAGATTACACATACAACAACTGTTGCCCGGGTGCTTCACCAGTCACATCTTTATAGGAGAGTAGCAAAGAGAAAGCCAGTATTGGGGGGAAAAAAAACTGGCATGAAATCTCGGCCAGAGTTTGCCACAAGTCAGCTGGAAAGAGGTTCTATGGTCTGATGAAACCAAATTTGAGCTTTTTGACTAGCAGACTAAATGCTATGTTTTGTGTAAGCCTAACACTGCATATCATCAAAAACACACCATCCCTGCTGTGGTGGCTGCATCTTGCTGTGGGGATGCTTCACTGCAGAAAGCCCTGGAAGCCTTGTGAAGGTATAAGGTAAACTGAATGCAGCAAAATGCAGGGAATTCCTGGAGGAAAACCTGATGCAGTCCACAAGTGAACTGCGATTTGAGAGAAGATTTGTTTTCCAGCAAGACAATGACCCCAAATATAAAGCCAAAGCTACACAGGTATGGCTTAAAAACAAGAAGTTAATGACGTGGAGTGACCAAGTTAGAGTCCAGGCCTCAATCCAATTGAGAATTTGTGGCTGGTCTTGAAAAGGGCTGTTCACTCATGAGCCCCATGCAATCTGACAGAGCTTGAGTAGTTTTGTAAGGAAGAATGGGGAAAATTTGCAGTGTCCAGATGTGCAAAATCAAAAAAGCCAAATTAAATCCACTGTGATTCAATGTTGTAAAACACTAAATATGAAAATTTCCAAGGGGGTGGGTACTTTTTATAGGCACTGTATGTATGCTTGAAGCTAACTGGGCATTGTGTGGAGAGGCAGTCCTCTGTTCCCTTGAGTCTGATAGGATTAGAGAGTGGTCCACTGTTCCCATGAGACTGATGGGAGTGGAGAGTGGTTCTCGGTTCCCCTGTGCCTGACAGAGGTGTGAAGTGTGTTCCGCTGTTCCCTTGAGTCTGACAGCAAGGCTGATGTGGTTACATTTTGGGCATTGCTGGACTAATGTCCATCCTTGGAATATTGTGCTCTGTTTGACAGGTACAGATAGTAAATAATAACTTCTAATACATTTTATTTAAATTTTAATTGATTAAATTACAAATTGAAATTAGTTTTAAAACATATGAAATAATTATTTTTGCACATATATAAAATAATTTATTTTGAAATCAATGTGTTTAAATACTAAGCAGGTCTGATGGACAGAGGATATAGGGGTGTATTCCCTAGTTGAGTGCTGCAAAATCTCAGGAAGCCTGGGCTTTGCCCTTTGGATTCAGAGCTAAATCTGTACTTTGGGCTCATAGCTAAGTAATAGCGGGCAGTATTGGCCCGTGATAAATAACTTGCTAAAGGAGTATGAACTAACCTGCCTATAACTGGTTTTTGACCCCTTCCAATATACAGTGTGACTCAGTTACTTTGAAGTATGTAGGTTCAAATCCTGAGCCTGAATTCTGTTCCACTAGCTTAGTAGATCTGTGGAGGGAAAATGGATGAAAGTTATTTATAAAACTGCTTTTGGTACCTGTGGGGTAGCCAAGGCCCTCACATTTACTGGTCTCCTTTTTGGAAAATGAATAGGTATTTATCTTGGATTTCCTAGCTAGAGTTATTGGAGATGAGCTGAAGTTCAGTTGGCAGCATGTTCAACTCTGAGTGAGAATGTTGTGGTTTCCATCTTTTTAATTTAATTTATTTATTTATTGAGATAAGGAGTGGAATAGGCCTGTCTGGCCCATCGAGCCACACCACTCAGCAATCCCCCAGTTTAACCCAAGCCTAATTATGGGACAATTTACAATGACCTATTAACCTACAAACTAGTACACTTTGGACTGTGGGATGAAACCCACACGGCCATGGGGAGAACCAGAAGACCGCAATCTGTGCATCTTCTCCTCGCTGACGATTAACACTGGTACACCTTAGGGGTGTGTGCTTGGCCCATTGCTCTACTCTCTATACACCCATGACTGTGTGGCTAGGTATAGCTCAAATACCATCTATAAATTTGACGATGATACAACCATTTTTGGTAGAATCTCAGATGGTGACGAAAGAGTATATAGGAGCAAGATATGCCAATTAGTGGAGTGGTGCCACAGCAACAACATGGCACTCAACGTCAGTAAGGCAAAAGAGCTGATTGTGGACTTCAGGAAGGGTAAGACAAAGGAACACATACCAATCCCCATAGAGGGATCAGAAGTGGAGAGAGTGAGCAGTTTCAAGTTCCTGGGTGTCAAAATTTCTGAGGATCTAATCTGGTCCCAACATATCGATGCAGTTATAAAGAAGGCAAGACAGCAACTATACTTAATTAGGAGTTTGAAGAGATTTGCATGTCAACAAATACACTCAAAAACTTCTATAGATGTACTGTGGAGAGCATTCTGACAGGCTGCATCACTGTCTGGTATGTGGAGGGGTGGTGTTACGGCAAAGGACCGAAAGAAGCTGCAGATGGTTGTAAATTTAGTCCGCTCCATCTTGGGTACTAGCCTACAAAGTACCCAGGACATCATCAGGGAGCGGTGTCTCAGAAAGGCAGCATTCATTATTAAGGATCTCCAGCATCCAGGGTATACCCTTTTCTCACTGTTACCATCAGGCCGGAGATACAGAAGCCTGAAGGCACACACTCAGCGATTCAGGAACAGCTTCTTTCCCTCTGCCATCTGATTCCTAAATAGACATTGAACCCATGAACACTCACAGGGAGTGCTGCACTGTTTCAGGTGGCAGGTTTCATTGTAGAGGGAGTGCTGCATTGTTACAGATGTCAGCTGTCAAGTGACACATTAAGTTGAAGCTCTTGTGTTCTTGGGTAGTGGAAAAGGATCATTTGCCACTGGAAAAAGGACCAGCATTCCGATTCAGATTAAATTTATTTACATTAAAATGCACAGTGAATTGTGTCATTTGAGTTAGCCACCAGTACAACCTCAGGATAGGTTGAAGGCAGCCTGCAACTGTCACACGCATGTTCCTGTGCCATGATAGCATGCTCACAAAGCTTGGCAAAACCCCAGGACAGGCCTTCAGGCCTTTGACAGGCATGTGGACAATGGGCCTTTGACTTGCCCAGTGGACTTCAGAATTGTAGACCCAGGGTTTTAGTTCTCAGTCTTTGACTTCTGGGCTTCAGTGTTGACCAGAAGACACAGACGATGGAACCCCGAATTTCAGTCTCACCAACTCATGTACCTGTGTGGTCTTGTGCCTCCTGCTTATACGGACTTTTGATCAGTTGATTAATTTTTGCTGACTCAGTTAGCCTTCCTGGTCCTCATCGCAGGAGCTTTGCATCTCCCAATCAGCTTTGCTAAAAAAATGATAGCATTGTGAAAACTTTGCAAAAATTGACAGCTTCTATTTGTCGGTTTCAATGGTGACAATTTAAAAGTACTTCCTTGAATGCAAACTGCTTTACGACCACCGTTGGCTCTGAAAGGTGCTATATTTACTTTGTTTCTTTACAAAACCACATTTCTGCCTTGTGCATCACACATACCTATGTGATTATTGTTACCCAACTAGTGCGAGGAGTTATTTGCATTGAATCTGATCAGATAACGCGTCTGGTAACATTAAAATGCTTCTGCCTACATTAAGTGCAACTTGCAACTCTTGCTGAAACATATCAAAGTACCTCAGAATGCCCGGCGTCTCATTCAGTGTGCAAGCAGCCCTCCCTCCATTTCTGAGTTAATTTCCTGTTTTCATTGTGATGATTTATTTTAAGTAAATCACAATGTATATTTTCTGTCCTTTTGAACTGCCATCAGGGTGACAAGTGAATTTTCTTTCAGCTCAACCGAATGCCATGTGTAATAGAACATTGAACAGTACAACACAGTACAAGAACAGGCCCTTCCACCCACAATGCACCAAAACAGCTAAAAAGTAAATCAAAGGACCCCACCGCAAAACGTAATCCCTCCTACTTACACAATGTCCATATTCCTAAATCTTCCTCACATTCATGTACCTATCTAAATGTCTCTTAAAAATTGCTGAAGTATTTCTCTACCACCATACCGGGCAGCCACCTATCTAAATGTCTCTTAAAAATTGCTGAAGTATTTCTCTACCACCATACCGGGCAGCCACCTATCTAAATGTCTCTTAAAAATTGCTGAAGTATTTCTCTACCACCATACCGGGCAGCCACCACTCTGAGTAAATAAAAACTTACCCCTCACATCCTCTTTGAACCTCTCCCCCTCTCACCTTCAATGCATGCTCTCTGGTATTAAGACATTCCTACCCTGGGGAACAGATACTCCCTGTCTACTCTATCTATGCCTCTCATAATCTTATAAACCTCCATCAGATCTCCCCTCAGACTCCACTGCTCCAAAGAAAACAACACAAGTTTGTCTAGCCTCTTGTGATAGCAGATACCCTCTGAACCAGGCAGCATCCTCTTCTGTACCCCCTCCAAAGCCTCAACATCCTTCCTATAGTGGGACAACCAGAAATGTATGCAATATTCCAGATGTGGCCTGACCAGAGTTTTATAAATTTTCAACATAACCTCTTGACTTTTGAACTCGATGCCTCACCTAATAAAAGCAAACATTCCATAAGCTTTCTATATTGTTATCAAATTCATGAATGAATATCAGAATGTGCCACCCAGTCATCAGAACATTTCAGACATTTCAGAGGCCTCTTCAGAACCCAACAACATAGAGAGTTGGCCTTAGCAACTCACAGATTTGATGGAGAAAGCTTTGAGGTCATCTTCCCTTCTGTAAAAGTCACTTATAAATTTCTTAGGCAGGGGTTCCCAAACTTTTATGCCATGGACCCCTATCATTAATTGAAAAATCTGGGACCCCAGATTGGTTTCCCCTGCGCTGAGGCAATTTATACATTTGTTTATAAATGTATACATTTATCCATTTGTTACAGCCAAATGGGAGGAGTGGTCAGTAAGTACATATTTCATAAAGAAAGGTGCCCCCTAATCAGAGCTAATCATTACTTAAATGCAAAGCCAACGTTAAGAATTTGACTGAAGTTCAGTTGAACATGCTTTGTGAAAACTAGCCATGACATCAGGGGCTGCGATGATCTTGTAATTATTTCCCATTCTTCAGCCTCAGACACGGTGAAGTTGACTTTAGAAAATGCTGCTGTCATCATTTTCCACATATATACCTGCAAACCATCTCAATTCCATCTGTTCATTTCTGCTTCATTTTGCTCATCATAGGTTATCACATTCCACTTCTGTGTTCGCCTCTCCCGCAGGTCCACACTTAAATCCTCCAAGTCTCCTCACACATCAAACAAGTGAATTCAACTGTGGTCTAATCCTTTGGATTTCACTTTATTGTAGTTTTGTGGACAGTCCCATCCACTGAAAAATTACCTGCACTTCCCCATGGTTTGTGGTGAGAACTGATAAATACCCACAAAAACTTCCAAGTCTGAATATCTAAACCAAGTGTCCTGGCTAACTGCCTGAGAGGAGTGAAAGGATTATTATTACAGATGTGATGCACTTATTTTCTGTTACCCAATGCCCCACTACCAATCTCAGCTTGAGAACCGTGCCTGTGACATAGAATGAAGGAGAGTTCTGTTCATAGACAATATTGGAATTAGTCTAGTTGTTGTTACATTCCCTCCAGTGCCGTGTAGACCTGGTTGACAAGACCAATATTGTTAATAAGGATACAAAGAGTGGGAGGTTGATTTAAAATTCAGAGCTGCTCTGATAGACTGAATGGCTTTCTTCAGTTCCTTGCCCTTCAAAGGGAAGGTGCACTCTAGCGTTTTTGGAACATCATGGGGACAAGGAGGCTTGAACTTTGTGTACAATTGTGTTAAATTGCTTGGTTTATGTTAGTTATTTAGACCTAGTTTCTGCCATTTTTGGTGTATTGATAAGGTTGTTAGTGCTGTCTTGTACGTAGGAAGAGTTCACGTCTGTTTTAATCTTTGGAACAGAAGCGCCCAATGGTATACACCTGCTCCTATTTCATACGTTCTCATGAGGTTAGTCAGGACCTACAAGATGAAAGGGCAGGATGGCATTTTGAGCTGACAAAAGGCCTTACATCATAGGTACTAACCCTCCGCTCTGCAGAGGGCTGCTGATCTTTTTGTACTTCAACCATTTTCTGTTCTTGCTTTGAATTTCCAACAACTGCAGTTTATAAATTTTTTTAATGATCATCATAAATTTGACTGCTTTTAAGCTCCATTCTAATTCAAACGTTAAACTCTAAATAAAACAGCCGCCTTCTTTATCTGGGATGGGCCTGGGTCCTATTGTGAACAGATAAGGTGATTTTAATTGTTTATGCAACTTAAACTGATTAGAAGCCTTAAATATCTGGTAGTAATTTATTACTTCAGCTCTTGGAAAGTGTACTGGCAGACTGGAACTCTTACCTACTGTGAGCTTCTGAGCTTTATTTAAATGTTCATCATAGCAAAGGTGAGAAGTACCCAATAGACCTCAGAGTATATGAAATAGGCCTCTATATGTTGCAGGTACGCTTTGCATGGTAGTCAGGCCTTTACCCTTTCATCGTGTACTTTGAAGGCAGTTGTTCAAAGGCAGAATTTAAACTGAACTATTCAAAATCTGTGGAGTAACGGAATTGGGGTTTTTATCTGAGTTGCAGTTTTATCAACTCTTACGTGTAGGTGATAACAGATGCACTCACAATTTGAGTGATGGTGTTCTGGCCATATAGTTACCAAGCTACATTGATGACTGAGGTGCTGTAAATTAACACACACCATCTTCAACGTCCATCCACCAAGTAGCTCATCTGTTGAAAGTGTGTGGAACGGGTCCTTTGAGCAGCATTGCCCAGCAACCCCTGATTTAACCCTAACCTAACCACGGGACAGTTTACAATGACCAGTTAACCTACGGCTTTGGACTGTGGGAGGAAACTGAAGCCCTGGAGGAAACCCATATGGACATGGGGAGAATGTAGGAACTCCTTACAGACAGTGGCAGGAATTGAACCCGGGTCACCTGTACTGTAAAGCGTTGTGCTAACCACTACGCTACTGTGCTGCCCCACTATATTTAGTACCATATTCTTAGAACAATGCAAATGCATTGTGCTTTTTAGATACTTTCTGAATGTGTAATGAACAGCCATTAGCTGGATACTCTCTGCTCTGAATTAATGTTCATAGAAACAGAGCAGAACAAATATGAAATCAATAAATAAACATGCAAATCAACTGTATTTTTCTTTTACAGATGCCAAATTACGTTATCAGGTCTCAGGGGCATACACCTCATGATATCATAACTTGAAAGCTCTGAGGCTAAGCAGACATAGTGGGAGATAGGTGTGCCATGGGATCTTTCACATCCATCTCATCTGAGATAAAGCATTTGCAATTACAGAGTACTGGTCAGTACTGTACTATCCAAAGGAAGGCACAGCTCTGTTTGGCCCTGACCTCCAGTACTGTCTGTGTGTGTAGTTTTCTTGTTCTACTTTTAAGCATGTAGGATTCCTCCAAAAAATGTGTGGGTTGGCAGGTTAAATGGGTACTGTCAATTGCCTTTGGTGGGTAAGTGAATGATAGAATTTGAGGGGAATTGTTTGGAATGGATCACATGCAAAATTAGTGTGGAATAGGATTGCTGGCATGGACTCAGTGGGCTAAAATGACATCCTTCCCTGATGTTAGCAAATAAGACCATAAGATATAGGAGTAGAATTAGGCCATTTGGCCCATCAAGTGTGCTCTGCCATTTTATCATAGCTGATCCATTTTCCCTCTCAGCCCCATTCTCCTGCTTTCTCCCTGTAATCCTTCATGCCCTGACTAATCAATAGTCTATCAACCTCTGCCTTAAACATACCCAATGACTTTGACCTCAACAGCTGCCTGTGTAACTATTTCCATAGGTTCACCACTCTCTGACTAAAGAAATTCCTCCTCATCTCCGTTCTAAAAGGATGCCCCTCTATTCTGAGGCTGTGTCTTCTGGTTTTAGACTCCCCCACCATAAGAACATCCTCTTTTTCATATCCACTCTACTGAGGCCTTTCAGCACTCTATAGGTTTCAATGAGGTCACTCCTCATTCTTCTGAATTCCAGTGAGTAGAGGCTCAGAGCCATCAAATGCTCCTCATATGATGAGACTTACAGTCTTAGAATCCTTTTTGTGAAACTCCAAAGTCAGCACATCATTTCTAAGGGGCCCAAAGCTGCTCACAATACTCCAAGTGAGGCCTCCCAGTGCTTTATAAAGCCTCAACATTACATACTTTTATATTCTAGACCTCTCAAAATGAATGCTAACATCTCATTTTAACTTACTACAGACTCAACCTGCAAATTGACCTTTAAGGAATCCTTCACAAAGACTCCCTAGCCCCTTTGCATCTCAGATTTTTGAATTTTCTTTGCATTTACAAAAGAGTATACCCTTTTGTTTATTCTACCAAAATGCATGACCATACACTTCCTGACACAATATGCCATCTGCTACTTCTTTGCCTGTTTCCTAACCTGTAGAAACCTTTCTGTAGCCTCTCTGCTCCCTCAACACTACCTGCCCCTCCATCAATGAGGAAATGTTCCTTGGTTCCTGGAAAGGCATCCAGCTGACTCAAAAAAGATGGTTCTATAAATTCAGTTGACACCAGAGACAATGGAAATACAGTCTTTGCTCAGTTACCAGTTTGTGTTAAATTCCTGTGAAATGCTTGCACACAAATTATGAAAAGATAAGTGTAATGCCCTGGTTAAGATTTCTACTGCTATGCTGTGAGGTACTTTTATTTTAGCATTTTTCTGCAAATGCAGTGTGTCCAGTTAGAAAGCTTCACAGACTAGTGTTTTGGCTTTGGCTAAAGATAATGAGCCATTTGCCCAATTTAGGAATGTCGTGTCAGCCAGGCAGGTTTGACTTGGTAACATGTTGTAACATTCTGCCCAGTGGGATGCCATGGATGATTCGAGAGACCTGGGCGGGATCAGATTTCTGAAGGATAGGAGTCTGGTTAGGAGGTGCGGAGAAGAGCACAAGGTAAGAGCACAAGAGCACATTTGGAGGACCCCACTGGAAGGGGAGACCCTATTGCAAGGAGTGTTGTGTGCAGATGAATGGTTGCAGCAAGGAAGTGCAGTGCTTCTCAGTTTGTTCATGATCTTCTTCGAGGGAAGTTCGACCTAGGGCTGGTGATGGGAATTCAGCGGCATGAGTAAAGCAACACAGCCAAATACTACAGAAACGAGCTGCAAACGGGCCCTTTTATTTTTCTTTCCGTTTTTCTGTTAGCTGTTTGCTATATTTGAAATGTTGTTAAATATACTTCCTTTGTAATTCTATGCTGGTGTAAGATCTGTCATTTCCTGGCAAGCAATAACTTTGCATGGGGCAGTATTTACAGCTTTCAGCATAATTAGTGTTCCCTCATCGGAACATCCCAACTTTCCTACTTTTCTGTTTGGTTGAAGGCAAATCAAACCGACTGTAGACATGTATGCTTATTGAAGGTGGCCTTCTCACCGGAACCCATGCGATGCTGACTCCCAAGGCTTTTGGCCAGAGTTAGCCAACAATCCGTTTGTTATGAGCTCAGTGAGAGGGTTAGCTAAGAAAAGTAAACATAAAGAATGTCTGCTTGCAGATAGGGAGTAAACAAGAGCTTTCACTTTCAGCCTCGTTGATTGAGGCGTGCAGAGGTGGTGGAAGCTGAGAGAGCAATAACATTGTACTGAGGTTTACCTGATAACAGGTTTGAGAAGAACTAAGCTAACCCCCCCCCCCCACTCTGAGCCCTAATTCATCACATATGCTGATCTGCAGATTTGCTGTGGCTTGTGCATTCTAAAACAAAAACATCTGAAGTAGCTGGGCTTCCTGTTCGAGTACACCGAATAACTGCAAAAAAATGTTTACATTGCAAGAGGAGTCTATGGTTCATTTTGTCAGCTAGTGACCTTGGTGTTTGGACTTGTGGGATTAAAGAACATCCCTTAACTTTAGGAAGATATTAAAACTGAAAACTGCAAATGTCCACATTTGTTCAGTAATAATGGACCTACCCTCTCCACCCAAATTAGACGTATAATAATGTGTCTCACCATCAGGAGCATGAACTGTATTTGTTTATCTGTCCTGTGTTGTCATCCAAATGGTGCGTTAAAACATCCGAAATATTTGCAGTCCTTGTCACTGTTTAACATGTTTTCCATGAACTGTATATGCCTAGTTAAGGATGGTGTCAAGCTTGGAGGTTAAGTTAGAGGTGATGATGTTCACTTATACTTGATCTTCTTGGTAGTGGAGATTTCTTTCTTTATTTATTGAGATAAAGCAAGGAGTAGGCCTCATCAGCAGTTCGAGTCGCACTGCCCAGCAATCCCACAATTTAATCCTAGCCTAATCTCAGGAAGGATTACAATGACCAACAAGCCTATCAAAATACACCATTGGACTGTGGGAAGAAACTGGTGCACCCGGAGGAAACCCACACCATTATGGGGAGCACATACAAACTCCTTACAGGCAGTGGCGGAATTGAACCTGGGCCGCTGGTCCTGTAAAGCATTGTGCTAGCCACTACACTACCATGCTACTGTTGCAGAAAAATGATTATTCATGGGGTGCTGCAAGAATGGAAAGGTTTTGCATATCCATATTTTTAGCAGAAGATGGATAGTGTTTGTGGCTGAGCCTATTGGCCTCTTCCTTTCCCCTCCCTCCCTTACCTCATAGCTCCCCAAAGGTGATGATGCCTACTAGGCTGACGATTAGTTGTAGTCCTTCCATATTTCACCCATGTGTCCAATCCAGGTCCAATTGGCAATTCAGCTATAAAAGGGGATGATAGTTGAACTCAGTCCACCCATGCAGAGTGACATTTTAGCCAGGACCAACCATTTTGTGACAGTCAGGAATGGGAATCTTGTAAGGCTGATTTGCTTCCTTAGCTCTGAATGAGATCAACTAATTGAGAATCTAACCAAAATCTTCCGTTTATCACGAGTTACCATCACTGGATAGAGCTACATTTGTATTTTTTTTTTAAATTGCATCATCATTACTGTGGCATCCAAGTTTTTTTTAAACAAGCTTTTCCAGGTCTGTGATATATTGCTGGATGCTGGTATGAGGCTTTCTACAGCTACTATCAGTGAGAAATTTACACTGGAGGGTGAACGTCAATGGTGTTGCACATTAGTCAGCTGTACACAGTCACAGTGGAGATGTGTCTCTACCAAAGGAAGTGTAAGGTGCTCCTTCCCTCTACTAGCTTGCAGGTCACCCTTGGGCAAGGTGTAGTGCCTGCTTAGACCCTGATCAGGGTCATTTCAAGCCAAGGGAGCAGGTGGTGGATGGTTGTATGAGCAGCTGGTCAAGTCCTGGCTATGTGACCACTGACGCTAGGCAGACAATCTCTGAAGAATATTGATCATGGTTGGGGTTACCAGTCTTGTAGACACAGCCCAGAAGAAGGCAATGGCAAACCACTTCTGTAGAAAAATTTGCCAAGAGCAATCATGGTCATGGAAAATCCACGATTGCCCATGTCATACAACATGGCACATGACGACGATGATGATGATGGCATAGTATTTGCCAGTAGACTAGAGTTGTGCAAGGGAATGTGGTGTATAGGGTGTGCATACTACAGTACTGTTGCTATCCCCCACGCCTGCAAAGCAGTTTCAATCCAGATCTTTTTGTCAGAACAAGACTCAAAAAGATCATTTTTTAAAAATTGAGCTAGTACTTGTAATTGCCAGTTGGTGGTAATGTGATGGAATTGCCACTGGTAAAATGATTGCTTGTCAGGCGATGGCATGTCTGTTATTGAGTTTAAACTTGTTCCCAGTGTGAGTCACTGATGTTCTATTATTGTTCAAGTGACTGTGTGTGGATAAGTATTTGTGGAGAGCTGACTTAACAGTGTCAAAATACAATGAAAACTCAGTTCCCAGTGGTACTGTGAAACAAAGTGGATGTCACAGGATAGCACAATGCTATTAAAGCTCAGGGTTTGAATTCAATTTCTGCGCCATCTATAAGGAATTTGTACATTCTCCCCGTGAGTGTGAGGGTTTTTTTGGGAGCTGCGGTTTCCTCCCACGGTTCAAAGATGTACTGGTTAATAAGTTAATTAGTCATTGTAAATTGTCCTAGGATTAGGCTAGTGTTAAAAAGTTGGACTTCTGGGTGGCACAACTCTAAGGGCTGGAATGGCCTGTTCTATGCTGTTTCTCTAAATAAATAGTTCTCTTTCCCCAGTTTCCCTTTTCAGCACTATTTTCCATATGTTTTACTGTGGAGGGAAAATAAACCCAGTATTCATTTTGCTGATAAAAGTGCCACATTAGATCTACAGACAGACGATCAATTCTTCTACATTTAAGAAACAATTAAATACAATTGATTGAGAGCAAGATATGGCTAATTTACGATAAACACTTTAAATATATCTTAAGAGTAAGATAAACTGCTGTGTTAATATTATTATTGAAATGAATGAAAGTCGGTCAGTTCCTGTTAGCTGGCAGCATTATTCACCTGCTTGGTTCATCGGCCATTTCATTGATACAAATGATCTGTAATTGTGAGTTCTCGCTGTTGTCATTCTGCACCTAGGTTCAGTGTGTGGGTTTGTGCTGTGATGGCTGGCTAGGCTGTGGGTAGAGTAGTTCGTTCAGAGATGAGTTCCTTCCTGTGTCAAGCACCCTTATTGACAAAACTATAGGTTCTTTCCAAACCTGGAGGCCCACGAGTCAAGTGGAACTCTGCCTTTTATATTTGATTGGAATTCTAGCCTTGCTAAAGCATGTGAGACTTATATCATTTTCAATACACCCACTCAGGTCTAAGGATGAATAGTTACAGCTTCAACTTGTTACTGTAACCCTCGAGTCTGGTTTCAGGTAGAAATATACAATTAGTTCAGAACACACACTCAAAAACTCGAGCTAACTCAGCTGGTGAACTGGCAACAGGGTGATTAATTGTACTAAATTAAGCCAATCTCAGCTAAAATGGTTGTAGAAGGTGCTGAAACTGGCTTCTGCACCAATAGGTAAGGACTTTCTTCTCTTGATCAGCTCATCTATAATGTCCCTTTCTATAAACAGTTGCAAGGATGTTGGGAAAGGAAGGGCAAGACTGTTGGATGTAACTGCTGATGCTTCAATCAGACAATTTGACTGTCTCAGGACTTAAGGTTTCAAAGCCTACAGGATTGCACAGTCACCAGTAATGTCAGATTAATTTCTCCAATACTTCTGGGAGAATTGTCATAGGTTGTTATAAAGCCATGATGTTTTCAAATGAAAGCATTTTAAAAATTAGTGAAAGGGCTTTTTGTTTTCAGGTGTAGTGAGATCACACATACACATGCACATATGCGCACAAAATTAAACTTAATATAAGTATTCCTTTAAACTGTAGAGCCTTGAAGCTCTATTGGATAGCACAACGTTTTGGTGTGCAGTGTCAAAAAAATAGTTCAAAGGTAAGTGTGTACTCACTACCAAAGATATAAAGAGTACCAAATGTTTCTGTATCCTCATCTTTACAGCACACTTCAAGATGCCTAGGCCCAATGAATGTCTTCTGATGGTATGATGATAGTCATTGGGTATATTTAAAGTGGAGGTTGATAGGTCCTTGGCATCGAAGGTTACGGAGTGAAGCCTGGAGAGCGGTGTTAAGAGGGATAATAAATCAGCCATGATGGAGTGGTGGAGCAGAATCGGTGGTTGAGTGGCCTAACTTTGCTCCTATGTGTAATAGTCTTACAATGATCATTCGGGTACCACTCACCCATTTTTCGGAGTGGGCTTCCAATGTTAAATTCAGAAGCCGGGCTTATAATGGGCTTGAGCTCTGCTGCAACAAAATTAAAGGGAACCTGCCTCAACTGGTCTGAATTCAGGGATCTGTTTTCAGGTGTATTCCTTTTAGGTTACCTACTTAACCCTCCTTGCCATTACCTCTTCACCACTTTGGACATTCACACCACTTGACACGGATATGATCATGGTCCTGACGACCCTACAGTAATTCCCCATCCCTGATTTCTCAAACCAGGTCTGATACTCCCACCTTGGCTTTTGGATCCCTTTCTGCTGTATCCTGCACCCACAACGCATGACCCGATGCCTACACAAGTTCTGGACCCAGCAGGGGCAATCCCTTCATGCACGTGTGACAACATGGTTACTCTGTTGTGGGATAGTGGATGTCTCACACTCAAAATTTGCTGCCCCATTGTGCTTCATATTTATTAGTAGGCCTGTCTTGCATAAAACATTTTCTAGAGCAGGGGTCTTCAACCTTTTTTTATGCCATGGACTCCAGGTTGGGAACCGCTGGTCTAGACCAAAAAATGTCATCTACGTAACAGGGATCTTGAAGGCATAGTTAATGTCAGACAATTTTACTTGTCCACAATGCACTGGAGAACTGTTCATTTTTAGGGAAGAACTTGGGCAGTTTTTGTTTTCTCCCAGAAACAGCATCAAATCAGAATCAGAATCAGAATCAGGTATACTATAACCAGCAAGTGTCGTGACATTTATTAACTTAGCAGCAGCAGTTCAATGCTATACATAATATAGAAGAAGAACAAAAAAAATAAGTTAAGTCAATTACAGTATATGTATATTGATTAGATTACAAATCATGCAAAAAAACAGAAATAATATATATTTTAAAAGTAAGGTAGTGTTCACGGGTTCAGTGTCCATTTAGGAATTGGATGGTAGAGGGGAAGAAGCTGTTCCTGAATCATTGAGTGTGTGCCTTTAGGCTTCTGTACCTCCTACCTGATGGTAACAATGAGTAAAAGGCATGCCCTGGGTGCTGGAAGTCCTTAATAATGGACGCTGCCTTTCTGAGACACTGCTCCTTGAAGATGTCCTGGGTACTTTGTAGGCTCATACCCAAGATGGAGCCAACTAAATTTACAACCCTCTGTAGTTTCTTTTGGTCCTGTGCAGTAGCCACCCCCACACCCATATCAGACAGTGATGCAGCCTGTCAGAATACTCTCCAAGGTACATCTGTAAAAAAATTTTGAGTGTAGCTGTTGACATAACAAAACTCTTCAAACTCCTAATGCAGTCTAGTCACTATTTTGTCTTATTAACTGCATTGATATTTTGGGACCAGGTTAGGTCCTCAGAGATCTTTAACACCCAGGAACTTGAAACTGCTCAATCTGTCCACTTCTGATCCCTCTATGAGGATTGGTATGTGTTCCTTTGTCTTACCCTTCCTGAAGTCCACAATCAGCTCTTTTGTCTTACTGACGCTGAGTGCCAGGTTGTTGCAGCGACACCACTCGACTAGTTGGCATATCTCACTCCTGTACACTCTCATCTCCATCTGAGATTCTGCCAACAATGGTTGTATCATCAGCAAATTTATAGATAGTATTTGAGCTGTGCCTAACCACACAGTCATGGGTATAGAGAGAGTAGAGCAGTGGACTAAGAACATGCCCCTGAGGTGAGCCAGTGTTGATTGTCAGCGAGGAAGAGATGTTATCACCAATCCACACAGATTGTGGTCTTCTGGTTAGGAAGTCGAGGATCAAATTGCAGAGTGAGGTAAAAAGGCCCAGGTTCTGTTAACTTCTCAATCAGGATTGTGGGAATGATGGTGTCAAATGCTGAGCTATAGTTGATAAACAGCAGCAGCAGCACTTCTATGATCATCTTCCTGTTTCACACCGCTGTGTTGCTCCCTGCTGAAGATATTCCAGAAAGGAAAATAGCTTAATAGTTACTACTTGTGGTCAAAATACTCACAGAACACTCTTTTGTACTGGCCCATGACCTGTGCCCATTATTGCAGAAGTCCTGATAACCTCCCTAAATGACCAGACCCTGTGAACCACGCGTCCCCAGGTATGTTTGCCACCTGTACACAGTAGCCCCAAAGTGAAACAGTGTGTTAGTACTCTCACCAAGGAAGGGCAGAATGCTTGTTTATGATGTGTTTTAGCAGCCAGTATTCCTTCTGCCTGAATTGAAGATGAGATTAAGATGACCTGTGCAATGATAAATCAGGCTCAAGCAGCTTCTAGCTGGTGGATGTAACCCGGGCCTCCTGACCTTGGCTACGACCTCAGCATGTTTACCATAGTCTCCACAGCCTCTCCTCAGATTTCTCCACTATCCTTCAACTGAAAACCACAAATGGATTTTCTTTTAACTAACAAATTGAAATAAAGCACTGACTAATCAAACTTAGTGTTCACAATAGAGAAATCTAGCAGAATGCAGCATAGAAATCAATTCATAAGAATACCATGCACAATAACTGTGTAACTCTGCTGTTTTAACTTCAGAAAGGATGTCATGGCTGTGATGAAGAAATACAGAGGAAAAAGTCATTCTTGCCTTATAAGGGCAAGAGTTTTCAATTATGATGTGATATGGGGGGGGGGGATTTTAATGAGATCTTGTTAAAGAGAGAAGTCTTTTTCTTTGTCCTTGATGTTTTTGAAAAGCTTATTAAGTGGCAATGGGTCAGGCCTCAAAACTTTTTCCACAAGGATTCTAACCACTAAACAGTAATTGCTGAAAGCTTCACTTGTGAGCGGATCTCCAATAATGGCTGCAAGGGAGAGCTATCAGTAATATGCTGTTCCTTTGAGTCTTGCCACAAATTAACTTTAGAAGAGAAGCAGAGAAGTGCAATCAGTTTAGTTTTTAAACAGGAGATTGCAAAGGGGTAGAAAAAAATGCAGGAAGGTTGTAAAGATTTATTTAATTGAAACAAGTCAGTAACGTGGGGAAACATGATATTTTTGTTATTTTGTATAATTGCATATAAAGACAAGGTGATCTATATGGTACATATATGTAACAGTGCAATTCAATAATTGGTATACAGCCTCAATTTACCAAGTATACTTACCTTTTACAAAAGACTGATTAATCACCATCATCATCATTATGTGCCGTGGGCGATCGTGGTCTTTCCATGTCCATAATTGTTTTTGACAAATTTTTCGACAGAAGTGGTTTGCCATTGCCTTCTTCTGGGCAGTGTCTTTACAAGATGGGTGACCCCAGCCATTAGCAAAGATTGCCTGCCTGTCGTGTAAATACTCGTGTAATCTTTTAATAAATTGGGATTTTGGGCAGTGCAAAGTGTTGCTACAACCTAAGATGTTTCTGAGAGTAACTGGCTGTACTAGTTACAAATTTAAGGACTTTACAGGCTTCGAGAGTTAGCAAATACACAGCTTGCAAGTGTTCACTGTGGGCTGAATGGACTCATGATTGAATCTTGTCCTTGGGACTAAAATTACCCACATTCAACAATAAGCATCAAAGAACAGTTAAACCACCATTGATCAGGAAGCTTGCTACAGAAAATTGACAAACTCCAAGAAAGCAGATAATTGATTCCCAAATTCACAGCAATGAATCTGCTTAATACTTATGGCTTCAAAGGAAGGTGAATGCTGAGTTTTGCTTCCAGCCCTAAAGAATGCCATCTCAGCAAAATCTGCAAAGATCGCTTAGAATATGTTATAGAATGTAACTCTCCCTTTTAAAGCAGAACTAGTCATCTTTTAATTCTGGTTTCCCTGAGCAGAAACTGCATTTTACCTCTCACCAGTCATGAGGGTGCCAGACTAGTGAAGATCCTGTGAATCAGACTTGCATTTTCTGAACAATGTGGTTACATTGCTCTGAGCAATTTAGGCCATTAGAGATGAAGAAATTACATTTCTTTTTCATTTTGTTTGAGCACATTGGATTTAGATTTTAAGTATATAGTGGATTAAAAATGATTTGCCCAGACAGTGGGAGCTGGAGGTGAGAGGTCATGTGAAATATCCTCCAAGGATATATCCATTGGATATGGTAACCCTCCCTTTGATGTTCTCTTCCTTGAATGTTCACTTCCAATTAACTCATTCAGTCCTATAGTGTGAATATTATTTGATCCTTTGTCTCTTCCCACCCAACCCCTCTCTACTTGAGACTGCAGCAACATTTCAACATGGTCCACTGGGTTTGACATGGCTCGCACCTGCCGAGCATAAAACAGATAATGTACCACTGGATCGGTGGTGTATTTCTGGTCCAGCTGAAGCACATGCCTAATTTTTCATTTTCTTTCCACGAGCTTTACAACTGGCCTTAAAAAGAATATTAAGGCAAGCCTAAAGACTACCCTTTGCGTCCATAACTATTTCAAGCACTAATCAAATGGAGTCATGCATGCAGGTTACAGTGAAAAATAAAAGTAACTGTATTGCTTAGAGATAACGCTAAGTATATGAGTGAGCAGCAGAGATAATAAGGAACAATATCTTAACAGGAAAATGCAACAGCCACATAAAAGCCAGCTGTACTTCAAACCCATGAGTGTGGCTCACAAGTATACTGTTTTACTACCTGCTTTTCGGTAATATTTTTCTCAACCTTGTTATCAGAATGTGCTCGCTCCTTACTGAGGTGCAATGAAGGGTAGCCCTGATTCTCAATTTCATTATCTAAATTATACTTGTTTGTATTTGGTCTTTTGTGGTGAATGGCACAGAATGACTACAGAATGAGTCGGCAATGCCAAGACAAGGTCACCCTCAGGGTGGAGAGCAACATCTTGTATTCCATCTGGGTAGCCTCCAACCTGATGGCATGAATATTGATTTCTTCTTCTGGTAAAAAGCATCTGTCCCCTTCCAACACCCCTCTCTCTCTCCAACACTCCCCTCTCTCCCTCCAACACCCCGTTCTCTCCCTCCGCACTCGCTCCCGCCTTCCCTGCACTTGCTCCCCACTTCTGTCTTCCCTCCCCCACCAGTCTTTTCCTTTTTACATGTGTACCAAAACTATTATTGTCCTTTAAATATTTTTTCTCCAGTTTTGTCTCAATTAGATCTGCTCCAATTTACCAACAAGAGCAACAGGTCCACAGCAGATACCATCTCACTGGCTTTTCACTCAAACCTGAAACATCCAGACAGTAAAGATGCATACATTAGGATTCTCTTTATCGACTACAGTTCTGTATTCAAAACCATTATTCTCTCAAAACTAGTCAATAAGCTGCAAGACCTTGGCCTCAATACCTCCTTCTGTAGTTGAATCCTTGGTTTCCTCACTTGCAGATCCCAGTCAATTTGGATTGACAGCAACATCATCTCCATGATCTACATCAGCGCAAGTGCACCACAAGGACTGTGTGCTTAGCTGCCTGCTCTAGTCATGTTACACTTATGACTGTGTGGCTAAGCACACCTCCAATGCCATATTTAAATTTGCTGACAACACTGGCCATACATGAATCAGCATATAGGAGGGAAATTGAAAATCTCGCTGAGTCGTTCCACAGAACAACCTGTCGCTTAATGTCTGCAAGATCAAGGAGCTGATTATTGACTTCAGAAGAAAGAAACCAGAGATCCATGAGCCAGTCCTCATCAGAGGATCAGAGGTGGAGAAGGTCAGCAACTTTAAATTCCTCAGTGTTATTAATGCAGAGGATATGCCCTGGGCCCAGTGCAATTATGAAGGAAGTACAACAGCGACTCTAGGAGTTTGCAAAGGTTCGGCATGATATCTAAAACTTTGACAATCTTCTATAGATGTGTAGTGGAGAGTATATTGACTGGCTACATCACAGCTTCGTATGGAAGCACCAGTGCCCTTAAGTGGAAAATCCCACATAAAATAGTGGATATGGCCCAGTTCTTCAAAGTAAAGCCCTCCCCACCACTGAGCACATCTACACGAAATGGTATCGCAGAAAAGTAGCATCCATCATCAGGGACATGTTATCTTCTTGTTTCTGTCATGAGGAAGGCACAGGGGCCTCGTGACCCACACCACCAGGTTCAGGAACAGTTATTACCCCTCAACCATCAAGCTCTTGAACCAGAGGGGATAACTTCACTCAACTTCACCTACCCCCATCACTGAAATGTTTCCACAGTTTATGGACTCACTTTCAAGGACTCGTCATCTCATGGTCCTGATATTTATTGCTTGCCTATTTATTATTATTATTTCTTTCTTTTTGTATTTGCAGTTTGTTGTCTTTTGCACACTGGTTGAATACCCTGTTGGTGTGGTCTTTGATAGATATTGCTATGGTTATTACTCTGTGGATTTATTGTGTATGGCCGCAAAAAAATTAATCTCAAGGTTGTATGTGGGGATATATATGTACTTTACTAATAAAATTTACTTAGTGAACTATGAATATTTTTCTCTTTACCATGTTCTTGACCACTCCTTCCTAAGTCCTAAAATGTTCTAATCCTCACCCTAGCTGCTCTTTTTGGCAGTTTTATAAGTATTTTTCTTAGACTTAATGCTGTCTTTAATTTCTTCTCTTCTTGACTGCCCCCCTTTCTGCTCTTGTTGTTCGGTTGTTTATGAATATTGAACAAATGCAAATAATGTATTATTTCTTCAAATATTTCATTGCCTGCCCCAATTGTACCCTTCAACGCAGTTTCACACTGCCAACCTGCCCTTCATATCATCATAGATTCCTTTGTTTAGATTGAAACCTCTCATTTCATATTATAGTTGCTCTTTCCTTAATAACAAGATTATTATTTAAACCGTCCTTTTTTTTCATTATTTATGGAGATTGTTCCTCAGTCATAATATTTTAAAACTCCAGCTCTGATATTGCACAGGAATTCAACCTCAGCGTGTTTCGTCTAAAAAAAACTGGTTTTAATTTGACCTACTTATAAGATTACTTTGTACCTGTTGATGTTGATTACATTTATTTAATTTTGTCTATTGGTTTACATCTTATTCTATATTATGTTTGTCTTATGATTTTTAATTGTCTTGTATTTTTATGACTGTATTGAACTATCTTTACAATCTATGTAAAGCACTTTGAGCTGGTATAAATACAGCTGTCATTCTTATTATTGGTAAGAGTACAAATTAGATTTGCCCGATCTGAATATAGATTAAAGTCCTATGTGAGCAGCACAGTAGCAGGGCTACTGCTGCCTCACACCCGAACCATTTGCACTCAATCCTGACCTCCAGTGTTGTTGAGTGGAGCTTGCTGGTTCTCTCTGTGACCACGTGGGCTTTGCCCAGATTTTTTAAATCCTTCCCCCTCCCCCCGCACATCCCAAACATGCATAGAATGTTGAGTTAAATAGATACTCTTAGAGAGAGGCCTCCGTTGGTTAGAGTTGACCATGCATGTTGTGTCCCGGCTGTCTAAATATGTAACCTTGTGCAGTACGATACGGAGAGTAAGCTGTTGCCCATGTAGCAAACTCCTCTTCTCCACACATCTGATGAATCCAAAGGAACGGCAGAGGCCTATACAGTTTGATACAAGAAGCATCGCAGGAATTGGCAGTCAGCATTGAACTCAGCACAGGACTGCCTTAGGTACTCCAGCTCTGGATTTTTCCCTCAGGGTTTACTCCCAAAGCCTTCCCCATGAGTGGGTATAGCCACAAGGTAGCAGAGGTTTGAGTTCAGAGTTTTCTTCTCCTAGATAAGCTGCCAACCACAGCTGACAAGCCCCATCTACCGAAGCTACTATTTTTAAGGCACCATTTAGCCACATTTGCCCCTCCTTCTGTCAGTAGAAATGGTTCTGCCGGGCTTAGTAGCTAAACCATGCGTGAAGGCCAGGAGCTATCTGAGACACTATGTCTAAGCTATTTGAGATGCACGCCTTTGGGAGCATTTAAATATTGAGGAAGCTTATCACCATTATCACCCCCAGCTATGAAAGCCTTAAGGAACTACTGGACACCTTTAAGTTGCCCCTAATTGTGTAAGTGTGTGGTGAAATATTGTTGGATGTAGATGGGAATATGCAGAGCATTAATAGGATGACTCTGGGTTTAGTGTAAGAAGCATGTTTAATGGTCAATGCAGACTCAATGGGTTTAAAATTCTGTTTAACGTACAACTCTATGACAATGATTGGTGCATTACTCCTGTACCGTGTACCATGTTTCAACAAAAAGGAATATTAATGCTGTTATTGCACTCCAGCCAGTTCACTGTTAGAGACGGGGAATCTAAGGACAATATTCCAGAGCAAGTTGCTTTTGGAAAAGAATGAAAGACTCCATTGATTTGCTAATGCAACTTCCTGTAAAGCTGATGATTCAGTTATTTTACCAAGCAATAGGAAAGGCCAGTGAGGATGCTGATGTTGACATTCATTCATTTGTTATGTGCTGTGTCGTATGATGTGGCCAATCATGGTCTTTCCATGACTATGATCGTTCTTGGCAAATTTTTCTAAAGAAGTGGTTCTTCAAGACGGGTGACCCCAGCCATTATCAATACTCTTCAGAGATTGTCTGCCAGGCATCACTGGTTGTGTAACCAGGATTTGTGAAATGCACCAGCTGCTTCTGCAACCATCCACCACCTGCCCCCATGGCTTCACATGACTGATCAGAGTTGGGGGGAGAGGCTAAGCAGGTGCTACACCTTTTCCAAGGGTGACCTGCGAGCTACTGGAGGGAAGGAACACCTTGCACCTCCTTTTGTAGAGATGCATCACCACCCCTCCACCCAGACGTTAACATTATGTATGCCAAATATCAAAAAACAACTTGATCCAGTTTCACAAAATGGACTGGTTAGCAAAGTTAAAGCCACAAAATTAAAAGGATGGTAACTGTAATGAAATCAGAGCATAATGGTAAAAGTTTATCTTTCAGAATAAAGAGGGCTTCACCAAAGACACTCACAAATTTCAACATAGGTACTATGGAAAGCATTCAAACAGGTTGCATCACCATCTGATAGGCGGCAGGGCGGGTGCTGTACAGGATCGAAATAAGCTGCAGAAAGTCGTAAACTCAGCCAGCTCCATCATGGGCACTAACCTCCTCAACATCCAGGACATCTTCATGGAGTGATGCCTCAAAAAGGCGCCATCCATCATTAAGGACCACCATCACCCAGGACAATGCCTTCTTCTCATTGCTACACCAAGGAGAAGGTACAGGAGGCTGAAGGCACACACTCAATGATTCAGGAACAGCTTCTTTCCCTCTGCCATCAGGTTTCTGAATGGACAATGAGACCATTAGAACATAGAACAATACAGCACAGTACAGGCCCTTTGGCCTACAATGTTGTGCTGACACTTAAATCCTGCCTCCCGTATAAACCCCCCACCTTAAATTCCTCCATATACCTGTCTAGTAGTCTCTTAAATTTCACTAGTGTATCTGCCTCCATCACTGACTCAGGCAGTGAATTCCACGCACCAACCACTCTCTAAGTAAAAAAACTTTCCTCTAATATCCCCCTTGAACTTCCCACCCCTTACCTTAAAGCCATGCCCTCTTGTATTGAGCAGTGGTGTCCTGGGGAAGAGGCGCTGGCTGTCCACTCTGTCTATTCCTCTTAATATCTTGTATGTCTATCATGTCTCCTCTCATCCTCCTCTCCAGAGAGTAAAGCCCTAGCTCCCTTAATCTCTGATCATAATGCATACTCTCTAAACCAGGCAGCATCCTGGTAGATCTCCTCTGTACCTTTTCCAATGCTTACACATCCTTCCTATAGTGAGGCGACCAGAACTGGACACAGTACTCCAAGTGTGGCCTAACCAGAGTTTTATAAAGCTGCATCATTACCCCGCGACTCTTAAACTCTATCCCTCGACTTATGAAAGCTAACACTCCATAAGCTTTCTTTCCCTATCTACCTGTGAGGCAACTTTCAGGGATCTGTGGACATGTACCCCCAGATTCCTCTGCTCCTCCACACTTAACACTACCTCTTTTTTTTTTCACTTTTTGCACTACTTATTTAACACACACACATGCACAGTAATTTATAATTATTATTATATATTGCAATATACTGCTGTGGCATAACAACAAATTTCATGACATACGCCAGTGATATTAAACCTGATGCTGAATAGAAAAGATGATTAAAGCAAACTCGCAAGCAATACAAGCAAGTAAAAAGACAGAGAGAACCTAAAGTGAATATCAGTACCAAAAAAGATTACACTGGGGAATTAATAAAGGGAAATATGGAAATGGTTTTGAAATAATACTTGGAAAACCTTTTCACATTGAGAGACATTAAAAGCATTCCTGGAATTGTAGAAGATCATGGGGAAATGGACTTCAAACAATAATCACTGAAGAAAATGTACTGGGCTAACAAACCTCTGGACTTTTTGGCTTGCTTCCTAGAATCTGGAAAGTAGCGGCTACGCAAGTAATGTTTACATTAGTTAGATCTTCCAAAATTCCAATGGTTCTGGAAAGGTCCCAACAGGTTGAAAACTGACAAATATTATGCCTCAATTTGAAAGAAGGGAATTTCAGGCCAACTATCCTAATATCTGTGATTGGGAAATCACTGGAATACATTACTAAGGAGGTTGGCCTGCTACTTAGAAATATAGTAATTTTCTAGTAAATCAAAATGCACCCGGAGTCATTGGCTTAGAGAAATAGTCATACGTTTATTCAAGTTCTTTAAGATGTAATGATGTTGTGAAGGTAGTATATATGATATATATAGACTTCTAAGGGTATTTGATGGGTTGCCATTGTAAAAGGTTACAATACAAAGTAGAAGCTTGTGGCACCACAAACACACGCGACTCTGCAGATGCTGGAAATCCAAAGCAACATACACACAATGCTGGAGGAACTCAGCGGGCTCAGGCAGCATCTATGGAAATGAATAAACATTTGATGTGTTGAGGTCTGCTGAGTTCCTTCAGCATTTTGTAGGAGCTTGTGGTATTGGGGGTAATATGTATTTCTCTCAGTGGAAGACTAGATAACTAATGGAAACAGAGACAGGATAAATGGGTTCTTTTCAGGTTGGCAAATTGTAACTAATGAGATACCACAGGGATCAGTGCAGAGGTCTCATCTATTTAAGACTAATGATTTAGATAAAGATTGGAGCCACATTTGTGAACAGAAGTGAGAATGAAAGTCATGAGTACAGCAAGAGGAGCAATATTGTATTGTTAGCTTTAGTGTGATGAGCAGAAAATTAGTAATTGGAGCATAAAGCAGAGAAATGTGAGGCAATCTACTTTACTAGGAAGAAAGAACAAGCAAAATATTGTTAGATGGAGAAAGATCAGAGAATGCTGATCTGCAAAGTAATCTGGATTTCCCTGAACATAAAATAAAATGTTAGCATGCAGTTAAGGCAGATAATTATGAAAGCAAATGGAACACTGAGATTCCTTTTAATAGCATCTATAAATTTGCTGATGATACAACCATTGTTGGCAGAATTCCAGATGGTGACGAAAGGGCATACAGGAGAGGGAAAAACCAGTTAGTTGAGTGGTGTCGCAGCAACAACTGGTACTCAACGACAGGAAGACCAAAGAGTTGATTGTGGACTTCAGGAAGGGTAAGACAGGAACACAAACCAATCCTCATGGAGGGATTAGAGCTGGAAAGGGTGAGCAACTTCAAGTTCCTGGGTGTCAATATCTCTTGAGGACCTAACCTTGATGCTACATATTGAGGCAGCTATAAAGAAGGCAAGACAGCAGCTATATTTTATTAGGAATTTGAGGAGATTTGGTTTGTCATCTGCAGATGTACCATGGGGAATATTCTGACTGGTTGCATTACCATCTGGTTTCGGTGGGGGGAAGGAAGAACAGGAGCCTAAAGGTATGCACTCAGCAATTCAGGAACAGCTTCTTCCCCTCTGCCATCCAATTTCTGAATGGACATTGAACCCATAAACACTACCTCACTACTTTTTTTCCCTGTTATTTTTCCCTACTTATGTTAATTTATCAATTTAATAGACATATATATACTTAATGTAAGTTTTTTCTCTATACTTATTTATCACGTATTTCATTGTACTGCTGCTGTAAAGTTAACAAATTTCACAACATATGCTGGTGATATTAAATCTGATTCTGATTCATTTTAGAAGGCATAGAGTATTAAATTAGGGAGGTCTTTCAGAGTTTTGGTGGGATAAAACTGGAACAATCTGTACAATGTTGAGGTAGGAGTACACTGACATTAGAAGCAGTCTAGAGAAGGTTCATTAGGTTGATCCTGAGATGAAAGGATTGTGTACAGAGGAAAGTGAAGCAAGGTGGATCTTAACTCACTGAAGTTAGAAGAATGAGCGGTGATTTTACTGAAGCATAAAAGCTTCTGAGGGCATTTGCCAGGATAGAAAGAGTCCAGAAGTGTGTAACCTAGAACAAGATGGCATGATTAAAGTTATCCACTAACAGTGAAGATGAGAAGGAATTTGTTGCCTCAAGGAGTTGAGTATCTTTGGAATTTTCTGTCCCAGGCAAAGGAAATGAACGTTTAAGTGTAAGACCGACAAATTTTTGGTTTGAAAAAGATTCAAGTGTTATGGAGAACATAAATAATGTGAAGCTGAGCCCAAGATTCTGATCTATGAAGTTATGATCTATATTGCTATGAAGTTGTATCTGTCAGACCTATACAGGCGAGCTCCTCCCAGTCTCCACCCAGCTACCAGGAGGCACTTGCCACCTGCAGCCTATTTAAACCCAGCTCTCATCTGTTGTTCACTCAATGAACCAGCCTGCATCAACCAGTTACTCCTAGCCTTCAGTTACATTGTTGCCTGGCCATTTATTATCTGTTTTCTTTTGTTTTGTGTCCCCCTCCCCACCCCCATGGCCTTTTATTTTGCAGTTTATTATTAAAGTTATTGGTCACTGCTAACCTATCTCCACTGCTCTGCATTTGGGTCAAGCTTTCTCTACGTTTCCTGGCATGTATCTGATACTTATATTTCTGTTCTTAAACAGTACTATTCTCTAGGATTGGTTTGAGGACTGCTGCTAATTTGCACATAGGTCAATGACTTCCACTTCAATTTAAAATTCATAGTTTAAAACTATGCTATATAAATAGACATGAAATGAGCAGACAATGGCAAATAAATTTAATGCACAAAATTGTGAAGAACTAGGCAGTAGATGGAAAAAGAGGAGTGGTAACATGAATTAAGTATGAATTGGGAGTGGTAATATGAATTATAAGTATTACATTACATAAGGTACTATTGAAAAGAGAATTAAAACAGAGACCTGGGATATAAGCAGCTCACACAAAATGCTGAAGGAACTCAGCAGGCCAGGCAGCATCTATAGAAAAAAGTACAGTCGACATTTCGGGCCAAAACCCTTCGCAGAACTGCTTGGATTTCCAGCATCTGCAGATTTTCTATTGTTTGTGACCTGGGATATAAAGTTGATGAGCTGTTTAAAATAAAATGCCAGTTTCGTGACTATTTTAATGGATGAAATGTATTCCAAGTTGTTTGTTAGACCTCAGCTGGATTAGTGTCTTCAGTTCTGTATTCTAAATAAAGAATATCAAAATTTTGAAGAAGATACAGAATAAATTTGCTAGAATTATACCAGGTTGAGGAACTTCAGAAGTTAACACTGTTCTCTGTAGAAGAAACCTGGTTAAAGACATTGGTAGAAGGATTTAAATCCATATATGGTTTTGACAGAAGCAGTAACCTTTTCCAATGGTAAGGAGACGATGAAAACTGAAAGTGATTGGCATTTGAGCTGGAGAGGAGATGAGTATTCATTATTTCATTCATACAGTGAGTTACTGTGAGCCTGAAAAGGATGCAAAGAGCCCTCAAATGTGATACAGTATTCAACAGAAAATTCAACAGGCACTTGAAAGGAAGAATTTCTAAAGGTCTATCAAAAGTATAGATAACACAGACACTTTCTGTCTATAGGTTTCACTGTGTTAACTATAGTGCTCTGTTGTCCTATGAATGTACAAAAATTGTTCAGAGTATCAGGGAACATTCACCTGTCCTTTTTTTCAAAATGCCAGCTGTTAGGGCATATTCGGGAGTTACAGTATACAGTATAGCAAATACTAATTTTAACAGAAACCAGGTCTGAATGTGGATTGTAGATTGTTTTTAAAACTCAGCTCTGGACCATGGCCCTCCATTTGACAACAGAAGCCTGCATATGCATGAATGTAGCCTGGAGTCGGTGGGAATAAACTTTCATTTTAGGCGTCTGAAGTGTGGGTGCAAAGGAGGAGGTGGGTGAAAATGATATGTAACACAAAGGAAGTATTGTAGATACATTGTAACTATAGAATTGAACTGCTGTTACCTTTGATTTTTATCATTTAAAAATGTCATGTAATATTGGGCCAGGCAGGCCTCTTCTTCCAAAAGTGTCTCCAAATGATGCCCGTTGCTTGTTTTTGCTGAATAAACCACTTCTATATCCACCAGGTTCAGTGCCTTTTTGGCAACTTCGTTCATGTCACAACATCAGCATTGAACTTTCACGTCAACCTGAGAAAGCGGGGGAGTTCTCAGTTTCCTATCACATGATTGAAGTCCACACCGACACTCTCTCAGTCCTGCCCTGGAGTATTGGCATAAATGTAATGCTCAAGCCATAAGGAGACTTGAAACCATGACCTGCCAGCTCAGTGTTGTGCTATAAACAGTGGCTAAAACCTACTAACTGAGTGAATCGAACACTGGCTCTCAGAAAGATGGTAAAAGATGCTTCAAAGAAATGTTACTAATCTTTTAGAAGAGTGATTGTATGACGTTACATCAGAATAAAGAACTTTCTCCTCACAATTGAAATCAAAGAATGACTGTCAGTGACAGGTTTTTGTCTCTGCTAGTAACTCAAAAGATTCAAAGTACATTTATTACCTAAGTATGCATACAGAATACAACTCTGAGATCCGTCCTCCCACAGGCAGCCACAAAACATGGAAACACCGTAGAACCTGTTCAAGAAAGCATCAAACACCCAACGTACAAAAAAAAAGAACAAATTGTGCAAACGGCAAAAAGCGAGTAGATGACACATAGAAAATCAAATGTCAAGCCGGGAGACCAGGAGTATTCAGTTTAGTGGAATACTGCTGGCCCACTGCAGGCCACAGGGCAAAGCATTTTTCACTGAAAAACCTCCCTACCCCCTCCCCCCCCCCCACCCAGACCGCATCGATCGCCCAGGTCAAACCATTCAAAACCAACAAAAAAAAAAATCCAGGAACACAAGGAACATAATTGTGTTGCTCTGCATAGAATGAGGGAATCCAGCCAAAGAACTTGCTGAATTCGGTACTTCGTGTCTGATGTCCTGCCCCTCTCCCCCTGTGTTTGGTAAAAATTGGCCCAAGACTCTTCATTTTGAAAATTGTTTGAAAGTTAACCAGGTTTCCACTGCCCTGATGTCCCCCCAGAGGCCACCCGGGAAGTGCCTCCAAGTGAATATTGGGGGAGGATAGAATTGGGCTGGGATCACAGACTAGGAATGAACAAACACCTTAGGAGCAGCAGGAAATGGCTTTGGAAGGGAAAAAGCACATTGAAATATAAGCACTGCAGAGTTCACAAATCATCCTGGGTAGATCTAACTATATATTATATTATTTACATATTAAATTCATGCAAAGACAACCAGGCCTTTTCTGTGATATTGTTTAATGGTTCTGGATCACTCGTAACCAAAGGGAAATTAATACTAACTTAGAAAGTTATAGTCACTTTATTTTGCCCCCACCCCCACCTAATTGATTTGCACCTCCAGTTTTCACAGTGATAACTGTTGTTTCTTAAGAGGGAAGTAAATTAAGCTACAAAAACCAGGAATTCAACAGCTCCAAGCCAGAGGCGACATGTGCATAGTTGTGCAGAATATCTTGGGCTTATCCACCATAAAATGTTCCTTTACCCCCGTCCTTCAGAATCTGATGTCAACTGGTTAGAAAACAAAACAAACTGGATGAGCATAAAAGAAAGGCTGTGTCTCCTTACTGCTAAATGCATTCCTGTGTGAATTTTATAAAGACACATATTTAATCATACATTTTAATAAATAATTTAGTTGGCGAAGATTTCCACTGCTCTCTGAAGGAGTTTGTATGTTCTCCTTGTGACCATGTGGGTTTCCTCTGGGTGTTCCAGTTTCCTCCCATAGTTCAAAGACCTACTGGTTGGTAGGGTATTGGTCATTGTAAGTTGTCCCGTGTTTGGATTAGGATTAATTTGGTGGGCGGCACAGCTCGAAGGGTCGGAAGGGCCTATTTCGTGCTGTATATCAATAAGTAAATAAAATGGTGATGTCTTGGTGATGGCTTTCCAATGCCTTTTTGGAAATTGTGAAATTTTTAGCTCTTGGTGTTTCAGTTCTTGCTCTCCAAATACTCATTGCTTCTACAATATCTATCAGTTCATATTTAAGTCTAGCATAAAAAATACAAGGCCCTTCTAACAGAAGGAAGCCTTTGGTGCGATACATTTATGCCTGAGGGACTCAAGATCTTGGTCTTGCTTTTCCTCAGCAGTTTCATATCCTGCACAGCTTCAAGTATTTGTTCCTACTTGCTCTTTAGGTATGGGTTTGCCACAAAAATTACCTGCAGCAATTCTGTCCATAGACTAGTAAATCAACTTAAAGATGTTTTTGAGAATTGCCATCCTTCCTCTCTAATTTACAATTTTAAATTGATGATTTCAAATCCAGAATTTCTAACCTGTACAAATATTCCTTTCCCACAGATTCATAACAGATCAGTACACAGGAATTTGACAAAATACATAAATCTTTTGAGTCTTGCACTTAATTTCTTGCATACTGTGTCACATTCCAGATGGTTTATTCATCATCATCCTTATGTGCCGTGTCATATGACGTAGGTGACCATTGTCCTATGACCTTGATTGCTCTTGGTAAATGCTGCAAAAGTGGCTTGCTATTGTCTTCTTCTGGGCAGTGTCTTTACAAGACAGGCGACCACAGCCATTATCAATCAATCATTATCAGAAATTGTTTGCCTGGCACCAGTGGTCGCATAACCAGGACTTGTGATATGCAATGGCTGCTCATACAACCATTCACCACCTGCTCCCATGGCTTCATATGACCCTGATCGGGTGGTGGGGGGGGCAGTGCTAAGCAGGTGCTTTACCTTGTCCAAGTGTGACTTGCAGGCCAGTGGAGGGATGAAGTGCCTTACAGCTCCATGGATGAAGACATATCTCCCTGTTACCATATGCTTTATAGTGACATTTAATAAAACAAGCAGGTTACCCTAGGTTTCCCGAGCTTGAACATCAAAAGGAATTTGATTATCTTCAATTCCAAACTGAAATCCCTCTGAGCAATGCCCAAAGGATAAAGTTGAGATTGACAGCCAATATTGCAACTAAACTCCAGAGCAAGATGTGCTCCTGTGCTCTACAGGACACTGGGTTTCCTTCAGTTGTTTTCTGAGGTTAATATCAAGGTATCTGTTGGGTAGGAAATGTTAAACATTAAGATTGTGTCACATTGTGTAACTTTTGCTATTATTAAGCCTGTTGTGATATGAGAAGGAAAGGCCTTCTGTCTGCAGTATTCCACTTAGGTGAAGAATTAGCTCCTTTGACTATTGAAGAGAGAGAAAGGGTCCTTTACACTCTGAATGATGCTCTACTTTTTGAACATGTAGTGGTCCTTAGGACAAAGGCCCAGTATTGTATTATGTTTCTACAGTTGGTCTGTGCCTTTGCTGAGACCCATGAAATAATTTTTTCTTTGCCTGTTTCCATAGCGCCTGCCTGGTTGGATTAAATGGCTTTTTACTCATTGCTACAAGCAAATACAGAAAAATATAAACAGAGATCCCTAAAAGAAAGACTAAAGCCATTGAAGGTAAACACAATGGGTTAGAAATCATAATATTAACAAACATCTGCTATTTAAATCACAAACACAAAATGCTGGAGGAACTCAGCAGGCTAGCCAGCATCTATGGAAAAGAGTAAACAGTCAAGGGTTCAGGCCGAGACCCTTCATCAGAACTGGAAAGGAAGGGGAGAAGTCAGAATAAGAAGGTGGGGGAGGAGAGGAATAAAGACAAGGTGGTTGGTGAGAGCTGAAACTGGGAGATGGGGAGGGGTTGAAGTAAAGAGCTGGAAAGTTGATTCGTGAAAGAGATAAACAGCTGGAGGAGCAGTAATCTGATAGGAGAGAGTAGAAGGCTGTGGAAGAAAGGGAAGGGGGGGGAGCACCAGAGGGAAGTGATGGGCAGGTAAGGAGGTAAGGTGGGAGAGGGAGATGGGAATGGGGAATGGTGAAGTGGGGGAGGGGGTGCAATTACCAGAAGTTCAAATAAACAATGTTTATGCCATTAGGTTGCAGGTTACGCAGACAGAATATGAGGTGTTGCTCCTCCATCCTGAGTGTGGCCTCATTGCGGCAATAGAGGAGGCCTTGGATTGACATATCGGAATGGGAATGGGTGGCCACTGGGAGATCCAGCATTTTGTGGCACACAGAGTGAAAGCGCTCGGCAAAGCGGTCTCCCAGTCTACATTTGGTCCCATCAATATATAGGAGGCCACACCGGGAGCACCGGATAGAGTAGATGATCCCAACAGACACACAGCTGAGGTGTTGCCTGACCCAGAGGACTGTTTGGGGCTCTGAATGGTAGTGAGGGAGGAGGTGTAGGCTCAAGTTTGGCACTTGTTCCACCTACAAGGATAAGTACCAGAAGGGGAGGGATGAATGGATAAGGGAATCGTGTATGGAGCGATCCCTGTGGAAAGCGCAAAGTGTGGGGAGGTAAGTTTGTGTTTGCTGGTGAGATCCTGTTGAAGATGGTGGAAGTTATGGAGAATTATGTGCTGAATGCAGAGGCTTGTGGAGTGGTAGGTGAGGACAAGAGGAATCCTATTCCTGGTATAGCAGTGCGAGGATGGGGTGAAGGCAGATGTATGCAAAATAAAGAGATGCAGGTGAGGGCAGTGTTGAAGGTGGAGGAAGGGAAGCCCCTTTCTTTGAAGAAGGAGGACATCTCATTAGTTCTGGAATGTAAAGCCTCATCCTAAGAGCAGATGTGATGGAGACAGAGAAACTGAGAGAAGGGAATGGCATTTTTAAAAGCTGTGAGAGTCAGTGCATTTGTTATTTAAATAAAGACTTAAGAAACACACACACAATGCTGGAGGAACTCAGCAGATCAGGCAGCTTCTATGGAAGTGAATAAATAGTTGACATTTTGGCCAAGATGCTTCTTCAGAACTGGAAAGGAAGGGGGGAAGATAAGGATAGGGGAAAGAGGATAGCTAGAAGGTGATGGGTGAAGCTAGGTAGGTGGAAAAGATGGAATCTGATAGGAGAGGGGAGTGAACTATTGGAGAAAGGGAAGGTGGAGGGGACTCAGGAGTAGGTGATGGGTAGGTGAGAAGAGGTAGGAGGCCAGAAAGGAGAATAGAAGAAGAGGGGAGGGAAGGGATAGTTTTTTACTGGAAGGAGAAATCAATGTGCATGTCACCTGGTTGGAGGCTACACAGATGGAATATAAAGTGTTGCCTCTTCACCCCGAGGAGGACCTCATCTTGGCACAAAAGGGGACAATGGGCCAACACGTCAGAGTGGGAATGGAAATTGGAATTAATGTGTTTGGCCACTGGGATATTCCACTTTTTGTGGTTGGAGCGGAGATGCTTGACAAAGTGACCCCCAAATTAAGATGGTTCTCACCAGTGTAGAGGAGGCTGCATCGGGAGCATCGGACACAATAGATGACCACAGCAGATTCACAGGTGAAGTATTACGTCACCTAGGAGGATTGTTTGGGGCCCTGAATGGAGGAGAGAAAGAAGGTATACAGGGTGTAGCACTTTGACCACTTGCAGGGACAAGTGCCAGGATGGAGATTAGTGGGAAAGAGATGAATGGACAAGGGACTAATGGAGGGAGAGATCCTTGCAGAAAGTGGAGGGGCAAGGGAGGTAAAGATTTGTTTAGTGGTAAGATCTGTTTAGTAAAGGCTTAAGAAGTGTTATTGCAGTGTTTTTGTGGTACTTCTCAAGTACTTTTCTTTGTAAACAAGATGTTCTTCAAGTTTGCATACCTGTTACTATTGCTCAGCTTGTATTCAATTCACCAGAGCTGGCCAGCAAGAGCACAATGTCATAAGTTAAAAATCCAAATGCATGACACGTTGCATAAGCAATTTGGGTAATTGCTTGTGGATTGAAGATCGGGAGGGGTTAGTTCATAAATGAGTCATTTTGGCAAGTAGCTCGCTCCGGGGAGAGCACTAATTTGCTCTCCTATCTGTTCTGGATGGTGCAAATTCTTCACTCCGTCAGGATCTGGGTTTCCTGTTTTCCCTCTGTGTGAAGTAGAATAACATGTGGAACAGTCAGAATGCATCAAAATCAAACCTTAAGCAATTTGTAAACCTTCAGTGACTAAAAATACAGCAATAATCATGTCTGAATTGAAATTGTAGTGTTGATACCGTTTTCCATCTCTTTATTAATAATTGAGAGTGTGCCCATACAGCTATGCCTTGTGGGAAGCTTCAGGAGAGAAGAAGGCTACAGGAGTAAACCCAGACAGCAAATCCGAAGTGGAGCCCCTAAGGCAACTGGATATCATTGAACATCCTTCCACCAGCTCCTGCAGCTAAGCTGATGCCAAACATATTGTTTCATAAGTTCTCCTTTGGACCATACTGGTGAGGCCAAGAGGGGGAGTTTGATGACTGAGTATCTCAGGATCTTCATACCTTCTACCCAGGCTTGTAATGATGATCATCACCCATTGTCCTTCGAGACAGACGGATACCAACCTACCAACTGTAGGATTAGTAACAAACTGGTTCAGATTTGTCCTAATTTTAATTATCATTGAAATAAGCTCAAAACTGTGCTTAAACTTTCTCCAGGGATAATCAGGTCTTCTATAGGATGTCACACATTTTTCTGAGCTGCTGCTTACAATTTTAGATCAAAATATGAACTGATAAGAGTTAGTTCCACTTGATGGAGTTCCACATTCTTGCCATAGTGCCAGCAGTTGTGAGTTGCTACCATCCACTTTAAACTTGGGCAGGAAATCCAGGGTGATGTTACAGGGTCTTTTCCATGACTGGAAGTTGTCCCATGACATGATTCTTCCCAATCACCATACCATTCTTCACCCACATCAGGTTATCTGATTATGTGTTTTTTGGCTATTTGAAGGACCTTGATGCAAATCAATTGGTTGTTATTTTTGCATTCCAATATGTCAAAAGAAAAGCATCAGTTTTAAACACAAGATTCTGCAAATACTGGAAATCCAGAGCAACACATATAAAATGCTGGAGGAACTCAGCAGGTCAGGCAGCACCTATGGAGAGGTATAAAGAATCATGATGAAGGGTCTTGGCTTGAATTGTCAACTCTTTATTCTGACTTGCTGAGTTCCTGCAGTATTTTGTGTGTGTTAATCATCATTCTTGCCATAGTGCCAGCAGTTGTGAGTCTCCAAAACACTTTGGATTGTACAGAAATGACAATCCCCTCTTTCTAACACAGCAATGTATGTACTATACAGTTAAAACTGAAGTCCTTTGTCTTGTTTGGCAAATAAAAATTAAATGCACAAAATGAATGGGAGCATGATGTTCTAGTAGAGTTATTTTCATTTGCCCTTATCAGTCATCCACTCATAGTTATTATTTTAAACAGTCCCACTTCATATCTGTGTTCGCTTCCAAGAGCGAATTCATCACACTCTGACAGCTAAAAACCACGCAGTAAATAATTTATTTATGGTCAGATTATAAGCCTTATCCAGTTGGTAACCCAACTGGCTGCTTCTGTGTAATTATCTGCTGGTGGAACACAACAGGCCAGGCAGCATCTATAGGGAGAAGCGCTGTCAGGACGAAGGGTCTCGGCCAGAAACGTCTCCACATAGATGCTGCCTGGCCTGCTGTGTTCTACCAGCATTTTGTGTGTGTTGCTTGAATTTCCAGCATCTGCAGATTTCCTCGTGTTTGTGTAATTACCTGTGTTTTTTCTAGTAAGCCATCTTTACTTGGTTGCTGAAAATGAACTGGTGCTTGTGGAACATCTTCAGCACTCACAGTGTCATTTAAAGGTGATTCACAAGTAATGTGTTGCTGATGAAGTGTCACTGGTGTATGTTCTGTAGGAAACAGGGCAGGCAATATTGTACACAGCAAGATCCCGCAGAAAATCAATTGGATTAATTAAGCCGATGGTTCAAGGCTAAATGTTGGTCAGCATCCTAGAAGAGTGCCATCTTCCACTTCCACATGTTGTTTTACAAGAACTTGAATAAACAGACCATAGTGCAGCCCAGACTGATACTTGACTCCAGGCTCTGTATATCAGACACTCTCATCAACTCTGGAGATCTCCCATCCACTGCCACCAAGCTCCTAGATCCCTTACCCTGTACTGCTCATTTCTACCTTCTACCCAAGATCCACTAACCTGACTGTCCAGGTGGGGCCTTTGTCTCTGCCTGCTCCTGCCCCACTGAACCGCTTTTTGTTGGCTACGTAGAACAGTGTTCCATAGTAATGCTCCCAACTATTCATGTACGCATGCTGAACTTGTCAATTTCATCAAATTTGCTTCCAACTTTCTCACTGTCCTTAAATTCATTTGGTCCATTTCTGATACCTCTGTCCACTTTCATAATCTCTCTGTCCCCATCTCTGGAGACAAACTGTCAAATGACATATTTTATCAACCTACCTATCCCCACGGTTATTTTGTCTCTTGTAAAAATGCTATCCACTTTTCTCAGTTGCTTTGTCTCCACCACAGCTGTTCCCAGGACAAGGTTTTCCTTCCTTTCCAGGACATCAGAGATATCTTCCTTATACAAAGAATGGGAATTCCCTTCCTCTGCCATTGATGCTTCCTTCTCTCCAATTTCCCCAGGGATCGCTCCTTTCTGATTCCCTTGTCCATTCATCCCTCCCCACCAATCTCCCTCCCAGCACTTATCCCTGCAAATGTCTAAAGTGAAACACCTGTCCATTCACCTCCTCCCTCACCTCTCTTTAGGGCCAAACAGTCCTCTCAGGTGAGGCAACACTTACGTTGCAAACCTGCTGGGGTCATCTATTGTGTCTGGTGATCCCAATGCAGCCTCTTCTACAATGGAGAAACCAGACATAAATTGGGGACCACTGTGTCAAGCACCTCTGCTCCATCTGCCAGAAATGGAATTTCTCAGTGGCCAACCATTTTACTTTCCATTCCCATTCCCATTCCGACATGTTGGTCCATGCCCTCCTTTTTTGCCACAATGAGGCCACTCTCTGGCTGAAGGAGCAATACCTCATATTTTGTCTGGGTAGCCTCCAACCTGATGGCATGAACATCGATCTCTCCTTCTGGTAATTTTTCCCCTCCCCCATCCCTCTCTTTCATTCCCCACTCTGGCCTCTAACCGCTTCTCCTCATTTGCCTATCACCTCCCCCTGTTGTCTCTCCTTCTTCTCTTTCTTCCATAGTCTACTCTCCTTTCCTATCAGATTCTTTCCTCTCCAGCCCTTTACCTTTCTCACCCACCTGGCTTCACCTGTCACCTTCCAGCTAGTCTTCCTCCCCCTCCCCTCACCTTTTTTTCTGGCAACTTCCCCTTTTCTTTTCAGTCCTAAAGAAGTCTCTTGGCCCAAAGTTTTGACTGTTTATTCATTTCCATAGATGCTAAGTTCCTCCAGCATTTTGTGTGTGTTACTCTGGATTTCCCTCATCTGTAGAATCTCTTGATAATTTATTTTTCTTCTTTTTCATTTCCATGTTAGATGTGTCCAAGACTGGAGAGCACATGCGTAAGTTAAGAAGTATCAGGTTTAGAGGAGATTTGGTTGGTACCCTGAGTACAACTATAAGACCATAAGATATAGGAGCAGAATTAGGCCATTCAGCCCATTGAGTCTGCTCCACCATTTCACCATGGCTGATCCAATTTTCCTCTCAGGCCCAATCTCCTGCCTTCTCCCCATGTTAACCTCTGCCTTAAATAAACATAAAGACTTGGCCTCCACAGCTGCCTGTAGCAAGGATTTCCACAGATTCATCACTCTCTGGCTAAAGAAAGTCCTCCTCACATCTATTCAGAGGCTGTGTTCTCTGGTCTAAGACTCTGCCACCAAAGGAAACATTCTCTCCACATCCACTCTATCAAGCCTTTCACCATTCAAGGTTTCATTGAGGTCACTATTCGGAATTCTAGTGACTAAAGGTCCAAAGCCATCAAACGCTCTTCATATGACAAGCCATTCAATCCTGGAATCATTTTCGTGAACCTCCCTTGAACCTTCTCCAGTTTCAATACATCCTTTCTAAGATAAGGGACCCAAACCTGCTTACAATACTCCAAGTAAGGTCTCACCAGTGCTTTATGACATTTTAACATTACATCCTTGCTTTAATGTTCTAGTCCTCTTGAAATGAATGCTAACATTGCATTTGCTTTCCTCAACATGGACTCAACCTGCAAATTAACCTTTAGGGAATCCTGCACTAGGACTCCCAAGTCGCCTTTTCACCTCAATTTTTTGTATTTTCTCTCCATTTGGAAAATAGTCAACTCTTCCATTTCTTCTACCAAAGTGCATGACCACTCAGTTCCCAACACTGTATTCCATCTGCCACTTCTTTACTCGTTCTCCTAATCTGTCTAAGTCCTTCTGTAGCTTCTCTACTTGCTTAAAACTACCTGCCCCTCCACCTATCTTCATATCATCTGCAAACTTTGCAACAAAACCATCAATTCCAACATATAAATCATTAACGTATAAAGAATTGGTTCCAACACAGAACCATGTGGAAAACCATTAGTCTCTAACAGCCAACCAGAAAAGGCTCTCTTCATTCCCAGTCTTTGCCTCCAGCCAATCAGCTTCTGCTTTATCAATGCTAGAATCTTCCTGTAATTTCATGGATTCATAGCTTGTTAACCAGCCTCATGTGTGGTACCTTGTCAAATGCCTTCTGAAATTCCAAATACACAACATCAAGCGATTCTTCTTTGTCTATCCTGCTTGTTATTTCCTGAAAGAATTCCAACAGATTTTTCAGGCACGATTTTCCTTTGAGGAAATGCTGACGATGGTCTATCATGTGCCTCCAAGTACTCCAAAACCATATCCTTAATAATTGACTCCAACATCTTCCCAACCACTGAGATCAGACTAAGTGGCCTATAATTTCCTTACTACTGCCTCTCTCCTTTCTTGAAAAGTGGAGTGACACTTTCAATTTCCCATTCTTCTGGAACCATTCCAGAATCTAATGATTCTTGAAACATCATTACTAATGTCTCCATAATCTCTTCAGTCACCTCTTTCAGAGCCCTGGGGTCTCCACCATCTGATCCAGGTGACTTATCTACCTCAGACTTTACAGTTTTCCAGGAATGTTCTCCCTAGTAATGGTAACCACACATTTCATGCGCCCTGACACCTGGAACTTACGCCATACTGCTAGTGTCTTCCACAGTGAAGACCGATGCCATTTCATTGCTCCCCATTACTACCTCTCCAGCATTGTTTTTGGTGGTCCAGTATCCACTCTTGCCTGTCTTTTGCACTTCATGTTTCTGAAGAAATTTCTGGTCTCCTCGTTAATTTTATTAGCTGGATTACTTTCATATTTCACCATTACCTTCTTAATGACCTTTTTAGTTGCATTCTTTTGGTTTTTAAAAGCTTCCCAAACCTCTAACTTCCCATTAATTTTTGCTCTGTTATATGCCTTCTCTTTGACTTTTATGTTGGCTTTGACTTCTCTTGTTAACCATGGTTGGGTCATCTTTCCTTTAGAATACTTCTTCCTCTTTGGGATGTATATATCTCGTGCCTTCCAAATTGCTTCCAGAAATTCTAGCCATTGCTGCTCTGCCATCATCCCTGCCAGTGTTCTTTTCCAAATCAACTCTGGCCATCTCTGCTCTCATGCCTCTGTAATTCCCTTTACTCCTCTGTAATAATGATACCTCTGACTTTGGCTTCTCCCTCTCAAATTTCAGGGTGAATTTGATTATATTATGATCACTCCATCCCCTAAGGGTTCTTTTACCTTAAGCTCTCTAATCAATTCTGGTTCATTGCACAACACCCAATCCAGAACAGCTGATCCTCTAGTGGGCTCAACCACAGGCTGCTCTAAAAAAATCACCTCATAGACACTCTAGAGATCCCCCTCCTGTAATCCCAGCACCAACATGATTTTCCTAATCTACCTGCATATTGAAATCGCATATGACTATTGTAACATTGCCCTTTTGACATGCATTTTCTATTTCCCTTTGCAATTAGTAGGCCATATTCTTACTACTGTTTTGGGGTCTGTATACAACTCCCATCAGGGTGCTTTTACCCTTATTGTTCCTTAGCTCTATCCACAGTGATTCGACGTCTTCCAACCTTATGTCATCTCTTTCTAATGATTTCCTGCCTGTCGTTTTGATTCAATTTGTATCCTTGAACATTAAGCTCCCAGCTATAAGCTTCATTCAACCATGATTCGATGATGCCTACAACATCATACCTGCCAAACTGCAACTGTGCTGCAAGGTCATCTACCTTATTCTGTATACTCCGTGCATTCAGATGCAATGCCGTCAGTCCTGTATTCACCATTTTTGATTTTGTCATACCATGTTTTGATTCCTAATTTTGTCTGAGGTCTTACCAACATCCGCCTCCACAATGTCTCCACTAACTGTTTTGGCACTCTGTTTCCCATCCCCCTGCAACTCTAACTTAAATCCCACCGTCCAGCAATAGTAAACATTCCTGCTAGGGTATTAGTTCCCCTCCAATTCAGGTACAAAACTGTCCTTTCTGTACGGGTCCCACCTTCCCTGGAAGAGAGCCCAATGATCTGAAAATATGATGCCCTCTCTGCTACACCAATTCCTTACCCACATATTAAAATGTGTAATCTTCCTAGTCCTGGCCTCACTAGCACGTTGCTCAGGTAGCAATCCTGAGATCACAACCCAGGGGAATGCACTGGCTGGGAATGTGATGGAGATGGAGACACAGATTCTTACAGCATTGATTTATATAGATGAGTGCTTTAATGATGGAAAATGCATTTAATAGAGATGAGTGATGGTTAACGTGACATTAAGTGACTCTTTGATTCTATGTACCTTGTTCTAAGAGGCTGGCTCCCACTGCGGTATATTTCCCAGACCCTGAACATTTAGTTTCCAGCAAAGGGAGCCAGGGGACCAACCCTTGCAGTATTGATGAGCATTGTTATGACCCTGCCTTAGATTCCATAGTCAGCCAAATTTTGTGGATGTGTTTGAGTATCTGCAAGCTGGAAATACTTTTAACTGGGAGCCTTTCTGTTTGAGTAGAATAAATACTTACCTGGGCCCTTAGCTCCTAAGTGGAGCAAAGGCTCTCGTTTCCATCATCTTCTGCTCGCTCGTATGGTTGGGTCAATGCTTCTGCAATCCATTGCATCCACTGTATGTGGTGTTGTATCTTTGCAACCTATCTTCTACATAATTAGATAGTGCATAGCTCATGACCAGGTGCTTCATGTCTTTATTTCTCATTCTCATTTCCATGCTCCCTCACATCACTTGTTGGTCTGTCCCAGACTGAAGACATCGTCACCGTACTTGACAGGTGTCAAACTACATTAACTGATCTTACCCTTTCAATACATGATACCCCTCCTTTCCTGAGAAATGAGCTTCACTGTTTTAGAACACATTCAACTCACAGATTTAACCATTTCAATTCAACACATATTCTCTGATATGCATGACTATAACCAACACATTTTCTGTTTCAACCTAATGATAACTCTGGAACTGAAAACTTCATTTTCAATTAACAACAATTTTCCATGTTTCAAAACCCACAAGTTAAAGCTGAACTTTAATACAAAATCTTAAAACTTCAGAGGTTGTTTTCTATCCCTTTGAGGACTCTCCTTTGGTTTCTCTTTGTTTTCAATATCTGGTAATGACTTTTGCTCACTGTGAACCTGAGCTTGTCCGTAACTGTCCATCATATTGTCCTCCTGTCCCAGTACCTCATTGTTAAACCCTTGAATTTCCTCTTATTTGTCAAAAGTCACTTGTGTTGAATGTTTTTACATGTGTGGTGTTCCTCGAATACTGCACTTCAGTTAGAGATTCAACTACCACTTGATTTCCGTTTTTCCTCACCTCCCAGTGTGGTATGTTGAAAGTTGTGGTGAACTTGTCCGCTTTTTCTCACTGCATAAGCACAGTGTCCCCAACTTTTACAGCAGATTCTTGTGTTCCCTGCATACAGCTTGTACTTTCCTTTCTGTTCTGCATACCGATCTCGTACTTCCAATTCTGCTGCGTGTACCTCCTTGATGGCTGGTAAATTCCCCCTCATTTTGCAGTGGTAGAGAAGTTTGGCAGGGCTTTTCCTTGTAGTGGCATGTTCCACACATCTGTGTACAGCCACATACTTGCTCAGTTCACATTTCCAGTCAAGTCCTTCTGCTCGAGCAATCCTAATCCTTTTCATCAGTGATGCATTTTGGCGCTCCACTTCACCTGAGCCCACTTTGGCGTTGTTTCAGGAGTTTGATTCCATTACTTTTACAATATTCCTTGAACTGTTCAGATCTGAATTGAGGTTCATTATCTGAGTTGATAGATACAGGCAGTCCATATCTACTGAAAATGTTCTCTAGACTGTCAATAATTCTCTCTGTAGTTTTAGAGGTCAAAATGTTATATTCACAAAATTGGCTGTAGTAATGAACTACTACTAGAATGGAATGGTTTGTTGATATTGGTCCAAGTAAATCAACAGCTACCTCCTGCCAAGGACTATCTGGTAACAGTGTCAATTTTAGTGGTTCTGGAGGGTCGGGTCCAGATACAGTTTGACAGCCGTGACCAGTTTTGGAGTATTTCTCTGCTGCTTTACCCATACCAGACCACCAAAACTTGGCCCTGGGATGCTTTTTGTACCAACTATTCCCAAGTGTCATATGGTGGCAATCTCAGGACCCACTGCTCTATGTGTCCACCTAGTTTAGATCCTGGGCTGTAAATCATCTCCAAAGGTTTGTGATCTGTGATCAGGTCAAATTTTCTCCCATACAAATAAGGATGAAATCTTTCACACACAGGCCCATACTAGTGCTAATGCTTCTCACTCTGTGAGTATTTTCACTCCCAGTCTGTGAGATTATGGCTCACATAGCAGACAGGTACCATTTCTTCATTTTGTTTTTGCATGAGTACTACTGTTACTTTAATAGGCACGTCTTAATCAAAATAAGCCAATGCACCTGCTCTTGCTAGCTTCTCTTTTAGGGCTTTGAATGCTTGTTTCTATTCTTCTCCGAACTTGAACTGGCTGTCCTTCCTGCTCAATCGTCTTGGTGGTTCTGACAAGGAAGTAAACCGTGGTATGAATCTGCTGTTGTAGCCAAGAAGACCTGGGAAACTCCTAATTTTTGTGGCATTTTGTGGTTCACCAGCCTCCATTACTGCTCGCACTGTCTCCTTGGTTGGTCCGATGCTTTTCTGTGACAAGAGAATTCCCATGAAAACTAATGTGTCCATACTGAGCTGACATTTCTCCGGGTCCGGTGTCAGTCCACACTCTGAGTCTCTTTCAGATAGCATGCAGTCTCTCACCATGCAGCTTTTGGTTAGGTGCATGTACAATCACATCATCTTTTTTAAAAAAATATTATTTATTTATTGAATTTTAGAAATTACAAAGAATAAATGTAATAATAAAATAGTAAGAAAAATGATATTAACCCCCCCCCTCCCCTTAACCCTCCCCCCCTTAACCCTTATCTAAAGAAAGAGAAAAAAAGAAAGAAAGAAGAGAAAGATTGCCTGGATATCGGAGGATCCCCACATGCTCCATGGAGTTCAAAATAATTTTGATATTTATTTTCACTTTCCCCAATTACTATAATTTTATCTTCAAAGGACCTATGTATCTAATCCTATCTTTCGTAAGTATGGTGACCAAATTTTCAAAAATATCTCATATTCATTTCTTAAATTATACGTAATTTTTTCAAGTGGAATACAACTATGTATTTCATTATTCCAACGATCCATAGTTAAATTTAAATCAGATTTCCAAGTAACTGCGATAACTTTTTTGGCTACTGCCAAAGCAATTTTTATAAATTTTTTCTGATACTTATTCAATTTAAATTGAATAAGAAATTGAATCATCTGAGATGTTCTCAACTCCTTCAGTTCCAGCTAAAGGAATTGCTATCGCATGCTGGAACTGTTCACTGGCTGAGGACACTCCAAATATCAGTCTCTTGTACCTATACACCCCATTAAGCACAGCAAATGTGGTTATCTCTCTAGATTCTGGAGTTAGTTTTAGCTGCTGATAGCTCCATTTCAAGTCAAGTTTGTTAAAGACCACAGCTCCATTCATACCCTGCAATATCTCATCTGGAATGGGTTATCTTTCCCTCACAAAGGCTTCATTTGCCCTTCTCGTGTCTAGGCACATTCTGATGTCCTGGTTGGGTTTTGGTAGAATTACTACCAGGTTAATCCAAGGAGTTTATTAATAATGTCTATTCTCTTTCTTTTTAAATCTTTTTATTAATTTTTAAACAAACATAAATGAAACATGAATACAGAGAGTTTGAGAGTACATAGTTAATAGTTTAAATAAACATTCAAATAGATGATAATCCATATATAATAACCTCCCAAACTCATAGTAATTATGAACAAAGGAAGTAAAAAAAAACCCAAAAAAAGAGAAAAGATAGATAGATAGATACTTTATTCATCCCCATGGGGAAATTCAACTTTTTTTCCAATGTCCCATACACTTGTTGTAGCAAAACTAATTACATACAATACTTAACTCAGTAAAAAATATGATATGCATCTAAATCACTATCTCAAAAAGCATTAATAATAGCTTTTAAAAAGTTCTTAAGTCCTGGCGGTAGAATTGTAAAGCCTAATGGCATTGGGGAGTATTGACCTCTTCATCCTGTCTGAGGAGCATTGCATCGATAGTAACCTGTCGCTGAAACTGCTTCTCTGTCTCTGGGCCATTGCATTATGTCAAATATATACAGTAGTGCCAATAACTCCATACCCCCATCCAAATAATTAAGGATAATAAAAGTGAGGTTTAGGGAAAGACAGTTTAACTCATATGAAAATGTTGAATAAATGGTCTCCAAGTTTCTTCAAATTTAACTAAAGGATCAAAGACAACACTTCTAATTTTTTCTAAGCTCAAACAAGAGATAGTTTGAGAAAACCACTGAAATATAGTTGGAGGATTAATTTCTTTCCAATTCAATAGAATAGATCTTCTAGCCATTAATGTAACAAATGCAATCATCCGTCAAGCTGAGGGGGATAAACGACTATTATCCGCCATTGGTAAACCAAAATCCAATTGCAGGATGAGGTAGTAAATTAGTTTAGACATTGGCCTTGTGGGAGAAGCCAGAGAGTAGTAGTAGATGGTCGCCTCTCTGAGGCCTGTGACTAGTGGTGTGCTGCATGGATCAATGATTGAGGGTGTAGTGGACAGTGAGGAAGGCTACCATAGCTTCAGAGGGATCTGCAACAGCTGGAAAAATGGGTTGAAAAATGGCAGATGGAATTTAATGCAGACAAGTACGAGGTTTTGCACTTCAGTGAGAACAACCAAGGTAGGTTTTACACAGTGAATGGTAGAGCACTGAGATATCAGGTAGAACAAAGGAATCTGGGAATACAGGACCATAGTTTGTTGAAGGTGGTGTAGAGAGGGTTGTAAAGAAAACTTTTGGCACATTGGCCTTCATAAATCAATGTACTGAGTACAGGAGATGGGATGTTATGTTACAGTTGTATAAGATGTTGCGAATGTCTAATTTGGAGTATGGTGTGGAGGTTTGTTCAGCTACCTACTGGAAAGATATAATTAAGTTTGAAAGAGTGCAGAGAAAATTTATAAGGATGTTGCCAGGTCTGGAGGACATAAGTAATAACAAAAGATTGAATAGGTTAGGACTTAATTCCTTGGAACATAGAAGATTGAGAGGAGATTTGATAGAGGTATGTAAAATTATGAGAGATATAGATAGGGTAAATGCCAGCAGGCTTTTTCCACTGAGGTTGGGTGGGACTACAACCAGAGGTCATGGGTTAAGGGTGAAAGGTGAGAAGTTTAAGGGGAACATGAGGGTAAACTTCTTTACTCAGAGGGTCGTAAGAATGTGGAATGAGCTGCCAGCACAAGTGGTGCTTGTGAGCTTGATTTCAATGTTTAAGGGAAGTTTGGATAGGTACATGGATCATAGGGGTATGGAGGGCTATGGTCCTGGTGCAGCTCAATGGGAGTGGGCAGTTTAAATGGTTTTGGCTTGGACTAGATGGGCAAAAAGGCCTGTTTCTGGGCTGTAATTCTCTATGAATCTAGGAGGAGATGATAGGATAGTGTTCTGCAGTCGAAACTTACCCCTTTGCGCCTCTGTCCCTGACCGTACAGAGCCCAGCCTCCATACTATGAGTGCAAGGGAAGGGATTGCATTAAACAGGAGACACCTGGCATTACTAGACTGCAGTCGGGGTGAGGGAAAGTAAAGCTCCTGTCTCGGCCCCTTGGTAACTGATTCCAGTCAGTGATGCTCACTTTAGGCCGAGGAATCCAATAAACCTGTGCATGAGGTATTTGGATATTCTGAACTGGTTGCAGCAGCAAACTGCCTGTGAGATGAAGAGGAGTATGGATGGCTTCATGTCTACATTCTGTCAGCAGATGGTGTGGAGCCAGGAGTGTCTCTCTGCCAATTTCGAAGTGAATTGTCTTTGTCAGGCAGTGGTGATGTTGAGGAACTGTGGCAGCTGAGGGCCTCTGTCGACTCCTCCAAAGCCTTGCTCTCTCTGAATCCCGGAGACAACAGTGTGCTGCTCACAGATCGCAGAGAGCCATGCTCCATGGTTGACTTGCCAGCTTTCGTATGGTTTGGAAAGCTACATCAGCCATCATGTAATCCGGGCCATTCCAGATGCACACACCATTGTCTCCTCAACTGCAATGCAGTAACTGAGAGTCCTGTAAAATGCTGGCATGTCTCCCACTGCCTCTGGTTCTCACTGATTCCCTTGCTAGTGTTCTGTCCAAGTCCCCAGACAAGAAATACCACCAACTGGCACTTTGCAATATGGAGAACAGCCCATCAAAAATTGCAGGCTCATCATGGGTATCCTGATGAGACCCACTCTAAAAGTTATCCCTCAGAGTCAAGAAGCAAGGCTGCCTACAAGTCCTTGTGGCACAGAGGTGATTGTCCAAGCCTCCGTGGAAATTCACAGCAACAGTGGTGAGTAGATTTTGATTCATTGCATCAGAAAGTTTAATCTGCAAGGGAGGTGCTGGTCCATTTGATTAGCTCATGACAAGTGAAACCATTTAATTGGATGTTGCAGATTCTGCTCGTGCTTTCCCTCCTCTTAATTAATCAAGGTAAATTAAGTGACTGCTTTCTGCAGTTGTCACTTCAAAGCTCAAAATAGAACTTAAACAGATGTGAGCTGCATCCTAAGATGATGTACCACAAGAATGCTATCCTTTGGGATGCTTGTCCATACCCTGGATAAGCTTCACAGCCAGAGTAACCTAGACTGTGAGGAACACAGCATACTTTAAAGAGTCTGGTACCAGAGATCAAAATAGTGTTGTGTGATTGTCAGCCTCCCTTACGCCATGTTTGGTGTAATAGTGAACTCAGGCAGATGGTTCAAAGATTGCTAATCGTGACCGAGATCTGAGGCCAATGTGAAGCTATGGTAAGCCTGATCCTATAGATCAGGGGTTCCCAACCACTTTTTATGCCATGGAGTATCATAACCAAGGAGTCGATGGACCCAGGTTGGGAACCCCTTCTATAGATAGAGCTGGGAGCCAGTCAGCTGCGATGACAATAGACAATAGGTGCAGGAGTAGGCCATTTGGCCTTTCGAGCCAGCACCGCCATTCAATGTGATCATGGCTGATCATCCACAATCAGTACCCCGTTCCCGCCTTCTCCCCATATCCCTTGACTCCGCTATCTTTAAGAGCTCTATCTAACTCTTTCTTGAAAACATCCAGAGAATTGGCCTCCACTGCCTTCTGAGGCAGAGCATTCCACAGATCCACAACTCTCTGGGTGAAACAGTTTTTCCTCAACTCCAATCTAAATGGCCTACCCCTTATTCTTAAACTCTGGCCTCTGGTTCTGGACTCCCCCAACATCAGGAACATGTTTCCTGCCTCTAGCGTGTCTAATCCCTTAATAATCTTATATGTTTCAATCAGATTCCCTCTCATCCTTCTAAATTCCAGTGTATACAAGCCCAGTCACTCCAATCTTTCAGTCCCGCTATCCCGGGAATTAACCTTGTGAACCTACACTGCATTCCCTCAATAGCAAGAATGTCCTCACTCAAATTTGGAGACCAAAACTGAACACAATACTCCAGGTGTGGTCTCACCAGGGCCCAGTACAACTGCAGAAGGACCTCTTTGCTCTTATACTCAACTCCCCTTGTTATGAAGGCCAGCATGCCGTTAGTTTTCTTCACTGCTCGCTGTGCCTGCATTCTTACTTTCAGTGACTGATGAACAGGGACACCTAGATCTCGTTGTACTTCCCATTTTCCTAACTTGACACCATTCAGATAGTAATCTGCCTTCCTGTTCTTGCCACCAAAGCGGATAACCTCACATTTATCCGCATTAAACTGCCATGCATCTGCCCACTCACCCAACCTGTCCAAGTCACCCCGCATTCTCATAACATCCTCCTCACATTTTGCACTGTCACCCAGCTTTGTGTCATCTGCAAATTTGCTAATGTTGCTTTTAATCCCTTAATCTAAATAATTAATGTATATTGTAAATAGCTGCGGTCCCAGCACCGAGCCTTGCAGTACCCCACTAGTCGCTGCCTGCCATTCTGAAAGGGGCCCGTTAATCCCTACTCTTTGTTTCCTGTCTACCAACCAATTTTCTATCCATGTCAGTACCCTACTCCCAATATCATGTGCCCTAATTTTACCGACTAATCTCCTATGTGGAAACTTATCAAAGGCTTTCTGACAGTCCAGGTACACCACATCCTCTGGCTCTCCCTTGTCCATTTTCATAATTACATCCTCAAAAAAATTCCAGAAAATCAGTCAAGCATGATTTCCCCTTCATAAATCCATGCTGACTCGGACCGATCCTGTTACTGCTATCCAAATGTGCCGCTATTTCATCTTTTATAATTGACTCCAGCATCTTCCCCACCACTGATGTCAGGCTAACTGGTCTATAATTCCCTGTTTTCTCTCTCCCTCCTTTCTTAAAAAGTGGGATAACATTAGCTACCCTCCAATCCTCAGGAACTGATCCTGAATCTATAGAACATTGGAAAATGATTACCAATGCGTCCACAATTTCTAGAGCCACCTCCTTAAGTACCCTGGGATGCAGACCATCAGGCCCTAGGGATTTATCAGCCTTCAGTCCCATCAGTCTACCCAACATCATTTTTTGCCTAATGTGAATTTCCTTCAGTTCCTCCATTACCCTGGGTCCTCTGGCCACTATTGCATCTGGGAGATTGTTTGTGTCTTCCCTAGTGAAGACAGATCCAAAGTACCTGTTCAACTCGTCTGCCATTTCCTTGTTCCCCATAATAAATTCACCCATTTCTGTCTTCAAGGGCACAACTTTGGTCTTAACAAATTTTTTCCTCTTCACATACCAAAAGAAGCTTTTACTATCCTCCTTTATATTCTTGGCTAGCTTACCTTTGTACCTCATCTTTTCTCTCCATATTGCCTTTTTTGTTATCTTCTGTTGCTCTTTAAAAGTTTCCTAATCCTCTGGCTTCCTGCTCATCTTTGTTAGGTTATACTTCTTCTCTTTTATGTTTATACCATCCTTGACTTCTCTTGTCAGCCACAGTCGCCCCCTACTCCCCTTAGAATCTTTCTTCCTCTTTGGAATGAACTGATCCTGCACCTTCGGTATTATTCCCAGAAATACCTGCCATCGTTGTTCTACTGTCATCCCTGCTAGGGTATCCTTCCAGTCAACTTTGGCTAGCTTCTCCCTCATGGCTCCATAGTCCCCTTTGTTCAACTGTAATACTGACACTTCCGATTTTCCCTTCTCCCTCTCAAATTGTAGATTAAAGCTTATCATATTATGGTCACTACCTCCTAATGGCTCATTTACCTCAAATTCCTTTATCAAATCCGGTTCATTACACAACACTAAATCCAGAATTGCCTTCTCCCTGGTAGGCTCCAGTACAGGCTACTCTAAGAATCCATCTTGGAGGCACTCCACAAACTCCCTTTCTTGGGGTCCAATACCAACCTGATTTTCCCAGTCTACCTGCATGTTGAAATCCGCTGTAACAATTGTTGCATTACCTTTGCGACATGCCAATTTTAACTCTTGATTCAACTTGCACCCTATATCCAGGCTACTATTTGGGGGCCTGTAGATAACTCCCATTAGTGTCTTTTTGCCCTTACAATTTCTCAGTTCTATCCATACTGACTCTACACCTCCTGATTTTATGTCACCCCTCGCATGTGACTGAATTTCATTCCTCACCAGCAGAGCCACCCCACCCCCTCTGACCACCTGTCTGTCCTTTCAATAGGACGTACATCCTTGAATATTCATTTCCCAGCCCTGGTCCTCTTGCAGCCATGTCTCTGTTATTCCTACAACATCATACTTACCAATTTCCAACTGAGCCTCAAACTCATCCACTTTATTTCTTATACTTCGTGCATTCATATACAACACTACTAGTGTGTTGTATATAATACTTTTAATCCATTACTCCCCTCGCTTCACACATCGATCCCTATTGCACTTGGCCATACTCTCCAATCCCTTCCTGAGCTTTCTGCCCCATTAATTCTGTGTCTTTCTTAACTTTTCTTCTTTTTTTCCCTTTAACTCCATCCTTATATTTCCAGTTTGTCTCCACCCCCCACCCCCACTACTTAGTTTAAACTCAACCATGTAGCAGTGGCAAACCTGCCTGCCAGAATGCTGGTCCCCCTCCTGTTAAGGTGCAACCCGTCCCTTTTGTACAATTCATCCTTACCCCAAAACAGATCCCAGTGGTCTAAGAATCTAAAACCCTGCTTGCTGCACCAGCTCCTCAGCCACACATTGAGATCCCATATCTCCCTGTTCCTGCCCTCACCAGCACAAGGAACTGGAAGCAAACCGGAGATAACCACACTGGAGGTCCTGCTTTTCAGTCTTCTTCTGAGTTCTCAGAAGTCACGCTGCAGAATTTCTTTCCTCACCTTCCCAATGTCATTTGAGTGTGATCTGAGTATTTGTTTATGAGTGCAGCTTTGGTGTGATTAGCTGTTAAAATAATACAGTTTACTTCAACATTAATATAACTCAGTTTTTTAGTGAGTGATTTTAAAAAAACATTGTGATGGGAAAATCATTTTGATGATGAATTTTGGGACTGACACCAGTTCCCACAACATCTGATCAAGCTTAACACTGGAAAATAGTGAACGCAAAATTATCACCCCAAAATGAGGGCACACTTAGTGACAGACAGAACACACTCAAAGAAAATGACAAAATTGCTCCACTCTATGTAAGTACAATTTTCAACAGATGAATTTCTAGTTGCATTAGGCCGTTAACATCACAGGGAGAAGGCTAATAATTTAATTAAGTAAGAGAATCACTTCAATTCTCATCAGAAGTGAAAGCAGCAATTTCAACTTGGCCCCTATGAGAGTAAACATGTACAGCCCTTTCCTGTTACAGTAAGTGTTGATAAGCAGAACTCCAGCTCATTTCTCGACAACAACTTAACTGCTATCAGCCAACATCAAATGGAGCAGTTACTTCATGCAAGGGCTGGTCTGAAATGACATGTCTCTACAAGGTTACAATGAAGAGTACTGGAAAAGTACTGGAGGGTTATTTTACGCTGTGTTTAAAAGAAATGGGGCCCTCTATACTCTCTTCCTCGGTTCACACTTAAATTATACTGATTGTTTTATATCCCTTTAGTGAGAGATATAGGGAGGAACAGAGGATCCCGGAAACTCGAATTAAGCTTTCCTGAGGAGAATAATCAAAGTCATTAAATCTATTTCAACCAAGCTTCATCCATATTGTTTGTATCAAATTTCGGAACACTTTGTAAGAAAGTCCTCGTTCTTTTGTTGAAGCCCCAATCTCGGAAGCAAGCATAACACTGCTTGTCCTTATTTTACCATGTAACTCACCATGTTTAGTTGGACCACATTGTTTTTTGCTTCAGCATTTTTCCTCGTTAACCTGCAGAGTTTCTCGTTCAAAGTTACAGTATTACCTTTGCACCTTGTTAGCTTTAATTCAAGAAAAAGTTCTGCTGAAATCCCTGCTTCATTAAACACTGAAACATTGCTCAGTGGCAACCAAGCAGCTCTCTCAGTCATTCCAGCCCAACCTCTGTTACTCAGCTCTTCAGCTAGTTCCTTCAATGCCCTATTCTTTTTAGCTAGAAATGCACCCCAATATCTGATGAATCTATCAATAGCTTGGTTTCAAGGACTTTCTCTAGTAATTGATTCTACATCTCTATTTGTTCATGCTCCATGAAGGAAGTCATTGTTTACGAAGTACTTTGGAATCTCTCTGATAAGATGTTGTAAAAATATATCATTTGTCTGTCCTTTGATTTCTACATGGATCTATAATCTTGGGTTTCTCAAGGGCTATAATATTTCATTTTTCACCCAGTAATATTCAGAGAGTGAGGTTTATAATCTGCAATTACAAATCCTGTGTCAAAAATCATTCTCAGTCACTCACATTGGTGTAGTGTCCAGATGCAAATGACAGATTTACCAGATTATTTCCACAGAAGATGCTATAAATACTTCACAGGTCAGGCACTATCTGTGGAAAGAGAAACTGAATTATGTGTTTTCAGGTCATTAGCCTCTTAATAGTTTCAAACATAAGGTTTTGGTAAAGGTCTTTGACCTAAAAATTCTTTCTCATTATAATGAACAAAAACATTCTGTGAAGGTGAAAATAAAAGAGTGAAAAAACTGTGTCCCTTTTCAGAAGGCTTAACACTGCAGAAAGCTGCAGCCTAGTGTTCTGGTCTGGTATTTACTGGTGTTAGAAATCCATTTCCAGTGTAAAATTTCCATAAATGATACAGATTGTGGTGCGACTCCCGGTGTTCATCTCCAGCGCATGATCGTCCAAAAGCACTGGTTTTAGCGTTTAGTAATCTGAAGCAATGCTATTTAAAGGACTATCACACAGATTACTTGGCCTTCATGTGTAGCTTAGCGACTAAGCCTGGCGGAACCGTTCCTATTGATAAGAGAAGGGACAAAGACGGGTTACCAGTGCCTTAAGACCAGTCACTTTGGACAGATGGGTCTCGTCAGCCGTGATTGGCAGCTCATCTAGGAGAAGGAAAACTCTGATCTCAAATCTCCACTGCCTTGCGGCTCTACCCAGTCATGGGGAAGGTTTTGGGAGGAAAACCCGAGTGAAAATGGGAAAATGCAAAGCTGGAGTCCCTAAGACAGTGCTGACCGGCAACTCCTGCAATGCCACTGCTGCCAAACTGTATCGGTCTCTGCCGTTCCTTTGGATTCGTCAGTTGCATGGAGAGGGGGAGCCTGCCATATGGACAACTTTCTCTTCATACTGTACTGCCCTGACTTGCGCATCAGTTTGCGTATCACATAGACAGCTAAGACACAGCATCTGTGTTTGCCCCAACCATTGGAGGACCCCACAGTCTTTGCCAGGTTGCTGCCCCCTCACTGACAGTCCACGCATTGCTCACAGGACAAAGCCTTCCTTGCAATGTAAAGACTTCCCTGTACTCAAAATTGACTCCACTGAAAGAGACCTTCAGCTGAAATTTCTCTCACAGAATGGCACAGAGGTGAACAATGGGCATTGGAAACATTACAGGGAGACACAGAGAGCATGGGAGGAGGCAACTTGTGGCTCATCACCCGATCTCATTGGCCCAGAGTGTAAATGAAGACAGCGACTGCAGAGATCCAGTGAGCTCAGTTCAATCCTGACTGATGCTGTTGTCTCTGTGGAGTTTGCATATTCTCCCTGTGACTGAATGGGTTTGCCCTGGGGACTCTGGTGTCCTCCCACATCATAAAGACATGCCAGCCGATAGATTAACTCTGTAAAGTACTCCACGTGCAGGGGGCTGGCAGGAGCATCGCTGATGGTTGATGGACGGGTAGGAGAGGATAGGTAACCAGGAACTGAGCTGGAGGATGGGACTGATAGGATTTCGCTGAGAGCTGGCAAATACTTGGTGGACTGAATTGGGAGTCTGTTTATAGCTGGCTATCTCTGAGCAACAATATCTATGCAGAGCAGGCTTTGACAGAACATTCTACGCTCCTACCACCTGACAAATGAATCAACACACAGATCTCACAGTCTTTCTTTGTCACGGTGGACACTGGCAATAATGGAACCCAAGTGGGGAGGAAAGACGGGCTCCCGTGTGGAGACAATAAACAGAGTGCATACACAGCAACTCCAGCGGAACATTTGACCGATCAAACCCAAACTGGGTTAAGTGTTAACAATGTACATTTAAACAGTACGGTTAACCAGGAATCCCTGAGCCTATCAAGATAAACTTCACCAGGTTAAACAATCAGGATACTAGTTAAACAACAATTAACCAATGAAGGTGCTCTAGAAATCTCGCAGCCAATTTTTCTTCCACTCCCCACGCAGGCCCAGCGAGCTCATAAATTTCCTGGCCTGCTGGTCTCTGGATCATCCAAGGCTGCAGTCATAATCTACGCCCCATCTCTCACTCTGTGGCCTCTCATTGCTGCATTTCCAGCTCATCCAGACGCAAAAGGAAGAAAACACTAGTTACTGTTTCCTTGGTCTATAGGGACATGTCGATCAGGCACGGTCATTTGCTACCTTGCAGACTTCCCAAAGTCTGTAGACTACCCTCATTTTCTTACAGAAACTTTTAGTGAATTGAATTGACTTTATTACTTACACCATTCACACACATGAGGAGTAAAAATCTTTATCTCCGTCTGAATGTGCAATGTGCTATTTATAGTAATTTGTAATAAATTATATGTACAACAGGACAGTCAATATAGCATAGAAATACTACTGTATCAGCGTGAATTAATCTATCTGATGGCCCGATGGGGGCTCTCAGATCCCCAATGATCTTTCGGGCCCTTTTTACACACTTGTCTTTGTAAATGTCCTGAATCATGGGAAGTTCACATCTACAGATGCGCTGGGATGTCCGCACCACTCTCTGCAGTGTCCTGTGATTAAGGGAAGTACAGTTCCCATACCAGGCAGTGATACAGCCAGTCAGGATGCTCTCAATTGTGCCCTGATAGAAAGTCCTTAAGATTTGGGGGCCCATACCAAACTTCAGGGAAATGAGGGGGGATCTCATAGAAAAAATTCCAAATATTATATGGCCTGATCAGATTAATATGACAAAGTTATTTCCCATGGTAGGGAGTCTAGAACAAGAAGGCACAAATTCAGGATTGAAGGACGTCCCTTTAGAACAGAGATGCGGAGAAATTACTTTAGTCAGAGGGTGGTAGATCTGTGCAATTTGTTGCCGTGAGCAGTGTGGAGGCCAAGACACTGGGTGTACTTAAGGCAGAGATAGATAGGTTCTTGATTAGCCAGGGCATCAAAGGCTATGGGGAGAAGTCAGGGGAGTGGGGATGACTGGAAGAATTGGATCAGTCCATGTTTGAATGGTGGGACAGACTTGATGGGCTGAATAGCCTATTTCTGCTCCTGTATCTTAGGTCTTACGGTCTTAAAATTGCAAGCTTAAAGGGTGTTTGCAAAGCAACATTAATGCAAGAAGTAATGCTGTCTTAGTAGCAACAAAATGTCAGAATTTCTAAGCTCAGTTGTTTATATTGCCTCCTGAACTGCTGAATGTTCTTTCCTTTTATTGCAGACATCCAGCATCTGCAGCATTTTACCTTTGCCCTAATTCTACCCAATCTGACCAGGACTGCTATGTGCTGTCTTCATTAAATGATTGAAATGTTTCTTGATAAACAATACAAAAGCTACAAGCTGTGGATGTCAGATAGTTAACTTCCTGCCTGTACATTCTGTGCCAAAGGTTGAAAATATTCATTCTGGTTACTTATTGAAAGAAAACACAGATTATCAGTGTAACCTTCAGACAGAATGGGACAATAGCAGGAAATTCTGCAGGTAGTACTGCACATCAGCAGGTATCAGTCACCGAAGATTTCCTCAGCCTCATTTGCTGAGTCCATTGCCCAGTGTGAATTTAAACCACACAGACTAGGAAGGAAACATGACATTCCTTGTCAGAGCTGAGCTGATGGTTCACAGCAAAACATTGGAGCATGGGAAACAGCTGTGACCTATACAGTGTTTCAGCTCTATTCCGCAAATCAATGAGCCCTAGACCTCCGATGCAAAGGAAAAAGTCATACCACAAAGCTTTCCATTTGTGCCTGCTCACAAGTCTCTCCTTTATGGAAAGTGCCTGGGTGTCAAACGAAGAGATGCTCAGGGTGGGGTGGTACGGTATCATAGCGGTCAGCATAAAGCTCTTACCGTGCCAGCGATGTGTGTTCATTTCTGCCAGCGTTTGTATGTTCATCCTGTAACTGTGGGGGTTTCCTCCCACATTCCAAAGGCATACTGGTTGGTAGGTTAATTGGTCACATGGTTAATTGGGTGGTGCGGGGTCATTAGGCTAGAAAGGCCTGTTACTGTGCTGCATCTCTGAATAAATAATCAAGTTGAGTAACCCTGATATCAAACAAAAGCAGGGAATGCTCTTCCTCTTACTCAACATCAGCATGTCCAAGGAGCCGATTAATAACCTCAGGAGGAGGAAACTAGAGGTCCATCAGCCAGTCCTCATTGGAGGATCAGAGGTTGAGAGGGGTAGCAGCTTTAAATTTCTTGGTGTTATCATTTCAGAGGGCCTGCCCTGGGCCCAGCTTTTAAGTGCAACTATGAAGAAATCACAGCAGCGCATCTACTTCCTTAGGAGTTTGGTAAGATTCGGCATGACATCTAAAACTTTGCCAAACCTCTACAGAGTGTAGTGGAAAGTATATTTGGGGAGGGCACCTAGTAGAAGGATGGTATGGGAGATTAGCAGATGGTGCAGCTCACATCTCAATGGCCGTGCTTCCTCTCTTGCATATACTGATCATACAACTACTGCCAGTTTCATAGTTTTGTGATGCTGGATGATTGAGCCCATGCTTGGAACAACGCTGGCTAAAGTCACATTAACTGCACATTGAGCAGGCATACATTTCAGGTGCTGTCTGCGTAGAGTTTACCTGTTCTACCTGTGACCATGTTTCCTCCTAAAATCCAAAGATGTGTGGGCTGGTAAGTGAATTAGCCACTGGATATTAGCAATGGGTGAGGGAAATTAAAACAAACTTGGAGAGTTGAAAAAAGACAGAGAAATATAGAATTAATGTGACAGGGTAGCTGATGGACGATGTTGGTTTGGTGGGTTGAAGGTCCTGTGAGAATGAATTTGTAATCTGTGCCTCATTTTGTAAACCAAGGAAGAGATTATGATTATATTCTATTGCATGACCAGAATACGCTGTGACATTATGTTCCCTAATCATCCACCACCACCGTCAAGGAATGTAGAACTGCAGAGCAAATAGTTACAGATAAATTTGTGAATTCCAAACCTGGCACGTTATTGACTTGATTATGGAAGTGTGATGCTCTTGATAAATCCTGACTAGTGGTATAACATGAAAGAAGACATGCTAAGTTTAACAGCATTCTGATAGCCTGACTATACAAGGGGCCTCTGGAGCTCATTGCCATGTCCTAGTCTATTTGATTGCAGAAGTTTGCATTTACAGGTTCAAGGAAATGATCAAAACTGATATCTTGATGTAAACGTTGCCCAATGACTACAGGTGTGGAGCTATAGGTGTTTCCAGCATCTCTAGATTTTCTCTTTTTTGTGATTTAACTGGTGAATTATTTTGAGGTTTTGGCTAGGGAATATTAAAAAAGAAGTGATAGATCTTTCAGAAATAGTTTCAATTAAATTACTTTTCAAATAATATTCTATACATTTGGTTGTATTGCACAGAAGGGCTGCTGGATTTCATTAGGCGGCAAGTGAAGAATCTTCACCGTTGGCAATGTCATCAAATCCTTTTGAGGAAGTGTTGAAGTTGGTGATAAATACTGTTATTGAAGAACAATTTACCAGCTGATGAAGGAAAATGGCAGGTAAATGGATATCTATCAATGTTCCCTCTAATTGGTAATGCCCAGTGTGTGGAAAAATCTCGTGGTGTGCAATTTCTTGCCCAGTGACTACGACGTGTGTGCACTGAATTTTTAAGTGGAACTAAACCTGAAGCTATTCGAAGGACAATAAACTACCAAGTTCACTTTATTGTTAATTGCTTAAAAGAAATAAAATAACTGTCTATAAGAACTTTGATCTCCTCTCATTCATCTGCAATCTCACAAAACATGCATAGTAGCCCTATAGCAGGTAATGAAGGATCTTCTCACTGGAGCTTTTGCACATAGTCCATACGTGATTTGCTTGTTAAACAATGCCTTAAAATATCAAGTTTTCAAATATCCCTCCACTTTTATTGTTCTTTCGATGTTATTATGTATGGCATTGAACAGCCACTGCGAAGTTAACCAATTTCACAACACATGCTGGTGATAATAAACCTGATTCTGATTCACTTCTTCCCACTTGTGAATTCTCCAGAAACTTTTGCATCACAATAATACACTCAGGTAACACCGTTTTCAGTATTGTACATAAATATTTCTCGTAGCTGCACGTTCCTGACCTCATGAGCTCTTGGTGTAACAGTTTCTCCTGTTTCATTAAGCCATTCCTCTTTAAATGAACTTTTGCGCTTCAGGCCATTTGCTTCTTTGGAATTCAACATAGTGAACCAATAAGTCCTTCAATTAAAACAGTACAAATAAGCCAGTTCTAACATTTGCAGACAAATCATTGCAAAATCCACATTGATAACATCGTCTGCATCAGAAACTGGAAAAGGAAATGTGATTGTGTACAATTGTGAAATATACTTAGCATGCCAATGACGTAGAGGGTGACAACCTTTTGGGAGCAGGGTAATTTCCTTTGTGCACTAGTAGCAAAAGATGTGTATGTGTGCACACACACCTTAGAGGAAACATTGATATCTGGTTCAGCCACATTCTAAATTAAATAATGAAACAGGAGTCAATGGACTGAAAAGTCTATCTTGTTCTATCAATTGCTTCTTGCCTTTGGCTTCTCTCCTCTGCTGACCCTTGCAGTCATGCCAAAAACTGTTTATGTATTTTTGTTTTCATTTTATCCCAAAGCTTTTGGCATTTGCTTCCTTCTATTGCGATGATTTCACTTTCAATTAAACTGCACACGGTATTCCGCCTCCACCACTAGTGTGAAGCCTGGACATATAAAAGATCATGAAAATAATCTAATTCAAATATTGTTATCATTCCAGTGAGATTTTAATCTGGTCTTAAATGAAATAAACATGGTCTTTTGCATTATACAAAAATAAACATGTTATATTATATTATATTATATATAAAGTAGTCATAGTCAGTAAGTTTCTGCTCTGCGATTGGCATACTTGGTAACGTGCTCACAATAATTTCTTGCTATTCCATTACACGAGTTAATCTGTTTAAAATAAACAGGTTAGTAATTCATTAAAACAGCAACAGAAAGACATGGTAGACAATGTATAGAGGAAACTAAGATCCTGGGAACTCAGAAGAAAACCTAAATAACTTGATGATATTCTAAGGATGCAACGGGATGGTGCAGCTGTTGGAGCTGTGACTTTTCAACTCTGGTGACCTTGGTTCAATCCTGACTCCCAATGCTATCTAGATGGAATTTGAACTGCTCATGTTGTCACAGAAGTGCCTGACCATGATCACCCTAGTTCAACGTTGTCCAAGTTTCCTCGCAACATTCCAGTTACGTGGAGTGTGACCTCATTTTGTGTGTCCCCGTGTGGGAATTACATCAGGATTACGAGGATGACACTTGCCATGAATTGCCAGGACAAATTTTCAAAGTGACAGGAAATGTTTGGTGTTGCATTTAACTTAAGAAAAAAAATTAGTTTTATAGCAAGCATAATACCATTGACTTCTGTTTAAACCCTTTTTACAGGCTCTTTAATCAATCATAAGCAATTATAGATCCAAGTAATTCAATGTGGCATACTAGTGCAGACTCAAAAGTATTCTAATCGATAAGTCAAATATTATTTCCTTACATAAATCCACAATAACTCTGCTCAATCCAATCATTATCTTCCACAGCACTCTATGGAGATTTAGTGGGTTTCTGGACATCAGAATGGAGTTGCAGTAAAAGTTCAGTCATAATCCAAAAAAATAGGGATTTTTTACCCCTGCACCTGTTTTATATATTAATAAGATCATAAAACCATTAGACATAGGTGCAAAAACAGGCTATTCAGCCCATCAAGTCTGCTCTGTTATTTGATCATGGCCCATTTTTTATTATGCCATTCTCCTACCTACTCCCCATAACCTTTGATGCCCTGTACTAGTCAAGAACTTGTCAACCTCTGCTTTAAATACACCCACTGATTTGGCCTCCATAGTTGTCTCTGGCGATGAATTCCACAGATTTGCCACCTTTTGGCTAAAGAAATTCCTCCTCATCTCTGTTCCAAAGGGTTGTCCTTAAATTTTGAGGTTGTGCCCTCTGGTCCAAGACTCCCCCACTATTGGAAACACCCTCTCCATGTCCACTCTATCTAGGCCTTTCAATATTTGATATGTTTCAATGAGATTCCCCCTCATTCTTCTAAACTCCAATGAGTACCAACTCAGAGCCATTAAATGTTCTTCCTACATTAACCCCTTTCATTCGTGGATTACTTTCTGGAACGTCCTCTAGATCCTTTCTAATGCCAGTGCTAATGTGTTTGTACAGCACAATGCATGGGCTATCTCACACTGATCAGTAGTTTCTTGCTTGAAAAACCAAGCATTGAAAGAGTAGGTTAAGATGACCTTAATAATGTTTCATCTGCCAAGGTAATGAAATACCAACCTAATTTGTTATTTTCAGTTTCGGCACAATATGAGGAGCCTGGTCTGTCAACATTCATCCTACTCTGCAGTTCACATTCTCACTTAGCTCGTATGAAAATCCAGTCGTCCATCCCCACTAATCTCCTCCCGACGAGTGGGCGAAGTGCTACACCTACCCGTTCACCTCATCCCACACCTCCACTCAGGACCCTAAACACTTCGCCTGTGAATCTGCTGGGGTTGTCTATTGCATTCGGTGTTCCTGATACGGCCTCCTCTGCGTTGGTAAGACCCGTTGTAAATCAGGGGACCGCTTCAATGAGCACCTCTGCTCCATCTGCCAAAGGTGGAACTTGACAGTGGCCAAACATTTTAATTTAATTTCCCATTCCCATTCTGCCAAGGTGTGGCCACCCTCAGGATGGAGCAGCAATACCTTATATTCTGTTTGGTTCACTTCTAACCTGATGGCATGACTATCAACTTCCTTTCCAGTTAACAAAAATTCCCTCCCTTCTCCCCTCTTCTCCATTCTGGTCTCCTATCACATTCACCTACCTATCACCTCCCCCTGGGTCCCCTCCTCCTTCCCTTTCTCCTATGGTCCACTCTCCTCTCCGGACAGTTTTCTTTCTCTCCAGCCCTTTATCTTTCCTACTTCACCTATCACCTTCCATCCTTCCACCTTTTTATTCTAGTGTCTTCCCCCTTCTTTTCCAGTCCTAAAGAAGGGTCTCAGCCTGAAATGCTGACTGTTTATTTCCGTAGATGCTGCCCGACCTGCTGAGTTCCCCCAGCTTTTTGTGTGTGTTAACTTTGGATTTCCAGCATCTACAGACTTTCTCGTGTTTATGAAAACCCCAATTCATTTCCCAGGTGAACCAACATCACAGAAAGGTATGGTCATGAATGGTGGGATGCTACTATAACATGAAGTAACCAGCAACCTGAAGAGATGTAGGATTGAGATTTTGGACTGTGAACCGCCACAAGTTGCTGGAATACCCCTCTGTTGGCTTTAGTAAACAGCATCTTGTCCTCAACTATTTCTTTCATGGTGTTTAGCATCTGAACTAATTATCCATTGAAACCTTGCTACCGTAACTTAATTACCCTTATAATATCATCATTGGTAATAACAGCGAATTATACATTATACTCAGTTCCCCAGAAAGAAAACAAATAATCGTGTGAATTCATTCCTTCAGGTCACCAAATAGATGCTCTTCAAATATTGTTTTGTGGTGACCCACTTCCCAGCGCACTCGAACCAGCTCACAAAATGGCGCCAGGCCTTCTTCACCAGCAAGGGGAAAAGCCCGCGTGCGGGAAGGGACTGTGAATATGCACCTCCTACAGCATTCTCGGCCGGGGAGGGCAGAAACGGGAAGGCTTAAAAGCGAGGCCGCGAAGTTTGAATAAAGCTTTAACACAACTGCAACTCACTGTCTGCGTGTTGTTATTCCAGCGCTGCGTGTAGCACACCGCTACAATTGGTGACCCCGACGGCCCAAATGATATTTGGACCGAAGATGAACGACACCGCATCTGTTCATGCAGTTTCGTTAAAACTGCCAAGCTTCTGGATGCTGCGACCTCACCTATGGTTCCAATGAGCAGAAGCCCAATTCCATATTCGGCAGATAATCATTCAAATCACCAAGGAAATGGTACTTGATAAATTAATGGGACTGAAGGTGGATAAATCCCCTGGACCGGATGGCTTGCATCCTAGGGTCTTAAGGGAAGTGGCGGTCGGGATTGTGGATGCATTAGTGATAATTTTTCAAAACTCGCTGGACTCGGCAGATTGGAAAAATGCTAATGTAACTCCTTTATTTAAAAAGGGCAAAAGACAGAAGGCTGGGAATTATAGGCCAGTTAGCCTAACATCTGTGGTTGGCAAAATGTTGGAATCGATAATTAAGGAAACAGTAACAGGGCATTTGGATAAACATAGCTTAATAGGACAAAGTCAGCATGGCTTTACAAAAGGAAAGTCATGTTTGACAAATTTGTTGGAGTTCTTTGAGGACATAACATATAGGGTAGATAAAGGGGAACCAGTGGATGTGGTGTATTTGGACTTCCAATAGGCATTTGACAAGGTGCCACACCAAAGATTATTACTTAAAGTAAAAAATCATGGGATTGGGGATAATATTCTGGCATGGGTGGAGGATTGGCTTTCTAACAGAAAACAGAGAGTTGGGATAAATGGTTTATTCTCAGACTGGCAGTTGGTGACTAGTGGTGTTCCGCAGGGGTCGGTGTTGGGACCCCAACTCTTTACAATCTATATTAATGATTTGGAGAAAGGGACTAAGTGCAACGTATCGAAGTTTGCTGATGACACAAAGATGGGAGGGAGTGTAATAAGTGCGGAGGACATTGAAACCCTGCAGGAGGACATAGATAGGCTGAGTGATTGGGCAGACATTTGGCAGATGAAATATAATACTGACAAGTGTGAGGTCTTGCACTTTGGCAGGAAAAATAATAGAGCAAGTTATTATCTAAATGGAGAGAAACTGGAAAGTGCTTCTGTACAAAGGGATCTGGGGGTCCTGGTGCAGAAAACACAAAAAGTTAGTATGCAAGTGCAGCAGGTGGTCAAGAAGGCCAATGGAATGCTGGCTTTTATTGCTAGGGGGATGGAGTATAAGAACAGGGAGGTCTTACTGCAGTTGTACCGGGTATTGGTGAGACCACACCTGGAGTACTGCGTGCAGTTCTGGTGTCCATATTTAAGAAAGGACATACTGGCTCTCGAGGCAGTGCAGAGAAGGTTCACTAGGTTAATTCCGGGGATGGGTGGGTTGATGTATGATGAGAGGTTGAGTAGATTGGGACTCTACTCATTGGAGTTCTGAAGAATGAGAGGCGATCTTATTGAAACATATAAGATTGTGAAGGGGCTTGATCGGGTGGATGCGGGGAGAATGTTCCCAATGATGGGTGAAACTAGGACTAGGGGGCATAATCTTAAAATAAGGGGATGCTGTTCCAGGACTGAGATGCGGAGAAATTTCTTCACTCAGAGGGTAGTGGGGCTGTGGAATTTACTGCCCCAGAGAGCAGTGGAAGCTACTACACTCAATAAATTCAAAACGGAGATAGACATTTTCCTGGATAAAAATGGCATTAGGGGATACGGTGAGCGAGCAGGTAAGTGGACATGAGGCTAGGTTTAGATCAGCCATGTGATCTCCTGGACCAGTTTTCGATAGCCTGGATGGGTTGGAGAGGAATTTTCCAGATTTTTTCTCCTCAATTGGCAACTCGTTTTTTTTCCCCCGGGTGATCACATGGGTTTGGGCGGGATGAATAATAAAATAAAATGGGCGGCATGGTGCCCTGTTGGTTGGCACTGTTGCCTTGTGGGATTCGGTGAAAACTAGAGTTAAGATTGGATCAGCCATGATCTTGTTGAATGGCGGAGCAGGCTTGAGGGGCCGATTGGCCTACTCCTGCTCCTATCTCTTATGTTCTTATGTATAACCTCGGATTCCACATGTTACTACTACGTGGTGAGCTCCCTCGACCAGGAGACAGTCGCCCAGGTTGAGGAGTTCATACAGTCGCCCCCAGAGGACGGCAAATACACAGCATTCAAAGCCCTGCTCATAAGGACTTTTGGACTGTCACGGCGTGAGCGAGCTGCCCGCTTACTGCACCTGGATGGTTTGGGAGACAGGCCACCATTGGCATTAATGAACGAGATGCTGGCCCTGGCTGAAGGACACAAGCCCTGCCTCATGTTTAAGCAGGCGTTCCTAGAGCAGCTGCCCGAGGACATACGCCCGCTGCTGTCCAACGTGGATTTCAGCGACCCCCAGAAGGTGGCAGCCCAGGCAGATGTGCTGTGGAAAGCCAAGAAGGAGAGTGGGGTGTCCGTCGCACAGATCACCAAGCCACGCACCCAACAGCAGACCAGACCAGGCCTGGCAGCAGAGCCCACAAAACCCAGAGGCAGGAGTGCGGAGGCCAATGAACAATGGTGCTTCTACCACCAGCGGTGGGGCGCAGAAACCCGCCGCTGTCGCCCGCCCTGCAACTTCCCGGGAAACGCCAGGGCCAGCCGCCGCTGATGATTACGGCGGCTGGCCATCACGATAGCCTCGTGTATGTCTGGAACAAACAGTCGGGGGGTCGCTTTTTGGTTGACACTGGAGCTGAGATCAGTGTCTTACCTCCAACGAGTTACGACACCCACAACAGCCGGTTCACGTGGGACTTCACACTGGCTGCCGTGACCCAACCACTCCTGGGGGCAGATTTTTTGTGAGCTCACAGCCTACTGGTCGACCTGCAAGGGAAGAAACTAGTCCACACCAAGACTTTTCAAACATTCTCCCTGGGTGAAGCCAAGTTGCCAGCCCCACACCTGGACTCCATCACACTGTCAGACAACGAATTCACCAGAATCCTGGAGGATTTTCCATCGATTCTGGCACCGCAGTTCACGGCAGCCATGCCCAGACACGGGGTACAGCACCACATCCCGACCCAGGGACCACCACTCCATGCCCGCGCACGAAGGCTCCCCCCGGAAAAGCTCCGCCTGGCGAACGAGGAGTTCAAGAGGATGGAGGAATTGGGGATCGTACAGAGGTCCGACAGCCCATGGGCTTCCCCCCTGCACATGGTGCCCAAAGCAGCCGGGGGTTGGAGACCATGTGGCGACTACCGCAGACTGAACGAGGCTACAACTCCAGACCGCTACCCCGCGCTGCACATACAGGACTTTGCAGCAAGCCTGCATGGGGCAAGAATCTTTTCCAAAAGTAGACCTCATCCAGGGATACCATCAAATCCCGGTGCACCCCGAAGACATCCCCAAAACAGCACTCATCACCCCGTTCGGCCTGTTCAAGTTCCTCCGAATGCCGTTCGGCCTGAAGAATGCCGCACAGACGTTTCAGCGGCTAATGGATGCGGAACAGATGCATTCATCTATTTGGATGACATCCTCATAGCCAGCAGTAGTCGTCAGGAGCATCTGTCCCACCTCCGTCAACTCTACGCCCTACTGAGTGAATACGGCCTAACAATCAACCTGGTCAAATGCCAATTCGGACTCAACACCATCGACTTCCTGGGCCATAGGATTACTATAGACGGGGCAACCCCTCTGCCCGCCAAGGTAGACGCAGTCCACCACCTCCCCCGACCCAACACACTCAAAGGCCTGCAGGAATTCATGGGTATGGTGAATTTCTACCACCGCTTCCTCCCTTCAGCAGCCCAAATCATGCGCCCCCTGTTCACCCTGATGTCAGGTAAGGGCAAGGACATTACCTGGGACGAAGAGGCTGCAGCCACTTTTGTTAAGACCAAAGAAGCCTTAGCACACGTCGCTATGCTAGTGCACCCCAGAACAGACGTCCCTACCGCCCTCACAGTGGACACATCCAACACAGCAGTCAGTGGAGTACTGGAACAACTCATCGAGGGTCGCTGGCAACCCCGACGTTCTTCAGCAAACACCTACGACCACCCGAACTCAAATACAGTGCTTTCGACCGGGAGCTGTTGGCACTATACCTGGCAATCCGGCATTTCAGGTACTTCTTAGAAGGTAGGCCCTTCACCGCGATCACGGACCACAAACCCCTTACCTTTGCATTCACGAAGGCGTCTGATCCCTGGTCATCCCGCCAGCAGTGACATCTGTCCTACATCTCTGAATGCACGACAGACATCCGGCATGTCTCGGGAAAGGACAACGTCGTGGCGGACGCCCTATCCAGACCTACCATCCAGGCCCTGTGTCCCAAGGGGTAGACTATGCAACACTGGTGGAGGCACAGCAGACAGATGCTGAGATCCCTAGTTACAGAACTGCAGTCTCCGGTTTGCAGCTCCAAGACTTCCCCGTAGGCCCAGGTGAGAGGACCCTACTCTGTGACGTTACCACCGGCCAATCCCATCCCATCGTCCCGGCAGCCTGGCGGCGGCGCGTTTTCAACTCCATTCACAACTTAGCACACCCCTCCATCAGGACAACCGTCCGGATGGTAGCCAACAGGTTCGTTTGGCTCGGACTCCGCAAGCAGGTCAGTGAATGGGCCAAAACGTGAATGCAGTGCCAAACAGCCAAGGTGCAGCGGCACACCAAAGCCCTGCCGCAGCAGTTCCACCCCACCCGCCGGCGTTTCGACCACATTCATGTGGATATCGTGGGCCCCCTGCCAGTGTCGCGAGGAGCGCGGCACCTCCTGACTATCGTAGACCGGTTCACAAGATGGCCAGAGGCGGTCCCGCTCACTGACACTACCTCTGAATCCTGTGCCTGGGCACTGATTGCAACCTGGGTATCTCGCTTTGGTGTACCAGCCCACATTACCTCCGACAGTTCACCTCCAGCCTGTGGTCAGCTATGGCCAGCCTTTTGGGAACACAGCTACACCACACAACTGCCTACCACCCACAGTTGAACGGATTAGTGGAGCGTTTCCACCGTCACCTGAAGTCGGCTCTCATGGCCCGCCTCAAAGGGCCTAACTGGGCGGACAAACTTCCCTGGGTCCTGCTCGGAATCCGCACGGCGCCCAAAGAGGATCTGCACACCTCGTAGGCCGAGTTGGTGTACGGCGCACCCCTGGTCGTCCCAGGAGAGTTCATACCAGCCCCAAGGGGGCAAAAGGAAGAACCCGCAGCAGTCCTGGTCAGACTACGTGAGAGGCTCGGTAACCTGGCCCCCGTGCCCACTTCACAGCACGGACAGACCCCGACCTGCGTACCCAAAGACCTGCAGCACTGTAAGTTTGTTTTTGTACGACGGGGCGGACATCGGGCACCACTCAGCGGCCCTACGAGGGGCCGTTTACGGTGATCAACAACAACGGGTCCACGTTCGTGCTGAACATTGGGGGGAAGAGGAGGTTTTCACAGTGGACCGACTCAAATTGGCCCATGTGGACTTGGAGCAGCCGGTTGGAGCTCAGGCACCACGGCGCAGAGGCAGACCTCCCAAACAGAGGCCGACTCAGACTGTGGACATTGGGGGGTGTATCGCAGCTTCTGCGGGGGGGTTATGTGGTGATCCACTTTCCAACGCACTCGAACTGGCTCACAAAATGGCGCGCGCCGTCATTGAGGCCGGCCCCAAAAAGGGCACCAGGCCTTCTTCACCAGCAAGGGGAAAAGCCCGGGAGCGGGAAGGGACTGTGAATATGCTCCTCCTACAGTATTCACGGCCAGGGAGGGCGGAAACGTGAAGGCTTAAAAGCGAGGCCGCGAAGTTTGAAGAAATCTTTTACGCAACTGCAACTCACCGGCTGCGTGTCGTTATTCCAGCGCTGTGTGTAGCACACCGCTACAGTTTTCTCTTTTCCTATGCTTTTTTTTTTCTCTCAGTTAAATCTCTCTCTGCCAAATCAGAATAAATCTCAAATCAAAATAAAAATATTCAGCAAGTCGGGCTGCATCGCCAGGAGGAGAAACAGGTGATTTTTCAACAGTGTTTCGGGCTCCACAGCTCCTGCCTAAAGCTTTTTGTTTTCATTTTATACCTGGATTAAAAGTGAAATTGTTCACTCTAATTCACCTATCTTCTTAGTTATTCCATTGCTTATTCTCTCAATCCCAGATCTCGTTGTTAACAGGGCAGATTTTTTTGTCCTATTGTTTTCCAAGGACATATTTCATTGTTAGAAACTCCTGCTTCCAATTAATATTTTAATTGTGATCCAATTAGATTACCATATCTAGACAACATTTGAATGGAATGGCAAGAAGAATGTAAAAAAAGTCAGCAAGGCCCTGAAAAGCGGAGTCTTTCACTGATGTCTTGGACACTGTTTGCTGAGTTGACGCTCTGGGCTATATGAATACAGAGATTAGAAGGAGTCAGCTTTCAAAGTTTAAAGTAAGTTGTTTATCAAAGTACAAATATGCAACCATATGCAACCCTGAGATAAATTTTCTAGGGATTAACCCTATAGAATAACAGAACCAATGAAAGACCACATCAACTTGGGGCCCAGTAGATTCACAGCTGAAGTGTTGCCTCACCTGAACGGATTGATTGGGACCCTGAATGGATGTGAATGGACAGGTGTAACACTTTGGCCAATAGATAAAGATATATTTGGTGGTAGAATCCCTTTGGAGGTGGTGGAAATTGCGGAGAATGATGTGCTGATGCAGAGGCTCATGGGGTGATAGGTAAGGACAAGAGGAACTCTATAACTGTTAAGATGGCACGAAGACAGGGTGAGCGCTGATGTTCGGGCAATGGAGGAGATGCGGGTGAGGGCAGCATTCTCTGATGGAAAGGAACAGATGTGACAGAGACGGAAGAACTGAGAAAAGGGAATAGCAGTTTTAGAGGAGCCAGGGTGGGAAGAGGTATAGTCACGATAACCGTTGGGATCAGTAAGTTTATAAAAGATGACAATCAGCAGTTTGTTTCCAGAGATGGAGAGAGAGAGATCGGGGGGGGGGGGGAGGGGGGGGGGGAAGCTGGGTGGTAGTTAATGGCAAATTTACTATTACTGTTTTACCTCGTTCTTCCTCAATGATTTAATCTGAGGAATACAAGATGAGCTTTTCACCATATCGTGAACTAAGATCAATTCCAGCATTATTCACTGAAGATCGACAGTATTCAACAACTGTGAAAAGAATCAAGTAATAGTCAAGCTTATTTAATAACTCAGTGCTATTCGGCAATCTTCAATAAATCTCAGTGATGATCAAGAATTATCAATTAAATTTGGTATCATTGATGATCACTATTTTCTAATGCAACCAATAGCTGTCTGCAGCCTTGGAAGGGCTGTTCATATAACTCAGTAGTTATTAATGGTATTCAATAATTGTTAACAAATAAAATAATACGTTGAGAGTGCTCAGGGTATAAAGGCAGGTCACATTTATGAGAGAATATCTGACTAACGGAATATTATGTGAAGTCATTCACTGAGTTCAAAGTGCATTTATTAATGAAGTATGTATCCAACAAACAGCCACAAAACAAAGAAAATCCAATAAAAACTGTAAAAAAAAAGACTGACAAACACCCAATGTGCAGAGAGAAAAAATATCAAAATGTGCAAACAATAAAAGTAAGCATTGAGAATTAAAGTGAGTTCACAGACACGAAGCCTGGAACAGCCAGAGCAGGCCACCTCCTCAGTCTCAGTTCATCACAGAGCTGAGTAAACAGAGGAAATTAGAAAAGGAAAGTATTTTTAAATGGAGGGACAAGAGGCTACATTTGCTGGAATCTAGGGGGAAGAGAACACAAACTGCTTGGGTCAAGCAGCGCCTGTGGAGAAATGCCACTCATGCTGCTTGACCTGCTGTGTTCCTCCAGTAGATTTTTTTATCTAAGTTTTGAGAAATTGAAAGGTGTTGATGTCCAGGAAATCTGAGTGTCCTTGACCATGAATCATTAAAGTTAATGCACAGCTCCAGCAAGCATTTAGGAAAAATAAAAAGCACATTGGCTTTTATTGCAAGATGATTTGATGGCGACCAAACTAAAAATGTCTCACTGAAATAATATGTTATAAAAACATATAATATGAATAATAATAACACACTTAGAATGCTGTGAATAGCTCCTCTTAGTCTCCCTGCTCAAGTAGTACATAGCAGAGATAGAAAGAGTGCAATAAAGGTTCACCAAATTGATGTCTGTGTCGTGGGGTTGTTCTTTGAGAAGAGATGAAACAGACTGGATTGTACTGCCTTGGGTTTATAAAAAAGGAAGGAGACCTTATGGAAACATACATAATTATTGTGGGGCTTGACAGAGCAGACGCAAAGAATGTAGCTGGAATGTTTTGAATATAAGGGGCTGATCATACAGGACTGAAATTAGATCCTTTTAAGTTCAAGGTTCAAACTAAAGATTTATTATCAGAGTACGTACATGACACTACATACCACCCTGAGATTCTTTTTCTATGGGCATACTTAGCAACTCTATAGAATAGTAACTGTGAGCTGTAAACATCTAGAACTGTAAACTGTGCAACTGTGCACCTAAAGGACACTGATTCTTTGTAACTCTCTTCTCAAGTGTTGCTGTGAATATTCAAGAAAGAAATTAACTACTTTTAGCTATTAAGGGAATCAAGAGATATGGGGTTAGTGGAAGTATATGGTGCTGGGGCAAAAGATCAGCTATGTGAGCATTGGATCTGATACACTATTGCTATTCCCAAAATAGCTGTGACCATTAAAGACATTGCCAAACTAGAATAAATCCAATATAAAGGTAAACTAGGACATTTTTAGAAATAACGTTCTTTCAGAAGGAATGGGATCCAGGGAAGTTTGGCCATGTGGATTCAGAATTGGCTTGCTTGCAGAAAGCAGAGGGTCATGGTGGAGTGAGTACATTCAGATTGGAGGGTTGTGACTGGTGGTGTCCCACAAGGATCAGTTCTGGGAAGGACAAACTCCAAGGCAGAGTACAAAGTAAATGGCAGGATACTTGAGAGTGTGGATGAGCAGAGGGAACTGGGGGTACATGTCCACAGATCCCTGAAAGTTGCCTCATAGGTATATAGGGTAGTTAAGAAAGCTTATGGCGTGTTAGCTTTCATAAGTGGAGGGATAGAGTTTAAGAGTCGCGGTGTAATGATGCAGCTCTATAACACTGGTTAGGCCACACTTGGAGTACTGTGTCCAGTTCTGGTCGCCTTACTACAGGAAGGATGTGGAAGCATTGGAAAGGGTACAGAGGAGATTTACCAGGATGCTGCCTGGTTTAGAGAGTATGCATTATGATCAAAGATTAAGGGAATTAGGACTTTACTCTCTGGAGAGAAGGAGGATGAGAGGAGACATGATAGAGTTATACAAGATATGAAGAGGAATAGATAGAGTGGACAATTAGCACCGCTTACCCTGGGCACCACTGCTCAATACAAGAGGACATGGCTTTAAGGTAAGAGGAGGGAAGTTCAAGGGGGATATTAGAGGAAGGTTTTTTACTCAGAGAGTGGTTGGTGCATGGAATGCACTGCCTGAGTCAGTGGTGGAGGCAGATACACTAGTGAAATTTAAGAGACTACTAGACAGGTATATGGAGGAATTTAAGGTGGAGGGTTATATGGAAGGCAGTGTTTGAGGGTCGGCACAACATTGTGGGCCGAATGGCCTGTACTGCACTGTATTGCTCTTTGTTCTTTGTTCCAAAAATATCTTTCAGCTTTAGAAATTTGTCTGGGGCAGTACATAAAATGTTTGTAAGTACAACTGGCATGGTGACCCAGGCTCAAATTCTCACTCTGTCTGTAAGGAGTTTGTATGTTCTCCCCATGACTGTGGTGCTTTCCTCTGGGTGCACCAGTTTCTTCCCACAGTCCAAAGGCATACCGGTTGGTAGGTTAGTTGGTCATTGTAAGCTGTGCCATGATCTGGCTAGAGTTAAGTTGGGGAGGGGGGTTGCTGGTGGCACGGCCGGAACGGTCGGAAGGTCCTGTTCTGCACTGTATCTCAATAAATAAATAAATAATAGGTATGTGATGGTCAGTGTAGACACGGTGGAGCAATGGCTTTTGCACTTTCTGGCAAAATCAGCCATTGGCTGTCGGTTATAGCCCCTGCCACAAAGTAAAGGTCTACTTCTCCATGTTGGCAGGATGAAGTAAAGGTTGATCTATGACTCTCAACAGGGATAGTAGATGAATTAACTTCATTCAATGTAGACTAAGGAATTTAATGTTCAATCTTGCATTTATAAGAGTGGTGGCCTCAGTCTCATCTTCATGCACGACGGGGTGGAGATACGTTTCTACCAAAGGAGGTGTAAAGTGCTCCTTCACTCCACTAGCCTGTAGGTCACCCTTGGGCAAGGTGTAGCACCTGCTTAGCCTCCCGATCAGGGTCTCATGAAGCCATGGGAGCAGGTGGTGGACAGTCGTATGAGTAGCTGGTGCATGTCACAAGTACTGGTTATGCGACCATTGGTATGCGGCAGACAATCTCTGAAGAGTCTTGATAATGGCTGGAGTCACCTGTCTGGTAACGACACTGCCCAGAAGAAGGCAATAGCAAAACACTTCTGCAGAACAATCATGGTCGTGGAAAGAACGTCAAACAACATGGCACAAAATGATGATGTCATATGATGTGGCACATAAGGATAATGTCATACAACACGTTACATAACAAATGAATGGCCTCAGTGAGCTTGCCTCAGCAGCAACATTGTCCAGTATTGATATAATTATTGATTTATTATTGTCACATGTACCAAGATGCAGCTTGTCTTGCATGCTGTTCATACAGATGAACTCAGTGCACACTGTATTGTGGTAGAAGGTAAAACAGTAACAATACAGAATAAAGTGTGAAAGCTACAGAGAAAGTGTAGTGCAGGTAAACAGTAAAGTGCAAGGTCTCAACAAGGTAGATTGTGAGGTCAGGAGTCCGTCGTATCATTCAAGAGTCTGATAACAGTGGGATAAAAGCTGTCCTTCAGCCTGGTGGAATCTACTTTCAGGTTTCTGTATCTTCTGTCTGATAGGGAGAAGAGAGAATGTCTGGTATTCACAACCATGTGCCAAAATGATTTTTGTAATTTATTAGCCAATTACATGACTGATGGAAATCAAGTCAGTGCATATGCTTGATGGAGAACGGATGAAGCGGATGAGAATCAGATTGTAATTACAATATCAAGGCAGGTCCTCTGTAATTCGTATTGTTTTGGATAAATGGAGATGTTTCAGTATTTATTTAATTCTACCTGTTTGATCATTAATCTGCTTTATGTTTCCTACCTAATGGTTAGATGCAGACTGGAGGCAGATGTATTGTGTGAATCATTCAAGAAGTTCCAACACTGTGACTTCATAGATGGCAAGTGAATTGTGGGCTTGTAAAGGTTCCACTCCAAACATTTCATGAAGTGATTGGGTGGGACGTCTCTCAGTAACAGTGACTGTGTTTTATCTCAACAAACCTCCTGTTCTTTGATGGCAATTGAACAACAGGGAGCAACAGGAATCAGGTGGCGGGTCAGTAGGTTACTCTCCCACTTCAGCACGTCCCAGGAACCAACACATTGGAAAGCAGAACAACACATCATTACTTCCTTTATTGGAGCTGTACATCTGGCTGATCTGCAGACTTCCCTCAGCTGATAACAAGTGAAGCATAACCAAACCTAGGTTGATTCCACAAACAGTATCTAGCCATTGAAGCGTTCAACAAGCAAGACTCCTCAAAGCTAGATCAAGCTGACAGTAAAACAAGTGCATTGAATGCAGCACAGTAAGTTTGATGTCCTTTTAAAGGTATGCTTTCTGACAAACTAAAAGCAGAATGCTCAGAAAGTCAAGCAGCATCTGTGGATGCAAAACGAGTACAATGCAAAAACTGGGCAGAAGTCTTAGGTACATATATATGTATATATGTGTGTGTGTGTGTGTGTGTGTGTGTGTGTGTGTGTGTGTGTGTGTGTGTGTGTGTGTGTGTGTGTGTGTGTGTGTGTGTGTGTGTGTGTGTGTGTGTGTGTGTGTGTGTGTGTGTGTGTGTGTGTATATATATATATATACATGTGTATTATATATATGCATATAGTGCCTTAGACTATTGCATAGTACTGTAGTAACTTTATGTATCGCACAGTACTGCTGCAATAAAAAAACAAATTTCATGACACATGTGAGTGATGATAAACCTGATTCTGATATGGGTATCTGTTGCGGACTCAGAGTGGGAAGGGGACAGGGAGAGGGGAATCATGGTTGGGAAAAGGAGAAGAAGCAGTAAGCACCAAAGAGACGCTCTGTAACGAACAATAAATTAATTGTTTGGAATCAAATTACCTTGCCTAATGCTTTGGGGTTGGGTGTGTCCATATCTATGCCAACCCCCTGCCCCTGGCACTCCTCCTCTGCTACGTGCCCCAAACGCCTTCCATGATGCTCCTCCCTCACCATTCTTGACATCCTTTGTTCTCACCAGATTTACAAATTTGCTCTCTGCTCCACGTTGACAAATACAATACTGTCAAAAGTCTTAGGCACCCCAGCTATATATGTGTATATACCTGCCCGAGACTTTTGTACCGTACTGTATGTCAATGATTTGGTCAAGAATCTGCATAAAGAGTGAAAGGGAAGAGGAAAGGTTGATGGTATGTAGCTATACGAGGGAGGGGTGAGACAGAGGCTTATAGGTAATAGGTGGAATAGGGGGTTGATGACAGATGAATCCATATCATGGAGGGGGAGAAGGGAGTGGATGGGAAAGTTGAACAAAAGAAAGAAAAAATGAGGTGGTCAGATGAAAGTCTGGGGGAGTAAAACACTAATGGTGTGTGTTACCTGAAATTATACTGTCAATTAGGTTTCACTCTGATTACCTTTCCCTCCTCCAGCTGATTCCATCTATTATCTCAGCCTCTTTCCCAGCCCTCCTCATCCTACTGGTGATCTCAGCTTTTCCCTTGTAGGCCTGATACATGGTCTCCACCTGAAGCACTAATTCACATCTTTATCTCCACAGATGCTGATTGGCCCACTGAGTTTTCCCAGTGTTCCAGATCCCAGCATTTTCTGTCTCTTTTGCCTTACTTTCTGACTTGGATTGTTGATAGAGTTCTTGCTGTTTGGATTCAACCCATAACCATGTTATTATCCTGGCCGTTTGACATAGTGGTGAAGGGAAGAGAGAAGAGCTCATTTAAAAATGCCGAAATAGCTGTTTAAGGAGACCACAAGATTTATGCTGGCTTACATCTATCCCCACACTACAACCAATAGTGTCAGGAATAAGGCGGATGAGCTTGAAGCCCAGGTGCGAATGGGTAACTATGATGTTGTTGGGGTAACGGAGACATGGCTGCAGGGAGATCAGACCTGGGAAATGAATGTACAAGGGTATACGTGCTATCGTAGGGACAGAAATGTGGGCAGAGGGGGTGGGGTGGCCCTGTCGGTGAGGAATGAGATTCAGTCCTTTGCAAGGGGGGACATAGGATCAGGAGAAGTAGAGTCTGTGTGGATAGAACTGAGGAACAGTAAGGGCAAAAAGACCCTAATGGGTGTTGTCTACAGGCCACCAAACAGTAGCATGGATATTGGGTGTAAGTTGAATAGGGAGTTAACATTGGCATGTGGCAAAGGTAATGTCGCAGTAGTTATGGGGGATTTCAACATGCAGGTGAACTGGGAGAATCAGGTTGGTGCTGGACCCCAGGATAGGGAGTTTGTAGAGTGCCTGCGGGATGCATTCTTGGAACAGCTTATACGGGAGCTGACCAGGGACAAAGCTATTCTGGATTTAGTGTTGTGTAATGAACAGGATTTGATAAGCGATCTTGAAGTAAAGGAGCCATTAGGAGGTAGTGACCATAATATGATAAGTTTTTATCTGCAATTTGAGAAGGATAAGGGCATATCAGAGGTGTCAGTGTTGCAGTTGAACAAAGGAGACTATGGAGCCATGAGGGAGGAGCTGGCCAAAGTTAACTGGACGAATATCCTAGCAGAAAAGACAGTGGAACAGCAATGGCAGGTATTCTTGGGAATAATGCACAAGGTGAAAAATCAGTTCATCCCCCAGAGAAGGAAGGATTCAAAGGGGGGAAAGGGGCCACAGTGGTTGACAAAGGAAGTCAGAGATTGCATAGCATTAAAAAAAAGGGAAGTATGACAGAGCTAAGGTGAGTGGGAGGACCGATGATTGGGAAATTTTTAAGGAACAACAGAACTTAACTAAAAAGGCAATACGGGAAGAAAAAATGAGGTACGAACGCAATCTAGCCAGGAATATAAAGGAGGATAGCAAAAGCTTTTTTAGGTATGTGAAGAGAAAGAAGATAGTTAGAACAACGTTGGGCCCTTGAAGAATGAATTGGGTGAAATTGTTATGGGAAACAGAGAAATGGCAAAAGAATTTAATAAATACTTTAGATCTGTCTTCACTACGGAAGACACAAGCGATCTCCCAGATGTATGGATGGGCCAAGGACATAGGGTAACAGAGGAAATGGAACAGATTGACATTAGGAAGGAAACGGTGATGAGTAGACTGATGGGACTGAAGGCTGACAAATCCCCAGGTCCAGATGGTCTGCATCCTAGGGTACTAATGGAGGTGGCTCTGGAAATTGCGGATGCATTGGTAATCATTTTCCAATGTTCCTTAGATTTAGGATTAGTTCCTGAGGATTGGAGAATGGCTAATGTTATCCCATTTTTTAAGAAAGGAGGGAGGGAGAAAACAGAGAACTATTGTCCTGTCAGCCTAACATCAGTAGTGGGGAAGATGCTAGAGTCCATTATTAAAGATGAAATAGTGGCATATCTAGATAGCAGTGATAGGATTGGGCCGAGCCAGCATGGATTTACCAAGGGCAAATCATGCTTGACTAACCTATTGGAGTTTTTCGAGGATGTAACCAGGAAGTTAGACAAGGGAGATCCAGTGGATGTAGTGTACCTCGATTTTCAGAAGGCATTTGATAAGGTCCCACATAGGAGATTGGTGGGTAAAATCAGAGCTCATGGCATTGGGGGAAAGATATTGACATGGATAGAAAAATGGTTGGCAGATAGAAAGCAAAGGGTAACAGTGAATGGGTGTTTCTCGGAATGGCAGGTGGTGACTAGTGGGGTGCCACAGGGCTCGGTATTGGGACCACAGCTGTTTACGATTTACATCAACGATTTAGATGAAGGCATTGAGAATAATATCAGCAAGTTTGCTGATGATACTAAGCTGGGTGGCAGTGTGACATGTGATGAGGATGTTAGGAGAATTCAGGGTGACTTGGATAGGCTGAGTGAGTGGGCAGATACTTGGCAGATGACGTTTAATGTGAATAAGTGTGAGGTTATCCACTTTGGGAGTAAGAACAGGAAGGCAGATTGTTATCTAAACGGTGTAGAGTTAGGTAAGAGAGAAATACAAAGAGATCTAGGAGTCCTTGTTCATCAATCACTGAAGGTGAATGAGCAAGTGCAGCAGGCAGTGAAAAAGGCTAATGGAATGTTGGCCTTTATTACAAAGGGAATTGAGTACAAGAGCAAGGAAATCCTTTTGCATTTGTACAGAGCCCTGGTGAGACCACACCTGGAGTATTGTGTACAGTTTTGGTCTCCAGGGTCAAGGAAGGACATCCTGGCTGTAGAGGAAGTGCAGCGTAGATTCACAAGGTTAATTCCTGGGATGTCTGGACTGTCTTACGCAGAGAGGTTAGAGAGACTGGGCTTGTACATGCTGGAATTAAGGAGATTGAGAGGGGATCTGATTGAAACATATAAGATTATTAAGGGATTGGACAAGATAGAGGCAGGAAATATGTTCCAGATGCTGGGAGAGTCCAGTACCAGAGGGCATGGTTTGAGAATAAGGGGTAGGTCATTTAGGACAGAGTTAAGGAAAAACTTCTTCTCCCAGAGAGTTATGGGGGTCTGGAATACACTGCCTCGGAACGCAGTGGAGGCCAATTCTCCGGATGCTTTCAAGAAGGAGCTAGATAGGTATCTTATGGATAGGGGAATCAAGGGATATGGGGACAAGGCAGGAACCGGGTATTGATAGTAGATGATCAGCCATGATCTCAGGATGGCGGTGCAGGCCCGAAGGGCCGAATGGTCTACTTCTGCACCTATTGCCTATTGTCTATAGAAGCAAATTAATATACGATTGCTGTTGCTAAGGATTTGCTGCACACAAATTTTACTGTTAACATATTTTGGAGAAGGTCAGGCAAGTCCTGAATCCTGCAATTCCAGAAATTTGATGCTGAATTTCTAGTGAAGCTGAGACATCAGATCATCAAACAATCTGCTGAAGGAACTCAGCAAGTCAAGCAACGTCTTTTGGAGGGTGGGTTGGGGGGGGGTCATTTAGGTAGGAGGAATTGTTGGCAATTTGGGTCAAAACCCTTCAACTTGACGCTTGTTTTCCCCTGAAAGAGACTGCTTGACCCATTGATGTCCACCGGCAAATGGTTTGATGTGCTAGATTACACCATCTGCAGTGTCCTGTGTCTCTACTGAGACAGTAGATACTGAGAACTTGCAAAAAGTGGCAATACTTACCTTGCTATGCTTCTGATTTTAACTACTAACCAGTGAAATTGTTTCAAGCTTTATGCCTCAAGCAAAATTATTGACCAATCACAGGGAAGATATCATTGCCTCTATCCATGGCAACACGTGCTATTTAAAGGTGGCTTGTAAAATTAGCCATCCTTTCTGCAGATTGAGCGGCCTTCTATTTACACAGCAATTTGATGAAATACATTATCATCATTATGTGTCATATGCATGATATCAGCAATCATGGTCTCAGGACCATGATTCTTCTTGGGAAATTTTTTTCTACAGAAGTGATTTGCCATTGCCTTCTTCTGGACACTGTCTTTACAAGACAGGTGACCCCAGCCACTATCAATACTCTTCAGGGATTGTCTGTCTGGCGTTAGTGGTCGCATAACCAGGACTCGTGATGTGCACCAGCTGCTCATACGACCATCCACCACCTGCTCCCCTGGCTTTACATGACCCTGACTGGAGGGCTAAGAAGGTGCTACACCTTGCACGAGGGTGACCTGCAGGCTAGCAGAGGGAAGGAGCACCTTACACCTCCTTTGGTAAAGACATATCTCCACCCGGCCACAATTCCATTTATTTGGCATGGATGCTGACCATGCTAGGTGAGTCAGGGCAGGCATCCCGATATATCCTGAGGATGGAAAGGAAGAGAGGCTCTTGTCTGCAGATCTTATCCCAAATTGTACAAAGGACTGGATTTCTCTCTCCAACTTCCTGTGGAACTACTTATGTAGACATCAGGATGTCAAAAGTCAAAGTCAAGATTATTATCATGTTACTTATTGAGATATGGCACAGAATAGGCCCTTCCATCCCTCTGAGCCACACTGCCCAGCACCCCACAATTTAATCCAAACATAATTATGGGACTATTTACAATGATCAATTAACCTACTAACTAGTAGGTCTTCGGACTGCGGGAGGAAACCAGAGTATCCAGAGGAAAGCCATGCGGTTACGGGGAGAGCATACAAACTGCTAGCAGGCAGCAGTGGGAATTGAACCCAGGTCGTCTCTGCTAACCACTACACACTGTGCCACCCAAGTACATGGGCAAAGAAACACTTACATGCAGCAACATCACAGTCACAAAGCATCAGACACACATTCATAAGAAAACAAAATCAAATATGCATTGTACACAATTTTTACAAGAAAGGACATAATTAGAACAAATAAAAATGAAGTCCATTTCAGTGCAAATTATAGTGTTGCTGTACTGAGGTAGTGTTGATTGTGCAGGTTGGTTCAAGAAGCACATATAATATGAGAGCTATGGATGGTGATGAACAAAGTAAGGTCTAGAATGTACTCAGAGTTATGCTCAAAATAAACAAGATGACACAAAATAAATCCAAAGGAAAACACCACAAGCAGTACTACTAGAAATGCAACTCATATGATTGAGCACTGAGTGCTCAGCACGAGACCTTTAAGTAAAGACTTTCCATGAAGGACTACTACTACTACGTCAACTCAGGCTTAGGGGGCCGGCATCGGGCACGATGACGGACTCTCCACTCCTCCCTCTCCCTCATCAGTGTGTTCAGTTCATCTACATTAGCCGTGCCGCTATCTTTTAGGAGTGTGTTGACCATAGTCTTGGGAGGGCGCCCAGAGTTCATCCTCCCATGCTTGGGCTCCCATGTGATGACTAGGCTGGCAGGTAGCTCAGGGTGGCGTAGACAGTGCCCCGCTAGTTGTGGTCTTCTCTCCTCGATTTTAGTAGTGAGCATCGGTAGGTTGTCATAGAGTTCGACATTTGTCATGTGCTGTTTCCAATTCACGTCAAGAGCCATCTGGAGCATTTGTGTATAGCAACCATCTAGTGACTTTCGCATGGTCTTGGTGAGTGTCCACGTCTCGCATCCGTATGTGAGAATGGACTCTATGACTGCTATGAAGATCCTTGTTTTGAGTCCTCTGGTCAGGTTCGACCTCCAGATTTTCTTCATGTCATTCATAGCCCTCCACACCTGCACCTTCCATATCTTTATGTTCTTTTCCGAACTCATCATTCTTGACCCTCAGTACTTGAAGTCTTAGACTTTGTTAATGGTATCATTCTTTACGGTCTTGAGAGTACCTTCATCGTAATTGAATGCCACATACTCTGTCTTTGTATCGTTTAGGTGAAGTCTAACTTTACTGCACTCAATTTCCACTTTTGTCAGTAGCTGCTGTGCTTCCTCCATCTGGTCAGAAAGCAGGACTATGTCATCTGTACAATCGAGATCTGTGAGCGTAACTGGTCTGACCCTTTTGGTTCATCCTGGTTTTATGGTAAAACCAAGCTTGTCATGATCTTTGGTAGCTTGACATAGAGCATAATCAAGGACGATTATGAAGATGTAGGGTGCCAGAGTGTCTCCTTGCACACACCAGCTAGGAGCTCGAACACTGCTGTTTCTCCGTCTGGTGATAGTTTTCACCAGGGTCTCGGTGTAGCTGGGCTCTATTGCTCTCAGTAGATGGTCTGGCACTCAGTAAGCTTTCAGGATCTTCAGCATTTTACCTCTGTGAATGGAGTCAAAAGCTTTGCAAAAATCGATGAAAGTAAGCACGGCTGGTAGGTTGTTCTTCTTGACTTCCTCGATGACTCTACGGAGGACAAGTATTTGCACTACTGTTGTGCACTTCTGCTGAAAACCACTCTGATTGAATCTCAGCTTAGGGTTAATGGCGGTGCGAATCCTGTTCAAGATCATCCGATTGTATAGCTTTGCTAAGATGCAAGTCAAGCTGACACCACGGTAGTTATCTGTCTTCTTCAGGGATTCAGACTTGGGGACAGGGATAATGTTTGAGAGTGACCACTGTTTTGGTTTGTCACGTTTCATCAGTGCCGTTTTACATACGTCCAGCAAGATGTCATCCAGGTCGTAGTTCTTCAGGACATCAAGTGGTATTCCATCTGGTCCAGCTCTCCTGCCCTGTTTGAATGCATATTTGGCCTTCTTCAGTTCCTTAATGGTGAATGGGATGTTATCGATGTCGACTTGCATTAGTATTGTGGGTATGTCCTCTTCTTCTTCCGTGATCATTGGAGGGTGTCCCAGCAGGTTCTTGAAGTGGGTAAACCATGTCTGGACATGGTCCTCTGCTGTTTTACCACTTATTTGACCTGACAGGGACTTCTTCCGTCTGCTGATCTCATTAACTAGGTACCATGCTTCTCCATGATGTTTGTCTTCATTAGCAGCCTCTACCCCTTCCTCTTTCTTCAGTCTGTTGTAGGTGGCAAAGAGATTCTTCTTCGCTATCTTGAACTTGTCTCATGAAGGAATGTGGCAGGCAACAATTGGTATCTGAGTCTTTAAAGGACAGCGGTAGCTAACCTTACTCTGGGGAACTGGATCGCCCGAACTTGGATGTCTGCCACTGTTCAGTCATGACCTTGACACCACATGGTTGAAAGGAAGTAGCTGTTCTTGAGTCTGGTGCTGTAGGACTTCCCGCTTCTGTACCAATTAATTTATGGCAGCTACAAAATGATGGAATGCCCCAGATGCTCGGAATAGGACATAGAACATAGCAAAGTACAGCACATGAACAGGCTCTTTGGCCCACAATGTTGTACCGCACCAGCTAAAAAGTACATTAAAAAACCCAAAGTCTAATCCTTCCTACCTACACAATGTCCATATCCCTCCATCATCTTCACACTCATGTGCCTACTTGTATGTTTCTTAATGATGATAAATGTTACCTTCTTGAGACAGCACCCCCTGCGGATACCAATGATGGTGGTGGTGGTGAGGGGGATGTGCCAGTGATGTTTTTGGTGCAGCCTCTAACATTCCTATACTTTCGAACTGCTGTACCAGACCATGATACAGCCAGTCTAAACTCTTTCAAGAGGGTGCAGACAGGTATCTTTCTACAGAGACGTTCCCCTCTGGGGAAGAGTTGCATGCAGACATGGGTGTAGCCTGAGGAGGTCAGGGTCACCCAGAACAGTTTAGCTTCTGGATCCTCACATGTTGTCACATACTGTACTGGTATGGAACTCTCTGGTGCTCTCTGCTCATGGAAGTGGAATTTTGTGCTCCTTTCCCTGGATTCCTTCTGAGTAACTCCATGGATTTGTGAGTGCTGCTGGCTTTCTAAAGGTTCAGAAAATAGTAGACTGCCTTCAGACCCCTTCTTCAGAACTTGGAAGGGCTAATCATTCTCGAATAGTCCTTCTGGAAGAGAAGAAACAAAGAATTATCTTGGTCATCCACCTGAAGAGTTTGCATACCCGTCATATTTCCGCTGCCTCTCTGCCCAGGCAGTAGGATCTTGGGGAGTAAGAGCTATTTCCCCCAACTCCTCTGACATAGCTTCTGACTCCCGGCTCTGGTTGGGGTGTGCAGAAAGTTGCTTTAACAGTTCCAGAAGTCACCAGCATCCAGAATGGCCTGCAGCAAGGGTTCCATACTAAATGCTAGAACCTGAAAGTCCTCACCAACAAGACAGCTCAGCTTTCGCCCAAGGGCCCTCCTGCATCAGGAAGTGGAGATGGATAAATGGCCAGCAGAGAAGGGGTTTCTTCATAGATGGTTGTGAACTTTAACCCTCAGTTCACCTGTTATAACTGATGAAGCACTCAGCAGGGATTGGCGCTGGTGCCTTGACTTTTTACAATTGATGCAGACATTTTGGCTTATTGTAGTCAAATTTGTTTACAATGCAGAGAAAGGTGGGAAAGGGTGAAGAGTCCCAAAGTCATAGAGAGGAAGACTGAGAGAGTGCTCAAAAATTAGGTGCAGACCAGAGTATGTAAGTAATTGGAGAGGAATTGGTAATTTTATACCAAATGAAAAGCGAATGTACTATAAAAGGAGCGAAGTCCATATAGGCTCTTGGAGCACTGTGAGCCTTTGGTCTCCTCTGCAAGGAGAGATATACTGTCTCTAGAGGCATTTCTGAGAAGTTTTTTTGCATTGGTTAAAGAAAAAGGAGCTTTCTTATGAGGAAAGGTTGAGCAGATTGGTACCTACTTGGTCGAACTTAGAAGAATGCCAGGTGATCTTACTGAAGCATAGTAGGTTCTGGGGGCGACTTGACCAGATAAGTGCTAAGAAGCACCTTATTTTCATACAAAGGAATCTAGAACGAGGAAGCAAAGTTAAGAATAAGGTGTTTCTATTTAAGATGGATCCTGGCAAACTGTGGAGATGGGGGTCATTGAATATGTAGTTATGCTGAGGGAGCCAGAAATCTGGATTATAAGCAATAAAGGGACTAGGCAGAAAGATAAAGCAAAAGATAAAGCTAAGATTAGATCAGCCATCATCTGACTGAATGGTAGGCCAAGCTTAAGGAGCCAGATGGCCAACTCATACAACTGTATGCAAATGATTCCAATACTAACCCCTCGAACAACATTACCAAAACAGATTGTCTGGTACATCCTTATGTTACATGCTCATGTTCTCTTGAGGCTTAAGGTGCTAGCTGGATCGGTATGAACCTCATCCCAGCAGGAATGAATACTTATTTAATGCCTTCAAAGCTCTTTCAGGCACTTCATGCAAAATGGCTTATACGTATGCGAAGGGCACAAAAGAATGGATGTAATTGTGACAAAGAATGGTATGAATGAACCTGTATTGCGTGAAATCTGTGGGCATCTTAATGTCCATCAGAAAATCAGATTTCTGACTCTGCTGCTGAAACTGATTAAAATGGCAAAATGAATAGTTTGCAAGATAAAGACTCTGTTACAAAAGGGTCCATCAGGAAGTGAAGAAATAAGATATTTAAAAGTGCATTTCATCAATTAAATGGAGATTAGCACTCCACATAAGACAACATCTTCAGCTGTGTGTAAATGCTGACGGTGTCTGTTCATTACTTCGAGTGTATTTGTGAGGGGTTCCCAGACTAAGTCCTTCTGGGAGGGTGACCTCACCTTGTATATTGGGGATCTGGGGTGGAGGGTGCTGCGTGGAGCGGTGCCCTGTAACAAGTTTTGCCGTTTGTACACGGATCTCTCAGCTACCTGTCATTTCGGTGGGCTGAGACCGTCTATCATAGGTACATGGAGTATGCAAGCCTGAAGTCCCTATTCATATATCTGAGGAGGCTGCTTCTCACCCTTAGTCTAATATTATCCCCACCCTCTTCATCTCTGGTCATCCAGTGTGTGAGGAGGGGAACAGGGATGGAAGAAGATATCCAAGTTCACCTGCTCTTGGAGCTCGCTAAGATAGCTATCTGTGGGTCCTGCAGATGGGCAGCAATGGGTTCTTTCGGGGCTGACTGCCTGGCAATGTTCAGGGTGAATGTCGATGCCCGGATAGTTGTGTAAAAAGAACACAAGTCATCGAGGTGTTCACAGGTTACATAGAGGTGTTTCGAGACTGTTGGGCCTCATGGGGCATAAATGCCATCCTGGATGAGGATGTGTTAGTCATGATTTGCCTGGTTTTCATTTGTAATGTGACATACAAAAGCATAGTAGTGGTGTGACTTCATAATAAATGTATTTTTGCAAAAGAATTATGAAGGGCTGTTGAAAGAACATATTTACATGTTCCTTATAAATAATGTCCAGAGGACGTCTCACAGACATATTCATGCTTTCACTGTTTGTTCTTTCGTTACTTACTGTGTCCTATGATGTAGACGATAATGGTCGTTCCGCGACCATGACTGTTCTTGGTAGATTTTTCTACAGAAGTGGTTTGCCATTGGCTCCTTCTGGGCAGTGTCTTTACAAGATGGGTGACGCCTGCCATTTCAGTACTCTTCAGAGATTGTCTGCCTGGTGTCAGTGGTCACATAACCAAGACTTGTAATATGCACCACCTGCTCATACGACCATCCACACCTCCTGCTCCCATGGCTTCACACATGACCCTGATCGGGGGGGCTAAGCAGGTGCTACACCTCACCCACGGGTGACCTGCAGGCTAATGGTGGGAAGGAGCATCTTGCACCTCATATGGTAGAGTCGTATCTCCACACCGCCCACCTAGTTTTCACTGTAAAGACACTTATTTTCTTATTGTAATTACTTAAAGCAAAATTCAGGAAACAGTTCTTCTAAAAGAGATGTGAGGAAGTGATGGAGAGTGGTAGGTGCCTGGAACATGCTGCCAGGATAGATGCTAGGAGCATATATAATGGTAACAGTTTAGAGATGTTTAGGCAGACAGACGGACAGGAAGGGTATAGGATTTTGAGTGGATGTAGTCAGATGTTTAAAGTTTGGTTTGCTTCCAGGATTTGATCTCAGGATCTAGAGAAAGGAAGGCTTTTGGGAAAAGGTCTTCCTGATGATTGCTGACTGCTACTGAAAACTCTGGATGCAGAGGATATATAAGGGGGGGGGGAGAGAGAGAGGGGAGAGAGAGAGAGAGAGAGAGAGAGAGAGAGAGAGAGAGAGAGAGAGAGAGAGAGAGAGAGAGAGAGAGAGAGAGAGAGGAGAGAGAGAGAGAGAGAGGGGGGGAGAGAGAGAGAGAGAGAGAGAGAGAGATTGATTGATTGATTTGAATGATGGAAGGTCCATGGACCAAATGTCAATAGGAAGCATTCTCCTTCAGAATAGATGAAGAAAGAGAGGAACTCATTCAAGCACCCAATCTTGAAATTGAAGGTTGAAAATTAAAATTGACATGCTGTAAATACTGTGCAGGAACAGAAACAGTTAATATTTTTAATCGAAGGTCCTTTGCCAGGACATGTCCTCTTCTGATGACATGGAATGCTAACTCTGTTTTTCCTCCCTGATCTGATGAATATTTATGGCATTTGCTGTTGTTTTATTGTAGATTTCCAGCATCCGTAGTCTCTTTTTAGTTTTGAATTTGTGTATGTTGCTCATCTGGCATCTTTGAATGTTTGGTGTAGAAATTCCCCTGAACATCTCCTAAGAAATACATAGCGCATAGCTGAAAAATTGACGTAACTGAGTGTAAAGCAATATTGCATGCATGTGGATAATTTGAATTTCAGCTTCTCAAATTTCATTAAGATTTTCATTTTCTCTGGCATCCCCCCTTCCAAGAGTAAAACTTCACCCCCATTACTAAACAAGAAATAAAAGACCAGCCAGTTCTAAGGAGAATGGCTTCTACTGAACACAGCCTATGGTATTTGTTTAGTGAGGGAGTTTGAAGCAATAAGAACAGAGGCACTGGTGTGATATTTCACGAAATGAGGAGCATTCCAGGATAAAGTGTGATGGCATGGAACCTAATGGCTGGACTTCAGAGACATGAATTGAAATAGTTGAATAGTTTAAGATTTCTAAATAAGTGAATGGAGAACTTTCAGTTTTGGTCAAGGACAGAAAGTTGAGATCTGTTGTTTACAATTCTTGTGTCATGTGGGAAGTCAAGGTGTGTTCTGGGGTTGCATGGGGAAGAGGAATCAATATGTGTGGGTGGTGTTGTTTTGTGCTTGAGCTCAAAGTCAGGGTTTCCCAGCTGTACGGGTAGCTGTTATCATTGTGGAGCACCACCCCACGAGGAGACCGATTTTCAGATAATAAGGGGTTGGCCATCCGGAAGAGTAGGGAGAGGTTGCAGATGTGGGAGTTGTCAGGCTGTGGGGGCAGTCTTAACCTTAGATACTGCTCAGAGTGACAACAATTTAAAGAGCGCTGTCAAAACTATGGCACTGAAAGACAAGGGATTTACATCAGGGAGCAAAATGCACAGCAATGTCATTATTATAAAATTTCTGCCCGTTATGCTGCTGACAACAATAAAGGTTCTCCATCTCTACAAGTGAACTCTACATTGTTGTTTCCATAACAATTTTGTTTTACCAATCAGGGTTGTTAGCCCTAAGCTGAACCCCCGAACCTGGAGGACTGGTGAACCACTCTCAGTCTGTCCTCTATCATTTGACCTGTTTGGCATGTGAAACACTACCAATAGCCCAAGCACAGGCTTGACTTCAGCCAATTAAGCCATTAAGGAAATGCAAGCCAACAAACCCCATGACAGGTTGTGGTCCTCTTGTGGGGGTGGGAGGGGGGGTGGTCATGATTACAAAACAGTTCAAAATTAGGAAGAAGAATGGGCATTTTTGTGGGAGTTAAAATGGTGGCAAGGTGAAGGGAATCTGACTTTTCTGATGAAGTAACAGGGAAGTTTGATGTAAGGAATGCAGTAAATGTCTATGTGGATTGTAGCAACATTTTTGACAAATCACCACATCAATGGTTGGTTATAAAATCTGAGGCTCATGCAATAGGTTAGTCGGTGTTAACCTGGGTAAGTATTGGCTTAAGGACAGAAAATAATGAATCATATTAGTGAATCATTGTAGTAGCCATTTCTCAGATAGCAGCATGCAAGTGGTTTCAGAAAGACTAATGCTAGCAAAAGAGTAAAAGATTTTCATTTTAGAAGACAAAGTAAAAGTTCAGAGACAGCTATATCTAACCTAGATACTGTGGCAGACAAACAGTAAAGATGTTACTGAGTGATTGCAGCGGGATATAGATTGGTGGCAGAATGGGCAGACAAGTGGGATTTAGAGGAGTGTGAATTGAAGTATTTTTGGCAGAAAGCATGTTGAGAAGCAATGCAGATCATCTGGTATTGAGCTGGACAGAAATTCAGACACAGCAAAGTTCTGCACACAAACATCAGGGAGTGGTATTTCAATTCCAAAGAGCTATTCCATATACTAGGCTAACAACATTCCTAGTTATGTCATGTTAATCAGAATCAGTCTTACAGACAACACCTCCTCCATCACACAGACAGAGTGAGTCCTCTCGAATGGCAGCAGAGGGGACAGTATAGTGGTAGGGAGGTGGAGGAGGTGGTCAGGGGAGTCTTCAATTTTGGTTTCAGAATTCATGAAGGGCAAACCTGGATGAGGAAACCTCTTCCTGACATCCTCATTCAGCTGATGAATAACACTCAGAAGTGGTGCTGAAAATAACCACCGGGGCACAGAGATCAATGACCATCACCAAGGATGGGCTGCTTGTACCAGTACGTAGCTATTGGGACGGGTGCTGTCATGTAGTAAAGAAACCAATATGAGGGACGAGCCTGGTTGACCTTGCCATTAAAGTTGAAAATCTGTCTATCACAAAATTGATTAATATGATGGCTGCAGAGCTTTTGTGGAATCAAAGTATTGTCTTCACACAAATGACATCCTCCATCATGTTGTGTTGAATGGGATGGGCTCTGAACAGATCTGGCAGCTGAAAATTATGTATTCCTTGTGCTCTATGCTAGTACATCTGTTGCCATGTTGTTACAGTGCAGTTACAAAACCAGCATCTAACCAGCCATGTGGAAAAATTGCCCTAATTATGTCCACACACAAAAAAAACAAGAGAAATCCAATCTGATTGATTACCGTCTGGATACTCTGGGTTCTTAGTCATTGGAAAAGTGATGGAAAGAGCCATTGACATCACTGTCAAACAGAACAATTTCTCCACTAATTTGCCCCCAATGATCAGCTATGTTTTCACTAGTACTACATGGTCAAAACATACACAAAAAAAACTAAATTCCAGTGGTGAGGTGACATTGACTTGACTTGGACAATATGGTGATGGTGACTGCTGATTAAAAGAAATGTTTTGAGAAGGAATAAATAGAAGAAGAGAAATTAAATCCCAAACACCAGATGATAAAAAAAACTCTGCACTGGAGATAAAAGATTGGAATGATTGATAAGTGAATCTGTTGAATTTACTGTCAAGTACTGAAATTTGTAAAGAACTAAAGCAGCAGACGAGCTTCCTGGACTTTATAATGAGTTTCCTTGGAATGGTGTAGGAGAATAAAAGATGGAGATCACATCCTGTGACTTGATAAAGAGATAGGTTGGGGTGAAGCCTACCCTCCCAACAAAGGTAGCCTTGTAAAAGTTTATAAATATATCTGATGGGGATAATTAAAAGTTATTAAAATTACATTAAATAATATTGAGATTATGAAGAATACATAATATAATTGTTAAAACAACACAATCTTATTCATATATTATCGTTTTGCTTATTAAAACTATCATACAAAATGATAGCAGTAAGATTGAAAGATTACAGAGAAAATTTACAAGGAGGTTGCCTGGACTTGAACGCCAGGGAAAGAGGGTCATGTGGGTGTGGAATGAACTCTCAGTGGAAGTGGTGGATGTGGACTCGATTTCAACATTTAAGAAAAATTTGGATGTGCAAAAATGAGAGAGGTATTGGAAGGCTACGATCCAGGTGTGGGTCAATTGGATTAGGTAGAATAATAGTTTGACATGGATTAGATGGGATGAAGGCCCTGCCTCTGTGCTGTAGTGCTCTACATTATAATTCTATATTAAAGTGCTAATAAATGATTTAACACATTAAAATAAAGTAAAATTAGTAAACAAAAAGATGAAACTTACCTTGTCCTTGTCACCATTCTGCTGAGGAATCCCTATTCAAATGAATAATTGGACCTGATGTGGGACCACAGAGCAGATTCTCTAGCAGAACCATTTAAGCCCTGGACATATTTATCACTGAGTAGGTTCCCCCTGGAGCCTGCTGGCACAGCCAACTCAATTCAGCCCATAATATCGTTATCAGACTATCCACTGCCCACTTGCAGTGAAATTTGGAGAATGCAGTCTCTAGCACGGAGACACGAGAGATGATTTCAAATCATAAACACAAGAAATTTTGCAGATGCTGGAAATCCAAAGCAACATATACAAAATGCTGGAGGAACTCAGCAGGTCAAGCAGCATGTCAAGCAGCATCTATGGTAATGAATAAACAACTGATGCTTTGGGCCACGACCTTTCTTCATGATTAGAAAGGAAGGGGGAAGATGCCAGAATAAAAAGGTGGCTGGAGGGGAAGGAGGATAGCTAGAAGGTGATAGGTGAAGCCAGGTGGGTAGGAAAGGTAAAGGACTGGAGAAGAAGGAATTTGATTGGCGAACATAGTGGGTCATAGGAGAAAGGGAAGGAGGAGGGGTTCCGGGGTAGATGATAGGCAGGTGAGAAGAGGTAAGAGGCCAGAGTAGGGAATGGAAGAAGAGGATCATGGCTTGGTAATGAATCTGGGTGAATATGTGGTCAAAGAGTCAGAGGACAGCAGAAATTACAAGAGACTGCAGATGCTGGAACCTAAAGCAAGCAGAGAATAGGTGGAAAAACTCTGGTTTGATGAAAGGTCTCAACCTGAAATGTGGACCATCCATTTTGTGTTGCAGATACTCTCTAATCTGCTGGGTTCCTCCAACATTTTGTTTTTATGTTTCAGTCTCTATCATCAGTGTATATGAATAAATACTGTAAATTTACTGTATATTTTAACCATTTATTCACTATTCAGTGCACATGGACATGTAACGGACTTGTGACAGTCAGACATCCTGATGATATTGCAGTGATGACCATTTTGTCTGGATGATCTCATCAGGGCAGTGGTCATAATGGGTAAGTTATGCATCATTACTGTTTATTGTAGAGGAAAGACTAACAGAAACATTACAAAATTACAGAGATCTTTGATCATATTGGGAAATGATTTTCATTTTTTGTGGAAATGTATCATTTGAATAACTTCAGAGGGTGTTCCATTGGGACACAGTGGAACTACACCAACTTGCATCTGCCTTTGCATTATCAATTTTATTTTAATCCAAGTTTAAACATTGTATAGATGATTAAAAGGAAACATGCTATTTACAGGATTTGAGAATTAAAGCACTTTGGTGGATGTGAACAACCTACTGGATGTCATAGCAAGATACAGCACAGAAATAGTTGCCTTGGCATGCCCTCTTTGTACTGATCATTTGGTTAGGCATAGCTCAAATACCATCTATAAATTTGCTGATGATATAACCATTGTTGGTAGAACCTCAGAAAGCGATGAGAGGGTGTATAGGAGCAAGTTGATTGAGTTGAGTGGTGTTGCAGCAACAACCTCGTATTCAACGTCAGTAAAAGCTGAAAGGGTAAGAAAGGGTAAGACAAGCGAACTCACACCAGTCCTCATCGAATGACCAGAAGTGGAAGGAATGAGCAATTTCAAGTTCTTGACTCTCAATATCTCTGAGGACCTAACCTGCAACTTCAAAGAAGGCAAGACAGCAGCTGTACTTCCTTAGGAGTTTGAGGAGATTTGTTATGTCACCAAAATACACGCACATTTCTACAAATGTACCATGGAGAGGATTCTAATTGGCTGCATCACTGTCTGGTATGGGGGTGCTACTGCACAGGATCGAAGTAAGTTGCAGAGAGTTGTAAAATTAGTCACCTCCATCATGGGCACTAGCCTCTGCAGTATCCAGGATGTCTTCAAGGAACAATTCCTTAAAAAGGCAGCATCCATCACTGAGGACCCCCATTGCCCAGGACACATGCTCTTCTCATTACCACTATCAGGAAGGAGATAAAAAAACTGAAGGCACACACTCAACGATTCAGGAACAGCTTCTTCCCATCCGCCATCCAATTTCTGAATGGACATTGAACCCATGAACACTACCTCACTACGTTTTTATTTCTGTTTTTGCACTGCACTACTTATTTAACTATTATAATACTGTAATTCAGTACTTTTCTATACTTATCATGTATTGTACTGCTGCTGCAAAGTTAACAAAATTCATGACATATGCTGGTGATATTAAACCTGATCTGATTCTGATAAATAAGTACTGTACAACAATCCCATTTATCAGAACTTTATCCATAACCTATGCCTTCAGATACTTGTTGAAGTCTTTCTTAAATGTCCAGAGACTGTCTGTCTCCACCAACCACATCGGCAGGGTGTTCCAGTTTACAACCATCCTCTGAGTGATAAGGTTCTTCCTCAGATCCTTTTCGAAGCCCTACCACCATCATGTAGTACCCTTCCTGGAGGCTTGAACCTTGCAAGTGGTAGGCTGCTTTCTTACAACTGAGGGGGTCCTTGAGACATATGTAACACGCTGTAAAGTTTCACTGCTAATGTAATGGTTTCTCTGTAATGTTCCACTGCTGAGGTAATGGTTTCTCTGTAGCAGCAATGTCTGGGTTATGACTAGAGATAACGGGGCATGCTAGCCAATAAGCAGGATGTTGTTCTTTCTTGTGTGTCTGGGAGGTCTTTTGCCAAGGAGAGATAGGAGAGAAGACGCAAATGGAGAGAGTTGGTAGACCGCTGGATGAAGTGGACTTGGAGAGAGGGTCTGAAGGTCAGTGGCGATCAGAGGAGGTCGATGGTGGACGAGCGGCCTTATCACTGAGCTCCAACCTTGAGCAATAGACTTGTTTCATGAGAATGGGTCCTTTTTTTTGTTTTCTTTACTAACCATATAGTCAAATTAAGAATTATAAAGCTCAATCATTTAATCGCATATTGTGCACTGTTTGTTATTTCGTGGTGCTGATTTGTAACAGGGGACACATTGCGCAGCATCCACCCCAAGCAATCAGGTCCTGGGACTGGGCACCCTTGGCTATCTGGTCCATTCTTAACTGATCCACCTCAGCCGCCTCAAAGACCCCTCTGCGCTGTAAGCAATTTAGTTGCCTCTCTAACTGAAAAATAAAAGTGGAAAGCTTCTCCCCCTTCTCCTGACGCATGTTCTGAAACCCCACCATGAGCTCCATTGGGCTCCCAGTTGGGCCAAAAGAACCTTCCAGTGCTCACAGGTAATCGCTCACGGTTGCTAAGGGATACTTCAACCTGACGGCTCTCACAATGTCAGCGGCCTGCCCATTCAAACTTTCAACCAATCTCTGTCGCTTTACGTCATCAGAGCACTGCCATTCATCTAATAACTAAGAGGTTTTAGTTTTTCTTAAGTTTCACTGGGCCGGGGGGCTATCATCTCCTATATTAAGCCGCTAACTGAAGCGAGAGTTACAATTGTGGGGGCTCGTCTGGAATTGATTCCTTTGGATGCCGTGTTATTACCCTGACTGGGGTAGATATTTGCACTCTGGATGAATTGTTAATTCGCCTGTTATGTATTGTTAAAGTTGTGATTGTGGGCGGAGGTTTAATAAAATGGTGGGCGCAACTCTCGTTTTAATGCAGACCAGCGCTGAGGTAGCGGTAGCTGGGGGCAGAGATTTCAAAGAGAGGGTTCTATTGTTTCTGGGGAGTGAGGGGAAGGAGTGGTCAGATTTGGAATATCTAATTAGTCCCTGTCCTCCAGTGAAGAGTGAGAATTCTGAGTTAGTATCTCCCCTTACCTCTCTGGTGAATAAATGGAAAAATCAGGTTCATAGTCCCTGCTATGGTAGGCTCTGCCTATTCTCTGGAATTACATCCACCCCTAAAGGGGAAGAGGAGTATGAGACTTGGGCGGAATGGACCTCTTAGTTATTAGATGAATGGCAGTGCTCTGATGACATAAAGTGACAGAGATTGGTTGAAAGTTTGAATGGGTGGGCCGCTGACATTGTGAGAGCTGTCAGGTTGAAGTATCCCTTAGCAACCGTGAGCTATTACCTGTGAGCACTGGCAGGTTCTTTTGGCCCAACTGGGAGCCCAATGGAGCTCATGGTGGGGTTTCAGAACATGCGTCAAGAGAAGGGGGAGAAGCTTTCTACTTTTATTTTTCAGTTAGAGAGGCAACTAAATTGCTTACAGCGCAGAGGGGTCTTTGAGGCGGCTGAGGTGGATCAGTTAAGAATGGACCAGATAGCCAAGGGTGCCCAGTCCCAGGACCTGATTGCTTGGGGTCTCTAACAGTCTTGTAAGACGTGCCCCCCTTCAACTTTTGATGAGCTAATCAGAGACGTACAGGAAGAGGAGAATGTGGTGGAGGCATCGGAGGACTCCGTCAGCAGGGTACAGTCCTTGGTAGTGGTCCCCTGCAGTGAAGTGACCTCGGATAGCCTACCCCAGGGAGCGGTAGAGGAGATTGTGGCAGAGCTGAGAACGGAGATATGTCGGCTGTTATCAGTCGGTGTGACCCCCCCCCCCCCCCCACATGTGATGGAGCTGATAGGGGGGCAGATTCCCCGAGGGGATGAACAATGCGGAGGGTGCTGGTAACAGGTGTCACACCAGAGGGAAAGTGAGCCCCCAGGTACCTCAGCAAGGAGAGTTAGTGAGGGAACGGCCTGGTGTCTCTGGGGAAACATGGTCCCAGCAATGTGCCAAGGAATCCCAGAAAGCGAAACTCCCAATTCCTGAAGGCTTGGTGGGGCCACACTCCAGTGTGTCACTACGAATAAAGAGTATTTATGCTAAAGACATACTTGACACCGGGTTGCAGGTCACATTGTTGTACCATTCATTTTACAACCGGTATCTGAAGCATTTACCATTGACACCATTCAGGGCACTGGAGATCTGGGGGCTTAGTGCCAGTGATTATCCGTACAACAGTTATTTGTCAGTGAAGCTGGAGTTCTCGGAGGCTGATGTGGGAGTGTCTGAAGTCCTTGATACATTAGTGCTGGTGTGTCCTGACCCTGTTGAGAAGGGTGGTGTTTCAGTTCTGGTGGGGACCAACACCCCTCTTGTGAGGAGGCTCATGGGGGCCTCAAAGGAGAAGGCTGGCGAGAGCTTTCTGGGAACATTGTCCGTGCACCCGGTGTTTCGAGCTGCTTTTGATTAAGTGCATGGCTGCATTAGGCAGGATACTGAATTTAGATGAGGGACTGTGTGGTTCACCCATTCGAAGCCAATGGTAGTAAGGCCCGGAGAAGTAGTGAGAGTGATGGGGACCCCCAAATTTCCTGAAGTGCCTAAGTTTGAGGCCCTCTTAGTAGACACTCTGGAAGACCACAAGGGGAAGTCGAGGTTTCGTGCTGGAGTATTGGTGAGGCCTGAATTGCAGAAGCCCTCGGTTGTACAGGCAAGCGGGATGGCAGTGATAGTCAGGAACACTACGAAGGGGGAAATCGCCTTCAAGTGGCGGATGCTCTTAGTGCATTTGTTCCCAGTAACGGTAATGTCTAGTGTCCCGGTGAAACAAGCTGCGGAGAAACTATTGGAAAAAGGGGGAATGTTGATTGCTGAGTCATTCAACTTTGGGGACTCCCCGGTTCCTGCGTGTTGGAAGAGGAGGTTGGTAGAGAAGATGTTGAAGCTGGAAGGTGTCTTTTCCACTGACGAGTTTGATGTGGGTTGTTCCAAGAGCATGCGTCACACTATCTGGGTGACCGAGGATACCCTGTTCAGAGAAAGGTCGCAGTGACTGGCCCTTGCAGAGGTGGAGGACAAGCCTCCACGATTGTAACTCTTGCTTCAGCTAGCGGCTTAATATCAGGGATGATCGCCCCCGGCCCAGCCGAACTTAAGAAATTTCATTTGGGTGGATGCTGCGCGATGTGTCTCCTGTTTGGCAGCATTTGTGTGGTTACTATCGGAGGTTCGTGAAGGGCTAAAGTGAGTCTCTCATTGAATTAGCTTCTGTGCAGCTTCAGGAGTGGTGATGAAGGGTTTCGGCCCAAAACGTCGTCACTACCTCCTCCCATAGATGCTGTCTGGCCTACTGAGTTCTGCCAGCATTTAGGGTTTGGGGGCGTCATCTATCAGGATCAGGGCACAGGGTTGGGGCCCATTGCGTTTGTCAGCCGGAGTCTGTCGCCCTCCGAGAAAAACTATCCCACGCACAAGTTGGAATTTCTGGCGTTGAAGTGGGCTGTGGTGGATAAGTGGAGTGACTACCTCTACGGGACCAAGTTTGAGGTGAGGACGGACAACAACCCCCTAACTTATATCCTGACCTCGGTGAAACTGGATGCCACAGGCCGTCGGTGATTGGTGGCATTGTCTGCCTGTGATTTCAGCCTGAAATACCGGCTGGGAAGCAGGAACATTGATGCTGATGCTTTTTCCCAACTGGCGCATGAGGGACTGGTCCGGGACGAGGAGTGGGAGAGCGTTCCTGCCCCAGGGGTGAAGGCCCTGTGTCAGTTTGCCATCATCGTGAAGGCAGAGGGGCAGGATCGAGCGGTGGATCAATTGGGAGCTTCTGATGACGCCATTCCCAAGTTTATTGTAACCTGACTGCTCTGAAGACCAATCTGCTGCCGGAATTGAGTCCTGGGGAAGCGGCAGTTGCTCAGCGAGATGATCCGGGCATCGGTACCATTTGGGTGGCGGTTGAAAAGGGAGACATGGCTCAGACAGAGAAGACTAAACATGCCTCAGTGTCTCCATTACTGCGAGAATGACCTAGGTTGGAGTTGAAGAACCAGATCTTATACTGGGTCACGTCACCCCCAGACCGACGTTGGCGTTGCCAGCTGGTTCTGCCTGAGAAGTATCGGAGGATTGCTTTGAAGTCACTGCATGATGATTCTGGACATTTGGGGGTGGAAAAGACCAATGGATTTCTCAGAGACTGGTTTTACTGGCCTCGGATGAAGTCGGAGGTCGAAGAATACTGCAAGTCGTGCATTCAATGCATATGGTGGAAGATACTGTCTACACGGGCAGCTCTCTTGTCCCACTTTCAGAGTGCGGGGCCTCTGGACCTGGTGTGTATGGATTTTCTGTCAATTGAATCCGATGCCAGCAACACGGCAAATGTCTTAGTCATCACAGACCACTACACCGGATATGCTCAGGCTTTTCCTACCAATGACCAGAGAGCATCTATAGTGGGAAAAGTGGTAAGGGAGAAGTATTTAATCTATTATGGTCTCCCCAGGCAGATACATAGTGATCAGGGATGGGATTTCGAGAGCAGACTCATCCATGAGTTACTGGGCATGCTTGGAGTTGAGAAGTCAAGCACCTCGCTCTATCACCCACAGGGTGATCCCCAGCCAGAGAGATTTAATCGGACCTTGCTAGACATGCTCAGGACCCCGGAGATCACCAAGAAGAGCAGGTGGAATCAACATATTGGACATCTGGTTCACAGTTATAACTGTACCTATACTGAAGCTACTGGGTACTCACCATATTATCTGATGTTTGGGCGTGAGGCGAGGTTGCCCATTGACCTTTGTTTTGGGACTGACGAGGGTGACTTACCACCGAAGACTTATCTGAAGTGTGTGTCTGATATAAGGAGAGAGCTGAAAAGGGCTTATGAATTAGTTGAGGTTGCTGCTGCCAAGCAGAATCAAGAGAATAAAAGGAGGTTTGATCAAAAGGTGAGGTTCTCCCAACTCCTGCTGGGAGACTGAGTCCTCATAAGGAATTTGGGGCTATCTGAAAAGCACAAGTTGGCTGACCACTCTGCGGCCACACCCTATGTGGTGGAGAGTCAGATACCAAACCTACCAGTTTTCCCGGTGAAACTAGAGGATGGGAATGGGCCTGTCAAGATTCTCCATTGGGATGACCTGCTGCCCCTGGAACAAGAGGTGTGGGTTGACCCAGAGCCTGACTTGGAGCCTACTCAGGTTCCAAGTTATGGATATCTCCATGGAGTCAGGGCACACATATCTTTGAGCAGAAGTCTTTGACCATTACATGTCTTGTTGTCCACACATGGATAAACAAAATGGGGATATCAGCAGCTTATCACTCTTCCTGGAGAATATCTTTCTGCCCATACAATTTATTGTGTCAGAGACATCCTGCTTCTCTAACAGATCATGGGCTAGACAGAAGAGGCAGAACACTACAAGAAGGCAGGAAGACTTGGGATGGCTTCTGCCTCAACCTTGCACTACTTGCCCCAGTATAATGGGACAGAAAGTAGATGCTTACAGAGCGGTCATGTCAAATCCAGTGTGAAGGCTCTGCCTTCTAGACAGTGCCAATGAGGCTGCTGTTAGGAGATACAGTGTACCTTTTTTATCATAGGCAGGAAGACTTCCCCTATGTCTTTCTGCCTTGATGCACCTCTGGTTTCAGCTCATACTCCTCATCCTCCTCCTCCATTCCTTGAGTTTTAATTTGTATTGTGATGGAGCAAACTGTAGTCTTCTTGATCTAGTTCAAAAAGAAAGCACAAATAGGGTATGTGCAAGGCATTTTTAATCGAAAGACCAGGACACAAGAGAAAGCTTTGTTTTAAAGGCTCTCCATAGAATATTAATATGGCATACAGTACTGGGCAAACGTTTTAGGTATATATATATAGCTAAGGGGCCTAAATGCTACCTCACTACATTTACAGAGTGACCGCTCACAGGTGCAGCCACACCCTGCCCTGAGACACCAGGTAAGGTCATATGATTCCAAACGATTAATTTATTAATATCTCTCTGGTGCTTCCTGCTCAGTTTCTCTCCTTTCCCCTTCTCCCAACCATAGCCCTCCTCTCTTTGCCCCCTTCCTGCTCTCAGCCCGCAAAGGAGACCCATATCAAAGTCAGGTTTACCATCACTCATGTATGTTGTAAAATTACTACAGTACTCTACAAATTCTTAGCTACCCAAGCTATATGTATAAGCTTCAAAGACTTTTGCACAGTACTGTATGGATGTGTGTACGATGGCAGAGTACTGAATCTCACTTTATGAGATGGTGATTTTGGGGGTACTCACTCCTAGAAATGAGGATGTCAGCAACCTCCTGCACATGGCTGTCTTTGGCCTTCTGGTCTTTCCACAGTACACAGTACCTTGTTCCTGACATTAACTTGTACCACAAGGATTTCAATGGCTTGGGGCTCTTCTCCTTTATTCTTTACCCCTTCCCACTTCAATGCTTAGTCTGGTTGCTGTGCAGAAGTTTAGCTCTCTATGAAAAACCAAGCTTTCATGTGGTTATTGCGTGGACAGCTAAGTAACTACTGGTAGTTGCTTGAAACTTCAGTGAAGTAGTGGGACCCATTGAAATGGAAGGATTTTCTGTCATTGGGATCGATTTTCACGGACATGGCTTGCAATGGAAACATGATACAACAATGGTTTAAAGTTCCATTTCACATGTATGCACTGGATTCCCTTTGAGCATGTCAGCATGACTCATTCGTCTCTGCAAATGATGCGTAAGTAGTGACATGAACTCATCTTGTACTCTTCTGTATCAAAAGAATTAAAGGGAAAAAAAACCCATGATGACACATAGAATACTAGCAAGACCTGTACAACAGTTTCAAAGAAAAATACATTACTAATTTTACATGCCCTTGATGTTTGGAAACAAATCACTATATAAATTTAATTAATTCAACAGCAGGTATGCACAGCAGTCATTCATTTATGTTGAAGGAATCGGATTCAAGTACAGGAAAGCATAAACAAGGAAAATAACGTGGATTTCCATATTGGGCGTGGCAGGGGAACAGTGTAGATGAGGCTAGGAAGTGAGTTTTGTGTACCTCAACGTACCAATTTTTTAATGTTAAAACTCATGGTTTCTGAATGACAGCGTCAACTAAAATAAACGTTATAATTCTCTATTAGCAGTCGTTAACTTCATTGAGACGGCTGTAAGGTTCGCATTCAGGTTGGCACAAACATTTGAAAGGAGGTAAACGTGAAATTTAATCGAGTCTTCTAATAGGCTTTCAGAACTGGTTGCTTTGGTCAAAGTTCCGGGAAGGCTAAGGATTAAATAGCCAGGAATGTCAGTTCCGATTGCCAAGTCACTTATTTTGTAGGTACTGATTTAATCGTTACATAAAAATCCTGGAATTGTTAGAACTGGTGAATTTTATGTGACTGAAGTATAATTTTCTTCCCCGGGAGTGCTTGCGATGAGTCACATAATGTCTTGAATCAAAAGTTGCTCCAACTGCTTGCTGATCTGACACTTGTAACATCACATCTCCGTCATTATGCACAGTTGCGTTGGAAAGACGGCTGAAAGACTCCAAGCCCCACATTGCATTGCCAGCAATGTCGCACATGCGCACAGCCCGCCCTCCCTCGTCATGAGGTCCGCATTCGGAATCTTTCAGGCGGTTGAAGAGACAGGCGTTGGCAGTAACCAATCAAAGCCGGACGTTCGGCGGCTGTAGCGCGTGAGGCTATAGGGGAAGGCGGGACGTCCGGCACAATATTGCAAATCGATGTGGTAGGTAATCGATGGGCAGTTACTTGTTTGTGGAACGGGAATGAAGCTGCGATCGTTGGCGATGCGTTGAGGAAAACAGTCTGATTAAGCCAGGAACGCGAGTCGCCGCTAACATTTCAACCGCATTCCCGTTCGCTTTGATTGAGTCCCCCCTTCCCCTCTTCAAAGGGGACGTGTTTTTTTTAAACGTATTTAGAAAGAGGAGTCGGATGGTTGCCACCGTGTGCGAGTTTTCCAAGCGCTGCTAGCGGGGCGCCGCGAGCGCTGACGTTGGGCTCGCGCGAGCGCGCACGCAGGCGCGTGCCCGCAGGAGCGCAGGAACAAAAACAATTGGAGGAAAAGCAGCGAGAGGGAGAGAGTCGGAGCTCGGGCGCCTAGCCGAAGAGAGGAGCGAGGCCATGCGGCCTGCCTCGGGCACCCTGCCGCCCCCTGACCACCGCCGCTTCTGACACCGGCCGCCCCCTCCCCACTCCCCCCTTGCCTCCGCCACGGGCGCAGGAGGGGGAATCCAGTAGAGGAAGGAGGAGGAAGCAAGCGGACATGGTGGAGGGGTCGGGACGGGGCAGTCCGGGCCTTCTGATGGTGTCGCTGGGCGAAAGCTGGCACTGACCCCCCGTCCTCCCAACGCTGCAATCAGGTGAGGCTCTACCGGCACGATTGGGATCTGGCCGGTCTATTGTAGACGGTCGGCGGTAGTAAGGGGGTTCGTGTAATGTAATTGTTGAAAGTTGCGTTCCCTCTTAAAGAGCTTTGCTTAGAACGTTTTAATACAGGTTTTGTGTTGGTGGGGTTTGAGTGTTCACATTGGAAGCAGCACATTTGCTGACATCAACTGTGTGTTTATTCACCTCAACCCCCATTCTCAAAATTGCTGTGATCAGTTTGGAAAGTTTTTATGGGTTTCTTGAAACATCCTGTCGTTTCAATTAGTCATAAGTGAAAGGAAGGATTTTCCCTTTACTGATTCCCCTTTTCGCAAATGTAACAATCTTATTCACATACTGAAGTAGTTTGTCCTTAAGCAGAATTAATGTACACTACTTGTGTTTGTACAGCCATTTGTGATTTTTGTTTGCTTGCAGTTCCAGTACGTAAAAGAGATTGCTGTTCCCTGTGATGCTTTTAATGTAGAATAAACATAGTTACTATTTACATCTGACTGTTAGAAAGACATAATTTATTTAATGACCCTGCCTAGAAACTTAGTATAAAATGTTTTTCTTCTATGTATGGTTACAATGTTGCTTTACACTTCGGCTTTAGGACGCTTCTTAAGTGGATTTGCAAATCTAGGGAGCCCCACATTTGAGTGGTATTGTGATTAGCGTTAGCATGTCTTGGTTTAGGACAAGGATTCCCAACTTTGAGGTTCCACGCACCCCTCAGTTCGTGGTAGAGGTCCATGCTGTAGCAATGATTGGGAATTCTTGGTTTAGGAGAAGAAAATAAGCTGGGTTTTCCACCATTGCTACTTGGGGAAATGTGAATGAGGGCAGTTTTCTTTACTGTATTTTACCATATCAAATTATCAGAAATAGTTTTGATCTGTTACTGAAGCTTCAAGCAATCACCTTTGCAGAGGCAATGTTCAGTTTGGCTGTGGGGTCCTTTGCAGTCTAACACCGTAATGTTAATTATCACACAGGTAAGGAATGAGTTCTTGGGCAGGATACCAAGGCAGGGTAGTAAAGGAACAAGCAAGTGTTTGTGTAGGAAGTGGTGGAGAATACTGCTCAATGTTAAATAACTACCAAGTGAGGGATCACAACTGGGTAAGCAACTAAGTTGCAGAATGCAAGCTGCAATCAAAAATGCTCATAGTAAGCTGAGCAGTTTAACATCAATTACTTGTACAATGGCATCATTGAGGCCATTGGAAAATGACAATTACAATGACAGCCTACCCTGTTATGAAGGTAACAGCCCCTGTCTGGCTCAGCATTTATCAGCTGAGATGAGTTGTGGCCATTTGATAAATTGCTAAAAACTGAGCAACTGGTTTCTCCACTGTTACATTATCAGAACAAGTAGAAAGTATAGGCCAGGATGCTGGCCGACATTGTTTTTCCAATGCAGTTTGGAATGTTAATTTGTAATAATGTAATAATTAAACTCAGTGCTTTTGTGTTTTGTGTCTGTTATAAAGGTTGTACTGCCTTCAGTAAGTTATTTTTTCATCCAGCTTCCTTTGAGGTTGGAAGCTTGGCTGGTGGAATGTGAAATCAGAACTTAGCCTGCCTTGGCCTGCATTAAAGCAACATCTTTTGATCTGGTGCTTTTTAACTCTGAACTGGATCCCTTAGGATTTTGGAGTCATATTTATCTTCAAACCGCTTATTATTTCAACTGCATGTGGCATTATATGCATGAACAAAATATTTTTGAGCAAAAAAGAATTAGACCTGCAGATCTATTTTAAAATGGAAGTGTCCATTTATACAGTTATAGATCTAACTCACTAATGAAGTTTAAAAATTTTAGGAACAGACTGTTTTCCCTGAAATAATGAAAATAACTATTTGAATACTAATGTACCAAATAATTATGTGTGTATTTTTATTATATCAATATGTAAAAGATAGTTTGACATTTCCAAGCCAATACATACCTACAATGTCGATAGCTGTGTAGTACGGTAGTTAATACTCCGCAAGCAAATATATTAGAATTACAATGAGAGCATTAACTTTTGATATGTTTTCTACTTGGACTGAAATTGAAAGATTTTTAATATTTTGTGAGAGAAGATTGGTGCATAGTTTTAGTTTCCAGTTTTTAGAATTTTAATGGTTAGATTTTATTCCTGCAGGGTTTAAGTTAGCTTTATGAAGTTCTCTGAGCATATCCTAGGTTGTGGAAATCTTAGTAAATAGATTATGTTTAAATGTTGATTTTCTATGATATATCAAGTATTTCTTGTGAGCTTATACTTTTGTTTCATTTGAGAAAATGGAATAACTCCTTTATAGTAGACCATAATTGCGCAAGTTAGAAATTCTCTAAGGGAATTTTCCCTGTACCATTGGGGATCTGTAGTGAAACTATCAGCACAGTAATGTGTAAGATATTTAAGTTTGTTGTGGGTTATTGGGTTACTTGAGACATTAATGATCTAGCAGAGTTCATTTATACATTGTCAGCAGAGATTTGCTCTGCCACTTTACCTATTTAAAGGGGCTTCTCCTCAAACTTAAGTTGCACTTAAGTTCCAATATTCAATATTCCAAATCTTTTATATTGTGTGAAATGTACTGCACAAATTGGACAATTTGGGTGTTAGGGCTGCCAAAGAGATTGGCTTATAAGTTCATTGTGACCTTTGAGCTATTTGTTGAAAGGGGAAAAACTACTTCTGCAAAGGTGATTGGTTGAAGCTTTCAGTTACAGGCAAAGCACTTGAAGATATTTTGTTATGGCATATTACAAGGAATAAGCTATTTGTAAATTTCAGTATGTGCTTGGAGACTGCAGTTTGGTGCATTGGGAACTTTAAGATTGGTTGAAACTTCCTTTAAATAGGCTACAGTGGAATCTATTATTTATGCCATTTGACTTGTGTTTAAAAATGGTACCAGTATTGATTTCTGTTGCTTCCAGATAATCAAGGGAATTTATTTTTCATGCTGTTAGTGTCGTGGAACTCAGAAGTCACAGGAATTCCAAAGAGAAAAAGCCATCATTATTCAGCATTTACATGTTTTTCTTAAGCAAGTGCAGCTGAGTCTGTTTCAATGTGAAATATTATAAAGTATCTGGGAAGTAATTTGATTTAATTCCCATATATAGGACTTTATCTTTGTTCTGGAATGGTTAAGGGTGGTTTAAAAGTTAGTTACTATTTTTCTGCAAAATTGTCTTGAGTAATGTAAGTTATTTTCTTTGAGAGCAAACACTCAATATATTCCCATACACTACATGGAAATTTTAAATCAGATAGGATAAAATTGCAGATATCAGTCAGCTGATATTTCTGATATGCAGGATTTGAATACAGCTACCAAATGGGTCCTTTTTTGAGGAATCCATTTTTAGGTTACTGTGGTTTCAATAACATTTAAATTTGTTTGATTTGCACTAATGGTTGTGTGCTTGCTGATAATTGTATTGAAAGCTGAAGTGGTATGTTGTGTGATGATATCTATTTGGTGCCTTATCAGCCTTGCAGTGCATTATACAAGGAAGTTGCAGAATACTACACCCAAAAAAACTCCTGTAAAGGAACACTAACATAATTCATAACAACCCCCAAACCTTGCTATTATAAACACTCAGAAGCAAAATGCATATTAACTTGAAGATGGAGTCATTTTGCCCGTATTCCATAGTCTGCTTATTTTTGTTTAAGCTAGTATTTGAGTACAAACTATGCTGATGATCTAATTGAGGAGGAACTGGGTGGGAGTTGTTGATAACCTTGTTTATGTTCAAAGCTGCATGCAAAATTTGTGCAATAATATTTACCTTTGCCACCATTTCTCAGAATTTTTGTTAAAATTAGTGAAAAGTCATGAAGCACTGGGTTGACTGAAGGTTATTGTGCTAATTTGCTAAATGACTAGTGATTTGCAATTAATATTAATTGCGAATTGGTAGCTTTCTGTTCAGTTTAAGGTTTGGCAATTTATATATACCGGTAGTTAGAACAGGTTCAAGATCAAAAGTGAAATTGCATCAATGACCTCTGATTCAGCTATATTGTGTTGATAGTTTATAATCTTCCAAATTTTGTGCCAAAGTCTGCCTTAATGTTTAAGATAGCATTCGCATTTCCATTGGTTAATTTAGGCAACCTGTTCAAATGTCCTGATAGTGTTTTTGAGGGATACATTTTTGTGATACCTTTGTCGTAAGCTGTGAATGCAAGTTTGGCACCAGTATTTTTTTGTTATGACTTTGAGTTTGGAATGTAGTTGTTAGTGATATCAGATAGTGTATAAATTTCTCAAGTCCTTGATGTATAATTATAAAAGCTTCATAAATATTGTCTTTGAGAGTAGACCTATGTAATTTATCATCTTTTTGTTTTACTTAAGCTCATCGGGGTACAGACAATTGCCAGCAGCTGGCCAGAGTCCTCTGTCCTGGGCCAGTCTTTCAAGTTGTCCCCAGGTGTAGCCCATTTTCTTGGTGTATCCTTCCTCTCCCAGAAATGAGGTCTTTGAAGTGTTTGTTTCTGTAGCTCTGGGTATTTACAAGATGGGGATGCTAGCCTCATCTCTGACCCTCATTTGCAGCTAGGCTTGTCACCTTTAACAGTGATTTTTTTTGTTGTTTTTTTTTCTCTCTGATAATCAGTAAGATTTAAGAGTACAGGGTTACATAAGGGTTCCATTCCTGAGAACTGTATGGAAACTTGTTTTTTGCAAGTCAGAGGCTAACAATTTCCCCCAAATCATAATGGGAAATCTTTGTACTTGACGACCCTTTGGAACTGGTTTGAAACAAATAGACAGGGAAAGGTCAGTGTAGGTGATATAATTGTTTCCAGCTAGTGAACTGCTGTGAAAAGAAATATTTTGTCTGAATGCAGCCCAGATGAAGTGATTTGGGGGTAGGTGATCTTATCAGGAAGTAACTGTCAACAACTTAATAAAAAGGTGCAACAGCTTATCAACAACTAACAAATGTATGATTTCTAAAGTTTAATCATGCCTTGAAATAGTTTGTAGAAGGCATTGGCTTTTTCTGTGGGCCATATCTGTATGGTTTCCAGCTGAAGAGATTCTAGTACTATAAGTGAGAGCAGAATCTGGAAGAATTTGCAGTGTTGGATTTTCATGAGCCAGTTGCCTATAACCCTCGTTAATGCCTCTGAACTTGCATTATAATACTTTATACATCCAAAAATGATTAACTTACTGTTTGCTAGTTACTAACGTAACTGTTGGCACCCTCTTTGGGTCAGAATTTAGCTGGCAGTATGTTTTCAGTACACTGGACTGACAATGGAGGAAGGCTTCTGGCTGAGTGAAGACTTGTCTCTAATCAGGCTGGGTTGACACAGTGCAAAAGTTGTATTAGACCACAGATCAGAACAATGCCTGATAATGGAATTGCTTCTGTGTTTACATTTGGAAAGTTATCCATATTGCTGCATTTGGAGGCTGCAACTGCATTGGCATGTACTCGATCACAATCCACCAGAATGCATCCTTGCCACAATGTGGTTTGGCCCAATTATGTTTAAGAATTTCTCTGTATCTAACATTTTTTTTCAATTCTCACAGAATCCAAATGCCAAACAATGAAACAAATAAATTGCAAAATGATTCTGAAAAAGAAACCTTGTCCCAAATCACAATGCAATATATAATATTTCTATTTTCTAACGTGCACAGATTTCAATCCAGCTTTTTGGGATTATTGGACTCTATATCAAGTATTCATTCTTGTATAAAGCGATGCAACATCCTGTTTGAATGTTATCTGCTGGTCTCTGTCTCGCACTTGAATTGTACATAATTCTGTTCCCAATCTACCTTGGGGAAACTTCTTCAACCCTACTCTCACAAGGCAGTAGCCAAGGAGTCAAGTTCCATGCTGAGGTGAGTGCTGATGGTTGCAGGTGGCAGCTGCAAAGTCAGTTCAGCACTGAAACACCTTGATCAAATCGTGTAAATAGTGGGGGAGAGAAAAAACACAAACACATGGACCATGGAAATTCAGCGGCTTGATGGTGGCAGGGCCACAGCTGCTCCTGAACCTGGCAGTGTGGCGTGATGGTAATAGCGAAAAGAGAGGAGGGTCAGACAAACACAGGCACCTTTTTGTTTTCTGCTCTTATCCTCGACAGTTCTAATCTTAATGATGTAATCAGTGCAGAGTAAAGGACTGCAGGTTTGTGTTCTTCCGTTAGGAATTGATGCTCTCTGCTCTCATTCTCACCAAATCCACCTGGGGATTGCACAAAAGCCAGATCATTTATTCGGCTCAAAAGAAAATCCTTAAAAGGGAAATTGCAGTCTGCAATCGATCTCGGTTCAGAAGTATATCTAGAGGAAGAGTAGTAGTTTTGTGTACTCTCTGTAACACATTACAGTTGGTTGCATTTTGTTAAACATTATATTTCTAAACATACAAGTATATTTGCAAAGATTATCACTTTTGTTTTCCTGTAATTCACCTGTTTCTGAATGGTACAAACTATAAAGCCCTATTTTAGACAAGGAATGAGTAACATTCATAAAAGAAGTTGGCTGTATATAATTCCCATGCTTATGGTCTTTTAGTATTGTCAGTCATAAATGCTGTAAATAATTTTAGTCGGTACAGCCCTATGGCTATTGGGTGTGTCTGAAAAGGTTAGTAAATGTGAAAACTAATATTGTTAATCACCTGGTTTTTCCATTCCGATCAAACACATTGCAGCAGACTTTGAAGCCACAAAATCTAAGCCTACTTCCAAAAATTTGTAGGTTATGTCACATTAAATGCTCAACTAAGAACTTCTAAAAATCTGAACAGAGTTGTCTCTATCATTCTTTAAAGGAAGTTTGTTAAGGGGGGGGGGCAAATCTTACCAACTTGCTGTATAATCCTTTTAAGCCCATGTTACCCATTGAGGCTTATCTTGCTGGCCTTTCAGCTTGCCCTTCCTGGCATCTTTATTTTAAGCATCCTTAATGCCTTTGGATTCTTTACATGGATAGTTTGATCCAAAGACTGGTTTTCAATATTCTTAATATCTATTTTAATTGCTAGTTAAATCTTTGATCTGAAAGTCATGGATCCAAGTGAATAATCTAGGTTGATGTGCAGGTGGTATTGATTGAGGTAGGTATCATGCTTTAGAAGAAATACATCAGGCTCTGTCAGTTTATTTTAATAGTTGTGGTGATTCATAAAAGTTCCATGGTACTTGTCAACAGAAAGGATTTCTCTGGTACTCTGGTCAAAAATTTCTTAACCAACATCAAGCAAAGTGTTAGCTCATTTGCGTCATTATGTTTGTGGGCTTTTTTCACTTGATTTCCTCTGAGCTATATCATTAAAATGGAACTGTTGGCCATCGCTTTTCTCACCCTTGCATTCCAGCAGCTAACCACTGAGCAACTTTTTATGTGGGAATTATATTTATAAATACCTTGGCTAATGTGAGAATTTGAATCTGGTGCCCAAGGGGAAATTTTTTATGAGTTGCGTACATGGGTATTTTAAATCTTGTGTTCAGCAAGTGGAGATTTAATGTGCAGCTGACTGATTTTTGGATGATTTCCCCCACTCAGTACTCTGATTCTTCCATCTCTTAGCATTTTTAAAAAATGAATTTTGTTGTTAGCAAACTTGTTTAAAGGTTGAATTGGAAGAACTGCATGAGAGATTCATGAGGCATCAGGACTTTTAAAATTATGCATAAATATACATGCAAATTTGCCTAGAAATAGACAACATTTGTACTGTATGGAAAAGTACATCACAGTGCTCAAGTGAATTATGAGTGAATCGCCTTCTATCTAAAGTAGAATTTCCTGATGTTTAATAAATATTTTCTTTTGTTTATGCAGGTTTCCATCGGAAAGTAGGGCAGCTGATCTTGGTGACTTCAAGTGAATTGTGAGGAATTGTGAAGTAACCTTTGTAGTTCTGGTGCCATCATTTATGGTGAAGGGACTTGCTATTATTTGAAAGGAGGAGAGGTTGCTTAAGAAAGAAGCTATTGGTGGAATTGGAAATTTGCTGTGGGAGAAGAACGTGCTGGGAATCTAGGTTGAAGTGCAAAGTTTGGTTACTAACTACGTTGTGAGAGGAGCTGCTGGTGGAGTGTGCTGGCAAAACTGCTTCTACAAGGTGGGTCTTCAATGTTTCTTTTAGTGTATTTCACGGTGGCCTGCATTAATAAAAAAACGTAATTTACAGGAAATGCATAAGAATTGAATGTTGTGTGTGGATAAACAGCTGCCTGTAATAAAGTGGCAACTGTAGATCAGATGTTATGTATTACGTATTACTCTGTTTTTATTTACCCTTTGCATGAGGAATATTCCCATGATTTTTCTTGGGTCAAGTGTTGCATCTGAAGGCAACTTTGTCTTAGTTGATTTGGAAAGTACTTCTAGAGCGAGCATCTGACCAATTAAAGGTCAGAACAGCTATTTTAAGCATAGCACTGAAATAGACTGAGGAATTATCAGTGTGTCTGAAACCTGTGTTAAACATTTGAAATGAAACAGAATGTGAAACATACTCAACTGAATTAAGAGAATGTCCAAACTCTGGCCTTTGCTCCCCAGGCATGTCAGTAGTTTTTCTATTTACTCTTATCCTTTTTAAAGCTGAGGTCTTGAAAGTTAAGGGTAAATTTTGCTATGATTTTGTTGCATTATTAGTATCATGGCATTTTGCAGCAAATCCTGTTATTACAGGTTTAAAGCCTGTGCTTTATACTCAGTGACTTGGCCTTCATGGCTGTTTGTGACAATGAATTCCACAAATTCTCGCTTTTTGGCAAAAGAAATTTCTCCTCATCTGTTCTAAAGCGATGTTATCTGTGCCTTCTGGTCCTCATCTCCCCCATTATAGGAAACATCCTCTCCATGTTTAGGCCTTTCAATATCTGATAGGTTTCAGTGTGACTTGATTTTAAACTCCAGTGACTAGAGGCCCAGTGCCATTAAATGTTCCTTGTGCGTTACTCTTTCATTCCTGGGATAACTCTCGAGCCATCTCTGGACCTTCAATGCCAGCACATCTTTTCTGAGGTAAGGTGCCCAAAATGATCACAATATTGTAAATGCAGTCTGACCAATGCCTAGTAAAGCCTCAGCATTGCATTCTTGCTTTTATATTCTAGTCCTCCTTAAAATGAATATAATGTTGTATTTGCCTTTGCCTTCCTTACCATCAGGTTAACCTTTAGAGAAGCCTGCCATGTCCCTTTGCACCTCTGATTTCAGAATTTCTTCACAGTTTGGAAAATAGCTACACCTTTATTCCTTCTGCCACAGGATATGGCCATATACTTAACTACATTGTATTCCTTCTGCCCATTCTCCTTATTTGTCTAACTTCTTTTGCAGAACCTCTGCTTCCTCAACACTACCAGCCCCGCCACCTATCTCTGTGTCGTCTGCAAACTTGGCCTCAAAGCCATCACTATGTTATCCAAATCATTGATATATAATGTGAAAAGAAGTGGTCCCAACACTGACTCCTGTGGAGCACCACTCTTCACTGGCAGTCAACCAGAAAATGCCTCTTTTATTCCCACTTAGCCCCCAGCCAGTCAGCCTATCTTCTACTCATGCTAGTATCTTTCCAATTAGCCACAAGCTCTTGTTCAGCAGCCTCATGTGGCACCTTGTCAAAGACCTTCTGAAAATCTAAGTAAACAACATCCACTGACTCTACTTTGTTTCCCCTGGTTATTTCCTCAGAGAATTCCACCAGATTTATCAGTAAGATTTCCCCCGAAGAATATGCTGACTTGGCCCTATTTTACCATGTACTTCCAAGTAGCCCAAAACATCCTTGAAAATGGACTCTGACATCTTACCAACCGTGGAAATCAGACTGACTGGCCTAATATTTCCTTCCTTTTGCCTCCTTCACTTTTCTAAGAGTAGAGTGATGCTTGCAGTTTTCCAGTCCTCTGGAACTTTTCCAGACCCTACTGATTCTTAAAAGATCATTACTAATGCTGCCATATTCTCTTCAGCAGCTTTCAGAACCCAAGGGTATAGTCCATCTGGTCTAGGTGTCTTATCTACCTTCTGACCTTTCAGCTTTTCAAGCACCTTCTCTGTAGTACATTTGGCTCTCCTTATCCGCGGGTTCCACATGCGCGGATTCAACCAACCGCAGATCGGGAAAACCTGGTAGTTCTCCCTCCAGCACTTGTTGTTTGAGCATGTTCAGACTTTTTTCTTGTCATTATTCCCTAAACAATACAGTATAACAACTATTTACATAACATTTACATTATATTAGGTATTATAAGTAATCTAGAGATGATTTAAAATATAAGGGAGGATGTGCATAGGTTACTGTGGATCGGGAATCGAAAAAAAGGGGAAGTTCTCTAAGTCGGAACAGGTACATCTGGTATTATTTAGCATCAGTTAGTCAAACGTTTATCTTGGTATATAGTATATATTTTACCTTTCTATGCATATAAAATACTTAAGAAACGTATGTATTTCAATAATTTAATCACTGTGTTGCTTACTAATAATTGTAGCTTTTATCAGGGCAGAGTCTTCACATGCTCCATTATTCTCACTTTATCCTTTAAAATTGTTTCGATCGTTGACCGACTAGCCTAATGCTTTTCTAATGCGTTTCACCTCTTTCTGATCGCTTTATTATTCCCACTTTATTTTCAATCGTGATCATTTTCCGGAACAGAAACATTGCGGGTGACAGGTCCTGAGCTCCGCCGGGTCCTAAAGTCCACTTGAGCATTGTGTTTTTTTTTGGTATCCGCGGGGGATTGGTTCCAGGACCCCCTGCAGATACCAAAAAACGCGGATGCTCAAGTCCCTTATTTAACCTGTCTCAATGCGGTGGTCTTTAGGACCCAGCGGAACCCCAGACCTTATTTAACGTGTCTCAGTGTGGTGGACATTAGGACCTGGCGGCGGACCTCTGAGTCCGCAGTATTTCTGTTCACGAAAATAATCACGATCACGATTGAAAATAAGGTGGAAGTAATAAAGCGATCGGAAAGAGGTAAAACGCCATCGGTCATTGGTAAAGCATTAGACAGCAGTCGGTCAACGATCGGAACAATTTTAATGGAGCATGTGAAAGGCCCTGCCCCGATGAAAGCTACAAATATTACTAAGCAACACAGTGGTTTAATTATTGAAATACCTATGTTTCTTAAGCATTTTATGTGCATAGAAAGGTAAAATATATACTATATACTAAGACAAACGTTTTACTAACTGAGGCTACATAATATCGGATGTACTTGTTCCGACTTCAAATCCGACTTAAAGACCGACTCAGGAATGGAACTTGTTCATAACCCGGGGACTGCCTGTACTTTTAAATCCTCTCTAGATTACTTATAATACCTAATACAATGTAAATGCTATGTAAATAGTTGTTATACTGTATTGTTTCGGGAAAATGACAAGAAAAAATAGTCTGTACATGCTCAAACAACGATTGCTGGAGAGAGTACTTCCGGGTTTTCCCGATCTGCGGTTGGTTGAATCCGCGCGTGTGGAAACCGCGGATAAGGAGGGCCGACTGCACTCACTTCTGTCTCGACACTTGAATTTCTGGTATACTGATGTTGTCTTCCCCAGTGAAGACTGACACAAAATAATTACTGAGTAAGTTAATTTAATTATGTCCTTTTATTTCCACTTTTGAGTTATGGAGAAATGCAGCATTGAAGCAGTTCCTTTGTTCCACAGAGTCCTTGCTGACCAACTGCCATTTACACTAATTGTACATTCATCCCAATTTCTTTGATATTCTTACCACAATATGTTAAACTCCTCCTAGATTCTACTACTTGCCTTCACAGTAATGGTAGTTTACGGTGTCAGTTAATCTACTAGCGTGCACATCTCTGGGATGTTGGTAGAAACTGGTACTTGGAGAAAACCCATGTAGGTCACAAGGTGAGGATATCAACTCCGCTGAGGCAGCACTGGGTGTTGGAATCTGGGTCTGTGGTAATGCATGCCAGCCGCTTTATTAGCTGTGTCACCGTGCTGTACTTTATTGTCTCTGCATGCTAAATGGCCATTCAATTTTCATCATTTTGTTTTACATAATTGCATATGAAAGTTTGCCTGATGGAATTTCATATTTGTGATGGTCACTAATGCTACTTAAAACTGATACTGCAGTGACAAGAAAATAATTTTGAATGAATTGCTTACATGGCTGTACTGACTGACCATCTAATTCATGGTAATATCTGCCTTTGAGTTTTAAGCTGTTTGTACCTTGTTTTAACCTGTTTTGTTTTCCTGAGTAAAATGGTTAGTTATTAATCCTTGGTTATTCCTGGATGACTTTGAAATTCATAGAGTTGAGTCTTTTGATTCTTCAACTCCCTACGGCAGTTAGCACACCTGGAATAAAATGCAGTTTGCAGGCTTGGGAGTGATGCATTTGTCATAGATCGTTAACCTACTGTAGGTTTTACCCTTGATAAAATCTGCAAACATTTTCAGTGATGCAGAGTTCTGAGAGCAGCAACCACGGTGACTTGGAAGCACAGTGGCCATCATTGTTTATTTTTATTGGGAGATATGGTGCAGAACAAGCCCTATGATCACAATGAACCACACTACCCAGCAATCCACTGATTTAACACTAGCCCAACCACAGGACAATTTACAATGACAAGTTGACCATAAGACACAAGAGCAGAATTAGGCCATCAGGCCCATCAAGTTTGAATGACCCATCATTCAATCCTGGCTGATCTTTTTTTTAAATCTCTTCCTCAACCCCAGTTCCTGGCCTGCTCCCCGTAACCTTTGATGCCATGTCTAATCAAGAACCTATTAAACTCTGCCTTAAATACACCCAACTACCTGTCCTCAACAGCAGCATGTGTCTGCACATATGTGTGTGTGTATATATATGTATGCGTGAGTGTCTTTGTTTTTGTGTGGCAGTTTGTGTATGTGTGCATGAGCGTCTGTGTGTGTGTTGGTCTGCACATGTCCATAAGACATAGGAGCAGAATTAAGCCATCTGGCCCATCGAGTCTGCTCCGCCATTCAATCATAGCTGTTCGTTTTTACTCCTCTTCAACCCAGTTCCTGGCTATCACCAGAAAATATTGGAGGAACTTGAGCCATACAGCATTAGAGATGGAAGAGAAAACATTTTCAAATTACAAACAAGAGAAACTCTGCAGATGCTGGAAATTTGAGCAACACACAAAAAATGCTGGAAGAAGTCAGCAGGCCAGTTGACGTTTTGGGCTAAAACCCTTCGGCAGGACTGGAGAGAAAAAAAAGATGAGTAGATTTGACAGGTGGGAGGAGGGAATACTGGGTGATGGGTATTCCCCCCCCCCCCCCAAACTTTAAAATCTACTCAGCTTTTCTTCTCCAGTCCTGCCAAAGGGTTTTGGCCTGAAATATCAACTGTGCTTTTTTTCCATAGCTGCTACTTGGTCTGCTAAGTTCCTCCAGCATTTTGTGTGCTGCTAACGTTATACGAATTGATCACTCTAAATTGGGACAGTTAAAAGTTCATCAACCTGAAACATTTATGCTCCCTCTCCATACAGTTGCTGTCTCACCTGTTATGTACATCCGGCATTTTTATCCTTTCTTCTAATATCTTTTAACAATGTTTGGTTAATTACTGTGAATTGTTTGCTTAAACATTTCTTTCTGAAATTATTCTAATAGTCTGAGTAAAGTTAATGGCTTTATAGTGTTAACTTCATCCGTTGTTCATAATGATATAAATCTCTTATTAATCTGCTTTATTCCTTTGTGTGCCAGAAATAGGTGCAAATTATTCCAATCAAGCAATGCATAAAATGTTCTCAACTGGAATTCATTCTTACTTTCAGGAACTTAATCAACTCTTCTGGATTTTCTGAGTTTTTGCATATTACCAGCATTTTCTCTATGTTGAATGTTTATACTGTAAATCTGATTTGTATAAATTGACATTGTGTTTATTACTGTAATAAACATGCATCCTGAAGCTTGCGTATAACTGCTTGTGTGTTAACTGTTAAAATTACAGTTGGTGAGAGTTAAATGTGAAAACCAAAACAGATTGCATTGTGGCATGGAATGGAACTGTGGCTGCATCCTCCACGTCAACTTGTGTAGATTTTGTTCGTGCCACATTATTGTATTTGGACTAAATTTATAGTGTGATGTCAGTTAGATGAAGCAGCAGTACTATATTCTGATACTCCAGACCTATTTTGAAAACATTATTGAAAACTTAAATTTAACAGTAGGTCAAATGCTGTTGTGTAATACTAAAGTACAGAAGGAAGTCTCCTTGGATAGTGTTGGAAAGGATGGTGGCAAATAAATTTTTGAGACGGACATGACTAAAAGAGAGACAGTCCTTTTTAAGAATGTTCTACATTTCTATTGATGTACATTTTCCCCTGTGTTTGATGAATGAATGATTGTAAAAAAAAAATTCTGTTCCATACTTCATCTATTCTCAATGTGAATCAAATTGTGGGGGTGGAGGGTGAGGCAGCATTCCATGCTCATAGCCCTGACATTTATGTACATAAGCTTTCCAGGAAAGGTCACTTGAAAAATTTCTGCCCCTGCTGTAGGATGCTGAAATCTATTGTAACTGTCCTCCCTTGCAATTAACAAGCTCATTGTTACTCAGTTCCTGCTTTGTATGATTCATTTCTACTCCACGTGGTACACATAACTAAATAGCAAAAGTTTATTTTTCTTTTCTCCTGCTCTTTCTTTTGCACAGTTTTCTCACCGCTAAGGATGCTGCCTCCAGCTGAGTTATGACTGCTCGAGTGCTGGCAGGGCAATGGTACTTCAACCAAGTAACCACCCTTCATGTGTGAGCTTAAACAATGATTGGCAGCGGGCTGCATGACAGGTGGGGGCAGCACATCTGATTTCAATTTCATCTTTAGTAGATGCCCATATGCAGGCATTTTTTTTTTACTGTTGTCATTGGTTAGTAATTGGAAGCACAAGCCCAAATTTTTGATCGCACTACAGAACATTGAGGTCAATTCTAGCATCCGCTTAATTTAGCTAAAATTGGATATCAGATCTTTATTTAGAACTTAGAATCAGAGTTAGGTAGGTTTAATATCAGTGGCATATGCTGTGAGGCAGGAATACATTGTAATACATAAAAATAACATACATGAAGTGTATAAATTAAAGTTGTGCAAAAAGAGGGGGAAAATACTGAGGTAGCGTTCATGGGATCGTTGTCAATTCAGATCAGGTGGAGGGCAATTTTGAATTGTTGAGTGTGTGCCTTCAGGCTCCTGCACTACCACGTTGATGGTAACAATGAGAAGAGGGCATGTCCTGGGTGGTGGGATCCTCAGTGCTACCTCCATTCTTGTGTTTGGCACACTGCATGAAGACACTGAGATTTCTACTATCATGGTTCCTATTGTACATTTTAAAAAGTTATCCTAGGTAAAAATCTGAGTCTGTGCTCATTTGAGGTGCTGAAATATGAAACAAATATTTTATCTTGTGCTGTATTGATGTTTGTGGAGGAAAGGCAAAACTTCATTGAGATTATTTTTGATTTTTTTAACTTAAATTTTAGGAATTGGAAATCTATTTGAATAGTGAATGTTTGATGTTAAATACTATTTGCTGTATATTTAGATTGATGAAAAGTAAATTACTCAATGATTTTTAGTTTAGTCAATTTCAGGATTGTTTCCAATAACTTGGAACATATCCATTTTTTGTAAGTTTCAATTGAGTGAAATGCATTTTTTTGTTCACTACCAGCAGAGTAAATGCTTCCATTCTCTCTGAAACACCATGATGACTCTAGTCTGGTCCATGATTACTAATTAGCCCGAGTTGTTTTTTTGAGTAACCAGTTTTAAGGAATGTACTTTTCAATATGCAATGTTGAATTGCAATATGTTTTTATATAACCACAGAACTTGGGTGCAAGCAGTGAAGTTTATAAATACTACTTTTCCTTTTGACAGGTATGGCCTCACAACTGCAAGTGTTTTCACCAATGTCAGTAAAGTCCAGTGCCTTTTGCAGTGTGAAGAAATTGAAAGTGGAGCCCTCCAACTGGGATGCAACGGGACAGAGCTGCACTGTAAAACATTACAATCAGAACAAAAATCCACCAGTGACTCAAGGACAAGCAAATCTGCCCCATCAGGCATCAAACAGTGTGGTCGTTTATGATCAGAGTTTGCACCTCACCACCGCCTCCGGGCTGATTCCAGTTACGAGTGCAGACAGTGGGGCCTGTACAGCAGCACTGTCTGTGGGATCTTCGAACGGAGTGCAGAGTTTGACACGCAGAAGCACAGTGACACTGTTGGATACCTACCAAAAATGTGGGCTCAAGAGGAAAAGTGAGGAAATTGAAAGTAGTGGCAGTGTGCAAATAATTGAGGAACACCCACCTCCGATGCTTCAGAACAACACTGGCAGGACTGCGGTGGGTACTACTGCCACCACCACATCAACTGTAACTTCAAAGAACGGCAGTTCCACTAATGAAGGGGATTATCAATTGGTCCAGCATGAAATACTTTGCTCAGTGACAAGCAGTTATGAGGTGTTGGAATTTCTTGGTCGGGGCACTTTTGGACAAGTGGTGAAATGCTGGAAAAGGGGCACCAATGAAATTGTAGCTATTAAGATTTTGAAAAACCATCCCTCCTATGCACGACAAGGGCAGATTGAAGTGAGCATTCTAAATCGATTAAGCACTGAAAATGCTGATGATTACAACTTTGTTCGATCCTATGAGTGTTTTCAACACAAGAATCACACCTGCTTAGTTTTTGAGATGCTGGAGCAGAACTTGTATGACTTCCTTAAACAAAACAAGTTCAGTCCTTTGCCGTTGAAATATATTCGACCAATTCTGCAGCAGGTGGCCACAGCTTTAATGAAACTAAAGAGCCTTGGTTTAATTCATGCTGATCTGAAACCAGAGAACATCATGCTTGTGGACCCTACTCGGCAGCCTTACAGGGTGAAGGTCATAGACTTTGGTTCAGCCAGTCATGTTTTAAAAGCAGTTTGTTCCACGTATTTGCAGTCTCGATATTACAGGTCAGTGTAATGGTCTTAGTTTGCTGCTTGTGTTGATTGTAGAGATTGAGACAATTCCACAACAGTGGGGTTGACATCTAATCTCTTCTTCCCTGACATAAAGCTTTGACTCTTTAATTCCTGGGCTTTATTTGCACCTCATTAGATAATTTTATTAATTTTTTTTGTGACTCTATACTGAAAGTGCTTCGATAGAAGTTGGGATTCATAGCTACAATACAATTTCCTCATTTGTCTTCCTTTTATGGTAAATGTTTTCCTGCTTTCAATTTAGTTTCTAACTTTCAGTAGTGATTTTGAAGTATGGGATAGTTGTGACATATACATACTGCCTCTAAACTCATCAGTTGAGCAACAAAGTATAGAAATGGAGATGGCTGATGAGGAGTTGTATCAGGGATTCCCAGCCTGGTGAGAGGCCTCTCAGTTAATGGCATAAAAAGGGTTTGGAACCCGTGCTATAGATGATCAAAAAGCATTGACAGCAATGTCAGAATTCATCATTACAGTACTTTCAGTGCTCATCTTATTTTGGTATGAAGCAATTGCTGCTTATGTTCTTCTAAGCCATAGCCAAATGTTGACCTGCTAGACAGATACTAACAGTAATCACAAGTTGAGAAGTGTAAAGGAATGAATGAGATACTTCAATACTGAAGTGGTGGGGCTTTATATTTGGATACCAAATCAATTTGCACTTGTTAAAATTTATATTGTTCTGAATTCCAACATTGACAGCTATAATTGGAATGACTTGAAGTAATGCTGACTATAAGCAAGATATGGCTTGTAAGAAATTTCTCATTGCTGGAGATCAGAATTGTCTATTCTCAGGCATGGTAGTGATAATTGTAACATCTTTCTGAAGTACGACTTTTGGTAGTATAATTTATGGTTGAAGGAATTGCCTTTGTCAAAGTCAATGATATGGGAAAACCAAAGCATTTGGGCTTCAGTATGTAAGATACAATACATCAGGTTATGAATTTGTCTTAAACTTACCAGCTCAATGTATTCTCAGGGAGACATAATTACACTAAGAAAGTTTGTTAAATGTTGTAGCAATTAATTTGTCTAAACACCTGTTTTAAGTAGGTTTCACAGTATTCTGGAATGATTATTATATCTGTTCAAGCTTTGTTGTAATTGTTTTGTACCAGTATATTGGTTGCAGTGTACTCTTTTAAGTATCCTTGTAATAATCACTAGCTTGCATCAATTAAACAGCATACTTTAACCTGAGAATTAAGAATCTATTTTCAGCATACTACAAATGTAAATTTTTCTCAATTACACCCATTTAAAATATGTAACAAGTTGATGTCAATTTAAATTTTGTATTTTTCCAAGTAAACTTGACACATAGTCTAAGAATTTTGGGCAGTAGTTTGGGAGGGAAGAATACAACAATTTCCTCAGTGGCTTGTGGTCAGACAATGCCAAGTTACTGTAATGTGGGTTTGGATTCAAAAATGAATTTTTAGCTAGTACCCTAATGTATGTTAAAAAAATATCTTGGTTATCCTTCATATGGGGTGTCTGCTGTACTACCTCTTGACAATATCTAACTTTGGAGAATAATGACTTTTGCTGGGGTTTCTTGGAAATTCTGTAGGATTTTTATATTTTTCAATATCCTACTCATTTCATTGCCTGGTAATTTTTGTACCGTCATTTGAATATGGGTGGCACAGAAGAAGGACCGCTAAAGCCTTGAATAAATTGCCCAGCATCTTATATATGTATTAAAATTAGCAAACTTGGATGTCTTTCATTTTGACCCTTTCCTCCAGATCATTTATGAAAATAGTAAATAATTAAGACCCATTTCTGCTGTTTCCTTTAAAACCCTTGTGTGAATCTGATTCCACTGACTTATCTGCCATTTGTTCTATGAATTTCTTCAGTACATTGTCCCTTGTGATCATCATTTGTACAGATTCTACCGATTCTTGAAATTGGTCTTTAACCTTTTCACTTGATTATAATAATTAACTATTGTGACAGGACTCAAATGGAGCAGCTTGTAGTATTATGTTCATCATCTGGGGACAAATGTTCTGCACATGTCTACAGGCAGATATGTCCCTAATTGTTGAATTCTTGAGTCTTGATTGCAATCCAGCCAGCGTACGGAGAGGTTGACATCCTGACACAGTGGTGCCAGGATAGCAATCTCTTCCACAATATCCAAAAAACAAAAGAGCTGATGTGGATTACAGGAGGAACAGAGACAGGCTCGCTCCAATCAGCATCAATGGGTCTGCAGTTCAGAGGGTGGGTAGTTCCAGGTTCCTCAGTAATGAGAAATACATCACCAGTGATCTCACCTGGGCCTGGAAGACTGTCAGGGACACCGGTCACCTAACCATAAACTGCTTCAGCTGCTTCCTTCTGACAAATGGGACAGCTTTCTACAAGCCATTTGACTTTTAAGTTTGCATGTCTGTACATTACAATACAAAGATTTTTAACTCCCTCACATTGTGGGATGGATGTAAGATTTAAATAAATTCTAAATGGTCAACAGAATATTAGCTGTGGAGATTTGTTGCAACCTTATTGGACTGAACCCTTATAAAGTCAAAGAGGGCAATTAAAGCCTCTTAAGATTTTCCAGCTCTCAGCTTAATTTGACATCATTACTATGGGACCTTTACAATTTAATAGGCCATTACAAGATAGGCAGGTAACTTATATTTGGAGGTGTTGTGTACAGGAGCTAAGTTTAACCTATTTAATAATTTTAATATGACCTGTGTGATTTTGAAGATTGGCATTCATATTTAGTTTGTGTTGTAGTTGCTGAGTGTGAGGTGGGACCTTGCCACCTTGGTGATCAATGAACACAGCTAACCAGTCTCCCTGTTCATGACTGCATTCACGAGTGCACACAAAGAAACTGTGTGGTCCGGTGCAGTGTTGCTCGTCATTGCTGGGAAGTAGATGCTTTCCTCCAATACTCCTTTCTTATAGTGGCTTTTCTAAATTAAAATAAAACAGTAAAATAGTGAATGGAATGTTTTCAAACATGAGGTAATATGCTGCCAAGGGGGAGAAATCTTGTCATAATACAGAATATGGAGCAATATAACAAAAAGTAAAGATGGCAGAAGGTAGATGAAAACTTCTTAAAGGAAAAAGAAGCAACATGAAATTATAAAGTTCTGTAATGTATCTCCAAATTACTGACAAGCAGATGTTAAAGAATTAAAGTGGAATTGATAAACATGATTATCAAGTTTGAACTAGTTTTGTGCTTGAGTGTGTATTGATAGAGACTATGCTAAATCGCCTGTTTCCATTTTATTTTTTTTGAATACACAGTGGAATTTTGTTAATTGGGACAGCAACTTATTTGGCACTTAAAAAAACAAAAAAGAAACTAGCTGGGATTTCCTTCGTCGCTTGGGACAAGAGACTGTTGCTGAACATTTTCTAACTAGCTTCAGTTGCATGCATTTGTGTGGCCCTTAGACACTACACCATGGTTGGAGTAATTAAAATAGTGCCAGTTGTGTGTTTTTGTGTTCAAAAACGGGGATTATTGTCACTGACAGTTGGCAAGAAATAAGCAGTAAGACAATTCAGAAATAGAGGTGCCAGAAACAGCCAGGAGGGAAAATGAAATGACTTCACTATAGCAAGTTAGGAACTATAAAAATTTGGAGGAGGCAGTAATTGAAAGCTTTATCTGAAGACAGTCTATTTGTATTGGGTGCCTAATTTGTTCATTTCCAATCAATCAAAAGAACACATCAGCGTACATTGAATAAATTCCTCCACTGATAACTATTAGGATCAACTACAGGTAGTAGTATTGGTAGTCTAGTTTGTTCTGTGTTTCATTTAAATAGTTAATTTGCTACTAAGGTAAATGGTAGTTCACCTTTTTTTAAAAAAGCCTTTTTAACTATCAAGCTGCAGCTGATTGGGGCAGCTAGTTCATTTGGCCAAAGTGTACTGGTCCTGCTGTGTCCCAATTAACTGGAATTCGGTGTATTTGGAGAACAAAATAAATAGGTTAGTCTTAGTGCCAGCTTTGAATTTGTAAATGACCTTTAACACTTGAAAAGGAAAATGCTTTGTTTTTATCTGTGATCTAGGCAACCTGGCACCCTAGTGTTGTAATCATCTTTGATATACTAATTTAGTCAAGGCACCACTTAGCAACCAGAGTTCAATGATGATCTTCCCTTTTCCAGTTTCCATTGGGAAAATTATGTTTCCTATTATTAAAATTATTAATCTACTTGATAGTATAAGACCGTAAGATATAGGAGGAGAATTAGACTATTGAGTCTGTTCTGCCACTTCATCATGGCTGATCTTTTTTCCTCTGTGCTCCAGTCTCCAACCTTGGCATGTTAACATTTGAGTATAAGCACTCTACTAGGTTTGCATGACAAACTCCTGGTTGAGTTTGTTTAAAGTGTATTTTAAATTTCAGGCTTTGTAATGGGACTCAAAAGAATTGCCCAAACAATGGGCTCTTTTTATTGGAGACGCAAGACTGCCGATGCTGGAATCTGGACCAATAAACCTTCTGGAAGAACTCTATAGTTCACACATCATCTGTGGGAAGAATGCAGGCTTTTGACCCCAAATGTTGACAATTCCTTTCCTCCCACAGGAGCGACTTGACCTGCTGATTTCTTCCAACAGATTGTTTTATTAATGCCTTTGTTAATGATCTGTTGGTGTTAATTATAATTGCAGGTCTTTGCTAACTGCGGTGATTTGTATTTGTTTGCTTAAATGGAACTAAAGTTGTATGGAGGTAAAACGATCAGTTGAAAATATTTGACAGGATACAGTATAATGAAACAAACTTGTTTCTTTAGTGTGCTCTTTGGCTATTGTTTTTGACTGTATGTGGTGATTGCAATGAGGTGCTTCAAGCTGCAAAGGTATTAAAGTACATGCATGTGGCCAGCTCGTAAACCAAAGCCATCAGTTACAAATGTTCACTTAATTGTTTTTTTAAGTGTAGGACTGAAATGCTACTGACTGGAAATGAAGCTTGCACTTCTGACTCATGCAGGGAAGTCTGTTTTTGCAATACGCTATCCTGTATAGTGGATGGTTTGAGTAAGAAAGTTTTTAAGGTCACAGTGTTTCTGTGGTCTTTTACTTTCCACTCCATTGCGTTATGTTACAACCCTTCTCAATCTTGTAAAATTAAAACATTGGCAAAGTAACTAAAAATGCAGCTGCAGATGTTGTTTTGAGATCCATTTAAATGCATATTTCAGCAATTGGTTGCTTTTCCATCAGTTTCTGCACTTCCCTATTCCTCTTACGAAATTGTTCTGGTACCTGTTCTTTTGAGAGCCTTTATTAAATGAGCTTGCTTACTATGTGGATAATATGGGTAATTCCAACTGACTTGATTTTGTGATTTCCACTTTGCACACTTTTTTCCCCCTCCAAAAGACAGCACAATTTAAAAAGAAGGCTTAACCTGAATAATCTCTTCTGGGTTAAGGCACATTGTTTAGTAGTATGGGAGGTGATTGATGGACAAGAAGTTTCTGCCATGAGTAACCAATACTTTAAGTACAAAGCAATTTGACTGTTGTGTTAAGGTTCCTAAATTAGCAGGCTTCTAGAATTTGCTGCTAATATAAAGATTAACAATACCAGGAATTTCCATTTGTATGTCCTGAACTTTTGTAAAGGACAGTTACTAACTTAGAAAACAAAAGGCTTTGCACATAATTTCTCATTCTGTTGTTTACTAAAATAATGAAACTAACTTAAATTTTTGAAGAAAAATCTTGTAATGTTCACAGTAGACTTGTGTTCTTAAATATCCTTAAGCAAACAAAGATGTTGTTAAGGCCTTTAAGTAGATTTTCTTAAGACATTTGAGATTGTATTCTTTCACATTCCTGACAAATAATTTTCTGTCTCTAATGTTGCATATACAGTATCATCCTTGGCACAATAGGTTTAGAGTGGCTTTAAAAATGATTGCTGTGTTCTCAACGACATAATCAACAGATGAAAAGGTGCTAAGGAAACAATGTAGGCTTTACTGGTGATAACTAAAATTTTGGTAATGTGTGTTTCTGGTTACTATCACTGCCCTCTGTTCGGGGTCAACCATGGATATTACATTCTTGCTGTTGAAGTTGATGCGCAAGCCTGGGCAGTACAATATGGAGAGCAAGCCGTGAGGGGCAGCAGGCTCCCCCTCTTCATGCAGCTGATGAATCCAAAGGAATAGCAAAGATAGAGACAAAGGAAAATCAGGGTAAAAGAATATTGGATCATGGACCATAAGGGCTGAATATGTACCTGACAGTGGAAAAGATGAAAGTAATTTCTGTGGAAAAACTTGCTCCTTGGGTCCCCTTTTTATGTTTTTGTTCTCACCTTAAAGCTATTCTATTTTCCTTGCACTAGGAAAAGGACTACCTTATCTGTGCCCTTCATAATTTTATAAACCTCTATAATGTCAGTTCTCTAACCCCTTCATTGTCGGGGGAACAAAGTAACAGCCCATCCAGTAGCTCCATAACGATCAAGGTTACATTTCTGTGAATCCTTTCAGTGCCTTTCTAACTTAATTGCATCCATTCTGTAGCATAACAACCAAAACTGCATACCATGTTGTAAGTGCTGCCTAAACACTGATTTATATAACTGTAACAAGCTATCATAACACCATTTATTCAAAACTTCAACTGATCAAGTTGACCATACTATATGACTTCAACACTGTCTACCTTTGTCGTCACTTTCAGCGAACTATGTACTTGTACGTAAAGGTCTTGCTGTTTGGTAACACTCCCAGGACCCTTTCATTCATTGTATGTCCTGGCCTGGTTTAACTTTTGTATCAGCATAGACTTTTGCATCACTCCTTCATAGTGCAAGATGTGCTTTAGAATATCACCATTTTCCTTCCTGAGCTTGTTGTCTTTTATGTCCTTTTTCATGGTAAGTACAAATGAAAAGTATTCATTTAAGACCTTTCCCAATCTCCTTTCGCTCTACACATAGATAACCACATTGATCCTTAAGGGGATTTAATCTCTCCTGAGTTTTTTTTTGCCCTTAATATACTTGGGGAATCTTTTGAGGTTTTCCTTTACTTTATCTGCTGGAGATATGTTATATCTTCATTTGGTCCTCTAGTTTCTTTCAGTACACTACATCATGCTTACTCAAGGGATTCACTTGATCCATCTGTGTTTATCTGACCAGAGCCTCGGTACCTCTCCTCAACCAGGGTTCCCTAATCTTGCCGTCCTTATTCTTCCTTCTAGCAGGAGCATGGTGGCCTATGTCTATAAATCTCCTGCTTGGCTGATGTCACTTCATCTGATAACATCCTCTCCCAATCACAATCCAGTTCGGTCTAATGCCATCAGAGTTAGTTTTGTCCTAATTTAGGAGTAACTTGTGGACCAGTCTTATCTTTCCAACGTTATCTTGCAGCTGTTATGGTCACTGGTCCAATAATGTTCTCTTACTTGACACATCAGCCGCTTTCTTAGCCTCCAGCTTCCTTTCCTAAGAGCAACTTTGATGTTGTCCCTTCTCTAGAAGGTCCATTGTTTTTGAGCAAGCAGACAAATGGTGTTGTGCTTGCCAACTTTGAGGTGACAGTAGAATAAGGATTGGTGAAGCCAAGATGGGATTTAAATGTTGGAATGGGAATTTCAAATATGAGGTTTGGTAGATTAGAAAGGCAATATATGTGAACAAGGTCAGGAGTGATGGGTCTTCTGCAAGACACCAGGTGGAAGACTTATGAACAAGCTCATCAAGAGGAGGTTAGATGTGACAAAGATGGGTGAGAAATTCATTAGTAAATTGGCTGGTTAGTATGATTAGTAAGAGGAATTTAATGTTTAATCTGGTGATTTATATGGAGTCTGAAGTTTGGAGTATAGAATAAATTACAAGTACAGACTTGAGCTGTCTTAAGACTGATTCTAGATAAATTTTTAGCTGCCCTTGTGAATACCATGATCTTAGTATCAACACCTTCATTTTTTATAGAGGTGAAGATGAGAAGAAAAAGATGAACTGACAAGTACTGGAGAAGAAATAACAAACCTAAGGTTTTTATTTCATGGAACTTAAGGGTGAAGAGAGCACAAGAGGAACTTGAATGTTTGGTCTCCTGGCAAACCTCCTTCATTCTTTGATTAGTCTGGCTAGATCTGTTGAATGGCTAGATGTTTGGGCGCCAAATACTCTTGCCTCTGTCACTTGAACTTGCAGAAGATGTTTTTCTTGAGTATTGTATGTTGGAAATGCTTTTGATGAGCAAGGGTAGCAAAAGCATAGTTATGGAAAAGATACCTTGGTTGATATTGCCTATATCACATTCTTTGAGTAAGTGACTGAACAGACATGAAAAATTGCAACATTTAAATGTCCTGGCATCAGCACCTCCTGAACTTTAACAAAATCGTAATGTTTGTGTTTACCTGCAATATCTTACATAATTAAAATCAGTTGGTAAAGTGCAGACAAGTGTTTTCCTGTTTGATGAAATTAATTTGCAGTATAGCTGGAACTGATTTTGAATTCTTTGAGCTACATTGTGAAGTAATGATTATAAATCAGGCATCCTCCAAATAATTAACATTGCCCTATTAGTTGTGTTTATTAATCTAAAATAATTAATCCAGTCACTTCCAGGACAACGGTGACATGTGGAAGGGCATCCAGGACATCAACAATTACAAGACAACATCACCTGACTGTGTAGGTGATGCCTCCCTTCCAAGTGCGCTGAATAACTTCTACGCCCGGTTTGAGGTGGAAAATGACGTGGCGGCGAAGAAGTCCACCCCTCCTACAAATGACCTGGTGCTGTGTCTCTCCGTGGCCGACATAAGAAGAACCCTGTGCAAGGTCAACCCATGGAAGGCTGCTGGAACAGACAACATCCCTGGTTGAGTACTCAGAGGATGTGCAGATCAGCTAGCAGATGTTCTCACTGACATCTTCAACATTTCCCTGAACAGCGCCACCATTCTAACGTGTTTCAAGGCCGCCACCATCGTCCCCGTGCCAAGGAAGTCTTCAGTGTCCTGCCTAAATGACTACCGTCCCGTTGCACTTACATCTGTCATTATGAAGTGTTTCGAGAGGCTCATCATGAGGCATATCAAGACCCTGCTGCCCCCCTCACTGGACCCCCTGCAGTTTGCGTACCGTCCCAACCGCTCAACAGATGACGCCATTGCCACCACCCTGCACCTGGCCCTAACCCACCTGGACAAAAAAATCACATATGTTCGGATGCTGTTCATAGACTTCAGTTCAGTATTCAACACAATCATCCCTCAGAAACTGATTGGAAAGCTGAGCCTACTGGGTCTGAACACCTCCCTCTGCAACTGGATCCTAGACTTCCTGATTGGGAGATCTCAGTCAGTCCGGATCGGGAGCAGCATCTCCAACACCATCACACTGAGCCTGGGGGCTCCCCAGGTTTGCGTGCTCAGTCCACTGCTGTTCACTCTGCTGACCCACGACTGTGCTACAACACACGGCTCAAACCATATCAAGTTCGCTGATGACACGACTGTGGTGGGTCTCATCAGCAAGAACGACGAGTCAGCTTACAGAGGCGAGGTGCAGCAGCTAACGGACTGGTGCAGAGCCAACAACCTGTCTCTTAATGTGAACAAAACAAAAGAGATGGTTGCTGACTTCGGGAGGGCATGGAGCAACCACTCCCCGCTGAACATCGACAGCTTCTCGGTAGAGATCGTAAAGAGCACCAAATTTCTTGGTGTTCACCTGACGGAGAATCTCACCTGGACCCTCAACACCAGCTCCATAGCAAAGAAAGCCCAGCAGCGTCTCTACTTTTTGCGAAGGCTGAGGAAAGTCCATCTCCTACCCTTCATCCTCATCACATTCTACAGGGGTTGTATTGAGAGCATCCTGAGCAGCTGCATCACTGCCTAGTTTGGAAATTGCACTATCTCGGATCGCAAGACCCTGCAGCGGTTAGTGAGGTCAGCCGAGAAGATCATTGAGGTCTCTCTTCCTGCTGTCACGGACATTTACACTACACGCTGCACCCGCAAAGGAAACAGCATTATGAAGGACCCCATGCACCCCTCATACAATCTCTTTTCCCTCCTGCCGTCTGGGAAAAGGCTCCGAAGCATTCGGGCTCTCACGACCAGGCTATGTAACAGTTTCTTCCCCCAAGCTATCAGGCTCCTCAATACCCGAAGCCTGGACTGACAGCTTGCCCTACTGTCCTGTTTATTATTTATTGTAATGCCTGCACTGTTTTTGTGCACTTTATGCAGTCCAGTGTAGGTCTAGTCTAGTGTAGCTTTCTCTGTGTTGTGTTTTTTTTATTACGTACTTTGGTCTAGTTTTTTGTACTGTGTCATGTAACACCATGGTCCTGAAAAATGTTGTCTCATTTTTACTATGCACTTATGGTCGAAATGACAATAAAAGTTGATTTGACTTGAAATAAGTATGATATCGGTGAAGTAATAGAATTTAATATGGTGTCACTGTTATTCCACAACATTTGCAGCCTTTTTCATCACCATGGCCTTAATCCCCTGTGTACACTCTTTAAGAAAGGAGGGAGGCAGCAGAAAGGGAATTATAGACCAATTAGCCTGACCTCACTGGTTGGGAAGATGTTAATGTCAGTTGTTAAGGATGAGGTTATGGAATACTTGATGAGAAGACAAGATAGGACAAAATCGTCATGGTATCCTTAAGGGAGAAATTTTGCCTGATAAACCTGTTGGAATTCTTTGAGGTTACACATAGGATAGATAAAGGGGATGCAGTGTTTATTGTATATTTGGACTTTCAGAAGGCCTTTGACATGATGTCACATATAAGGCTGCTTACTAAGTTAAGAGCCCATGGTATTACAGGAAAGTTACTAACATGGTTAGAACATTGGCTGATTGGTAGGAGGCAGTGAGTGGGAATAAAAGGATTCTTTTCTGTTTGGCTGCCAGTGACTAGTGGTGTTCCACAGGGGTTGGTGTTGGGACCGCTGCTTTTTATGCTCTATAAGCAATGATTTAGATGATGGGATAACTGGCCCTGTTGCCAAGTTTGTAGATGATACAAAGATTGGTGGAGGGCCAGATAGTGTTGAGGAAGCAGGTAGGCTGCAGATGAACTTGGACAGATTTGGAGAATGGGCAAGAGAGTGGCAAATGAAATACAATGTTGAAAAATGCATGGTCATGCACTTTAGTAGAAGAAATAGGTGTGCAGACTATTTCCTAAATGAGGTGAAAATCCAATTCCCTAATTGGGAGTCCTTGTGCAGAACACCCTTAAGGTTAACTGGTGTTTGGAGTCAGTGGTGAGAAAGGCAAATGCAATGTTAGCATTCATTTCAAGAGGTCTAGAATACATAATGTGGTGCTGAGGCTATATAAGGCTCTGGTGAGGCCTCACCTTGAGTATTGTGAACAGTTTTGGGCTCCTGAGAAAAGATGTGCTGGGACTGGAGAGGGTTCAAAGGTTCATGATATCATGAAGTGGGAAGGAGAACAGCCAGAGGTTGTGGTACATATTGGTACCAATGACATAGGGAAGTAAAGGGAGGAGGTCCTGAAAACAGATGACAGGGAGTTAGGAAGGAAGTTGAGAAGCAGGACCTCAAAGGTAGTAACCTCGGGATTACTACCTGTGCCGCATGACTGTGAGTGTAGGAGTGGAATGCGGTGGAGGATAAATGCGTGGCTGAGGGATTGGAGCAGGGGGCAGGGATTCAGATTTCTGGATCATTGGGACCTCTTCTGGGGCAGGTGTGACCTGTACAAAAAGGATGGGTTGCTCTTGAATCCCAGGGGGACCAATATCCCGGCAGAGAGGTTTGCAAAGGCTGTTGGGGAGAGTTTAAATTAGAATTGTGGGAGGGGGGGAGGGTGGGAACTGAACTGAAGTGACGGAGGAAAGGGAGGTTGACTCACAAATACAGAAAGCCTGGAGACAGTGCAAAAGAGAGGATAGGCAGGTGATAGGAGTATTGTGAATAAAGCGGATGAGCTTAGAGCATGTATCAGCACTTGGAGCTATGATGTGGCTATTACAGAGACTTGGATGGTGCAGGGGTAGGAATAGCTACTTCAAGTGCCAGGCTTTAGATGTTTCAGAAAGAACAGGGAGGGATGCAAAAGAGATGGGGGCGTGTCACTGTTGATCAGAGATAGTGTCACGGCTTTAGAAAAGGAGGAAATCATGGAGGGAGAAGCACTGTCGACATTTTGGGCCGAGACCCTTTGTCAGGTTGAAGGGTCTCGGCCCGAAACTTCGACAGTGCTTCTCCCTATAGATGCTGCCTGGCCTGCTGTGTTCCACCAGCATTTGTGTGTGTTGTTTGAATTTCCAGCATCTGCAGATTTCCTCGTGTTTGCTCTTTAAAATCATGGAGGAGTTGTCTACGGAGTCACTGGGGGTGGAAGTTAGGAATAGGAAGGGGTCAATCACTCTACTGGTGTTTTTTATAGACCACCCACTAGTAGCAGGGACATCAAGGAGCAGATAGGGAGACAGATTCTGGAAAGGAGTAATAATAACAGGGTTGTTGTGGTGGGAGATTTTAATTTCCCAAATATTGTTTGGTATCTCCCTAGGGTGAGGGGTTTAGATGGGGTTTGTTAGGTGTGTTCAGGAAGGTTTCTTGACACAATATGTAGATAAGCCTACAAGAGGAAAGGCTGTACCGTCAGCCCTCCTTATCCACGAGGGATTGGTTCTGGGATCCCTCGTGGATAACAAAAGTCACGGATGCTCAAGTCCTTTATTCAACCTGTCTCAATGCGGTGGATCTTAGGACCCAGCGGAACCCAAGACCTTATTTAACCTGTCTCAGTACGATGGACCCAGCGGCAGAGATCTGAATCCACAGTATTTCTGTTCACGAAAATAATCACCATAACGATTGAAAATGAAGTGGAAATAATAAAGCGATCGGAAAGAGGTGAAACACCATCTGTCATTGTAAAAGCGTTAGGCTTTGTCGGTCAACAGTCGGAACAATTTTAAAGGATAAAGTGAGAAAGGCTGTGCCCCAATGAAAGCTACAATTATTACTAAGCAACGCAGTGATTTAATTATTGGGTTTGGTAGGTTTGGGTTTTTGATCCTCCACATCAACTGGGCACGGTGGAGAGCGCACTCGAGAGCGATCTGTCACTAGATTGAACTCGGGAACTTCCTGAGCCCAGTGCTGAAACTTATGTTCTTAAGTATTTTATATGCATAGAAAGGTAAAATATATACTACCGTAGATTCCGGATTTTAAGCCGCTACTTTTTTCCCACATTTTGAACAGCTTTGAACTTTGCGGCCTTTAAAACGGAGCGGCTAATACATGATTTTTTTTCATGCCGCCTCGTAAACATTTTGCCTCGTAACAGTAGACCAATAAAATTGATGAGTAGTTCACAGAGGTCCAATGAAATTGTACGATAAATCAAGCGCACTTTCACAATTAAATTATTGTAAATCAGTCATTTGTACTCACCCTCATCAACATGGAAAACACTCGAAGAAAAGCATTGTGCTGCCTTTATGGCAGTTATTTAGTTTATAATATTTTCGCTTAGTAATTCATTTTCTAGTTAAAGTTAGAAGAGTTTTAACTATATTTGTTTTCTGTACTACATCGCGGGATGCTATGACGTCACACCCGGTTTCGCCGCGTCTTGTGGGAAAAATGCCGTTTGCGATAAAACGGGACGGAGGGAGGGAGCGCATTACGCGAGCGGCTTTGGATCTGAGCGAACGCTGCTTTTAAGTTAAAGGCGATCAATAACTTTTCCTGGTAGGCTGCAGTATATATATTTTTTACCAGTCGTTAGGAGATATTGGAATGTTGTTCAGTAAAGAAGTATACGCAACGTATATTTAAAAGTAGCTGCGTTACGGGCACGGTTCGAAAAAAAGCATTTGCAATATGTATTTGTTTTTGTTACCATATGGATTTAATTAAAAGTTAAAAAATCCTCACGTGTAATATCTTTCTGTGTAAATATCTCATATTACAACGTGGGACACCTGCGGCCGAAAATCCGGTGCGGCCTAAGATCCGGTGCGGCCTGTACAATTAAAAAATTGATTTTATTTCTAAAATTAGAGCCAGCGGCTTTTAATCAGGTGCGCTCTGTAGTCCGGAATCTATGGTATATACAAATGCAAATGTTTGACTAACTGACGCTAAATAATACCAGATGTACTTGTTCCGACTTACTTAGTAAGAGAACTTCAGATTTTTTTGATCCCAATCCACGATAACCCACGCACATCCTCCCATATACTTTAAATCATCTCTAGATTACTTATAATACCTAATAAATGTAAATGCTGTGTAAAATAGTTGTTATAGTGCATTGTTTATGGAATAACGACAAGAAAAAAAGTCTGTACTTGCTCGAACAACAAGTGCTGGAAGGGCACTTCCGGGTTTTCACGATTCGCCGTTGGTTGAATTCGCGGATAAGGAGGGCTGACTGTACTTCATCTGGTATTGGGAAATGAATCTGATCAGGTGTCAGGTCTCTCAGTGGGAGAGCATTTTGGAGATGGTGGTCACAATTCTATCTCCTTTACCATACCGTTGGAGAGGGATAGGAACAGACAAGTTAGGGAAAATATGAAGCTATCAGACAGAAACTTGGAAGCATAGATTGGGAACAGATGTTCTCAGGGCAAAGTACGGAAGAAATGTGGCAAATGTTCAGGGGTTATTTGCGTGGGGTTCTGCAAAGGTACTTTCTAATGAGATAGGGAAAGGATGGTAGGGTACAGGAACCATGGTGTACAAAGTCTGTTGTAAGTCTAGTCAAGAAGAAAAGAAGAGCTTACAAAAGGTTCAAAACACTAGGTAATGATAGAGATCTACAAGATTATAAGGCTAGCAGGAAGGAGCTTAAGCAAGAAATTAGGAGTGCCAAAAGGGCCATGAGAAGGCCTTGGCAGACAAGGTTAAGGAAAACCCCAAGGCATTCTACATGTATGTGAAGAGCAAGAGGATAAGATGTGAGAGAATAGGACCAATCAAGTGTGACAGTGGAAAAGGGTGTATGGAACCGAAGGAGATGGCAAAGGTACTTAATGTATACTTTGCTTCAGTATTCACTACGGAAAAGGATCTTGGCGATTAGTAGGGATGACTTACAGTGGACTGAAAAGCCTCTGCATATAGATGTTAAGGAAGAGGATATGCTGGAGCTTTTGGAAAGCATCAAGTTGGATAAGTCACCGGGACTGGATGGGATGTACCCCAGGCTACGGTGGGAGACAAGAGAGGAGATTGCTGAGCCTCTGGTAATGATCTTTGCATCATCAATGAGGACGGGAGAGGTTCCGTAGGATTGGTGGGCTGCAGATGTTGTTCCCTTATTCAAGAAAGGGAGTAGAGATAACTCAGGAAATAATGGACCAGTGAGTCTTACTTCAGTGGTTGGCAAGTTTGATGGAAAAGATCCTGAGAGGCAGGATTTATGAACATTTGGAGAGACATAATGTGATTAGGAATAGTCAACGTGGCTTTGTCAAAGGCAGGTCGTGCTTTACAGGCCTGATTGAATTTGTTGAGGATGTGACTAAACACATTGAGGATAGAGCCATGTATATGGATTTTAGCAAGGTAGTTGATAAGGTACCCCATGCAAGGCTTATAGAGAAAGAAAAGAGGCATGGGATCCAAGGGGACATTGCTTTGTGGATCCAGAACTGGCTTGCCCAGAGAAGGCAAGAGTGGTTGTAGACGGGTCATCTGCATGGAGGCTGGTTACCAGTAGTGTGCTTCAGGGATCTGTTCTGGAACCCTTATTCTTTGTGATTTTTATAAATGACCTGGATGAGGAAGTGAAGGGATGGGTTAGTAAATTTGCTGATGACACAGAGGTTAGGGGTGTTGTGGATAGTGTGGAAGGCTGTCAGAGGTTACAGTGGGACATTGATTGGATGCAAAACTGGGCTGAGAAGTGGCAGATGGAGTTCACCCCAGATAAGTGTGAAGTGGTTCATTTTGGTAGGTCAAACATGATGGCAGAATATAGTATTAATGGCAAGACTTTTGGTAGCGTGGAGGATCAGAGGGATCTTGGGGTCTGAGTCCATAGGACACTCAAAGCTGCTATGCAGTTTGACTCTGGTTAAGAAGGCATATGGACCATTGGCTTTCATCAATGGTGGGATTGATTTTAAGAGCCAAGCAGTAATGTTGCAGCTATATAGGGCCCTGGTCAGACCCCACTTGGAGTACTGCGCTCAATTCTGGCTGCCTCACTACAGGAAGGACGTGGAAACCATAGAAAATGTGCAGAGGAGATTTACAAGGATGTTGCCTGGATTGGAGAGCATGCCTTATGCGAATAGGTTGAGTGAACTTGGCCTTTTCTCCTTGGAGTGACAGAGGATGAGAGGTGACCTGATAGAGGTGTACAAGATAATGAGAGGCATTGATCATGTGGATAATCAGAGGCTTTTTCCCAGGGCTGAAATGGCTGGCACAAGAGGGCATAGTTTTAAGGTGCTTGGAAGTAGGTACAGAGGAGATGTCAGAGGTAGGTTTTTTATGCAGAGAGTAGTGATTGCGTGGATTGGGCTGCCGGAGATGGAAACAATAGGGTCTTTTAAGAGACTCCTGGATGGATACATGGAGGTTAGAAACATAGAGGGCTGTGGGTAAGCCTCGGTAGTTCTAAGGTTCAGCACAGCTTTGTGGCCCAAGGGCCTGTATTGTGCTGTAGGTTTTCTATGTTTCTACGTTCACAAGGATAATTCTGGGAATGAAAGAGTTATCATACAAGGAAAATTTGATGGCGCTGGGTCTGTACTCACTGGAATTTAGAAGGATGAGGGGTTGATCTTATTGAAGCCTTTCGAATTTTGAAAGGCCATACAGAATGGATGTGGAAGGAATGTTTCCCATGGTGAGGGAGTCTACAAAAAGAGGGCAGGATCTCAGGATAGATGGGTGTCCATTTAAAGGCGATCTGAAGAGATATCTTTAGCCAAAGAGTGGTGAATTTGTGGAATTTATTACCACAGGACACTATGGAGGCCAGGTCGATGAGTGTATTTAATGCAGGGCTTGATTGGTTCTTGATTGGATACAGCGTCAGAGGTTATGGGGGGTGGGGATAAAAGGGTCTGCCATAATTGAATGGTGGAGCAGACTAGATGGGTCAAATGACCTAGTTCTGCTCCTTTGTCTTATGGTCTTCTGGTCTTTTCATTTCCTATTACGTTCTGTGAATATCCAGCTCTTGTCTAGCTTTGTGTGCATATTTTGTGTACTTTCTTTACCACTTCCTCCATGCTCTATCTTGGTCCTACCGCTACTAGCAGTCTTTTTAACATAATCTCTGGACATACTCCTTTAAACTTTGTTACATTATTATGCTCAATGTAAAAATATTTCAGGAAATACGGTACCTTTTCAGCCCTTCTGATCCTACTGCCATTGCAGTTTTTGCTACTTCATTTGCTCTTTTGTAATTTATTTTTAGTTTATTTTTCAATCTCCTGTTTTCACTCTCCTGCACAATCTTTCCTGTGTAAGAGAAAATTATTTTCTCTTCACAATTTTAGCTTCTAACTGAAAATTTAATTTTCTCCTATTCTGTAATATGGGCCTCATTTTCACATTATCATGAAGTTCAGAGCTACAGTATTGTACTATATTTTGCTTCATCTAGTGTTACATATTTCTACTAATGCCTCCATTAAACTCAGTTTCTGCACCAAAATGCATTTTGGATTTTTTGCATATTTTGAAATGATTTGCCTGCTTCCCAGTTCACCAGCTGCTTTTACACTAAAACTCTGATGATCCGTTGTTCAGGTTTTTTTTTGGAAAGCTCAGTTCAGCATATGTTCATCTGGTGTGTTTCCCATGCTCCTTTCAAAAGCAGTGGGACCAGGGGCCCTATTTCCCTTGCTCTCTTCAAACTCTCCAGTTTTCCTGCAACATTTATGACACCACTGTGTAATGTCTTAAAAAGAAGCAAAGTAAAAGTGTGGTGTTTGAAGCCCAGGAAATCTGCCAGTGCTACGCCACCAAAGCTTCACTGTGCCAGTTTGTCTGTTCTACTCGACTTTGTTTTGTGGTGCAATTCATGTCGTTCAGTTTAGTTATACTTATCTTTTACAGATATCTGCTTTCAAACTGGTGTTTGGGAGTGGAATGATAAAAAGACTCCTTGTTTACTCAAATCTACTTGGTCTGTAAATTGATATTGCTGATTTGGGAATAATAAAGTACATGTTGGATGTATTCTGAAGTTAGGTGAGCAGCAATTGTTTTGAACTGGAATTGGGACTGTTTGAACTGACTGGTGCAATTGCCCTGAAATTTCCCCATGTGCAACTGAGGTTCAAATAGAGTATTTTTGTGTTATGAGTGAAGGATGTGAATTTGATTTTGCTTTCATCATCTCATTTGGAAAGGGATTACAAATATGTTGCATCTTCTGAGGGCTACCTAAAAATTGTTAAGCACAGGATGTGGGTCTCAGCAAGTGTTATGTGAAGGCTGGAGTGATATGATTATGAAAACTGTAATTACTTTATTATGGAAGCTTGAATAGTGCAGTGAGATTGCTAATTTCAGCAAACACAACCTACTGATAGAGGGTGTGATTTGAATTCTGGGATATAGTTCCAATTCAGTTTCATCTATTTTGTCTCTTAAATGGCTTATTAATTAAGGATGTTACTTTGCCTCACATTGAAGAAACATCTTAGTCCATGTTAGTACCCTTCCCTGATAACACAACTATCCTTTTTATTAAGCTTATACATTTCTATTTGCAAGGTGACAATTGGACTTGAGAATACTTGTGTCTTTCATGAGTTAAAAAATTTACTTGTTGCTGAAATAGAAATAGATGCAGAAAAGGGGGGGGGAAGAAAGATGTGTGTGCTGGGGGCCCATAACAGGGTGTAAGATAGGAGACTCTTAAATAATTGTGGTTAGTAATAGGAAATGTAAGTGATGATGCTCAGCTGAGAACTGGCATCGACCTGATCAACTGAATGGCATCTTGTGTCATTATGAGTAAAAAGTAGTAGAATAGAATTGAGCAAAGCTTGATAACTCAACATCTAAACATGCAGATATCCATAGAAAACTGTGAATGATATATCCTGATTATATGAACTCTTGGATCTATTTAAAATGAGGGCAGAACAAGTTACTCTTAAATTCATCCATTGTTGTTCAGACTTTAAGTACAGAATCAGTCGAGATTGCTGTAATTTTATATGTGGCCACATCAATTATTACATCATACTCAGTTGGGATTTCATTCTTCCTTCTTCCTTTTCAACTATTGTTTCATTTTAATCTCTGCATATTCCTGTATTTGTGTTGGTTTGCTGCTGCTTTCAACTATTTGAGTATTTCAGAACAAGCACCTTTTTTCCCTTTTTAACTTAGCATTCTTCATTATAGCATTTTTCATATTATTGTAGCAAAGTCAGTTGAGTTCATTGTCAACTGCCGAAGTCCGTATCTGCATGGGTGCAGTGAAAACGATGTAGCAGCAGCATTCACAAGACAAGAAAGCAACTAGGACAAAAGTCTATTATAGTTGAAAGTGGTCATAGTGTTGCTAACTTGTTGTAGTGATTCTGGTTGTACTGGTTGGTTCAAGAACCAAATTGTAGAAGTGATGTAGCTGTTCTGAACCTGGTGGTGTGGGAGTTCAGGCCTCTTCCTCTTGCCAAATGGTGTAGCCTCAAGAAGGTATCCTGGCCTGGATCGTGCTGGATCCAGGCTGTGCTGTCTTGATGGATGTTACCTTAAGGCAATGCTTCCTTTAGATCTTAATAGTTAGGAGGGTTGTGCCTGTGATGTGTTGAGCAGTGTCCACTACTGTCTGCTGCTGCTTCCATTGCTGAGCATCCAGAATGCTGAAATGACTGGAATTGTCAAGACTTTCCCAGTATGTAGCCAATCTAGTTCTCCTAGAATGTGTAAATCAATAATTTGTTTTGACAGTAATTCACCATACCTATAGTTTAAAAAATGATGCAGGGTCCATTATATAATTGGAATAGAGAGTTAATTATTTACTGATAGACTTGAAGCTGATTGCATCTTCCATTGTAAGCTATTTTGGTTAACTGGAAGGTGCTATTCACATTGTTGTGTAGTCCTTAGAGCTGACTTGTGCATTGTATTCAAAGAAACATTCTCTCATCAGGCCAGGCCTCTGAGCAGATGATGTGGGAGATGGTGAAAATTATTATCTGTAAGACTTGTCATTACTTCAAAAGTAATTTGGAATGAAGAATGTGGATGATTATAGGGTTATTTCTGCACTGAGCAATACGTCCTTGGTCCTGCACTGAAGTGCTAGTTTATTTGCTTAACTAAATTGAGACATGAACCATGCCTAAATGCTTTAGGGAAGTGATACTAATTAGCCAGGTGTGTGTACAGATGCACAGAAAGTTTTTTTTAGATTTTTTTTTGTGATTTTATTTCAGTGTATGGTTTTCATTATAAGTCGTCTTGTAATTACTGACATTGGATGAGAAGTATATTTTGTTGCCATATGGCTGAATGTTTAACCATTGAAATAATGCAGAATATTGGACTTAAAGGTGACAATCCTTTCCCTCTGTTTTAATATATATTGGCCCAGAATTTACTGGAACGTTCCTGTTGTCTGCAGTCACCGCTCTGTTGCTCCAATTCAAACTTCTCTGTTTTGGATATGGAGCGTTTATTTTACTGGCTTGAAAATCTGGCTGAGTGATGACACAAGAACCACCTCTTGCTCAATGTCAGCAAGACTAAGGAGCTGATTATTGACTTCAGGAATAGGAAACATTATAGTTTGCAGTTAGTGCAACAAACATTGGAAGGCTTCTGTGTTAAAGAATTCCCGAGAACTAGGTGAGTTTGTCATAGGTCATTCTATCCTGGATAGTACTTGGTTGCAGTCTTACTTTTACTTTTGAAATGCAGCAAGTATTTGTATTTGTCTAAATTTGGATTCAACATTTCACTATGAAGTTACCTTACAACCCTGGAAACTAGCTTTAATTGACGAACCAAATAGATTCCAGTAGATCATATTGCTTCAATCACTTTTGGTTAATATGCCATGGTTTCACACACTGGCAATATACAGAAATGGAAAAAAAGGGTAAGCATTCAGTGAACAGGGTATTTCCAGAAAACACTGTCAATACTTTGCACTACCACAGTAAAGTAGCCAGCATATTAAACCTACCTATGCCCAGACATTCTCTCCACTAATCCCATTGGGCAGAAGGTACAAAAACATGCTCCATCAGACTTGAAGACTGTTTCTATTACGCAGTTATAAGACCATTAAGGGTTCCCTAGTATAATGAAATGGACTTCCCAATCTACCTCATTATGATTTTGCACCTTACTTAACTACCTACATTGCATCTTCTTTATATCTAGCATTTTATTCTGCAATCTTATTTCAGCTTGTATATCTCAATGCACTTTTGTACTGCATACTGTTGATACAGTTCAATTCATTACATGTCTTTCACACCAGTACAGTGACAATAGTAAACCAACTTGCCAATTTGAGTTGGGCAGCATTAGTATACAGAGAAGCAGTTTAGATGTTTTGGTCAAAGACATGCAGAACTGAGAGAAGAAAAACTTACTAAGTTGCAAAGGTGGAGAAATAAGTGAAATATCTTTTGTTGTTATCTGCTATTTTCTCAGAGCCATGCACTCTTTAAATTCAAGTGGATATGTATTTTTAGAAATCTGATTGAAGCTTGTGGCATTGGTGCACAATAGCCTGGGAGCCTTGCTGTTCGTATGGTACTGTATGAGTTGGATGTGAATGTAGGAGCATTTAAATTGTCCAGGTTTAAAAGGGTGTGGACCATTGTTGGTAAATTAAATTAATATGATGGTAGATGGTTGGTCTGGGACCTGGCTGAGGGGCCTACCTCTGTGCTGTATAACTTAGTAACCTAATGGCTTCACACTTCTCCAGATTGAACCTCCATCTGTCACTTCTCAGCCCGGCCCTACATCTGTATCCTGTTGTAACCTATGACGCCCTTCTTCACTACCCACCAACCTTCCTGTCATCTGAAAACTTACTAAGCCACACTTCCACTTGTTTATCGAGGTCATTATTAAAAAAATCAGTCCCAGAGCAGATCCCTGCACAACATCACTGGTCACTGAGTTTCAGGCGGAATATACTCGCCCCATCTACAACCACCCTCTGCCTTATATGGACAAACCAATTCTGTATCCACACAATCAAGTTTCTCTGGATCTATGCATCTTAAATTTCTGAATGAGCTGACAATGGGGCTCATTCAAACTCCTTACTTATAAATGTGTATATACACCATCTGCTCTATCTTTATCAAGATAGTTTTGTCACATCCTCAAAAAATTAAGTCAGGCTCATCCTACCATCACACAGCCATGTTAATTCAAACTAATCACACTATACTTCTCCAAATGCTTGTAAATAATGTCTCTGAGAATCTTCTCCAATAATTTGCTCACCATTGAAGTAGGACTCATTCCCAGGGTAATCCCTATTCCCATTCTTGAGCAAAGGAATAATGTTTGTTACTCCCCAGTCATCTGGTACTACTCCTGTAGCTAGTAAGGATGGAGAGATCATTGTTTAATTGCACAGTGATCTCTCCTTTCACTTCCCATAGCAACCTGAGGTAAATTCCGTTCGCCCTTGGGTGAATGTTTTTCCAAAATTGAGGCATCCTCTTTCTTAATTTTGACATATTAGCCTGCTTTATGCTGTTTTCACAAACGTTAAGGTGTCTCTCACTGGTGAATACTGAAGCAAAATATTCATTAAGGAACTCCCCTTCATCCTCTGACTCCAGGCATGTTTCCTTTTCTATCCCTGATTGGTCCTACTCTCATTCTAATCAAACTCCTTTTCTTCACATGTGATTATGTTTGGGGTTTACCGTAATTCTAATTGGCAAAGCTGCCATATGCCCCTTCTAGCTCTTCTAACTTCATTCTTGAGCTCCTTCCTGGTTACCTTGTAACTCTCTAGAGACCTATCTGATTCTTGCTTTTGGTATTGTAAATTTTAATTTAAAATGTATTTTCCAAAATAATGATATTTTCTCCAGGAAGCTGAAGTCTTTTCAATATGAATTGGAATTTCCTGGCCAAATTATACAATTTAAATGGGCCACTTACATTTCAGAACAATCAACTTTTCAAACCTTAACAGTAGTACTTTCATACTAGATATCTACTTCCATTGTTGCTTCATGATACATCTTTATTTCCTATTCAGTTTAGTTTCATTTCTCTGATTCAGAGTTGGAGGGATTAATTCTATTTGAATGGTGCTAGTGAATTTCATGGCATAAAGGAACAATTTAATGCTTTCCCACGCTGACTGCAGGTCTGTCCACTTGAGCTTCTTACCTATAGTTTAAAAAAATGTGTGCCAGGAAGAGATTGGTGGTGTTGATAATAAAATAACTAGGCTCAAACTAGGCCCAGAATATGCAAAAATGCTTTTATTTTTTGCACGAAGAGAACGGCATGGTCCCTGTCACCCACACTGTTCTGAAGCCAGGACAGAAAACTGCCATTTTTTATGCAGAATTGGCTTATCAGTTACAATAGAGATGTTAAGTCAATCGAAATTTGAAGCTGGCAACTGATGATATTTTGAAGTTAGTAAAGCAGTTGCCTGTGGTTGTTGAGTGTATTTTGCATCCTTCCATTATTCTTATCTCAACTATCTCTGGCACCCCCTATTGTGTGAAGGGACATGATACTTTAAGAGGACCTTTCTACAAACATCTCACTACGGAGACCTTACTTATCTGGCTTGAGTACATACTGCCACAGTCACCCCAGCCTATCTGTTGGCAAGGGGCAAGGTTGGCTCCACTGGTCTCACTTCAAAGGTTTTCCTTGTCTGGGTTTGACTATACACTGTAGTGGTCTGCCTTGCCTGGATGTGGTCTTTAACCCTTGCCTTACCACATTTCCCACAAGATGTTCAGCCAAGAGAGAGTAGGGAAACAACAGCTTCCAACATAACTCAAAGGATGCTATGGAGCAGATTGTAGGATCTGGGCAGGGACTGCCAGACCCTAAGATTGTACCAACCAGAATGCACACGTGAGCCATGCACGTCTCCATATTGAATGACTGCATTGCTTACCTTAATCTGCCCTTGTAGTCACCAGCTCACTGCTGAGCCATATATGTATATGTTATTGGGAAGGGTTTAACCGAGGGCAGAGATTTGTGCCAGGTGATTTGGCACAGCAGTGCACAACCTATGCTTTTGGGAGTACAAATATGTATGTTTGAAAATCTGTGTTTTGTTGGGTGGCACTAGGTCAGGTAACAGTGTACTAGATTGTGTTTTTCCTCAGGAACACAAAGATGTTTTTATTTGTGTAGCCAAATTAATGACTCAAATTTGAGTTGATTGGTTAATCTTGGTATTGTAGAATCTCAAACAAGGAAGTACAAATATTGTAATATCTATGATGCACTTTTAGTTTTTCCTTTACGGGAATGTTCAGAGATATTTCACAAATGGGCAAAATAAAATTATGTTGAACCTGAAGAAAAATTAATTAAAAGGGTTTTTAAAGGATCCTAAGTTGATGTCTATTATAGGGCTGTTACTATGTCATTATCCTAGTTCCATGATCTCTGAATTTTTACAGAAATAGCAAGTCCTCTCTATAATTGTCATGGTCTGAGAATACAAAAAATGAACAGATTTTAGTACACATTGGTAGGGAACTGACCTATTCGGGTAATTACATTGGATGGTATTCATGCTTTTTCACTGTGGCTTTGGACAATATCATGTGATATTCTGCCTGTGTCCTAATTAGCTGTTTGCATTGTCACCAGGCTGTTTGAAGAGGTAAGTGTTGCGTAAATTAAAACTTTGCATAATTTTTTCTCCACCATATAATGAATTTATTCTTGCTATGCGAAAGGAAATGGCATCCCAAATTTCTTTGCGTTAAAGCTCATTTTCACATTAAAGTAGTTGACCCATTTTTTTATTGTGAGCTTTTATTTTTTTAAAGTTCTGAACATTATAGTTATCCTCTGGATTTACAATCATGAATTTAAAAGAAAGGAAGTTGATCAATCTGTTGTGAATTGTTCACTAAAATCCAGTATCCCATTCTTTTCCTCCAGTATTTATTTTGAAATGCATTAAGAGTTAGTATAAACTTGTGTCAGTACTTTAAGGAAGAGGGTTGGGGGGGGATGGGTACGGAGAGTTTGCATTCCTCGAATGGTCCATTGCTTGATGTTCATAATGTGAAGCCACATTACCTGCATGCATCAGGAAACAAAATTGAAAAATGTTTTCTTACAAATTCTGCAAGAGTGAATTTTATTTCATATCTCATATTTTCCAGTGGTGATTTGTGACATCTACAGGGACAAACTTCCATTATCCAAGTTGTTGGAATGCTGGGATTGTCTGTATTCCTCATTTGCAATCAGTTTGCAAATTTTTCACTTCATGAAACTTTTTCCAGGATTGGATTTTTGTAAATTCAGATTCAGTTTATTGTCATTTAGAAATCACAAATGCAATGCAGTTAAAAAATGAGACAACGTTTCCCCAGAATGATATCACAAAAGCATATGACAAAACAGACTACACCAGAAAATCCACGTAACGTTTGGCAATCTCTGGTCCAGAGTCCGGAGAGGCTGCTGCTTATTAATATCGTGCTACCGTCTAGCGCGTTCCCCGGAAAGGAGCTCCAAATCCACCAGACAAAAACAAGACCAAAAACTAAAGCTACAAGACCTGCACAAAACCACATAGTTACAACAGTGCAAGCAATAGCATAATTGATAAAAAATAGACTATGGGCATAGTAAAAATAGTCCAAGATGTTAAAGGACTGTAAGTTCAAAAGAAATCACCACAGTTTCCACAAGTCCCCAGGGTCCCAACAGACTCGCCATCCCACGCCGCGGCAGAAGGGAGTACCCCCCCCCCCCCATGGACTTCAAGGCGCCGCCTGACTCAGCCTCGCAGACGCAGCACACACCGAAAGCGACCTGAATCCGTCGAAAGGACTCCAAGTCTGTTGAACCTCCGAGCTGACGACCATCCCCTCCGGCACTGCTTCTTGGAGCTCCATCCTCTGCCGAGTGTATTAAGACGGCCCCGCCAACGGCCATCGGCAAAGTGACCCTGAGGACTGGGGGCCTGTTCTTCCCAGCAGGGTCCCGGACCTCACAGCAGCAGCAGCAACGAAGAAGGTCTTCCTGGAATTTCTCCATGTTTCTCCGTGTTTCCACATTCGTTTTCAATCGATTATGATTGCGCATGGTACCCACTTCACAAATAACAGATAATCAGTTCTGGAGCGGCTGCTGCAAGCTGCGTCGCACCGCCATCTTGGATCTATTAAATGAAGGAATAGTTGTATTTAATGTTAGCCAGTAAATGCACTTTCTAAACTTTAAATGCAAATTATTTGAAAGGGGTTGCATGTGTTCTGAAACAAGAGAAAATCTACAGATACTGAAAATCCAAGCCACGCAGAGTTCTGATGAGGGGTCTCAGCCTGAAATGTTGGCTGATTACACTTTTCCATAGGTGCTGGCTGGCCTGCTGAGTTTCTCCAGCATTTTGTGTGTGTCGCTTGCCTATTTATTCAGTATGTTTTAATGCAGAAAATAGTTAATTAGCTAATTGACACCGGGGGAGGGGGTAGGTGAATTAAATATGATTACTCAAACTTAACAACTAGATATCAAGCTGTGGTGGGATAGTTGGATAACTGAAAGCTCTGAATTAATGATTACAATGTTTTGTGGGGAAAAAAGTGAAAACAAAACTAATGCATTTGAAGAAATGGTGATTGTGTGAAGTTATAGCAGAGTCAGAATCAGGCTTATTATCACTCTTATGTGAAATTTGTTTTGTGGCAGCAGTACTGTACATAATATAAAATTAATAATTGCAAAATAAATAGTTCAAAAAAGAATAATGAGGTAATGTTTATGGACCATTTGGAAATCTGATGGAAGACGAGGAACTTTTTGTAACTGAGTGTGGGTCTTCATGCTCCTGTATCACCACCTTGATGGTAGTAATAAGAGGCATGCTCTGGATGGCAAGGGCCCTTAATGATGGATCTGTCTTCTTGAAAATGCCGTTGGTGGTAGGGAGGGTTGTGTTCGTGATGGAGCTGGCTAAGTCTATAACTCTGCTTCCTGTGATCCTTTGCATTGGAAGCCTCCTTACCAGACTGTGATGCAACCAGGTAGAATATTCTCTACTGTACCTTGAAATAAATTTTTAAGAGTCTTTGACATGAGAAGTTTCCTCAAACTTCTAATGAGGTAGAGCTGTGAGCATGCCTTTGTGATTATATCAGTGTGTTGAGTACTGAATAGATCCTTTCAGATACTGATACCCAGGAACTTGAAGTTGCTCCCACTTTCCACCACTGACCCCTCAATGAGGAGAGGTATGTGTTCACTCTAATTCCCTAGCCTAAAATCCAGTTCCTTGGTTTTGTTAACTTTGATTTGTGTCATCTGTGAATTTATAGATGGTGTTCGAGTTGTTACTTAGCTATACAGCCATGAGTGTAAACAGAGTAGCATTGTTGGAGGGTTGGGTGGAAATAGTAATAAAGAATAATGTGTATGAAAAATGGACTGTGTGGGTGATGTTTGAAATCTGAAGGTTATTTTAAGATGAGAGTGAGGCTACTGAGATATTTACTCAAAAAGGCAAGGATTTAAAAAATGACTGCCAACAGGGAGCCATTCTAATTGGGTATGGCAAGTGAATGTTTGCATTTGATTGGAAACCAGGAGAAGGCATTGACTTGTGAACTATTTTGAATTGATGTACTTGCAACAAGATCATTGGTGTAATAGAGAAGGATGATTAAATGAAAAGGTAATGATTTCAACCTGGACTGTGTAAAGTAGGATTTAATTTTCATTGCGCATGCTGTTTAATACAATTTACAGAAGATTTCTTGAAAGCCTGATTTGGCTGGGGGGAGTTATTAGGGGAGGAATAGCATTAATGACAAGGGACTGGGATTTGTCTTTAATTTCAGATATTCACAACAGTGGCAAATAGAAATAAACAGAAGCTTTTTTTGAAAAAAAAACACTGAATGTTACATGGTTTTGAATGTTTCCCAAAATTTGTTCATCAGACTTTGGTTTTGAAGTTTTTAAAGATAATTGCAGAACTTTCTGGTTTGATATTAAATAAGAATTGGTTGTTTGTGTAGGTCTAATAAAAATATCAAATGTCTTACTTTTGAATTTTTTGAAGTTTAAGAAGAACTCTACTTCATTATTAATTTCTGGGACTGTTCATAATTCCTATTGTAATGACAATGGAAATGTTGAAAAGATAAAACAAGAAAAATACAGATTTCATTTCTGAAAGGCAATGTATATGAATCTTAAATGTGTGATGGTACATCACATTTTGTTCTTGTTTCAGAGCTCCTGAAATCATCCTTGGGCTACGATTCTGTGAAGCTATTGACATGTGGTCTCTAGGTTGTGTTATTGCAGAGATGTTTCTGGGATGGCCATTGTATCCAGGTGCATCAGAGTATGATCAGGTATGCAAAGTCACAGAAGACCTGCAAATTAGATTGTGTTTTTCTGCTGAATCATATAAATTCATATGAGAAGGCTTGCCTTTGGCTATTTTTGTTCATAAGTACCTTATAATGCTATTTATTTTTCATAAAGATGTGGCATTTTGTGCAATTTCCCCTGAGGTTGCATTTTCATTGTTTCACCTTATTATAATAACTCTGAAGCTGTTACGATTTTTTGGTTACCTCTTCCATATTGTGTAATGTTATGCTTGCAGCACCATCTAGAGGTGACGTACTTGTGGAATGCTGTTTACCTTGTGTGTGAAACATTCTTAAATTGAGGACATTTTACATAATTTTAGAAAATGCACAGCATTTTCAAATTTCTATTTGTAGCTTTTCATCAGCTGATCTACTATTAAACACAATGTTTAACAAAGTATACCACAAGCTGCCGCTCTGATGGCATACCATGTTTGCCACATTTCTTGCAGAAAGAAATCATGATTTTTAACCAGAATTAAATAATAATGCCATATTGTATTAACGGTTGCAGATAATGCTTGTTAATGCACACTGTGGCATATCTATTGTTTCATAGATCTGCAGAGCAGCAACAGAAATTTTGAAGATCTCTACTGCATCTAACTGCAGAAACCCCCCTTTCTAAAACAAAACCATCAATATTTAAAAACAGTTCAGGAAATTCTTAGCAGGTCAGTCCGGATTTGTAATTTGAGTATCATCAGAAAAGGTGAAGTTTAGAGATGAAGTTTTAAGATGTAGGGAAAAGAGTTGGGGGTACACTACACAAAAATATGATGTCGAAGGTGGAGAGTGTAGGATGAGATGACTCAATGAAAAGCAAATTAGGCGTGAGGGATCATTTGAAATTACTGAAGAAATTGAGGCTTGAATAATAATGGAAAAATTAAAAATCTTAATCTGAAATTGGAAAGGAAAAAACTGGAAATCCTGATTTGTCAGGCAGTATGTATAGAGAGAAATGGTATTAATGCTTCAGGTTGACGGTCTTTCATCAAAACACAGAGAAAAATGAAATTGAGCATATTGCAGAGAAGGGGGGAGGATAGTGTGATTAAAGCGAATATGTTTGGGGAGAGACCAAGAAATTTTACTACAGGTTGCAGTGGTGCTGGCTAAGAGGTTGAAGGATTGTGAGTAACAGCTGGTCTGTCTAGAGGAGAGAGAAAATAGATGAATGTAAACGGTGCAGAGTGCTGAAACAGGTTTGGTCTATAACCATTTGAGTTGTGCAGCAGCTATAATGTTGATTATGTACATAGGTTATGGACACCACTGGATCACAGCATTTACATGAATATCAAAAGAAGAAACTGCAGATACTGGATTTCTGAAATGAAATGGTGAAAGCTATGAATGTTCAACAGGTCTGGGGAGAAGAAAAGCAAATTTAATGATAAAGATTTGACCCTTCGTCATAGCTAGTCAGTTCTTGAGTAAGCCAGCAAGGCTGGTGATGTGAAACCTTAGAGCTTTATATCACATCTTGAAGGCAGTAAAGTTCTATGCTAAAAGATAAAATGCTATTCTATAACTAAATTGGATTTTGCTGGAACAGAGTACAAGAGGTCAAACCAGGACAGTGGGAGTAGAAAGAGTTACAGTGGCAGGCATCTGGAAGCTTGTGATGATTTTTGTGGTTTGACTGATAGAAGGAACAGCTTTTATTGTGAATTAATGTGTAGTTTGTTATTTTTATGGAAGTTTGGAATTTCTTTGATTTGCAGACTTTGACATGGTATATAATTGTAAATGTTGAGGAAACTGGTCTTTACGATTATTACAGCTGAAATATTAACTAGAGAAGTAGGTAGCTCACTGAGGTGATAGATGTTTAATCATGATTAATTTTGGGAAATTTATGCTTTTTTATGTTAAAGATCCTCTTAAGCTTTGGTCAGACAATCTTTAATTTGAATAAATAGCTGCTTTTAAAAATGTTATTTTTGGTTAACAATTTTTGAAAAAGGTATTTGTGCCTCCAAAACAGCTGAAAATAGATGTTATGATAATGTTATCCCTCAGTAATGTGAGAATGTTACAACCACTTGCTGCTACTATGGGGATTAGCTGACCTGGTACAGGAGTGGAATTGAAATGAGACCCTCTAACCATATGACCTGTTTCCTATTGAATTAGTTACCTTATTGTTACCTAATTATATTAGTGTTCTAATCTCCTTAGAATCCCAGTACACTATGTCTTAATGTTTAGTTGACATGTATCAGCTTAAAAACATAGCTCAGAGAAAAGCTCCGCCTGAAGGTTTGCTGACTAAGCTGTACTTCTGTTTTTAACATTTTCTAATGATTGGTAAAGGTGTCAAAAACTATGGGGAGAAGGCAGGAGAATGGGTTGAAAGGGAAATGAATCGGTCATGGGATGTCAGAGAAGACTCAGTGGGACAAATGGCCTATTTGCGCTCCTATTTCTTATGCTCTAATGACTCTTGATGGACTTCATTTCACAGCACAGAAGAAATTATACTAGGATTGATAATTTTGATGTTGGTTCTTCTGGTTGATGAACAAAATTAATTTGACTTAAAAATTCTGAGATGTGGAAAATTTTATATATTTTAACTAAGAATTACTAAAACTGGGGTTTATCTTTTTACAGAGATCACTATAATGAGCTGCTTAGGAAATGCATAGAAATCTTGTACCAAAAAGAAGGATTAGGTAGATTTAATGCACTTAACACCTTAATTTCTGACACTCACTCAGTATGTGTGTATGAATTTGGCAATGGGTTTGTGTTTGTTCCAGTTAATTTGCTTAAAACAACTGATGGGTACGTTTATTGGTATCAAACTATATGATATGAAGCACAGATGGTTATTAGTTTCGTTATGTGTTAATAGATTTATAATGAATTACAAATTAATCTGTAGATGATTCCATATAGTGTTTTAAGTATTAAGGTCATAAGAAACAGGAGCAGGAGTGGGTTCTAAGATTGTGACTGATCTTCGTTTTACTGCAGTAACTTAGCATTAAACACTGATAGCTATTTCTGTTATGTGCATCAATTAATATTAGTAAAGGAATATGTATAACCTCCTGTTAACTATTAAGAGCTGAAGAAATAGGAACATGAATATGTCCAAAAATTGCGACTACAACTTTTTAAATGTATTTTATTTTGGTTGCTATTACTTGTGCCACTATTATTTAAAAAATCTACATGTCATCCTTGAATATATTAAATAACAGCTGCATTTCTGAGATTTGTCAGAAAAAAATACTTTCTTCCCTCTGCTAAACAGATAATTCCTTATTTTGACACTACCTTAAATACCCCCAAGTACATTTTAAAGCGTGTTCAGTTGCTTCCCTCCTCCCTGCTCACATTTAAAATAAATATTTTCTTTCCCAATTATATAATTCCACTTCTTGATCTTCGATTTTGGTAAGGAAAACTACGAGCTCTCAGATATAATTTGTCGAGGAAATGTAAATCTGACCACTCTGGTGCAATTGTTATCCATAGCTATTTGTGGCCAAACAACTGCAAATAGTTTTAAAATATATATATATATATATATATAGTGGTGCATGATCTATAAGGGCATAGATAACTTTAAGCTACTTCCCTTCAAGATCAATTCTGTTGAGTTCCTTTCCCTTTGGACATTCATGCTTGTCTAGCGACAAGTTTGAGAATATCATGCGTTCATCATTAAAAAGATGTGCCCGTTAGACTTCCTACATCCAACTACATTTGCCTTTTCCTCCAAGTCCATCCTAGTTTTAGAAGGTTGTGTACATTCTGTGGCTTAGCTGCTTAGTTCTCCATCAGAATGGGGCTTAAGGTGCAAGAGGAAGCTTATTAGCTCAAGACAGATAACTGATGATCAGGAGTATTTGTAGTCTACATTTAGCTTGTTGACATGACTTAATAGGGTCTTGAGTTAATATTAAGGACAGCAGGACTCTTAATAACCAACTGTATTGCTGTCTTTGGATGTGTCTACCTTATTAATTGAGCAGGATGTACCCAAGAGTGGAGACTTGAGTCTGGAGTGTTGCTAATGATTACATTTCAGTTGATTAGTCATGTCAGACATCTGTTTGACCAATCTATCAGATATATTCCTAGTTGGGCAATACACTGATGTGAGATTGTTACAGGGCCAGCTGGACTTTGTTCTTTCAGAATCTGTTACCCATAAGAAACTAAATGATCTGTTTTGGAAAGGTGCAAATATAAAATTCTGTTTTTATTTGTGCTGTTCTTGCAGCATTAATCCTTTGTCTTCAATAGAAAGAAGTAACCTTGGACTTCAGTGTTACTGTTTGTAGTATATTATCCAAAAATGTGCAATGCAGTGGATTCTGGTTAATTGGAGCAATTGCTTATTTGGGATGACTCTTAAGGAACAAGAACTAACTGTGAAAATAGCTGGGATTCCCTCTGTTTATTTGGGACACTATGCTGTTTAATTGGGGCAGGAGATTATTGCCGAACAGTTCCTAGCTAGCATCAGGTGTGAGCACTTGTTTTACTTTTAGACACTGCACTATGCTTAGAGTGAACAGTTAAATAGTATGTGCTTATGTTCAAAAAACAGTGATTTTTGTCACTGATAGTTGGCAAGAAATAGCAGCAAGAGAATTCAGAACTGTTTTCTTCACTGGTTTCAAGCATTCAGGCTTGGAGAAGCCAGAAGTGGCCAAATGAAAATGAAACAATTTCACTACTTCAAGTTAGGAACTACGAAGAATTTGAAGATATCGACAATCATCTGGATGATACAACGAAACTGAACATTTGGAGGATGCAAATGTTGATAGCATTGTTTGAAGGCAGTCCATTATCTACACAAGTTATCTCCACTGAGTTTGTTCATATACAGTCAATAAAAAGAATGTATATGCTGGATGAATTCCTCTATCAATAATATTTAGAAACAAATAGTTTTATAATACTGTAGTTGTATTGATAGTGTTCTAATTTGCTCTGTATTTCACTTAAATATACACAATTTATTACTCAGTTAAATGGTAGTTTATCTTTTTTAAAAAAATATCTTTTTAACTATTTCCATGAAACTTTGGCTAATTGGAGCAGTCACTTAATTGGGCCAAAATGTACTGATGCCAGTGTGTCTCAATTAACCAGATTCCACAATTTATTTTACTTCCATTCTTCTGAACTGTAATGGGCTGCCCACAGGGAAATATGATTATAAATGCAAGTTTGTTTTTCTGATGCTGTTCAAACTACTTTTAATGAAGTGACCTGATTAAATTAATCTTAATTATTGTGACAGCAAAGGCCCTTCTGTGTTAATGCAAGTTGCCAAATAGTTTTGTTTGTACAGTTGGTGTGCGCTGAACTCAGTAGTGGAGTTTAAACTTTGTGGGTGGAGGTTTGGTTGCAGGGTGTGAGGGTGGGTTTTTCCATGCGAATGACTTTTTCCAACATTTAGTGTAAAATTTTCCATTTGGAAGAAGCATTCATCTTTCCTTTTTTTCTGTACTTTCTTTCAGATTCGCTACATTTCCCAAACACAAGGTTTACCTACTGAATACTTGCTAAGTGCAGGGACGAAGACCACAAGGTTTTTTAACAGAGATCCGGATTCAGGATATCCATTGTGGAAACTCAAGGTTAATCATGTGTATTTAAAAAAAAAACTGCAAGGATGATAAAATTACTCTTGTAAATTTATATTTGCTTCTTTTAAAATTGTTTTCTTTAAGCATCCTTACTTTGCATTTGCAACTAAATTGCAGATTTCAGCTATGAACTTTTAATATTTATGGTGACTAATGCTGAAGAGAAAAATAGCTTGCACTTTTCAAAACAGGATTGTCAGGTATAGGTGGAGTCTAAATGGCTTGGCATTTAATCATATTCCTGTTGTAACAGTATGGCAAAAGAATGCCAGATGTATCAGAGTATCCATGTTGGAGAATTTCCAGTATTACCATATGCTGAATTCTTAGCTTTTTAACTGATGTACTTCTGGGAAAAGTTATTGAACTTCTGTGTTTGCTAGCAAAGGTACATAATATAATTATCTTGTTTTCTTGTAGTTTTGGTTAGCTCTGATATTGATCAAAATTTATGTTAATTTCATGGTTCCACAGCACTGGATTAACTACTAGTGTCTGTTGCCTGTAAGATTCACAACTGGAAAAACATGTAATCTTTGCACAGTAAGATAAGAATAACAATGGTTACATGCATCTTGGCAAATAAACAAGCTTGGCTTTTAAAACTATAGTGAGATTTGGCATTCTAGGTTTTTGAAACTTCAGAATGCCAGAGTGCAGTGATAAAACCCAATATTTGTGGGATTTCCCCAGCATTATGTAATTGTACAGCTCATAGATGTGAGACTTTACTTCCAGTGACCCTGATTAAATATTAACCATTAGTGTTTCTCTGTGTTCATAAATACCCTAAAGTGTACGGGTTGATAGGTTAATTGACCACTGTAAATTGGCCCTAATTTGTGGATTAGTATCCGAGGGGAGTTGATGGGGATGTGGGGAGAATAAAATGGGATTACCGGTAGTCTAAATGGGTTATTATTGCTATCGATTCGGTGGGTGAAAAGGCATGTTCCTTGTGCAGTAGGACACTAATTCTAAATTCTTTTTGAGTCTTATGCCAAGTTAGAACTAGTGCAGTATTCAGGACCATTACTTTCAATGTTGTTGGTAGGGCAAAGATGCATATTTAAAATTTTGTTCTAAGTTACTTGTATTTGTGTAATTTTACATTTTAAAATTTTTACACTTAAGTAGCTTTTTAATGTCAGATGCTTCAAAATCTAATTGCACACTGCCATGTATACTGGGCTTTTCAGCTTTAATGGCTGTCATATGTAATTGGGGTGACTTGGGGAATGGGATTTCTGCCACTGAAACCATACTGCTGGGTTCCTTGATGTGAAAGAGACTGTACTGATGAGTTTAAGCAGCATCTTCTCCCTTTTGTTTGTAATATTGGAAATGTATGATGGTTTCCTGTGTTTCTATTTCATTGATCCAAAATTATTTGTACACTATTATACCTACTTTGTCCTTGACATGCTGTACTAGATAATATTTTGCCCAAGTACAAAGCCAAATACATTTTGAATTGTATTCGGATAATTTGAATTTGACAACATGTGTGTCTTCTGTCCATTAAGAATGTAAGAGATGATAGAATCAGTAGACAGCCAGCCCTTTAAATTTGCGCAAGTATTTATTAAAAATCTTTGGATTCTATTTTCCATCCCATTATTATTTATGCACTATTTGTTAATTAAGTTTTTTTTTATTAGTTCCCTTATTAAAAATGATATATTAGTGAGAAATAATTTCATAGATCTTTTGGCCCATGCACCATGCTGACCTGATCTTCTGCCCAGTCCAAACTACCTGCACTGGAACATATCTCTCCAAATTTAATGTACCAATTGAAACTTTGACTACCACTTCGGCTTGAAGCTTGTATACTTGTACTACCCTCTAAGTGAAGAAGTTTTCCTTCAGATTCCCCATGAATATTTCACCGTTCATCCTATCTATACAACTATAGATTGAGAATTCATTAATAGGGTGCAAAAAGATCTGTTATTTTTTGAGTCGATAGATTATGATGACTGGGGAACAGCAGGGGTGGGGCTTAGGGCTTGGTGTTAACAATCGATGTTAGTAATTTGGTTCAGGGACCAAATGTCATATTTGCAACTGCACTGATTATGTGAATGTGAATGGCATGAGGCTTCTGGAGGATATGAACAAGTTAAGTGAATGGGTGAGAATGTGTAAAAATGTGGCACGGATACAGTGTGGGGAAAAGTGTAAGCTAAGTGACTTTGAAAAACAAAACAGTAAAGTGTGTAGTAGGTATCATTGAAACTGCTGAAACTTGGGTTTCCTCGGATAAATCACTGAAAACTAACGTGCAGAGACAGCAAGCAATTAGGATGGCAAATGGTATGTTGTCCTTGATAATGAAAAGTTTTAACTGCAAGAGTAAATGTGCCTCACCTCAATTATATAACACTTGAAGACCACACCTGAAGAGTTGTGTAGTTTTGGTCTGTTTGCATAGAAGAAGGATATACTTGGTATTAGGAGTGCAGCGAAGACATGCCAGACTGGTTGCAGGAATGATGGCTTTGCTGTGGGAGGCGAGGTTGTGCAGGCAAGTTTGCATTCTCTATAGTTGAGTAGAATGGGAAAACTTCAACCTCATAATGTTTGACAAGCTAAGGCCCAATAGCAAGGGTTCCCAACCTGGGGGTCCATGGCACAAAGGTTGGGAACACCTGGCCTTGGAGATACTTTCCTTTGGTTGACAAGGTTTAACCATGAACTCAGATTAAGGAGCAGAGCAATAGGGACTGAGGTGAGAAATTTCTTCAATCAAGATGGTGATTCTGTGGAATGTTTTACCTTGGTGTGCTGTGGAGTTTGGTTATTGAATTCATTTGAAGCAGAGATGGACAGATTTCTGGATATTAAGGGAATTCAGGAATGTGTGGGAAACGCAGGAAAAATGGGCTAAGGTGGGCATAAAAAAAATTAGGAGCAGATTAGGCCACCTGGCCTTATTGATGTGTTCTGCCATTTTGCAACACTATTTCTGTATCTCATTACTCCCTTAGTGTTCAGAGGTCCTGGTTCAGTCCCGATTTCAGGTACTCTGCGTGGAGTTTGTACATTCTCCCTGTGGCCATGTGTGTTTCCTTTAGATGCTCCGTGTTCAAATGATGCGCTGATTGGTAAATTTATTGGCCTTTGTAAATTACCTGTAGTGTGTAGGTATGTGATAGAATGCAAAGAGGTAATCTAGAGAATAGGAAGAATAAAAGTGATTAATGTAGAATTAGTGCAAAAGAATGGTTGATTATCAGTGTAAGCTCTAGGCTGAAGGGCCTGTCTTTATAACTGTATATTTATTTCTATGTGACTGTAAATCTATTGATCTCTGCTTTGAATGAATCCATGACTGATTTTTCACAGCCATATGGGGTAGAAAATTTCAAAGTATTTATTCTGGCTGAAGAAATTTCTCCTTATCGCAGGCCTTCATGGCCTAATTCTCAGAATTGGGTTTACTGTCACTGGCATTAGTCATGAAATTTGTGTAGCAGTGCAGTGGAGGCATAATATATTACAAAGAGTAACAATAAAATTAGATAGAGGATAAAAGGAAGAGTGGGGGTTCATGGAATGTTCAGAAATCTTGCAGAGGGGAAGAAATTTTTCCTAAATTATTGAGTGTTGGGTCTTCAGGCTGCCGTACCACCTCCCTGATGGTGTAATGAGAAGTGGCATGTTCCAGGTGGTGAGTCCTTAATGATGGATGCCACCTTCTTGAAGCACTGCCTTTTAAAGATGTCCTCAATGGGCTTGTGCCCATTGGTGGGGAGCTGACTGAGACTACAACCCTCTGAAGCATCTAAGATGCTGTGATTGGTGTTGCCATACCAGATGGTGATGCAGTTAGTTAGAATGCTCTCCATGGTGCATCTAGGAATTTGCCAGAGTCTTTGGTGACATACAAGATCTCAAATTCCTAATATAGTATAACCATTGGTGTGCCTTTGTCGTTATTGCATCAATATGTCTCTGAAGTCCACAATCAGTTTCTTGGTTTTGCTGAAATTGTGTGCTAGATGGTTATTGTGACATCTCTTGATCAGCTTATCTGGTTCATTCACGTGCACGTAAAATGCTGGAGGAACTCAGTGGGTCAGGAAGCATCTATGAAAATGAATCTATATTGATGGTGGTCTCCCAATGAAGTCAAAAATACATTTGCAAAGGGAGGTACAGTTTTGAAGCTTGTTGATCAGTAGAGCGGGGATGATAGTGTTGATCAGTGAACTGAAATTAATAAACAACAGCCTGATGTAGGTATTGCTGTTGTCTTGGTGGGTCCAAAGCTGTTGTGATTGCATCTCTTTCAGACCTGTTATGACACAGTATGCAAATTGCAGTGGGTCCAGATCCTTGTTCAGGCAGGACTTAATTCTAGCCATGTCCAACCCATTAAAGCAGTTCATCACAGTAGATGTGAGTGCTACCAGACAACAGTCATTGAGGCAGCTCACCCTGCTCTTCTTGGGAACTTGTATGATTGATTTCCCCTTTAAAGTGGGCAGGAAGCTCCAATTACCACAGTGAATCTGTGCCCCCAATCCCTGGCTCCTCAAACAGGGCAATATCTTCTCTGTACCTAGCCTATCAACCCTTTTAAGAATTTTGTATGATTCTCTAATATAGGGGTTCCCAACCCATGGACCCCTTAATAGTATTGATCCTTGGCATAAAAAAGGTTGGGAACCCCAGTTTGAAAAAAATATAGCAGATCTGTGTTTTCTATGAAGGCGGAAGTAATGTTTCATTTCTGCCATTTCTTTATTTACCATAATCTCTTGTCTGGAAGAGGACATGCTGTGATTTACTTCTTTATGCACCTGTGAAAGGTATTCTAGTATATTTTTATTTTTGTTATATTTTTATTTTGCCCCATCAATTTCTCTGTCTTTTGAGTTCTAAAATACTCCCAGTCTTCAAATGTACTATTATTTCTGGCAACATTACATTCTTTTCGCTTGGATTTAATGCTATGTTTGATTTCTCTTTTCAGCCACAGCCTATAGTGGTTTTGTGCCTCAGGGGTTTTTTTTTAAGCTTGCACACTATTTCTTTAAAATGCAAACGATTGCCTGCCTACCATCAAACCTTTCAATTTATTGAATCGAATTAACCACAACTGACCTTCTTCCCTTTGTTTGGATTTAAACCCCTGGATCTATAGTTCATCCAGATTTAAACAATGACAAATTCTATCACTTAATGGTCACTCTTCCCCAAAGGCACCTCAGTAACAAGATTATCAATTAACTGTTTCAAATTGCAGAAAACAAAATCTATTTTAAAAAAAACCTTCCTTTTATCCTGACTTAATCTAAAGCATCTTGTTTATATTCATCCAGTTCCACCTCATTAGCACAAATTTGATTTGTCCAGTCTGTACATAAATTAATTACTTCTATGATTACTGTATTATTCATGATTTGTGTCAACCCCTGTATCATAACCACTATTTGGTGGCCTATAAGTAACTTACAAACCTGCTTTCTTCCGTTTTGCTATTTCTTGGCTGGATTCAAAGCGATTACAGTTTTGCATAAAGGTCTAGGAAGCTGACATCACTGTGTTAATCTCCCTTAGAGTGCTGCACTAGTCTCTTTTCCTTTTTACCTCGAATTCTGAAAAATCAAAACACCCTGGAATGTTAGTTCCTAACTTTAGTCACCCTGCAGCATATTTCCACAATGGGAATTAGATCATATTTGCTTTCTTTTATTTGTGTCATTGTAATTTTTTCCCTATATTTCTGCAACCTTCGTCACTTGATATATTTTTGCCATTATGTTACCTGGGTTTCAGCATCTAAGTTACAGGGAAAGGTTGAACAAGTTAGGTCTTTATTCTTTGGAGTGTAGAAGGTTCAGGGGGACTTGATAGAGGTATTTAAAATTATGAGGGGGATAGATAGAGTTGACGTGGATAGGCTTTTTCCATTGAGAGTAGGGGAGATTCAAGCAAGAGGACATGAGTTGAGAGTTAGGGGGCAAAAGTTTAAGGGTAACACGAGGGGGAATTTCTTTACTCAGAAAGTGGTAGCTGTGTGGAACGAGCTTCCAGTAGAAGTGGTAGAGGCAGGTTCGGCATTGTCATTTAAAGTAAAATTGGATAGGTATATGGACAGGAAAGGAATAGAGGGTTATGGGCTGAGTGTGGGTCAGTGGGACTAGGTGAGAGTAAGCGTTCGGCACGGACTAGAAGGGCCGAGATGGCTTGTTTCCGTGTTGTAATTGTTATATGGTTATATTATTTTGCTTGCTACTTCAGTAACATTCCCAAATTCACTTCAGTTCATTCCCAATGTACAAACATGATTGTATTTGGACTTTGTGGCATCTGGGGAAGAAATAATTTGGCGATTGTCAACTCTAGAGTAGGAGCGACATTGTCTGGCACAAAGCACATACTTAATTGCCATATTTTACTATACTTTAGCAAACTTCCATTACTTGTAAGTTTCTGTTTTAACTGGAGATGCATTTTTTTCCATTTAGACACCGGAAGAACACGAGTTGGAGACGGGGATCAAATCAAAGGAAGCAAGGAAGTATATTTTCAACTGTTTGGATGATATGGCTCAGGTAAGGATGGAGTTTGAATGTGGCATGCTGCAAGGTGTAAAATATTAACTCAAAACTAATGCTAATTTGCAATTTGTTTGCCATTTAGAAAATATTGCACAAAGAAATTAGCTGTGTTTGTACATTGTCATAAAAGTTTTGAAATATTTCCTCGTCTTAATCTGATACCCACAAAAAATTTACTCAGTAACAAAATTTCTAACGCTGACAGCCAAGAGGAGCACTGAACTGTGTTTTAATTCCTACCTAAAACTGATAGAACATAGACTTTTTTTCATTCCAAAGCAAAATATTTTTGCTTTGTGTGGTGAGTATGAGGAGAGAGGAGAGAAAAGCATTGAAGGAATCTGGATGAATATGGTGTCCCAGAGCCATGAAAGTCAATTGGACTGAGCCGTGGCTTTCCATCTGGACTCTTGACTTAGCAATCTACCCCATTATTACAATTTATTCTACATTCTGTTATCGTTTTACTGTTTACTACCTCAATGCACAGTGAAATGAAATATTGATCTATATGAGCAGTATGCAAGAAGAGCTTTTTACTGTACCTCAGTACATGTGTCAATAAGAAACCATCTACATAACATAAGAACATAAGAAATAGAAGCTGGATTCAGCCATCTGGTCCATTGAGCATGCTCCGTCATCCAATAAGATCGTGGCTGATCTGGCCATGGACTCATCTCCACCTACCTGACTTTTCCTCATAACCCTTAATTCCCCCACTATGCAAAACTCTATCTAACTTTGTCTTAAATATATTTACTGAGGTAGATATCTGCCCTGCTTCATTGGGCAGATAATTCCACAGATTCACCATTCTGGGTAAAGCAATTCCTCCTCATCTCCATCCTAATTCTACTCCCTCAAATCTTGAGGCTCTGTCCCCTAGTTCTAGTCTCACCTGCCAGTGAAAACAACTTTCCTGCCTCTATCTTGTCTATCCCTTTCATAATTTAATGTTTCTATAAGATCTCATCTTCTGAATTCCAGCAAGTACAGTCCCATGTAACTCAATCTCTCCACAAAGTCTAACCCTTCATTTCTGGAATCAACTTTGCGCACTACCTCCAAAGCCAGTATATCCTTAAGTAAGGAGACCAGAACTGCACGCAGTACTCCAGTTGCCTCCTCACCAGTGCCTATACAGTTGCAGCATAACCTCCCTGCTCTTAAATTCAATCCCTCTAGCAATGAAGGCCAACATTCCATTTGCCGCCTTGATAGCCTGCTGCACCTGCAAACCAACCTTTTGTGATTCATGCACAAGCATACCCAAGTCCCTCTGCGCATCAGCATGCTGCAATTTTCTGCCATTTAAATAATAATCTGCTCTTTCATTTTTCCCTCCAGAGTGGATGACCTTGCATTTACAAACATTGTACTCCATTTGCCAGCCCCTTGCCCATTCACTTAACCTATCCATATCTCTCTGCAGACTTTCCATATCTTCTGCATGATTTGCTCTTCCACTCAATTTAGTATCATCAGCAAACTTAGATGCACTACACTCGGCCCCCTCTTTCAGGTCGTTGATCCCCGCTTCTAGTTTGTTATTTCCAATTCGGCAGGAGCCCAGGTCAGGCTTTTCATCAGGAAAAGGCAAAAGACCAAAGCTGTGGCCTTCAGTTCCCACTATAAGTGCAATTCCTTAGTTTTTTTTGATTACTTCATCCTTTCCCTAAAATCCGGTCTGATTCTGAAACTTACTGTAATATTTGATAATGTGGTATGTTTTGGACAAAATGCTTTCGCTGCCCCAGAGAGTGACCTTTTTTACACCTATAACATTGCCTGCAAGTTATTTCGGGTCGGATTTAGTACTTAAGTGCCATAGTAACTTCGGATAAAAATGGATTAGGTTATTTCAAGTAAGGATGAGTCCAGTATTGCTCTCTCTTAATGTAAATTCATTTATTTTTAATGATTTTTGTAATTTCAGGTGAACATGCCAAATGATTTGGAGGGAACAGACATGTTGGTTGAGAAGGCAGATCGGAGGGAATATATTGATTTGTTGAAGAAAATGTTGACAATTGATGCTGACAAGAGGATTAATCCGTTAAAAACCTTGAATCACCCATTTGTTACCATGACACATCTGCTTGACTTTCCTCATAGCAATCAGTAAGCTTTTAAAATTGTATAGTTTTGTGCATTAAAGCTCCTTTGAGGAAGATGTGGAAGTCATTATAATTGGGGCATTATACGACATTTCCCACCATTTCAACTACATCTGCAGAAAACCAGATACATCCCTTAGCTACCTCTTGATCATTCTGTTGTACTCCTAATTTGCTTCCATTAATAATATTTACAACTAGTGTTATTCATGTTCTACTCATCCACCATCCCCGTTCGTGGTAATCTGTATTGTCTAGGGAAATCAATGCTGCTTTTCACTTGTACTTTCTAGTCTCATTAATTCAGTTGTGATCCTGTTATCAGCGCTGATTAAATTTGGTCTTTTCATACCTAATTTTCTGGCTATGAATAGTATATATTCCTTTAGTTCCAATGGCCCTTGTTCTGGAAGTTGTTTTGATATTTCCTCTTCCATCCACCCCCTCCCCATCCCTTCCAAATTTGCCAATACACTACACCACATCCCTGAGATCTAATTCCATGCTGTCTGTCTTGTTTGATATTGTTCACAATAACCTCAACTAAGCTTTTGATTATTTCTCTCAATAATCCCTTTTATGCCAAATTTTAATGAATAATGTGTATTTTTCTTTGTAATTTTAAGGTTATTTAAATAGATGTTATTCCGCTCCTAGTTAAGGAACTGATGTTGTTTTAGAGTTATACTATGGATTCCAACACGTGGTTCAGTTTCCAAATACTTGCCTTAAAAAAAACATGCAAGCAGTTGTTTTAGTGCACTGAGTCAATAGGCAGGGAAGTATCTTCTATTCTTTGATTATGAAAAATCAGTTAAGAGCAAAACATATTCAGCTAAATGTGGATTCTAAATATAACCCAAATGTCATGCCATGAGATCTTAATTTGTGCCCAGCATATTAATCTTCCCAAGAGTCATCAGGTATTTATTGAAAGAAAATGGTTGTAAGCTTATTTATTTTTATATATGTTTTTTCACTGAATTATTGTGATTCTTTTGCTACTTAACTGGAAAGGGTAAATACAGCATTTACAAAGGCGCTCAAGTTATTTAGCAGAAATGTGAACTGCCATGTTTTTTTTTAAATTTTACCTTTTCATTGAATTGCTCATCTTACAGTGTGAAATCCTGCTTTCAAAACATGGAGATTTGCAAACGGCGAGTCAACAACTATGAAACTGTAAACCAGAATAAAAGCCCATTTATTGCACATGTTGCACCAAACACAAGCACAAACTTGACAATGGCCTTCAACAACCAACTCAACACCATGCACAATCAGGTATGAACCAAATGGTTATCGTCACTTGTGTACCATACGGTATAACAAGATCATTGAAGGGATGGAAAGTTCTGTCAATTTTTCCCAATAAAATTAACTTAGGCACACATAATGTTATTCCTGGTGTACAAGGCCGAGAAATATTATAGACATGGGCACACTCTGACATGGAACCGACAACTACACACAAGACTGGGGTCTGGGATCACTTGGTTAATAGCAAGGATCAATGGCATAAAAATGGTTGGGAACCTCTGATCTAAAGAGTAATTAATAGAAGATAAAAAGAGAAGCTCTTTGCTGTAATAAGTAGATACTTTTTCTGACTTTAATCTTTATAACACAGAATGGAGTGCCTCATATTATTGCAGAATTCATCAAGTAATATCCACAATTCTGAAACTGCACCACAAGAAAAACATTTGTATGCTTCCTTCAAAGAAAAGGAATCATTAGGAACAATTTGAATTGTATCTTGCATTGTTTTGAATTTACATTATCAAATAACAATAGGAAAATATACAGTTGATTGCTTTGCACCATATTAAAAGGGCAATAATTTCAAAGTTCATTTCCTCCTTCAGGTTTATTATTGTCAATTCATTTTAAAAACAGTATTTGTATTTTGAAAACTTTTACATTTATTATTCTGTTACATCTTTAAAAGAAGCAATGGTTTGTATTCTTCATGTTGATGTACCTTTAATCATTGAAGTCTATAATTTCTTTAGGCCAACACCCTGGCTCCTACCTCCACAGCAGCAACACTTTCACTGTCCAGTACAGATGTATCTCTGCTTAATTATCAATCTGCACTCTACCAGCCTCCAGCAGCACCTGTGGCGGGTGTTGCACAAGCAAGCATGCCACTGCAGGCTGGAACAACACAACTTTGTGCACAGGCTGACCCTTTCCAGCAAGCCCTCATTGTGTGTCCACCTGCATTTCAAGGTAAGTGACTCCTTTCAGTCTCTTCTGAACAAACAAGAAACTTATGAAACTTTGTTTTCTGTTTTCTTGTGCTTTATTTGCTGGTTTCATATTTGATCCTATGTTTATTGTTTTCCTGCATTCTGTCACAATTCTTCTCAATCAGATACTATCTTAAAATTTTAGTTTCAATTAATCAAATTCAAATCATTCATGTACAGTAAATGAACAACAGTCCTCTCAGCATTAGTCCTTATCAAGCAACATTTCCCATGATATTCCAACCTGAGTTACTTTAAAAATCGCTTTCTGTTTCAAAGCCAGTTTGCTTTCCATTCTGGTACTTGTATCAATTGTTCTGATTAGGGCTACTGAGTGATTTAGGAAAAATTAAACACGTTATTTTGTTTAGTTTATTTTGTTTAATTGCACACAATTTAAATTTTTTGAACTGAGCCTAATTAACTTTTAAATGGTTATGTCTTATTTTCTTAATCGGGTATTTCTGTATGTTTAACATATTTGATAGTGGAGAACATAGCATAAGCTTGCTGTTAGACCTATCAAAATACTTTTATCTTTACCAGCCTTGTGCAGTGGTTTTACTCTCATTCCCAATACCCATTTCCCCAGCACAGTAGCTTAGCAGTTAGCGCAATCGCTTTACAATGCCAGTGATTACTGATCAGGGTTTTGTTTCTGCAGCTGTCTGCAAGGAGTTTGTACTTTTTCCCCGTGACTGTGTGAATTTTTTCCCACATTTTAAGACTTGGGGTTAGTAAGTTGTGAGCCAGGGGCACGGTGGCACTTACAGGCTTCCCCAGTATAATCCTCACTGATTTCATGCAAGCAACACATTTCACTGCATGTTTCAATGTGCATGTCAGAAGTAAAGCTAATCTTTAATTTCAGTGATTTGTAGAAGGACAACTCAGTCTCTCTGAGCGCTAACAACTTCCAGTGACTTCCCGATTTAAATATACAGTTGCAAAAAAGTTTTGTCAACCCTTTGCAATTACCTGATTTTCTGCATTAATTATTCATAAAATGTGGTCTGAATTTCATCCAAGTCACAATAATAGACAAACACAACCTGCCTAAACTAATAACATGCAAACAACTGGAGTTTTCGTTTCTTTAATGAACATTATTTAATCATTCACAATCCAGGCTGAAGAAAGTATGTGAACCCTTGTATTTAATAACTGGTAGAACCTCCTGTAGCGGCAATAACCTTCACCAACCATTTCCTGCAGCTGCTGATCAGACTTGCACAATGGCAAGGAGGAATTTTAGACCATACAAAACTGTTCCATTCATCAATATTTCTGGGATATCTTGCATGAATAGCTCTCTACAGGCCATGCTGCAATATCTCATAGAAACATAGAAAACCTACAGTGCAATACAGGCCCTTCAGCCCACAAAGCTGTGCCGAACATGTCCTTACCTTAGAACTACCTAGGCTTACCCATAACCCTCTATTTTTCTAAGCTCCTAGAAAAGATCCTATTGTTTCCGCCTCTACCACCGCCACCAGCAGCCCATTCCATGCACTCACCACTCTCTGTGTAAAAAAAAAAAAAAAAAAAAAAAAAAACACTTACCCTGACATCTCCTCTGTACCTACTTCCAAGCACCTTAAAACTATGCCCTCTCGTGCTAGTCATTTCAGCCCTAGGAAAAAGCCTCTGACTATCCAATGCCTCTCATTATCTTGTACACCTCTATCAAGTCACCACTCATACTCTGTCGCTCCAAGGAGAAAAGGCCGAGTTCACTCAACCTGTTCTCATAAGGCATGCCTCCCAATCTAGGCAACATCCTTGTAAATGTCCTCTGCACCCTTTCTATGGTTTCCACGTCCTTCCTGTAGTGAGACGACCAGAATTGAGCACAGTATTTCAAGTGGGGTCTGCCCAGGGTCTTACTATTAATGCTATATTCTGCCATCATATTTGACCTACCAAAACAAACCACCTCACACTTATCTAGGTTGAACTCCATCTGCCACTTCTCAGCCCTGTTTTGCATCCTATCAATGTCCCGCTGTAACCTCTGACAGCCCTCCACACTATCCACAACACCCCCAACCTTAGTGCCATCAGCAAATTTACTAACCTATCCCTCCACTTCCTCATTCAGGTTATTTATAAAAATCGCGAAGAGAAGGGTTCCTAGAACAGATCCCTGAGACACACCACTGGTCACTGACCTCTATGCAGAATATAACCCATCTATAGCCACTCTTTGCCTTCTGTGGGCAAGCCAATTCTGGATTCACAAAGCAATGTCCCCTTGGATCCCATGCCTTCTTACTTTCTCAGTAAGCCTTGCAATGGGTACCTTATCAAATGCCTTGCTGAAATCCATATACACTACACCTATGGCTCTACCTTCATCAATGTGTTTAATCACATCCTGAAAAATTCAATCAGGCTCATAAGGCACGACCTGCCTTTGACAAAGCCATGCTGACTATTCCTAATCATATTATGCCTCTCCAAATGTTCATAAATCCTGCCTCTCAGGATCTTTTCCATCAGCTTACCAACCACTGAAGTAAGACTCACTAGTCTATAATTTCCTGGGCTATCTCTACTCCCTTTCTTGAATAAGGGAACAACATCCACAACCCTCCAATCCTCTGGAACCTCTCCTGTCTTCATTGATGATGCAAAGATAATTGCCAGAGGCTCAGCAATCTCTTCCCTCGCTTCCCACAGTAGCCTAGGATGCATCCTGTCCGGTCCCAGTGATTTCCAGAAGCTGCAGCACATCCTCTTCCTTAATATCTACATGCTCAAGCTTTTCAGTCCACTGCAAGTCATTCTACAATCGGCAAGATCGTTTTCCGTAGTGAATACTGAAGCAAAGTATTCATTAAGTACCTCTGCTATCTGCTCTGGTTCCAGTTTCATACACATGGTCTGAATTGGGTGAAAGTCTGGACCCTGACTTGGCTATTCCATACCATGAATTTTCTTCTTAAACCATTCTGTTGTTGATTTACTCTTGTGTTTTGGATTATTGTCTTGTTGCATCATCCAACTTCTATTAAGCTTCAGGTGATGAACCCTGATATTCTCCTGAAAATGTCTTGATAGAATTTTGAATTTGTTGTTCCCTCAATGATTGCAAGCTGTCCAGGCCTTGAGACAGCAAAGCGGCCACAAACCATGATGTTCCTTCTAGCGTGCCTCACAGTTGGGATGAGGTGTTGGGTGTGTAGTGCTCCTTTTCCTCCAAACTTAGTGGTGTGTATTTCTGCCAGAAAGATCAATATTTATCTCATCTGTCCACAGAACATTGACCCAGAAGCCATTTGGAACATCCAAGTACTCTCTGGCAAATTTGAAATGTTCAGTAATGTTTTTTTTGGACAGCAGAGGTGTCCTTCCATGACCACCATTCTTTTTCATATTTTTCGTATGGTGGATACATGAACAGAGGCTTTAGCAAGTTCTAGAGATTTCTGCAAGCTTTTTGCTATTACCCTTGTTATTTTTCACCTCCTTGAGCATTGAACGTTGTGCTTTTGGTGTGATCTTTGAAGGATGCCCACTCCTAGGGAGAGTAGCAAAAGTACTGAGTTTCTCCATTTGTGGACAGTTTCTCTTACTGGGGACTGATTAACACTCAGGTGTTTCGGATTGTTTTTGTAGTCTTTTCCAGCCTGATGCACCTCTACAATTCTTCTTCCTCCAAGGTCCCCTGAAAGTTGTTTTGATGGAGGCATGATGCACATTAACAGATCTTTCTTGAGAAGAGCAGGCTCTGTCAGTAACCTGACTTTGTGTCTTTTTATCGGGCAGGGCACCTCTAAACGCACACCTGCAATCTTATCTCATTGATCAAAACACCTGACTCCAAAATTTTTTAAGCAGGCATTACCCCAGAGGTTCACATACTATTTTTGTATCTGGACTGATTGCTTAAATGGTATACTCATTATTGACGAGAAGTAGTACAATTGTTCGTGTGTTATTACTTTTGGCATATTGTGCTTGTCTATTATGGTAATTTAGATGAAGATCAGACCATATTTTATGAGTAATTAATGCAGAAAAGCATGTAATTGCAAAGGGTACACAAATGTTTTCTTGCAACTGTACTTCCAAGTGGATTACCTCATTTTCAGTATTGTTTCATCTGTTGTGTCTTGGCCTATTTTCTTTGGAGACTCCATACAACCTCATCACAGCCTGGAATTTGTGGATATATTGTAATTGGTCTCTTCAAACAAGTCATTGATGCTGAATACAACACGAGGAGCCTCAGCACTGATACCTAGAACACCCTACTAGTCAGAGCCTCCCAACTTTTAAATGACTTGTTTATTGTCCGTTAACAATTTTATTGCCACAATCTAATCTTCTAGCAGACGTTTAAGATGAAGTTACTGGGTTAGTGGAGGTTTGACATCACGAATGGCTATTAGTTGAACCTTTATTATATGTCCAGGTACCACTTAAGTAGGCAGAGGGGGTGGTGTGGCCCTGTGTATAAGAAATAATTAATGATGAGAAAGGGATGACATGGAGACTACATCTTTCGATCTTTTGGGTTGAATTAAGAAATGTCAAGGGTAAAAAGACTCTAATGGCAGTTGGACACAGGCCACCAAACAACAGCCGGGATGTGGATTACAAACTACAGCAGGAGATAGAAAAGGTGTGTCAGAAGGGCAATGTCATGATAATCGTTGGGGATTTTAACATGAAAGTGGATTGTGGAAACCAGGCCATGACTGGACCTCGAGAGAGAATTTGTAGAATGTCCAAGGGATGGCTTTTTAGAACAGCTTGTTGTTGAACCCACAAGGGGATTGGCTGTGCTGGATTGGGTGTTGTGCAATGATCCAGAGGTGGCGAGAGCTTACGGTTAAGGAACCCTTACGGAACAAAGATCACAATATGATAGGGTTCACTTTGAAATTTGAGAAGGAGAAACTAAATTCCAATGTGTCAGTATTTCAGTGGAATACAGGAAATTACAATGGCAGGAGAGGGGAACTGGTCAAGGTTGATTGGAGAGAGACACTAGCAGGAAGGACAGCAGAGCAGCAATGCTTGGAGTTTCTGCAAAAAAATGAGGGAAGTGCAAGACCTATATATTCCAAATAAGACATTTTCAAATGGAAGAAGGACACTACCGTGGCTGACAAGTGAAGTCAGATTTGAAGTAAAAGCAAAAGAGAGGGCATACAAGGAAGTCACAGCTAGTGGGAAGATAGAAAATTGGGAACCTATTATAAACTTGCAGAAGGAAATTAAGAAGGTCATTAGGAAAGTAAAGATGAATTATGAAAGGAAGCTGGAGACTAATATCAAAGAAGATACTAAAAGCTTTAAGTATATGAAGGGTAAAGGAGTTGAAGCTAGATAAAGGACCAATAGGAAATTATGCTGGAGATATTGTAATCAGAGATGCAGAGATGGCAGAAGAACTGAATGCGTATTTTGCATGTCTTCACAGCGGAAGACACCTGCAGTAGACCGGACATTCAAGAGTGTCAGGTACAGTGAAAATTACGACTGAGAAGGTGCTCAGGAAGCTTAATGACCTGGGTTTGGATAAAGCTCCTGGACCTAATGGAATGCACTCTTGGGTTCTGAAGGAAGTAGCTGAAGAGATTGTGGAGGCATTAACAGTGATCTTTCAAGAATCGATAGATTCGGGCAATGTACCAGATGACTAGAAATTTGCAAATGTTACTCCACTATTTAAGAAGGGTGGGAGGCAGCAGAAAGGAAACAAACCTGCTAACCTAACATCAGTGGTTGGGAAGTTGTTGGAATTGAATGTTAGGGGAGAGATTACAGAGTACCTGGAGGCACATGACAAGATAGGCCAAAGCCAGCATGGTTTCCTGAAAGGAAAATCCTACCTGAAAAACCTACTGAAATTCTTTGAGGAAGTTACCAGCAGGATAGACAAAGGAGATGTAGTAGACATGGTGTACTTGGATTTTCAGATGGCCTTTGACAAGGTGCTGCACCTGAGGCTGCTTAGCAAGATAAGAGCCCATGGAATTCCAGGAAAGTTACTTGCATGGGTGGAGCATTGGCTGATCGGCAGAAAACAGAATGGGAATAAAGGGATCCTGTTCTGGCTGGCTGCTGGTTACCAGTGGAGTTCCACAGGGGTCAGTGTTGAGACTGCTGCTTTTTATGATGTATGTCAATGATTTGGACTTTGGGATTAACGAATTTATGGTTAAATCTGCTGATGATACAAAGATGGGTGGAGGAGCGGGTGGTGTTGAGGAAACGGAGGGCCTGCAAAGAGACTTAGATAACTTAGGGGAATGGGCAAAAAAGTGGCAAATGAAATACAATGTTGGAAGTGTATGGTCATGCACTTTGATGGAAGAAATGAACAGGCAGACTACTATTTAGATGGGGAGAGAATTCAAAATGCAGAGATACAAGGGGACTTGGGAGTTCTTGTGTAGGATACCCTAAAGGTTAACCTCCAGCTTGAGTCGGTGGTGAAGAAGGCGAATGCAATGTTGTCATTCATTTCTAGAGGTATAGAACGTAAGAGCAGGGATGGGATGTTGAGGCTTCATAAGGCACTTGTGAGACCACACTGGGAGTATTGTATGCAGGTTTGTCCTCCTTATTTTAGAAACAATATACTGACATTGGAGAAGGTTCAGAGAAGATTCACAAGAATGATTCCAGGATTGAAAGGGTTACCGTATGAGGAACGCCTGGCAAGTCTTGGGCTATATTACCTGGAGTTCAGGGGAATAAGCGGGCTCCTCAGAGAAACAGGAGGCCAAGTCATTGGGTGCATTTAAGGCAGAGATAGATTTGTTCTTGATTAGCCAGGGCATCAAAGGGAATGGGGAGAAGGCAGGGGAGTGGGGCTGACTGGAAGAATTGGATCAGCCTATGATTGAGTGGTGGAGCAGACTCAATGGGCTGAATGGCCTACTTCTGTTCCTATATCTTATGGTCTTAATTATAGATGCTAGCATTTTTCCTGTTATGAAGTGAGTCTCTAGTCTATAGTTCCCTCTTTACTCTCTCTGATGAACAGATTTCAATAGCTTGAATACTATAATTTAGATTTGAGATTTGTAAGTACGTAACAGTGGTTTGCAAAGATTTGCACCCTTTCATTTGGTTTGAGACCCAGGTTTGATGCTTCAATGGAACATCAATAATCAGCTGTGTTCTGGCACTTAGTAAGACCTCTGAGAAGTACCTGGTTAAAGTACCAATATAAAATTGTTGATTCTTAACAGCCTATTGCCACAAGCCAAAATTTGAAATGACCTGAAAACATTATGTTCTTTGTATTGTTAGGGCTACAAGCATCTGCAAAACATTCTGGGTTTTCTGTTCGAGTCGAAAATGCAGTGCCTGTGGTACCACAGGCACCAGCTGCACAGTCAATTCAGATTCAGCCAGGTGTTCTTGCTCAGGTAAGTGGTTGACTAGTTTATTTTAATTGCAGTTTTCTGCAATTTCCTGTGCTTCTGCCCTTGGAAGGTGGGCCCAACAGGCACAGGTATCTCATGCATTGATAATCTGGCGTCAGCAGCTGGTATAAACAGGACCAAGTAGTGCAGGCACAAGAGATTGTAGATACTAGAATCTGGAACAAAAATGTACTGCCCAAAGAACCATTTGGGGCTAGAAAAGGGATGGTTGACATTGTATATCAAGATGCTGGATTAGGGGTGGGAACAATGAGAAAAAAGTCATCATATAAAAGTGAGGAGAAAAGGGAGGTAGGTGGAACTAGATGACTGGAAGAATGAAGGGCCAATGGAGGCAAGGAGAATAGGAAAGATGAATCAAGGTAGAACAAACTGGAGTTGGTAGTTGTGTGGTAGATGGGACCAGTCTTGGTTATAAGGGAAGGTTGGAAAAGGTGGGCAAGGGAAGGGAACTTGGTTAGGCTGGTGGGAGTGGGAAAATAACACAAATGTGGGTTACTTGAAATGATAAAATTCAGTGATCATGTTAATGAATGGTAGATGACTTAAGCAGAATGTGAGGAGCTGATCTCTTGGCTTGCATTTGTCCTCATTGTTGGTCAAGAAAGGTTCTAAGTATAAGCTGGGAAATTGCAGGCTTGTGATTCTGATGTCATTCGTGGGTAAATTATCAGAGGGTATTCTAAGGGACAGGATATTTGGATAGAGGGGGCCTGAAAGGGTAGTTATCTTGGCTTTTTGTGTGGTAGGTTGTGTCCAACCAAACTTTGAGTTTTTCAAGGAGATTATGGGGAAGGTTAAAAGGAAGGTGATGGATGTTGTCTGTAGTCTACAGGGACTTTAGCAAGGCCTCTGAGAAAGTACTGCATGGAAGGATAATTCAGAAGGTTAAATCACTTGGTACCTAGAATGAAATAATAAATTGGATTCAGCTTTGGTGTAGTCAGAAGTAGTCAGAGATTGGTAGTAAATGGTTGCATCTGACTGGAGGCCTGTGACTAGCAGTGTGTCTCAGTGATCAGTCTGTTAGTTTAGATGATAATGTGGTACACTGGATCAGCAAATTCACAGATGCCACCAAGAATGGGGACATAGTGGACAGCAAGGAAGGCTCTCAAAGCTTGCAGTGTGATTTAAACCAGCATTAAAAAATGGGTGGAAAAAAGCCAGATAGAATTTAATGTAGTCGAGTGTGAGATGTTGCACTTTCACAGAACAAACCAGGGTAGGACTTGGTAAACAGTGGGGCAAGAAGGTGTGCAGCAGAACAAAGGGATCTGGGAATACAGATCCATTATTCCATGAAAGTGATAGGTAGATAGGGTTGTAACGAAACCTTTTGGCACATTGCCCTTCATATCTTGGAGCACTGAGTCCCGGAGTTGGGATGTTACATTGAAGTTGCATAAAGTATTGTTGAGGTGAATTTTGAATATCGTGCAGTTCTGGTCACCTGCCTACAGAAAAGATATCAATAGGCCTGAAAGAGTGCAGAGAAACTTTATAAGAATGTTGCTGTGATATGGCGACCTGAATATGGGGAAAGGTAACATAGAAACATAGAAAACCCACAGCACAATACAGGCCCTTTGGCTCACAAAGCTCTGCCGAACATGTCCTTACCTTAGAACTGTCTAGATTTACCCCTGACATCTCTTCTGTACCTTCTTCCAAGCACCTTAAAACTATGCCCTCTTGTGCTAGCCATTTCAGCCCTGGGAAAAAGCCTTTGACTGTCCCACGATCAATGCCTCTCATTATCTTGTACACCTCTATCAGGTCACCTCTCGTCCTCCGTCACTCCAAGGTGAAAAGGCTGAGTTCACTCAACCTATTCTAAGGCAACATCTTTGTAAATCTCCTCTGCACCCTTTCCATGGTTTCCATATCCTTCCTGTAGTGAGGCGACCAGAATTGAGCACAGTACTCCCATGTGTGGTCTGACCAGGGTCCTATATAGCTGCAACATTACCTCTTAGCTCTTAAATTCAATCCCATGGTTGATGAAGGCCAATGCACCTTATGTCGTCTTAACCACAGAGTCAACCTGCTTAGCAGCTTTGAGTGTCCTATGGACTTGGACCCCAAGATCCCTCTGGCCCTCCACATTGCCAAGAGTCCTACCATTAATGCTACATTCTGCCATCATATTTGATTTTCCAAAATGAACCATGTCACACTTATCTGGGTTGAACTCCATCTGCCAGTTCTTAGCCCAGTCTTGCGTCCTATCAGTGCATCCTGCATCCTCTGACAGCCCTCCACACTATCCACAAAACCCCCAACCTTTGTGTCATCAGCAAATTTATTAACCCATCCCTCTACTTCCTCATCCAGGTCATCTATAGAAATCAAGAGTAGAGGTCCCAGAACAGGTCCCTGAGACATACCACTGGTCACCAACCTTCATGCAGATTATGACCCATCTACAAGCACTCTTTGCCTTCTGTGGTCAAGCCAGTTGGCCCCTTGGATCGCATGCCTCCTTACTTTCTCAATAAGCCTTGCATATGAGGTACCTTATCAAATGCCTTGCTGAAATCCATATACACTACATCTATGGCTCTACCTTCATCAATGTGTTTAGTCACATCCTCAAAAAATTCAATCAGGCTCGTAAGACATGACCTGCCTTTGACAAAGCCATGCTAACTATTCCTAATCATATTATGTCTTTCCAAATGTTCAAAAATCCTGCCTCTCAGGATCTTTTCCATCAACTTACCAACCACTGAAGTAAGACTCACTGGTCTGTAATTTCCTGGGCTATCTCTACTCCCTTTCTTGAATAAGGGAACAACATCCACAACCCTCCAATCCTCTGGAACCTCTCCTGTCCTCATTGATGCATAGATCATCACCAGAGGCTCAGCAATCTTCCCCCTCACATCCCACAGTAGCCTGGGATACATCCTGTCTGGTCCCAGTGATTTCTAGAAGCTCCAGCACATCCTCTTCCTTAATATCTACATGTTCAAGCTTTTCAGTCCACTGCAAGTCATTCTACAATCGGCAAGATCCTTTTCCGTAGTGAATACTGAAACAAAGTATACATTAAATACCTCTGCTATCTGCTCTGGTTCCCTACACATTTTTGCACTATCACACTTGATTGGTCCTCTTCTCTCATGTCTTATCCTCTTGCTCTTCACGTACTTATAGAATTCCTTAGGGTTTTCCTTAATCCTGTCTGCCAATGCCATCTTATGGCCCCTTCTGGCTCTCCTAATTTCATTTTTAAGCTCCTTCCTGCTAGCCTTATAATCTTCTAGATCTCTATCATTACCTAATGTTTTGAACTTTTTATAAGCTGTTCTTCTTGACTTACCATGGTTCCTGTACCCTACCATCCTTTCCCTGTCTCATTGGAACATACCTTTACAGAACCCCACGCAAATATCCCCTGAACATTTGCCACATTTCTTCCGTACATTTCATTGAGAACATCTGGTAGCCTCATATTTCCCCTTACTCCAGTTAAACGTTTCCCTGACTTATCTGTTCCTATCCCTCTCCAGTGCTACGGTAAAACAGATAGAATTGTGAACACTATCTCCAAAATGCTCTCCCATTGAGAGACCTGACACCTGACCAGGTCCATTTCCCAATACCAGATCAAGTACAGCCTTTCTTCTTGTAGACTTATCTACATATTGTATCAAGAAACCTTCCTGAACACATCAAACAAACTCCACCCCATCTAAACCCCTCACTCTGGGGAGATGCCAATCAATGTTTGGGAAATTAAAATCTCCCACCACAACAATCCTGTTATTATTACAACTTTGCAGAATCTGTCTCCCTATCTGCTCCTTGATGTCCCTGTTACTATTGGGTGATCTATAAAAAAGCACCCAGTAGAGTGATTGACCCCTTCCTATTCCTAACTTCCTCCCACACAGACTCCTAGACAACCCCTCCATGACTTCCTCCTTTTCTGCAGCCGTGACACTATCCCTGATCAGCAGTGCCCTGCTCCCACCTCTTTTGCCTCCCTCCCTGTCCTTTCTGAAACATCTGAAGCCTGGCACTTGAAGTAGTAATTCCTGTCCCTGCACCATCCAAGTCTTTGTAATAGCCACAACATCATAGCTCCAATCATAGGTTGAATAAGTTAAGACTTTATTCTCTGGAGCACAGGAGAATAAAGGGAGATATTAGAGGCATACAAAATTGAGGGTTATATAAAGGGTAAACGTGTACAGGCTTTATCCTCTGAAGTTGGGTGAGACTGAAATGAGAGTTGATAGGTTTAGGGTGGAAGGTGAAATATTTAAGGGGAATCTGAGGGAGAACTTATTTAGTTAGAAGATGGTGCAAGTGTGGTACAAGCTCCTAGCAGAAATGATACTTGCAGGTTCAAGTGCAGCATAAGACAAGTTTGGAAAGGTATATGAATGAGAGGTGTATGGAGTGCTAGGGTCTGGGTGCAAGACCATGGGACTAGATGGAAAAGCAGGCTGGGACAGACCAGATGGGCTGAATGGCCTGTTTCTGTGCAAAGTGCTCCGTGACTCTTGTGATTAAGTCAGTGAAGGACAGAAAGAGTGACAGTGCAGTTGTTTTACAAAATGACCACTTAGTCTACACTTGGCAAAGCTTGGAAACAATGCGTGTTCCCTGTTGTTGCTGGATCAGTAGCACAAATTGATGTTATCTGGATCATATCGGAGTAGTTTCTCAATACAATTTAACGCTTAAAATTACAATTTTTCCCTGTAAATGTTGCCTAAAGAATCTTATGTCAGAGGAAATATTGATATCAGATTGTTAATTTTGTTCTCAAATAAGTGTATGGCTTTTGTTTTCTGTTTGGTTTTCTGGCTGTCACCAATATCCTATCAGATGCCAGCTGAAATTAACTCTGTAGTAATCAGTAATATGACCTGGTTCTGTGGATTGCTGTCATTAGCAAAATACTTGGTTAAATTTGGTGAATTTGTTCAACAGTTAAGGGAATGCAGGGCTGAAATAGATTCGGTAGTGTTCATATTTGTATATTAATTTTGTTTGGAAGAATTTTAGGTAATTGAAATCTATAATAAAAATAGAAAATACTGCAAATGCCCAGTAGGTCTGGGCACATCTGCAGAGAGGTTGCATTTCAGTGATTTATTTTTTGGTTGCTTAGATAATTCAGTTACACAATTTGTAGAACTAATTGTAATACAGTTTTGAAGGCTGTAGCAGCTTTATAACAATTTTATAAATTTTAAAATTGTTTTGACCTGTTGAAGCTAGTCGATTCATTGCAAATCCACTTGCAAGTTATATTTCCTGTTGCTGGAATTTCTTTGCAAAAATGTGAAAGAAAGTATTGTGATTTATGAAATGTAAATAAAATATTCCTAATGTAGCTTTAAAACCTCAGAAGAGGGAACTCTTCCAAAAACATTCTTATTCTAATCTCATCAAAATATTTTGGTACTTTGGAGAATGCTGAATGCTGTTTTGATACCTTGTTTTAATTGTGATTTTGCTTTACTTCCACAATGGTGTATTTTTTGTGTACACATAACTTTTAAAGCAGTTTTGAACCAATAAGCATAAATGCTGTATCAGAATTTTATTGAGTCCACATTGCTTTTCTTAAGTATTGAAATTACTGTGAAGGCATCTAGTTATGCAAGCCAGTGGTCTCAACTTGAAATTATGTATAGTTGTCGAAGCATGTAGTTGTACCACAGGTATTGGATGATTGTTTGAAGTTGTTCACATACAGTTGTGTTTGGCTCTACCTGGATACTATTCCACAATTTGGGGATCATTGTTTATGTAATAATTCAGTCATGCAAATCAAATTTACTGAGAATTGAAAACATATGTTTTGGTCACAATTATAATCACTAGGGAATCTCTTGTTAGTTAATGATTTTTTTCTTTTCTGTCTAGGGTTATGACAATTTGGAAAAAAATAACTCCTTTTTTCACAGTGTGGAAAGTGTAATTTTGAAATATTAAGTGAACCTTTTATAGCTTTGAAAGTATTGTTGTTAGAGGATAGAAATGTTTATCTCTTGATCCATGACTGTCTTGGTTTCATAATGTTGTTCAGTGGTAAATCCTACTGTAAAATCAGAAACTGAAATAATTTTGTTTGTAATAATCCAGATGCAACCTTGTTTTATTTTTAAAGCTATGGTGGGATCCTTTTTCCTGTTTACACAGTTGGCAGCGTTCCTTTTTGTATGCCCTAACTTGTATGCAAGTTACATGGGATAAGTAACTGAGTTGATAGTCTTTTCTTTCCTAGAGCTGATCAACCTACAAAATATGAATGGGGGGAGGGGGTAAAAGGCAGTTTTGTAATCCAAGTCTCAATTCCGATTTCACTCGTATACTTCAGTTGTTTTGCAAAGGCTTAGCCTCAAATATCATACTATCCAGGGCATCAAGGAGGAGCGCTGCACTTTTGAGAACTAATGAACCATATAACTAACTCCCACCCCCCCCCCCCCATTACAGGGCAGCTGCACACCGCTGATGGTGGCCACTCTACATCCTCACGTTGCCACTGTTGCTCCGCAGTACGCGGTCCCTTTTACCTTGAACTGCGCAGCCGGCCGGCCTGCGCTGGTCGATCAGACGACCACAGTACTGGTAAATGCTCCCACTTGGTGTGATTCTATGCACTAACAGATGCTCCTCTGAGGCTGCTGCAGGGGAACAGAAGCATGTATCATCGTGTGCCGGCTTACATATTTTCACGTCATTGGACGTTTCCTCTGTTTTACATTCCTGAACGATCTGAATGACAAAACAAGTTGTACTTCAGGCCAAAGCACTCAGCATTTCTAAAAGGCTCGTATTCTGGTAACTTATTTACTAATGACAAATATAGAAATGTACTTTCAGTATTGATTAACTGTTTGTTTCATTTAATAAATTATCATCCGGAACATCATAAGGTGGTCTGAGAATTTATCTGCCTGCAGAGTAATTATGTGAAAGATTAAAGGTAGGTGCCAGATCCAGATATCTTCATCCACTTCAAACCAGTCTAAACTGATCAAAGTTCTGCTGCAGAATATGGAAGGAAGGAAGTAAATGATTATGCTCTGTACAAATCCTTCTGGAGAAGATTAGTGATATTTAATAGGTGAAGCTGGGCAATTTTAGTGATAGGTGGTATTTCTCTTCCACTTTCCACAGAGCTCAAAGCCAATGGGGGAAATGATGGCAGGAGTGAGGAAGGAATAAAATGTGCAATTAGATGACTGATGGGATAGAGTATTATTTTTGGTGTAGACCAGTGGAACTAAATGGTTAATCTTTTCAGTCACTGAGGTGAAAATAAGCTGTTTTATAACACCAGAGTTGCTCTAAATAGTTCAAACTTGGTTGCTGAGAGTGAGTTTGGAGTAGGGAACAAAGGTGATGTTTTGAGTCTTGGATTTAGGTAACAGAATTTTCTGTTTATTTAACATTGGATATCAGTCAGACATGCTGTCTGTCAATTTAAAGATACTGATTATATGTGGTGGAAGTAAGGTTTTTTTAAAAATTCTTGCTAAATACCATTATATGACAGACTGCCACCCTGATGGAAGCTTATCAATTATGAGTAGATATTAGTATATCGGGAAACCCATCACTTTAAATTTTATTTTGCTTTTGGGATGAATAGCTGGAAAATTGGTCTTTAGAGATTGAGTTTTATAATGCATTTAGGCAGGAAGCTTTATTTGTTCCTTTTTTTCAGAGGCATATTTACATTTTAGTGATATATATTAACATGTATATGTGAAGTTGTAATCAGAAATGTAGTTGGATGTTAGACAGGTAAAGATGGAATTTGATATTGTATGCAGTAAAGTGGCTTGTCATTGAATCTGATGTTTCCAGATACAGAAAAGCAGTATTTTAAACGAGAGTCAATAAATTTAAACAAATACATAACCTGTACGATATTATACTAAACAAATTAAGCTAGTAATTATTTGTCCAACTAAATTAATCCCTCTTTACTACACAAAGACTATATCCCAAACGAGAAAATCTGCAGATGCTGGAAATCCAAGCAACACACACAAAATGCTGGAGGAACTCTACGGGCCAGGCAGCATCTATGGAAAAGAGTAAAGGTTGAGACCCTTCACCAGGACAAAGTCCATATCCCTCCATTACTTGCATATTTATGTGCTCATTTAAGAGGCTCTTAAATACCTTCATGGTATTTATCTTCACTGCAATCCCTGACAGCCCATTCCAGCACCCATCCTTTGGGGAGGTGGTATGAGGAGAGACTTGGTGAAATCGGGAACGAAGTTCTCCCAGCAGCTCTCCTTTGAACTTGCCCCCATCTTACCTTAAATCATGCCATCTAGTGTTAGACATTTTAACCGTGGAAGAAAAAGATGCTGGTTGTCTATCATAAGACCATATGATGTAGGAGCATTTGGCCCATCAAGTATGCTTCGCCATTTTATCATGGCTGAGCCAGTTTTCCTTTCAGCCTCATTTGCTTGCCTTCTTGTATCCCTTCATGCCCTGACCAATCAAGAATCTATCAATCTCCACTTTAAATTTACATAAAGACTTGACCTCCACAGCTGCCTGTGGCAACAAATTCCACAAATTCACCACTCTCTGGCTAAAGCAATTCCTTCTCATTTCCAATCAAAACTTTCTGATTTTTGAATTGAGTACATTGATTTAATAAAGGAAACCATTCCATATGTCTTAATTACCACCAGCCTATCAACCTGTGCGTCCACTTTCATGGATCTTTGGACTTGGACCTTAAGATCTCTGTACATCAATGTTGTTAAGGGTCCTGCCATTAACTCTTGTATTTCCCCATTGCATTTGATTTGCCAAAGTGCAGCACTTGCCCAGATTAAACTTCACAACACTACCAGTCTTGTAATCTACATACTTGTTAACCCATCCTATCATGTTATTCAGGTTATTAAGGTGTATATCGTGAACAGCAGAGGTCCAATATTGATCCCTGTGCAACACCACTAACCATGGACCTCCAGCCAGAGTAGGTCCCATTGACAACTGCCCTCTTCTTTCTATTGAGAGGCCAATTCTGAATGCATACACCAAAGTCACTGGATCTTATCCATCTCAATCTTCTGGTGAACTCACTGTGAGGGACTTTGCCAAATACCTTGCCAAAATACATGATCCATTGCTTTACCCTCATCAATCACCTTAACGACTCAAAATTCAGTTTGATAAGTATTGATATTAACTTTGGCATATGTTTGTAGAAAGTATAATGTTGTACTTCATAAAAACAATCTGGTCAATTTTATTGCCCCTAATTCTAAAACATCTGCACAAAAATTGCAAAATATTCACATGATTAAGCTAGAACAACTGAGCTGTGGCATCTTGACTGTAGTTGGAAAAATTGAGCTTAGACTGTGGTAGAATGTGTGGATTCTCTGGTGCTCACTAGTTCAAGGAACGATGTGCTGATACTTTACAGAATAGTGTAACAGTTTTCCCCTTGTAGCTAAGGGTTTGATTGGTAGTTCTACTTTTATGCATTCCAAAACACTATTCCATTATGTGATAGCGGTCAAGTTAGAGCCTTTTAGTAATGCTGAGTCTGTTGAATTTTAATTGATATCTTCCAACTGTTCAACGGCTAATGACATGGTAAGACTGATAATTGAAATCTGAACCAATATTTAACATTTAATGTGAAGACCGCAAAAATTGATTAGCATTTTTCTTTTCCTTAAGTGTAATGGATAAAACGATGGTTTTGAAATAGGCTTGCAGTGATGTGAGTGAGCAAAATAGTTTCAGTATAGACAACTTTATTTTTAATGAAGGCGAGTGACTTGCATCTTGCTGAATTCCTGCTTAAAATGCTTTTATTGAAAAGATAACATCTTTTGGCTCAGATGACTGTCAAAGAGAAGATATTCTAAATAGGAAGCAGTTTAATTTAAAACAAAGTACCATCTTTCTTGTAACACTGTAAAGTATATCTTAAAGATCTCTAGATTTAATTGACAAACTCTGCATTAGGTAGCTGAGTCAGTGTTTAGAGTTAAAAATGTGGCTAAGGTTCATGCACAGATCTATTTGAAAACAATAAATGTGAGTATTAGCAGGATTAAATCATTGATTTTTCTTTCAAAATTGATTTACCAAAATCTGTTTGGTAAATATTACCTAAATATATTTGATGCATACTACATCTCTACCAGTTGTAGTATTTTGACCCTGTTGTAATGATTGAATAGAGAGAACTATTTCTAATGTGTATTATGCCTTGATATTAAATGATTTTTCTATAAATTTGAAAAAGGACAAAAGTTTTATTACTCTTTTGCATAAAAGCACTGTATCCACACTATGTAAGCATATATACTGTTTAAACTGAAAAGTATTCGCAAAAATCTTACATAATTTAAGCAATTTAAATTTTTATCAGCTTTAGAATAAGTTTAAATAAATAGAAAATCCCAATGCAAAGGCACCTTTTGCATAAATATGTGTTAATATTTGTGGAATCAACCGTGGAGTGCGAATAAAAATAATCATCATGTCAGCAAAGGCATGTATGTATGTTGCTGTAATACCCACGTATACATTTTCATGCAGTACATGTTTTCTCTGATCTAATCGATAAATATCAGACAGAATTCTTTTTGAAACTGATGCCTAAAATTGTTGTATCAGCAGTATGGAATAACTTCCAAACTGCTATCAGGGCAATTTTAGGCATCATTTACAAAATACATTTTGCCTGATCTTTTGTTTTACAAATTGCATGTAGCTTGTTCTTGAATGGTGTTCCTGTAATGTGTTCTTTTGATAATGCTCCCTATTGATGCAAAACCTAAAAATTTGCAACTTTATTAAGAAAACATTTGTATAGGATTCTGCCACCTATAATGTTTGGCGATTTGAAAATTGCTAATTAGATTTTGTGGTCTTGAATTAAAACATAGTAGCATGTTTATTTTTAAATGGATCATGCAACTCTGCAGTCGCTTCCAGTGACAATGTGCATTTTGCTTTCTCAGATCGAAGGTTGGTTAGAATGTTCCCTTCCTTTTCCCCTTGCTGCTTAGCATGAGCCTGCTTAGAAGAGATTGCTGTGTCTGTGTGTTTGTATTCCTGCAGAATGGCTCGTCGCACAGAATATTCGAATGTATGTTTCTGCTTCAGAGCTGCAAGATATTGGATATACTCACTTTCTCTTTCTCTCATTAAACTGTAATGCCTTGTCCTGTGCAGGTATTGGCTTTGGAGGGAGGCGTTGTGTCAATCTAACATCACAAATCTTTGTTTTACCATTGTGCTTCTCTTGCCAGCTGTGTGCGGCCTTCCGCTAGATGCTTTATGTTCTTTTCTGGGTGTCTGCAATCTTTTGGTGTTGTGTCTTGGGCAGGGGCAGTATTAACAGTTTGTGTCTGTTTGCAGCAGGCATGGCCTGGAGGAACCCAACAAATCTTGCTGCCATCAACTTGGCAACAGTTACCTGGGGTAGCTGTCCACAACTCTGTGTCACATGCAACTGTGATACCAGAAACAATGGCTAGTACTCAACAGCTAACAGACTGGAGGCAAGTGTAATTTTGAATAAACTAGGTTGTTTCTGTTTAAACTCTTTGCTTAAACTTTGCATTTTTCTCACTTAAGGAATTGGGAATGTAGCTTACCAAAAACACTATTACAATAATCATGAACTAAAATACTGTTTTCAAGCTAGTCATGATAATGTTTTGTAAGTCATTAATGACTGAATGGAAAGGATAATCCATTAAGTTGATGGTGTGTAATGTTAAAGTCATTATTCAATGAAATGAAAGAATTGTAGCAAGTGTACGTAAAGAGCATCATCATGAATACTAATAAAGTGGACATTTTAGCTTGGGGGAAGTTGGTTTGCAGACAGTTCTCAGGAATAGAACCCTTCTATTAACCCATAACTACTTATTTACCCCTTGCTTTAGATTTTAAATTCAAAACTCTCAATACTCCAGGTGCAGCTTCACCAGTATGCTGTTAGGTTGCATCAAAACTTCAGTACTGCAGACTTCATACTTCTTGCAGTCCTGTTCCAGACGCAAATTCCTGGTGTACACTTTGTAGATCCATTCTAGTTTAATAACTTGCTTCCCCCACTATTCTTCCAAAGTGGTTAATCCTTATTTTTCCACATTATTTATTATGCTGCTCAGTTGCACCTACCTATAATCCCTGCAGCCTTTGTGTGTCCGAACAATTGGCTAATCTATCTATTCTTGCATCATCAGCACATCTAACTGCATTGCACTGTTCTTTTCCAATTTTGTAATACAGATTATAAATAATTGAGGTCCCAACACTGATACCTGTGCTGCCCCACATGTTATTGATGCCTTTCTAAATTAATTCTAAAATAAATTTCCTATTTATCTTGGTTCTGTTTCCCAGCCACTGGCCTATCCACAACAGTTAATTAATCGTGCAGTAACCTTTTCTGTGCCATCTTGTTGAATTCTTTTGGGAAATTAGTCCATTTAATTCCCTCATCATAAATTGCTATTAAAAGTGTCAAATAGGGATCTTCCCCTCGGGCTAAGGTACAATAAATTGCATATCCTGACAATTTTTTTTCCAAATTAAATTAAGTGTGGCTAAGAAATAGAGTTGGACAGATAATTCCTGGTGTATATGAAAAGCCGGTGTGGGTAGTTTGTCTATGAAGTTTAATATCTTAGTTACTTCAAGTTTAAGATTTTAAATCATTCTGATGTGTTCTGGTTTGCATTTCATAGAAATGGAGAGCCAATCCTGAGGTGCATTCTGTCAGACAAGACTGAGGAAGAAGCTACAGATTTAATTCATCAGCCTTAGATCCCTGTTGCTATGAGTAACATGTAAAACACTTGTGTAAACCTAAGATAATTAGATAGCTCTGTGGCAGTTTTAGATTGAAAGTATTAGGTTGAGGGAATTTAAAAATTTCTGCCTGTATGGAAAGTTGATTAATGAGAGTTTTGCAGCAGCACAACCTTTTTAGTCGTCATGATCTTTTTTTAAAAAAACTGTTATAAAGTAAGACAAATGATTTTATCTCTCAGAATTACCCTCCGTCACTCTGACGCCAAACTTTGTATGAACTGATTTTATAATCAGACCTCTACTTTCAAAATCTACGTGCTATTTTCTCTTAAACCTGATTTTTTTTCCCCCTTCCTCGTTCTCAGGAATGCACATTCACATGGAGGCCAGTATAATGCCATTGTGCAGCAGCCTTCGTTATTAGCTGGTCATGTAACCCTGGCTGCACAGCCCCTGAATGTTGGTGTTGCTCATGTGGTACGCCAGCAGCAAAACTCCAGATCTTCCTCCAAAAGGAATAAGCAAATGCATAATACAAGGTAAAATGTTGTCTTATCAAAATCAGTGTATTTAAAAGTGGCATTTCAGCTATACTGCTATCAAGATTGCACTCCTGCTAGGTAAATATATTGTGGAATAAATTCATAGAGACCAAAATGGTGTGAGACCAATTACCTGGTTTATGTTAACAAAGCTAGGTCAGCTGGAATGTTAGCTGAGTTGCTAAGGGTGCAGATACTTTCTTTCAAAAAGTATTGAGAAATAGTTTTCATATGCAAGTTACGTTTCTGCATATTGGTCATGTACCAGTTTGATATTGTATTTCTTGGTAGCCCCTCCACAACTTGAAAATCATCTGGCATTATTTCATGTGGAAAACTAGTCTTGAAGTTTAAAGATCCAGGGGTGGAAGAATTGTAAACGTTCAGGACAGTTTAAAGCTTTCTTTTGTTCCAGCTGGGGTTTTGGTAGAAAAGCATCCAGACTTGTAAGTAGAAATCAAAGCAGAGCTTATTAGTTATTTCTTCCATTCTAAGTTGGTTGCAATTTGGTTCAGTGTTGCTCTTGTCAACATTAACTTTAGTGCATGTGTTTAAATAAGGGCCAATGAAGCAATGTGCTGGGCGAATCACATCATTGGGGCTTTCTGTCAACAAGCAGTGCTAATCTTTGAGGATAAATAACAAACTTTGTTTAAAAGAAACAAAACATTAGCTAATAAAGTATTTTGAAGATTTCTGTATCTAAAATTCAAAATTTAATCCCAAAGGAAGGGATAAATATTTAAATAACAGAAGTTGTATTGTAGCTTTGGAGAACTATTTGGGCAGACTTTTGGAAGAAATTTTAGGTCATTGAAAGTTCCTCGGGGTGTGGTTTCTTCTGCAAACCACATGTAAGCTGCTTATAAAAATTATGCAATAGAGTCAATGCACACTAAATAATTACAGTGATGCTAGAAAGTTTGTGAACCCTGTAGGATTTTCTCTATTTTTGCATAAATATGACCTAAAATGTCATCAGATCTTCACGCAAATCCTAAAAATAGAGAACCCAATGAAATAACACAAAAAAACATTATACTTGTTTGTGATGTGTAGTGTTTCATTTTTACAAAAGCATTTAGTCTTATGTGTTGTAGATACTTAAAATATTTTTCTATCAGCTATCAAATTTAAGAGGTGGGTTGATGGATTAGGCAGATGTTTGCAAATTTTAGCACTTTCTGAAAACTATTAATGGTAAACCTTCATTTCCTGGGAATAAACAGCTACTAGTTTTGTACATTTTTAGGTGTAAAGTAAAAGTGGCAGGCAGGCAAATCCAGGGCAAAAAGCAAAAAGAGCCACTTTTCAACATAATTGTATAAGGGCTAAGAGTGTTGTAAAAACAAGCCTGAAGGCTTTGTGTGTCAATGCAAGGAGCATTCGTAACAAGGTGGATGAATTGAATGTGCAGATAGTTATTAATGAATATGATATAGTTGGGATCACAGAGACATGGCTCCAGGGTGACCAAGGATGGGAGCTCAACATCCAGGGATATTCAATATTCAGGAGGGATAGACAGGAAGGAAAAGGAGGTGGGGTAGCATTGCTGGTTAGAGAGAAATTAACGCAATAGAAAGGAAGGACATTAGCCTGGAGGATGTGGAATCGATATGGGTAGAGCTGCATAACACTAAGGGGCAGAAGATGCTGGTGGGAGTTGTGTACAGGCCACCTAACAGTAGTAGTGCGGTTGGGGATGGCATTAAACAGGAAATTAGAAGTGTGCACAATAAAGGAACAGTTGTTATAATGGGTGACTTCAATCTACATATAGATTGGGTGAACCAAATTGGTAAGGGTGCTGAGGAAGAGGATTTCTTGGAATGTATGCGGGATGGTTTTCTGAACCAACATGTCGAGGAACCAACTAGAGAGCAGGCCATTCTAGATTGGGTATTGAACAATGAGGAAGGATTAGTTAGTAATCTTGTCGTGTGAGGCGCCTTGGGTAAGAGTGACCATATTATGGTGGAATTCTTCATTAAGATGGAGAGTGACATAGTTAATTCAGAAACAAAGGTTCTGAACTTGAAGGGTAACTTTGAAGGTATGAGACGTGAATTAGCTAAGATAGACTGGCAAATGATACTTAAAGGGTTGACGGTGGATATGCAATGGCAAGCATTTAAAGATCGCATGGATGAACTACAACAATTGTTCATCCCAGTTTGGCAAAAGAATAAACCAGGGAAGGTAGTGCACCCGTGGCTGACAAGGGAAATTAGGGATAGTATCAAGTCCAAAGAAGAAACATATAAATTAGCAAAAAAAAGCGGCACACTTGAGGACTGGGAGAAATTCAGAGACCAGCAGAGGAAGACAAAGGGCTTAATTAGGAAAGGGAAAAAAGATTATGAGAGAAAGCTGGCAGGGAACATAGAAACTGACTGTAAAAGCTTTTATAGATATGTGAAAAGAAAAAGATTGGTCAAGACAAATGTAGGTCCATTACAGTAAGAAACAGGTGAATTGATCATAGGGAACAAAGACATGGCAGACCAATTGAATAACTACTTTGGTTCTGTCTTCACTAAGGAGGACATAAATAATCTTCCGGAAATAGTAAGGGACGGAGGGTCTAGTGAGATGGAGGAACTGAGGGAAATACATGTTAGGAGGGAAGTGGTGTTAGGTAAATTGAAGGGATTAAAGGCAGATAAATCCCCAGGGCCAGATGGTCTGCATCCCAGAGTGCTTAAGGAAGTAGCCCAAGAAATAGTGGATGCATTAGTGATAATTTTTCAAAACTCCTTAGATTCTGGATTAGTTCCTGAGGATTGGAGGGTGGCTAATGTAACCCCACTTTTTTAAAAAAGGAGGGAGAGGAGAGAGAAATCGGGGAATTATAGACCGGTTAGTCTGACATCGGTGGTGGGGAAAATGCTAGAGTTGGTTATCAAAGATGTGATAATAGCACATTTGGAAAGAGGTGAAATCATCCAACAAAGTCAGCATGGATTTGTTAAAGGAAAATCATGTCTGACGAATCTTATAGAATTTTTTGAAGATGTAACTAGTAGAGTGGATAGGGGAGAGCCAGTGGATGTGGTATATTTAGATTTTCAATAGGCTTTTGACAAGGTCCCACACAGGAGATTAGTGTATAAACTTAAAGCACACAGTATTGGGGGTATGGTATTGATGTGGATAGAGAATTGGTTGGCAGACAGGAAGCAAAGAGTGGAAGTAAACAGGACCTTTTCAGAATGGCAGGCAGTGACTAGTAAGGGTACTGCAAGACTCAGTGCTGGGACCCCAGTTGTTTACAATATATATTAATGATTTAGACGAGGGAATTAAATGCAGCATCTCCAAGTTTGCGGATGACACGAAGCTGGGCGGCGGTGTTAGCTGTGAGAAGGATGCTAAGAGGATGCAGGGTGACTTGGATAGGTTAGATGAGTGGGCAAATTCATGGCAGATGCAATTTAATGTGGATAAATGTGAGGTTATCCACTTTGGTTGCAAGAACAGGAAAACAGATTATTATCTGAACGGTGGCTGATTAGGAAAAGGGGAGATGCAACAAGACCTGGGTGTCATTGTACACCAGTCATTGAAGGTGGGCATGCAGGTACAGCAGGCGGTGAAAAAGGCAAATGGTATGTTGGCATTCATAGCAAAAGGATTTGAGTACAGGAGCAGGGAGGTTCTACTGCAGTTGTACAAGACCTTGGTGAGACCGCACCTATTGTGTGCAGTTTTGGTCCCCTAATCTGAGGAAAGACATTCTTGCCATAGAGGGAGTACAGAGAAGGTTCACCAGGTTGATTTCTGGGATGGCAGGACTTTCATATGAAGAAACGCTGGATCGACTAGGCTTATACTCACTGGAATTTAGAAGATTGAGGGTGGATCTTATTGAAACGTATAAAATTCTAAAGGGATTGAACAGGCTAGATGCAGGCAGATTGTTTCTGATGTTGGGGAAGTCCAGAACGAGGGGTCACAGTTTAAGGATAAAGGGGAAGCCTTTTAGGACCAAGATGAGGAAAAACTTCTTCACACAGAGAGTGGTGAATCTGTGAAATTCTCTGCCACAGGAAACAGTTGAGGCTGGTTCATTGGCTATATTTAAGAGGAAGTTAGATATGGCCCTTGTGGCTAAAGGGATCGGGGGTATGGAGAGAAAGCAGGTACAGGGTTCTGAGTTGGATGATCAGCCATGATCATACTGAATGGCGGTGCAGGCTCGAAGGGTCGAATGGCCTACTCCTGCACCAATTTTCTATGTTTCTATGTGTGTTAAACACGTTAGAAAGTTAAGTTAAAGTCTGTCCGAGCTTTATAGGCTCATCAAGCCGATGCTTATGACGGTTTCCGTGGCGTGAGGAGACTGAGCGTATGAGACTTCCCCACCCCACCCCGGATAGGACGCCAGTCTGTATCGCAAGGTTAACCCCCAGCATTTTGCCAGTACCCATTTTCAGCTGGGTGGACTGGAGCAATGTGTGGTTAAGTGCCTTGCTCAAGGATACAACACGCTACCTCGGCTGGGGCTCGAACTCACTCATGACCTTCAGATTGCTAGTCCAACGCCTTAACCACTTGGCCACATGCCACACAAACATGTTAGAAGCAGGCATGTAAAAACGATCAGAATGCTTTTGGATTTAATAGTTTAAGCTACATCTGTATGTTAAACGAAAAAATACTAAATGTGAAAAAGAATTCAGGATTCACTTTGTGCCTGTGGTTGAACTGCCTGCCGTCACTTGCTGCTTAATCTATTACATAATAAATGGTTTCTTAAACTCACTTTTGATGGATGCTAAGAACCTCTAGAACTTGACTAAGCAAAGCTGACCAAATAAAATGGCAAGAATAGGAATGAAACTGATTAAAAGAAATCTCAGTACTAAGAAGTTCTATATAAATATAGTCAGCAAATGAATTTAACTTTTTTTTGGCTCATTGACATTAGGTAGCCTCAAATCCAAATACATTTTTAGCAATTTCTATATGAAGTGCAGAGGATTCAATTGATTAAAGATACTTAGTTAATTTCTCAAAAGCAAATTGAAAATATCTTACTCTATTCAGGGTAAATTGACAATAGTTTTGAAAGACTTGCAATCAAATTGGCCCTGGGTTAAGGAACGTGTTGAAATGCATTATAAGCTTTCAGTGTCATGTAATGTAATACAAAATGGTATTTTAATCCTGATTTGAAAACAATTACTGCAAACACCCTGTGAAAGATGCCTTTTAGTTAACAGCTTGACAGACCAAAACCTCCTTCCATAGCTACCTTTTAAAAATTCTCTCTCACCTGATAACCTCCGGCCTCACCTTCATATCGATGTTCCCTTTATCCTATTCATCCCTCCCTCACCTTCTCTGCAACTTAAAGCAAAGTTATCTCACTGTGCCTTTCTAACAAGGAGTCTTCAATTTGAAACCATACCCGTTTTTTTTTCCTCAGAGGCTGCCAGTATTTTCTGCTTTTATTTCTGATTTTCAGGATGTACAGTTTTTTGATTTGTTTTATTCCAATTCTGATAGATAGTGAGCGCATTGCAGCATCTTGCCAAATAATACTTTAGAATAAAATTGAAACTTATTTGTTGGAGATCTTGGAACAAATCTTGGGCAGTATCAAGCTCATCATTTTAACTTTAACACTCTCGAAATCTCTTCACCTGTTTGTTTTAAACCAGGAATGTTCCTTTGTTGGATGTCACTCCTTCCCAAACATACATGGTGGTTCAAAGCAGTCCAGCAACTGCACCCTCCCCATACTGCAGCACAACACTTGATCATCAACGACAGACCATCGTGATTCCTGATACACCCAGTCCTGCTGTCAGTGTAATAACCATCCGTAGTGACACAGATGAAGAGGAAGAAACTAAGCAGAAACTTGGGAGGTAGGCATTCCTCTCTATAGTGAATAATGAGAGGTGAATTCCATATGGTAATTCAGAATACTGCTCTTACAGTTTTGTAGTTCAACCCAGGTGCAAGAGGCTTAGCTGCTATCTGAGCAGATGCCAAAACTGTGTAGGACATGGTTTATTTACCTTGGAATATGGGTTACTGTTTATTTATCTTAAAATATGATTTTGAATTACTGCAGGATTTAATGAAATCCACCAATTTTTTTCTTTAAATGCTGTGTCAAGCTAGTAGTGAGATAAATGGAAATTTAGTATTTTCTTATGAAGTTTAGATTTGTCAACAGTCTAAGTTCTAAAGTGTGTGTTTTTGCTACTTTTGTTCAATCTAGTTGTTTTTCTCTGGCTTGAAATGATGATCATGACCTACAAGTTGCCCTGCAATTCTTCATCCCATTAGTTACAAGTTTAGGCAAAGTATAAACTTGCATTCAACATTAATAAGCACTTTAAAAAATTAAAACAAAGTTAAGCACTTAGAAATGTGCAAGTTTAAACAACTGAAAATTATCCTGTCCTTATGAAGTTTCCATCATGACTGGTGAAGAACTGCTTCTCCCTTACTGGAGTCCATGAACAATACATTACTGAAGCCAGTAAACAGTAGACCAAAACTTCTGGACCATGCATTTATCCACAAATTTGGTTACTGACTTTTATTGCTGTTTAGAAGGCAGATGAGGAAAAATAAAATTCAAACCAGTAACAATACATTGTGTTACTAGTTTAGAATCTATTTCTAACACGAGATGCTGGGAATATTCTGACTACCTCTGTGACAGCAACTCAACAGAGCAGATTATTTTTAATCCTAGATGTATGTAATGTTGATACTCATTTTTTTTCTTACAGCTCTGATGTGAAACAGAGATCAAACATCATCAGTTATGTAACTGTGCATGATTCATTGGAATCTGATTCCTCAAACAGTAATAGTCCATATCCATGTGAACGGCCTCGAGCAACACAAGTTATCAGTAGTACACAGGACTTGCCTAAAAGAAGCATGGATACTTGTCATAATTCTGGATCTCGTACAATCATCGTACAGCCTTTGAAGGCACAAGCCAGTGAAAGTATGGGGGAGAGCAGCAGTTTGTCAGGTAGAAATGTGATTTGTATACCAAAATTACTTCTATTAATCGAAATTGCTGTAACCTTAATTGTGTCATTCTATCTTAACTTTAAAACTTGTTTTTTTTTTATCAGTAAGAGTTCATTCATTGTAGTTCTATGATGCTGTTTATGAGTACCGTAAATTCCGGACTACAGAGCGCACCTGATTAAAAGTCGCACGCTCTAATTTTAGAAAGAAAATCAATTTTGTACTTGTACAGGCCGCACCGGATTTTAAGCCGCAGGTGTCCCACGTTGTAATATGAGATATTTACACAGAAAGATATTACACGTGAGGATTTTTTAACTTTTAATTAAATCCGTATGGTAACATAAACAAATACATATTGCAAATGCTTTTTTTCGAACCATGCCTGTAACACGGCTACTTTTAAATATACGTATCGGTAACACACAAATTACGTTGCGTATACTTTTTTACTGAACAGTGCACGAACAACATTCCAATATCTCCTAACGACTGGTAAAAAAAATATATATACTGCAGCCTACCAGGAAAAGTTATTGATCGCCTTTAACTTAAAAGCTGCATCATATGCTTGCAGCGTTCTCGCTCGGGTGTAATGCGCTCGCCCCCTCCTTTCCGTTTATCCCAAACCGGTATTTTCCCACAAGACGCGGCGAAACCGGATGTGACGTCATAGCATTCCGGGATGTAGTGCAGAAAACAAATATACTTAAAACACTTCTAACTTTAACTAGAAAATACTAACAAATGAATTACTAAGCGAAAATATTATAAACTAAATAACTGCCATAAAGGCAACACAATGCTTTTCTTCGAGTGTTTTCCATGTTGATGAGGGTGAGTACAAATGACTGATTTACAATAATTTAATTGTGAAAGTGCGCTTGATTTATCGTACAATTTCATTGGACCTCTGTGAACTACTCATCAATTTTATTGGTCTACTGTTATGAGGCAAAATGTTTTTGGCGGCATGAAAAAAAAACATGCATTAGCCGCACCGTAGTAAAGGCCGCAGTGTTCAAAGCGTGGGAAAAAAGTAGCGGCTTATAATCCGGAATTTACGGTACTTCAAAATTTATCCAAGATTCCTTTTTTATCCACCTTTTCCTTTAATCTTTTTTAAAGTGCCATCTGTGCTAATGGAACAATCTTGAAGAAAGTAATAATGTTCCCCAGTGTTTTGGTCAGTGTATCCCTTGGACAAGTTACTGTAACTGATTACCTGATTATTATTTGCATTCCTGCTTGTGGGAATTTACCATGCATAAATTGGCAATCCATAACAATGACTATATTTGTAAAGTATTTCTTTGGCTTTGGTACACCCTGAATTTCTAAAGAGGCACTGTGGTCCTCTTTCTTCATGCAAAACTTCCACACGTTTACTATTCAAAGTTTATTGAGATAGAAATAGTGTACAGTTCAAACTGACCACCGCTTGAAATTAGACAATAGCAATATTGATTGATTGTAGTGGAAACATTGGTGACTAAAAAAACCCATTTTTTCTAAACCAAACTAGCATATAGTGAAGATTAAATTACTTTTAAACGTTTGCAATTGTCAGTGAATGCCATTGTCCCCCTCAATTTTGTGTCTCCAAAATCTCTAACTGGTCTACAGTATCTCATAACGTTGTCCAGGTAGGCATTTTTTTTGGACTATTTAATCTTAAACCTTTAAGATTCTTTTTAAGAAGTTGAACATTAGTATAAAAACATTTCAATGAACCAGGTGGATTTAAACGGTGTGCAGGAAAGAGCCTCCAGTGCATTTAAACAGAAGTGCTGAAAGTGCAAGTTCATCGAGGCCCTCGTTTTTTAAAAAAAACAACTCATTCAGGTCTGAAAGAGTATGGGAGCAGTCCCTGGTGATTCAAATACAAAACCATCAGGATTCTGGAACAGTTGGGTAGCAAACTATGGGGCTGAAGTTAAAAAGGATTCATTTATGTTGATTTTGTAAAGAACTTTTTAAAGTACAGTAGATGGTTTAAAAACTGCACATATTGCAGTAATACTTCTTCAAACCATACTGATTGGCAATTTCCCCATTTCTTCTTAGGGGGGCATTTTTTCCCTTTCTTAGTACCCATGTATGTTGCCTGACCTCCTGATCTCCCCCAGCATTGTATGTTGCTCTGGATTTCCAGCATCTGCAGACTTTCTTGTGTTTCTGATTTGATCCTCTGTATTTGATTTGCTTGGGCTTATAAACTGGAGGTTTGTCTTGCCTACTCTCCTGTGTTGGCTTGAATTATTGTCATTGAAGAGAGCTTGAGTATGGTTTGTTTATTATTTTGGCTGTTTATGTTTTAACTCTATTTCCTTTCCCCTTTATAGGCTTTTTCACAAATGTCTATAAGGCTAAAACAGGCATGCCTGTGAGTGGACAGAGTTCAAGCTCAACTACACCAACAATGTACCGGCAACGGCAGCCTCTGAACCTCAGTCAGGTATGGAAATGTCACTTTCGTAACAGATGTGTAACAGAGGTACGAGCAAAAACAGATTAGGAAATGTTGAACAATTGTGAATAACGGAGTGTAAAATTGAAACCAAATGAGAAAAGCACATGCTGTATACATAAGAGAATTTCTCCAAAGGTTAGAGATACAGCTGATAGAGCAAAGCAGGAAGACAGTTTATAAATTTAAATTGTTACAGCAAGTATTTTACCACATTTATAACAAAGAAAAAGATCAAAATATGGGGAATAATAGACAATTAGTCCAAGAAATGGTAGATCAATGTTTGTGGCAAGAAATAATTGATCTTATTCAAAAAATATTATGGAAAGTATTTTTAGAAAAATGAAATTGGAGAAACCACCAATCATAATTGAATGTGGAATTTTAATGTATTTTTAATGTAATTCCAGTGCAAAACCTTGTATGTTTATTTATAATAAACTGGAGAACATTTTCTTAGCTGTCCAACCACCTTGTCACAAAACTGATCACATATCTAAACTGAAATTATCATCTCTTGAAATTAACAGGCCTCTTGTGCCTGTTTGTTGGTCTTCACTATTCTGGATGTAAATATATATTCTAAAAATCTATAAATATTTTTAAGAAATTTTAATCTGTAGAATAACTAATAAAATGTGTTTAAATGATGTAGAGAAATATGGGCACAGATATAATAATTACTAAAAGCAAGTTAAAGGAAACAAACCATCTTTTTTAATGAGTGTTAGAACAGGGAAGATGGGAAGGTTATGTTATCCATACATAGAACGTAACTTGGAATATTTACAAAGGTCTTGCCTTTATTACAGACAGGATATGGAGGTACTTCAAGATGTAGAACATATTTATCATAGCAATACCAGTAATAGCAGTTAATAACTCCCTTGAAAGATTGCTTAGATTTGTGGCACTATTGCCAAGACAAAAAGGACTGAGGATTGACCTGATAGGGGCCTTTAACGTTATAAGCTACTAGTTAGTAATATAGCAGTCTTGGGGGCAAAAGTATGTGAGAGAACTACAGCAATGTATAACACAGATAGTGAACACATTTTGTTGTGCCTGTACCAATCTAAAGAGAGGTCCCTGGGGTAATTTCGTCTTCTGGCACTTGAGTACAGCCTGAATGTCACAAGGTTTTCAAGTGTATGTCCAAATAATTTATAAATGTGATGAGAGTTTCTGCTTCTTCCTTCCTTCAAGATTACTGCTACACTTTGGATGAAAAGTAAAATAAAACTTTCCTTATCCCACTCTTAATTCTTCTGCCAATGACTTTAAACCTATATTCTTGTTTTTTCCTTATCCCTGTAAGAAAGCTTTGTTTTTCTTTACAGAATCAATAGGGAGAAAAACTACAATATAATTTTATAAACATCAACTAAGTCTGCACTCAACTCCTGTTCCAAAGAAAACAACCCCAGTTTGTCCGAAGAACTTCAGTATACTAAGAAGTGTTATAGAAAAGTACAGCACCCAAACAGGCCCTTTGGTCCATCTACTCCATACCAAAACCTTTTAAGCTGCTTACTCTCATCAACCTACACCTCATCCTTAATTGACTCCCAACAGCTTCTCCCAGCCACTGAGGTCAGACTAATTGGCCTATACTTCCCTTTCTTTCTGCCTCTTTCCTTTCTTTAAGAGTAGAGTGGCATTTGTAATTTACCAGGCTTCTGGAACCATTGCAGAATATAGCGATTCTTGAAAGATCATTATTAATGCCTCCAGGATCTCTTCAGACACCTTTATCAAGTCTTTGGGATATACACCATCTGGTCCATGTGTCTTAACTACCTTCTGACCTTCCAGCTTCCCAAAAACTTTCTATTTTTGGAAATTTCACACACTTCATGCACCCTGACACCTGGAGCTTCCAGCATACTGTCAGTGTCTTCCACAGTAAAGATGGATGCAAAATACTTACTCAGCTTGTGCACTACTTCCTTGTCCCCCATTGCTACCTCTCCAGCATTATTTTCCAGTGGTCTGATTTCCACTCTCGCCTCTCTCTTATACTATATATCTGAAGAAACTTGGTATGCTTTTGAATATTTTTGGCTGGTTTACTTTCATATTCCATCTTTATCTTAATGACTTTTTATTTACCTTTTGTTGTTTTAAAGCTTCCCAGTCCTCTAACTTCCCTCTAATATTTGCTCTATTATATGCCCTCTTTGGCTTTTATGTTGGCTTTGACTTCATTTAGCCAGTTGTGTCATTTTTCCTTATTGAATACTTCCTCTTTGGGATGTATATATCCTGTGACTTCTGAATTGCTTCCAGAAACTCCAGCCATTGGTGCTCTGCCATTTTCCCCACCAGTGTTCTTTTCCAATCAATTCTGGCCAGCTCCTCCCTCATGGCTCTAATTTCCTTTAATATGGATACATCTGTCTTTAGTTTCTCCTCCTCAAATTGCAGGGTGAATTCGATCATGTGATCACTTGCCCCTAAGGTTTCTTTACCTGCAGCTGTGGAATCAATTCTGGTTCAGTGCACAGCACCCAAATTCTGAGTTCCTTTAGTGGGTTTAACCACAAGTTGCTCTAAGAAGCCAACTCGTAAGCATTCCAGAAACACTCCCACCTGGAATCCAGCACCAACCTGATTTTCCCAGTCTACCTACATATTGTGGGACGTGGGAAGGCAGGGAGACCTCCATTGTCCCTGATGATTACAGCTGTGAGAAGTGCATCCAGCTGCAGCTTCTAGCAAACCGTGTTAAGGAGTTGGAGCTGGAGCTCCCCCATGATGATTGTAGCATTGCCCTTTAGGCAGGCATTTTCTATCTCCCATTGTAATTTATAGGTCACATCCTTAATATTTGGGGGGGGGGGGGTGCTATATACAACTCCCATCGGTATCTTATTTCCCTTGCAGTTCCTCGGCTCTATCCACAATGATTCACCACCTTCCGACCCTATGTCACCTCTTTCTAATGATTTGGTTTAATCTTTTAGCAACAGAGTAACGCTGCCACTTCTATCTTCCTGCCCAACCATTCAATACAACGTGTATCCTTGAACATACAATGTGCATCCTTCTAGCTATAATCTTTCAAAAATGATTTGGTGATGCCTACAACATCAGGTGTGCCCACCTGTAACTGTGCTGGCATATTCATCTACCTTATTCGGTGTACTGCGTGCTTTCCGATACTACACTTTCAGTCCTGAAACCCCTTTGCGATTTTGTCCACCTTTTACGTTGCATCTCATCTTGTTCACTGCAAATTTGTCCTATTAACAGACTCCCCTCACTACACATTGCCTCTGTTTGTTAACAAGCTATGTCGTCTTCAGCACTATTATCCACCTTTCCTATGATACTTGCATTGAATTATAGGTAGCTCAGGATACTAGTTGCACCATGCTCAACTGTTTCTTAACTTTGTCTGAAGTCTTGCCAACATCTGCCTCCACAGCCTCTCCACTAACTGTTCTGGCACTCTGATTCCCTTCCCCTGCAACTCCAGTGGAGTTTAAACCCCACTGTGCAGCACTGGCAAATCTTCCTGCTAGGAAATTAGTCCCCCTCCAGTTCAGGTGCAAACTGTCCCATGTGTACAGATTCCACCTTCTCTGGAAGAGAACCCGATAATCCAAAAATCGTATGCCCTCCTTCTTACACCACTACCTTAGCCACATGTTGCACTGTATAATCTTCCTTGTGCTGGCCTCACTAGCATGTGGCACGGGTAGCAATCCTGAGATACAATCCTGGAGGTCCATCCCTTTAACTTAGCACCTAACTCCCTGAACTCCCTATGCAGAACCTTGTCACATGTCCTTCCCATGTCATTTTTGCCTACGTGGACTGCGAACTCTGGCTGTTCACCCTCCCACTTAAGAATGCTGAGGGCTTGATCTGAGATGTCCTGGACCCTGGCACCTGGGAGGCAATGTGCCATCAGGAGTCTCGTTCTTGTCCATAGAACCTCCTGTCCGTTCCACTGACTAACAATGAATCTATCACTACAGCGTGCCTCTTCTCCCCCTTTCCCTTCTGAGTCAGAGGCAGACTCGGTGCCAGACACTCAACCATTGTGACTTTCTTCTGTTAGGTTGCCCCCCCAAACAGATTCCAAAGTGATATACCAGTTGTTGAGGGAAATGGCCACAGAGGTACACTGCACTGATTCCATAACCCTTTGCCCTTCCTGATTGTTGCCCAGTTTCCAGTGTCCTGCACCTTGGGTGCACTTTGGTATATGTCCTAACACCCTTTTATCCTTTTGAATGATCCAGAGTTCATCCAGTTCCAGCTCCAACTCCTTAACACAGTTAGTTAGAAACTGCAGCTGGATGCACTTCTCACAATTGTAGTTGCCAGGTCACTGGAGGTCTCCCTGCATCCCCATTCAGCTATCCTGCCTGGCATCTCTACTATCCTAGCTGACCAGATATAAAGAAGGGAAGGAAAAAAAACCTTGAGCTTTCTTTCCTTTGCTATGAGTGAAACCTCATAGAGCTACAGCCTTGAGATCACCACTCTATGTCCACTCTGGCTGCTGCGACGATGGCCACCGCGCTTGCCCCTGCCTTTCTTTAATTTGCTCTTACTAATCAATCCCAAATGCCAATTGGTTGCTGGTCATAGGTCTATTACGCTGTTGCGACCTGCTCCTTCCTTTTATCCTCAGGATAAAGATCTGCCTTCACAACCTCTGCACTAACTGCTCTGGCTCTGTGGTTCCTATCCCCCTACAACTCTAGTTTAAACCCCACTGTGCAGCATTAACAAATCTTCCCAATGAGATATTAGTCCCCCTTCAGTTCAGGTGCAAACCATCCCCTCTGTCCACGTCCCACCTTCCCTGGAAGAGAGCCCAATAATCTAAAAATCTTGTGACTTCCTCAACTAACTCCTTAGCCACAAGTTGAACTACATAATCTTCCTAGTTCTGGTCTCACTGGCAAGTGGCACGGCTAGCAATCCTGAGATCACAACCTGGAGGTCCAGCCCTTAAACTCAGCACCTAACTCCCTGAACTCCCTATGCAGAACCTTGTCACTTGTATTGCCCATTTCATTGGTACCTACATGGACCACGACCTCTGGCTGTACGCCTTCCCACTTAAGAGTGCTGAGGACTTGATCTGAGATGTCCCAGACCCTGACACCTGGAAGGCAACATACTATCTGGGAATCTCATTCTCACACACGCAGCCTCCTGTCCATTCCCTTAACTAACAAGTCAACATAACCAGAGTGTGCCCCTTCTCTCTGCACCCTTTCCCTTCAGAGGCAGACTAAGTACCAGACACCCGATCACTGTGACATTCCTCTGTTCGGTCAACCCCCCACCCCCAAACAGTATCCAAAGTAATATACCTGCTGTTGAGGGGGATGGCCACAAGTTACTCTGCACTTACTGCATTAGTTTGAGTATGCAAGTTGCTACCACAATAAGTAACTGAGACAACTAGCACAAGGAAGATTTAGAAAGATGTGTTGATAATATTGAGCGAATAGAAATTGGAGCAATCTCTTCCAGGGTATTAACATCGGTGTGGATCTGTTACGCTGCTACTTAAGCTTTGTAATTGCAAGTACTACCATAATATCTTTAAAATGCTAAGGGCTCAGCAAAGTAATTTGTTTCTATTCTCAGATCCTGACGAGACTACATTGGTCTTCTAGTTTAAGAAAGGTTACTACTACAGTTCAGAGAAAGGCTGCTTGATCTTTATATGGAAAGATAGCACAGGGAGAGCTTGTATCTGCTGTCACTTAATCAATTAAAGCTCACAAAATCCTGAATAGTTTTAACAGCTGGATGTGGAGAGGTGGTTTCCTGATGTGGAGGAATATAGAATGAAAGGTTACTGTTTAAAAATATTTTAATGATGAGAGATAGAAGCTTCATGAGGAGCAAGGGGATAGCAAAGGGTTACGGTGGGTATCGGGTAGATAGATAGATAGATACTTTATTCATCCCCATGGGGAAATTCAACATTTTTTCCAATGTCCCATACACTTATTGTAGCAAAACTAATTACATACAATACTTAACTCAGTAAAAATATGATATGCATCTAAAGTCACCCTCTCAAAAAGCATTAATAAATAGCTTTTGAAAAGTTCTTAAGTAGTTTACTTAAATACATTGAGTCCTAACCCCGGCACTTTAACATATCTTACTCCTGGCGGTTGAATTGTAAAGCCGATCAGCTGTAATTGTTTTTGGTGGAAGAGTAGGATAAGAGACTGAGTATCCTCTTCTGGCTTGTTTGTTTGTATGTATATATGTACTATCTATCTGTAGTTGTCCCAGGAAAATGAACCTAGGTGCTTCACAACAGTTGCTTTTGCAACTGAATAGGCACGTAGATGCCCACTCAGCCTGCATCTTTCATTTGCATCAGAGAATTGGAATACAACAATGAAAAAGATATAAGGCAGTCATTGGAAGAGATACAGGGTGGACAACAGAGCAAGTTCTGCAATGGACTTGGAGCAAAGGGGGAGAAAGAGGATTTGGAAGAGAATTCCAGAGCTTATTTCAAGTATAAAGAATAATGGGTGCCAGTGGTGGAATGATTAATTGTCATGGTGATCAAAAGGCAGAGGAAAGAAATTCTGAACAATTTTTGGACTGGCAGGTATTAGTAATCAGCGGGGTCTTTGACACAACACATTTGAAAATGTGAATTAGAATTTTAAAACTGAGATTGGACTGGATGATGGTTGAAGGTGGGCTGTGGCAGGCATGAAATTAGGCATTGTTATGGAGGAGCTTGGAGGGTAGGCTTTGTGATGAATGTGGTCCGAAACTCCTGGTCCAATGGATTCAAACATTTACTAGTTAGATTGGAAAAAGTCAGTAGAAATTTTCCTCCCTGAATCTGCTGTGAACCATTCTTTTAGTAATAGCTTACAAGTGGTCAGATTTCAGTGGGATTTCATCTAATTATATTTGTTACAAATCTGGCACAATAACTGCTGTTCCCCCATTATTACTCTCACTCTTCAAAAATGCAGTAGAACGTACTCTATCTTCTTTCTGATTACATTGGATATTATTAAATAAGCCAATTCCCAAGGGTATCTGCCCAATTTGCTGCATGAAACAATGGTGTTATTTTTGAGGATCCTGTGTCTTACTAAATATGTAGCTGCATTACATCATCACTTATCCTCATATCTTCCAGAAATCACTTTAGATAATAAAGATTGTATAACAACTTTTGAACAATGCAGATTAATTCCTTCTTCCTTTCTTTTCTTAGGCCCAGCAGTCTGTCTCTCAAGAGCGAAGTGTGAATCCTGCTCCCCGCAGGCAACAGGCTTATGTGGCTCCCACTCTTGCCCAGGCTCCTTATTCTTTCCAGCATAACAGTCCAACACATCCAGGTGTTCATCCCCACCTGACAGCAGTGTCTGCTCCTGCACATCTTTCAGGACAACCCCACATGTATACCTACACGCCAACTGCTGCTGCTTTGGCAACCTCCAGTTCCATGGCCCACCTTTTGAACCAACAGAGCTCCTCCAGACACGCCATGCAGCAAGCAACGTACGCAGCACATCCAACCAGTTTCCTCCAACAGGTGCCAGTCAGCATGGGTCCTAGCCTTCTGCCCTCTGCCAGCGTTACTGCCAGCCAGTACCAGCATCCATTTGCCACCCAGTCATATATTAATGCCTCCCGGGCTCCTACTCTTTATGCTGGCTATCCACTTAGTCCCACTAAAATAAATCAGTATTCTTATCTGTAGCAGTCATTTGCGAATGTGCTGTGCTACTGTATGAGATCTAGACAAATCCAGTTTTGTATGAAGGAGGAGTGCACTTCGTTCCAATCATCAGAACTCTTCTGTGGTGTTTCTGTTTTGCTTCTGAACTGGGTCATGTGTCTACAGAACATCCATCAGCAAGGAGACTTGGTTTTTAACCCTTTTTTCTATAAGGGTGTGGAAATAGACCACATTTTAATTATATTTTACAATGATCTTCAAATAATTTTCAAAACCTACAGAATTGCTGTTTGTTTTAAATTTACTGTTGCTTTATTTTAGCCAGCTCTTTGCCTAAACACACTGATGAATCTGCTACTTGAAATGGGTTTATGCTGCTGAAAGTGTTAATACTATTGCTTAGGAAGTTAATGCATTTTTTTCTAGGCCTATTATATAATAGTGAGTAATGGATGTTCTGATTGGTTTGGATGTTGCATTGAATACTGAACCAATCCTGACTTTCATAACTCATTAATAAACATCTTCAAACACATCATTGTTTTAAGATGTTTTGGACCATTTTGAGAGGGCTTCAAACTTACAAAAATAATGTTATTTTTAAATAGTGCACAAAATACTTTGAAATATCACTTTTATTATATTGTAAGCAACATTAATTTTTTATTAATTTAGATTTCTTAAAGTATTGATTTTCTGAGCAGTAAAATGTTTAATTAAGTGTTAAAAATGAGAATTAGAAACATTACCTGCTCTTGTATGAAATTATTTCTTTAAACATTTCACCTTGCAGTGATATATTGATGGACTACCGTCCATGCAAGATGAATGAGCTTTACCTAAAGCTGCAGGATTAAGAGCTGTTTAATCACTGTTTCAGTGAAACAGTTATAACCGGTGGCTTCTGTAAACTCTACTTGCCTGTGTCATCATATTGATCGATGACTCTAGAGATCCCAATGCCATGGTCACTGCTGGATTACGGGGAAAAAATGACTAAATGATTCCAAGTCATTCATGCTTTAGTTTTTGTGAAAGATGAGGGAATATTGTAATTGTACAGCACAAGCTATACCATCACTCTAAATGAAACGTGGTATTATAGTGGCATATTCTGCTACCTACATCACTGCTTCAATCTTTGTTCTGTCCAGCTGTCATTTGTGTCATTAGTGAAGTTTTGCATAATTGAAAATAATTGTGTGTTCACATCCTATGTCTTTAAATTATATCCAGAATTGTGTTTTAGAGCCATGGCTCCATGGCTTAATTGTTCCCTTAATATCACACAGGATTAAAAATGTGTTGCTCATCATCTCACTGTTTATAGAACTTCATCACTAAAATCTTTGGTATTGAAATGTTGGGTCAGTTATGCTTGTGCAAGACAATGTTATTACTGCTAAAATATCTTGTGTATGTTAAGGTCTAGTTAGATTAATTTCAGCAAGTAGTACAGCTTTAGCATCAGGGCTGCAAAAGCAAGACATGTGACTCTGAGCTTCCAGTGGAATTAGCTACAACAGTCTTTGGAATAAGTAAATTATGATACTTGAATTCTGTACTTCTAGTAATTCAACTTTTAGCTCCTTTATCATCTAGAAGATTTTTATTTTACATGTTTATTATTTTACAGTACATTAAATTAAAGCATGTTGGAATGTACATGCAATGTCTTTAGATACACTTTGGGTCTTTTAATTGTAGCACTGATGAAAAAGAAATTGTGTTTTTGAAAGAAGTGATTGCAGAACAGGCATCATCTGTGTGTTCTGAATGGGTGTAGTTCTTTGACTCAGTTTTTGCACAGGTGTGAATGTTGTGGGGGGTTTATTTGATGAGTCCTTTCCCCTAGATAGTGCCTTAACAAATTTTTACATAGTGCATTGAATAATACTTTTACACTGTGCTTTAGAAAATCCCAACTTGCTACAGTTAGAACATTGGACTTGTGTGTGCACGGAACACCTCTGGAGAGTACAAAACAGTGATGGGACAGTAGCACAGGAGAGGGTATTGTGCTGTTGAAACTGATTTTATATCTTTGTCTTTTAAAAAGTAAAATCAGTTGACTATTTTAAAGTTTGTTTTAGTTTAGGAAAGGGAGATAACATTTGAAACAGTATTTTTGTTTCTCTTTTGAAGTTATTTTTCTTTTTGTTTGGCACATATAACCATGCTCCTTTTAATACTGCAAGCTACTTAGAATGTGAAAATGCATGTATCCATGTACTGTCCTTTATAATTTTAATTGCAGTGGTATGGTTGAGCATATCATAATTGTGTGAGGGTAGTGCAGTATTTTGATTTATTTTGAGTTTATGGACAAGGAAAGTTATGTGCAATTAGCTTTAGGTGGTTGTGGTTCTTCTAGATGTGTATTTTTATTTTATTCTTATTTTTCAATAGTTTGTGGATGCTTACATTCCTTGTGGCAGTATGATGCTATTTTGAGTAAACCATTTGAACACAACTGTCCAGATTTTGGTTTCATGCAGGCAAACCGCCTGTAAAGCACATGTTCATCACACCAAAGAAAAGCCTATTTATTCTGCCTCATTTCCAGGGCATGGAATAAGTTGTATTGCTGAACAGATATGCAAGTATTTGTTGATCATTATTTACAAATCTTTTTTGAAAAAAAACATTTAACAGCCTAAATGTTCTTGCTTGCAGTAAGTTGCTTTGTGCAGATTGCATTTGAGAGTAATTAGCACACTACTTCCACTATCTGCTGTTCAAAGTGTTTATGTAAGCTATCTGTGTTTTATAATGTTTTAAGCTCTTATTTCATGCCCTGATTCATAAGGTTTCAAGGGGTTGATGTCTGTTTGGAGATCTTCCAGAGAACTGGCTTTCAGAGAAATGGCCTATGTTGAATACCTCTGGTGTTGTGAAACCTATCTTGCAAGCAAATAGTGTTTTTGCAGGTGTTTCTGTACAATAGGTTGTAATTCTATGTATACATTTGGAGAGCACAGGTTTATATTAGCAATTATCACAGATAAATGATGAGCTGATAGAAATGAGGGTTTACAGAAAAGCACTAGCCTGCTGATTCAGATGTTTTTTAAATTCAATTTCTAACATGGAACAAACATTCCACCAATACTTATGTACCAGGTAACGATTTCTACAGCATTTTTTAACAGAATGTTCCACCTTCTGGACCTTTCAGATATCTGAATTATTGAAATGTGCTTTCTATTGTAATCTTGATTGTATAAAGCAAACCAAACTGTGGATAGAGTAACTGGTGCATTGCTTTCCCTGGCCCAAGCATATTATATGCTCAGTATTTGGCTTCAGCACTGTTTGCACACATCTTCAGCAGGGATGGGAGAGTTCTCAAGCTCACCAAAATCTACATATAAAGTTAGTGTAGGTTAATTTGATTCATTTAAACTTGTGGGGAAATGAGTGGTTATTCAAATTTGAAGAAAACTATTTTTTCAGAAGTGAATTTTCACTGCTGCTTCATGTGAGACAGATTTTGATCAATGGCATAAACTCACTGTGCCACATTTATCCCCATCTTTCCCTGCCCAAAATCCCTGGATGGTGCAGCATCTGCAATTTAGAGAAAACATTTATAAATTGTGATTTCTCATTGGATTTTTGACAATAGTTTACTTTTATTACTACCATAACTCTGATGCTCATAATCTGGCATTTCATGGTCCTGCTGTATTGTATCTGTGTTTTATTGGTGCATTTTAATAATTTTTGGCCTCATAAAATGTAAGTTTGTTTTTAAACTTGCATTTATAATCCTAAGCTTCAAAGTAAATCTCAAGATCTATGGCCAAGCAAATTGTATTCTTTTATTGTTAGTGATTGGGAAATGCATTTGCTACAAATGTAGATTTGTGCAGTCTTGTTATCCTGGCCACAAACTGAGCTGCACCAGTTCCATGGAGCAGAGGAAAGTACTTGTGACTTGTAGTTAATTTTGCTGTTCATTATTATTGGTTGCAGGCATTGGATACTCTTGCTATGTTGGACTTTTGCCCAATTCTGTGTTAATGTGTTCAAACCTGCTGTGAGATCCTTGATGGTAAAACTCATTGGGATTTCCTGGTGGGTTGCACAAAATTAGAAGTTTGATTTTATTTATGAAAGCATTTGCCCAAGGAATGATGCTGGTTTTAACCATAAATGCAGATCATACAGATCTGTAGATAGATTCGCCAGTGTCCTTGCACCTTTACTAATTTGTAACAATTTTTTTTTGTCAAATGTTATGTAAGGAAACCATCTGTATCCTGTGTAAGTCATTTAATGTATATTTAAAGAGATAGGCGCCCACACTGGTTGTATTTAAAATGACTGATGTGATCTCAGTAACACCTGAATGAAGGTGTCATAGTCCACCTTTGAATGGATACAGTTCCCTTTTTTGGTAGGGAAGAAAGAAGGGATTGGGATTTAGACCAAGACTAATCATGAATAATTTCAAGCTAATTATGCAGCCAATTGATTTTTTTTTAATTTTTGAAATCATTACTACAACTTTAAGTTCAACTGATCATTTCTAAAGATCCAAGTTTGCTGCACTGATTCAAACAAAATTTTCCAGGATTTTTGTTTCACATAACCTGTGTAGGGCTGCAAAAGCACTGTCTCTTTAAAATCTATATAAACAGTATATATTTATAGGGTTGACTTATATGGTTACATATGGGTGTGTCATTATTTACTGTTGGCTGGAGCATGTTCTCATTATTTTGCTGTACGTGTCTGCATTTATTAATGCTAATCATATGTGGGTGAACCTTAGTGTTTTTTTAATAGTATGATTGTAGCGAATGCAACAATTGTTAGTAGCATATTTGGCTTGTATCATTGATATTGCTCTAATAGGTTATTTGACTGGTTTGTATAATGTTATTTGCTACTCTAGTTCTTGTATGAACTGCGGTTTCTTACTTTTTGATATAGCTATGTGATTATCACATGTAATGTGTAGGCAGCTCATAGAAATTATTGATTTTTCTATGGTAGTCTGGCAGTTAAACTGTAGAGGTTATTGTAAAATAATAAATTTAACAAAAGAAAGAGATTATAGTTATTTAAAAAAAAGTTCATAATACTAACTTTAAACTGGGAAAAGGGGTCCATTGTGATGAAACTGTTTTATCTTGTAATTCACTGTTTTATTGTCTTTGGTTTCCAAAGTAGCTTGTCTTCTGATTGAAGTATTTTCTACATATGTTAAAATGCATTGAGTTATCAATAAAATGGGCTACATTTGTGTATTTCTGTGTCATTTTATGAGTTCCTGGAATTAAAAAGTTTACTGTAACAAGAACTTGTGCATAGAATTGTTGTCATTATCTTTCTGGGACTTGAAGTTGTCAATTTCTAGACACTGATCCAGAGGGACAACCTGAAATACGTTAAAGTATATCAAGAATCTTAATTTCAATTTTTATTCCCTAACCTCACTACTTGGAGATTCTCCTTTATCCTCATTTTAGCTTCACAGGAGCTGGATTCCACCTTTGGTTCTTCTCCATCTGTGAGATTGCAGTATGACCCGTCCAGAATATGGAGGAAAAAGAGTATAGTATCATAATCTGATCAAGCCTGAACCTGATGTTTTACATATTTGCACTGATTTCCCTGTTCCAAGAATAAACTGCAACATTCCCATTATTTAGGTTTTCGAAAAGACCTCAGTTAAACTTGGGCATTTGGTATATATTGCACAGTTCCAAAGAGTGTTAAAGCATTATCTAGATGCAAATATATGTTTATTGCCTCAAACTTCTCTACTCTGCTTCCATCATCAAGAAGCAGGTTAAGTTAAACTTCAACTGTGGAAGGTGGAGGTATCTCAAAATTTCTGGAAAGATCTCAGAGATGGAGTCTCAAGATGGCGCTCATGGAGTAAACCGCATCTAGGCTTTGCTCCAAACCTTTTACGTTTTTTTTTAACCTACAAACACCCCTTAAACTTATTCTAAAGGGGTCTAAACATATAGAATTTTTCTTTTTAAATTATTTGAATTATTCTCAACTTGCTGAAATGTCTAAAGCAAAAGAACCGAAACAGACGAAAGAACCGATAACTTTAGAAGTAGTTGTGAAGTTTATAGAAGCTAAATTTGAAGATCTGGAGATCTCAGAGATGGATGTTGAATTAGGCCAAGGGATGTTCTGCTTTGTAGGATTCTGTGAATGGGGAAATGGCTTTGGGTGCAAAGACTGAAGGGCTGAGAGCTACTCTGAGGAATCCATGGCTCTGCAATTATTTGGGAGGAAATGGATATTGGGAAAGCTTTGTTCTTTTTTGATTTAGTGTGCACTATGTGGCCTGATGCAAGTATCACAAATTTTAAAGCTTTTCTTCTTTTAACGCTATCTTCATAATAAACATCTTTAAATTCTTAGTCATTTAATAGTGGATATTGTTTTCTCTTACATGTTACAGAATTATGGCTGCCCTTTTACCTCTTCCAGGACCTAATACTTCTGTATGAAGAAACAAAATAATTGTAATATTTGGATTTCCATTTGTATTAACAATATGATTTACAATGGAGATGCTAAAGGCTGATTGACTGTTTTGTAAATCATTTCTATTCAGTCTACAATGGTGACTCTTCCTGTTTCTTGTGCTCTCCATCCTGTTGTCACATCAGCCCCTCAGACTTTGGCTTCCTGAACACAATTGTTCAGGAGAAGTAAGAGCAGGCTGCTTATCACCTAGTTCCTCTTTTGTCATTGAATGATGCAATAGAACTCTCAACTCCACCTTTTCATCTACTCAGTTTATCCTTCTAACTCCTTTGCTCATCAAGAATTTATATGCCTTTGCCTTACTAATATGCAAAGAATCTGCTTCCAAAACCTTTTGAAGCAAACACTTCACAAACAAACACTTTTGCCTTGTATGTCTTGAATTTCCAAATCCTCCCACAGGAGGAAAGAGTTTCTCCAGGTGTTACCAACCTTATTTATGCCCATGGACCAAACTATTAAGCAAGGAGTCCATGGACCCCAGGTTGGGAACTTCTGGTTCATCTCCACATTAATCCCATGTTGTGCCTTTGGGATTGAATGTTTCAAATTCAATTTAAGTGGATAAAAATCTAGCCTGTTCAAACTTCCCTCATAAGAAACCTTCATGTACCAGGTACTAGACAAGCTTTCAACATATTTGCATTCTTCGTCACTGAAACATATTGTATTCCAGACATGATCTCATCATTCCAATATATTACTCAAGGGTTACCTCCCTACTTTTGATTTAATATTTCCTACTGATAAAACATTATATTGTATTAACTTTCCTCAATGCTATCATTGCATCTAGCCTGTTGTGAATCATGCATTTAGACACCCCATCTCTCTGCATCTAGGGTTCTGAAATTTTTCATTTAGGTAAGGTGCCTTTTTAATTTATCACACTTTACTATGATACTCAATCTGCCAGGTAATTGTCCATTTACTTAATCTGCTTCTACCCGTTTGTAGCTTTCTTTTGCACTGTTCTAATGAAATCTAACAAACTCAAGGAACCTTCCAAATAGTTCTTATCTTTCAAATAGGCACTTCCAATGTAAGGTAATCTCTAACAAAGTTTTCTCTCTTCATGGATGATATTTAATCTAACAAGTTTTTTCCAGCATTTTCAATAATTTCAAATTTCCATCAACTTAAGTGTTTTGTATCTTACAATGCCAGCAACAATTTCTCCATCTTCCACTGCCCTAATTATCAATTTCCGGACAGCTCAGCTAAATAAACAAGTCTTCACTTCTATCAGCCAGTGCCAACACCATCTCTCTATTGATCCCATAGATCTCTAACCCTTATCACAAGTGTTACCCTTCTCTGCAGCTTAAAACCCATTAAAGCTTTACCTCTACCTCAACAAGAGATCAATTCTAAGAATGAATTTGGTTCCTCTTTCAACAGATGCTGATTGGCTTGCTGGGTGGTATCAGTATTTTCTGGTTTTTATATTCCAGATTTTAAATACATGCTTATTTTTTGGCTTCCCATCATAAAATTACTGTATGGCATCATAAGTTACCAAAGTTTTTTGTATTTCTGAATCTCAAGCAGCTTGTCTAGAACCACAGCAACTTAAAAGGTGTTGTTGCATGGATTGCTAACTACATTAACCACTGTAAAAACAAAATGAACCATGAGTTCACAAACTTTTTTTAAAAAAGTATCTTCAGAAAAGCTGCCACTTCAACTAGATTTCTAATCAGTAACATTCCTGTTTCTGTTAAGTTGAGAAAAATGTGTTGGGTTGTCATCTGGACAGCTTGCTTGATCACAAAAGCTATCTACAGATCTAGAAAGAGATTGCTACTTCATTTGTTGTGTAAATGGGCAATTTTATTTTGGTAGATTTTGTATTTGCAGCAGGTAAAATATTTTTCTGTTATTTTCTTTAATCCATATACAGGCTGATGACTTCCAAAGTGGTACAAAATTCCTTGCTCTCTGCCAGTCCTGGATACAGTGTTTTAAATGACCTTGCATAACAGTCCCAAACCATTAGTGGACGTAAGCTGCCTTAAGGGTGGCCGGAGCTGAACGTTTGTAGTTTGAGTACACATGACCTATGACTAAATTGTCTTAAATTGCTAACAGCATTCATGATTGCTGGCATGCTCAGTAGGCCATTCTCGACCTTTCCCACTTTTCAGTTTCTAGTATTGTGAAGAATTTCCTGTCATTGTGTTACATTGAGGTATTTATCTTTTCGGTTGAATTCTAATTGTCTTAGGTCATTGTAAAATTTCAGAAAGTTCAATTTCCTATTACAGTACTATTCTGGTTTTGATTTATTTGCATTGGATAAAGCACTCAGTCTAAGGAAAGTTGAATGCCCTGCCTGCTCATTATCAAATCCATTGTGCTTCATTTCCCCCCCCCCCCCCCAATATGGTTATACTGCTCTGGGAATGGTATAATAATGCTAATTTTAAGCCAATGTACCCTGTAGAGTGAAACTAACCAATACTGCAGATTTTATCTGACATAAAAACTGAAAATGTTGGAAATATTCAGTCAGTTAGGGATCATTGTGAATAGTGATAACATTTTAGAATTAACAATGAAAATGTTTTGAATCAAAAGCCATTAATAAAAACTGTGGAAGAATATCATAATCAAGTCATTCAAAATATTTTATGGCTGTCCTATATTATACTGTCTTCTGGGTGCTGGCTATATTAATCTGTTTTCCTATGGAACAGTGGAAGACATTAGAGGATGGATGGTTGACGAACGAACAAAATGGTAAGACATCCAGGTCTGAATAGGGTAGGTCGGCTTTCTCTACCATCTGTGAGGGAAATAACTGATTCTTAGTCCCATCTGAAATAGAAATGAAGGAATCTCAATGAGGGCAGTAGTGAGAGAAACACACTTAAACAGTGAGATTTTGAGCATAGCAGTTGCTGGAAGATTGAAATACTGAATACTGAAAATACTCAATTTTTTAAAAAAAAAATGGATTCTCAGTGTATTTGGAGTGTTGAATAGAAACAGATCTGGTAGCTAAAATTTGGGCAGCCACAAGACACAATCACATTAATTTTGTCTCAGCCTCTTGGAGCTGACAGAAAAAGACTAACACGGTGAAGACCATAAGTAAATTTCACAAATAAACATGTAATCTGTGTAGATCACACAAAAGGTCAATGCAGAGCAGATGTTTAATGTTGCATTAAAAATTGACAGGGTGGTGGCATTTCCTTAGAAGTTGTGTGGAGTAAGATTGTGATAACCAAAGCTGATTGAACTTTCAACTGTCATTAATTTGAGAACAGTGGCTAATGTTCTCCAAAGAGCTTCCTTTCATATTCCAAGAATGACCTGCATTCTGCTGGGTGAAAAACAGGATGCAACAGGAATTTAACTTTCAAGCCAGTTTGAAAAATATTATCCTAACAGAAATAGTATAACAAACTTTTAGCTGATCAGTAAGAAATATTATTGTAAGCATTAAAGGATAAAGTGGCTGGAGTAATTCTGAGTGTGGATAAAAGAAACTATCATAATTTACAAGTCTAAAACAGCATCAAAGAATCAGCACCAGCGAATTTCAGTGTCTGAGACACGAATGGAGTAGTAGTATTTCTGTGTGATCTGTTAACAAACAACCTGCTGGAGGAATTCAACAGATTTAACCATATAACCATATAACAATCACAGCACGGAAACAGGCCATTCCGGCCCTCCTAGTCCGTGCCGAACTCTTAATCTCACCTAGTCCCACCTACCCGCACTCAGCCCATAACCCTCCACTCCTTTCCTATCCATATACCTATCCAATTTTACCTTAAATGACACAACTGAACTGGCCTCTACTACTTCTACAGGAAGCTCATTCCACACAGCTATCACTCTCTGAGTAAAGAAATACCCCCTCGTGTTTCCCTTAAACTTTTGCCCCCTAACTCTCAAATCATGTCCTCTCGTTTGAATCTCCCCTACTCTCAATGGAAACAGCCTATTCACGTCAACTCTATCTATCCCTCTCAACATTTTAAATACCTCGATCAAATCCCCCCTCAACCTTCTACGCTCCAATGAATAGAGACCTAACTTGTTCAACCTTTCTCTGTAACTTAAGTGCTGAAACCCAGGTAACATCCTAGTAAATCGTCTCTGCACTCTCTCTAATTTATTGATATCTTTCCTATAATTCGGTGACCAGAACTGTACACAATATTCCAAATTTGGCCTTACCAATGCCTTGTACAATTTTAACATTACATCCCAACTTCTGTACTCAATGCTCTGATTTATAAAGGCCAGCGTTCCAAAAGCCTTCTTCACCACCCTATCTACATGAGACTCCACCTTCAGGGAACTATGCACTGTTATTCCTAGATCTCTCTGTTCCACTGCATTCCTCAATGCCCTACCATTTACCCTGTATGTTCTATTTGGATTATTCCTGCCAAAATGTAGAACCTCACACTTCTCAGCATTAAACTCCATCTGCCAACGTTCAGCCCATTCTTCTAACTGGCATAAATCTCCCTGCAAGCTTTGAAAACCCACCTCATTATCCACAACACCTCCTACCTTAGTATCATCAGCATACTTACTAATCCAATTTACCACCCCATCATCCAGATCATTTATGTATATTACAAACAACATTGGGCCCAAAACAGATCCCTGAGGCACCCCGCTAGTCACCGGCCTCCATCCCGATAAACAATTATCCACCACTACTCTCTGGCATCTCCCATCTAGCTACTGTTGAATCCATTTTATTACTCCAGCATTAATACCTAACGACTGAACCTTCTTAACTAACCTTCCATGTGGAACTTTGTCAAAGGCCTTGCTGAAGTCCATATAGACTACATCCACTGCCTTACCCTCGTCAACATTCCTTGTAACTACTTCAAAAAATTCAATAAGGTTTGTCAAACATGACCTTCCACGCACAAATCCATGCTGGCTACTCCTAATCAGATCCTGTCTATCCAGATAATTATAAATACTATCTCTAAGAATACTTTCCATTAATTTACCCACCACTGATGTCAAACTGACAGGTCTATAATTGCCAGGCTTACTTCTAGAACCCTTTTTAAACAATGGAACCACATGAGCAATACGCCAATCCTCCGGCACAATCCCTGTTTCTAATGACATCTGAAAGATCTCCGTCAGAGCTCCTGCTATCTCTACACAAACTTCCCTCAAGGTCCTGGGGAATATCCGGTCAGGACCCGGAGATTTATCCACTTTTAAATTTCTTAAAAGCGCCAGTACTTCCACCTCTTTAATTGTCATAGGTTCCATAACTTCCTTACTTGTTTCCCACACCTTACACCATTCAATATCCTTCTCCTTAGTGAATACCGAAGAGAAGAAATCGTTCAAAATCTCTCCCATCTCCCTCGGCTCCACACATAGCTGACCACCCTGATTCTCTAAGGGACCAATTTTATCCCTCACTATCCTCTTGCTTTTAATATAACTGTAGAAGCCTTTCGGATTTACTTCCACCTTATTTGCCAAACCAAACTCGTAACTTCTTTTAGCTTTTCTAATCTCTTAAGTTTCCTTTTACATTCTTTATATTCCTCGAGCAATTCCTTTACTCCATGCTGCCTATATCTATTGTAGACATCCCTCTTTTTTTGAACCAAGTTTCTAATATCCCTTGAAAACCATGGCGCTTTCAAACCTTTAACCTTTCCTTTCAACCGAACAGGAACATAAAGATTCTGTACCCTCATAATTTCACCCTTAAATGACCTCCATTTCTCTATTACATCCTTCCCATAAAACAACTTGACCCATTCCACTCTCTCTAAATCCCTGCGCATCTCCTCAAAGTTAGCCTTTCTCCAATCAAAAATCTCAACTCTAGGTCCAGTCCTGTCCTTCTCCATAATTATATTGAAGCTAATGCTATTGTGATCACTGGACCCGAAGTGCTCCCCAACACATACATCTGTCAGCTGACCTATCGCATTCCCTAACAGGAGATCCAACACTGCCCCATCTCTAGTCGGTACTTCTATGTATTGTTGCAAAAAGCTATCCTGCACACATTTCACAAACTCTAAACCATCCAGCCCTTTTACAGAATGAGCTTCCCAATCTATGTGTGGAAAATTAAAATCTCCCACAATCACCACCTTGTGTTTACTACAAATATCTGCTATCTCCTTACACATTTGCTCTTCCAACTCACGCTCCCCATTAGGTGGCCTATAATACACTCCTATCAGTGTTACTACACCTTTCCCATTCCTCAATTCCACCCAAATAGCCTCCCTAGAGGAGCTCTGTAATCTATCCTTCCAAAGCACCGCCATAAGATTTTCTCGGACAAGCAATGCAACACCTCCTCCTCTGGCCCCTCCTACTCTTATCTGTGGTAAGAAAGGTATTGTTGATGGTTGGTATTGCAACTCTGCTTCAGGATAGTATCAGATGTACTGTATCAAATGATTCCTATTTCTTTAAATTTGACAAAACCATTAAAAAAAGCTATAGGGTATTCAAACCCATCAACCATTCTGAATACCTCCATGTCCTCCATCTATTAGCTTAGTTACTACACTGTAAACACTTAAAACAAATTGATATAACTTACATTAATAACAGCATGTTTACAATGTATTTATGCACATGTTCTATATATGTACATTAACCTCTAACTTTTAATTTAGTATAATTCTTTATTCTTGAATATTGATTTTTTGCTGCATGTTGTGCTAACACAGTAAATGTCTAATACATGTAAATGTATGTAATAAATAAAGCTGATCCTTGATTAAAGACTTGTAAATTGAATGATTTGGAAAGTCGGTCTGAAGAAGTTGAAAAGGGATCATATGATCAAAACTCAGTCCACAAGGAGAAAGGAAGAAGTCTGATGAATAATTTAATGACACAAATTAAATTCATTGGATTGTGATATAATAGATTTACTGCATTAAAGTAAAAAATTAATTAAAATCAAAGATTCAAGATTCAAAGTACATTTATTATCGAAGATTTATGTGGAATGTAACCCTGAGCTTCGTCTTCCTCACAGCCAGCCACGAAACAAAGTAAACCTTGGAACCCGGACAAAGAATAAACATTAACCTCTTTCTCTCTTCCACCCCCCCCCCAACATGTGCAAAATAAATCACAAATTGTGCAGCAAAAAAAAGAGCAAAAATACACAACATAAATCACAAAATCGAGACTCCAAGCATTAACTGCAGGCCCCCCAGAATAGCAACAACAAAGGAGTGACCAGAAGCACATCTCGCAGCAAAACAACAGTACAACACAGCAAATGTTAGATGAAGATCTTGTGATGACTCTTTGTGAACCTTAACCCAGATGAGGGTAGAAAAATAGATCAATACCTAAAGGCAGACGAAACTGCTAAGCTAGGCTAGACCAGTAGGTGGTAGGTCCATGGAAGAACCATCAGTACTGAAAGTGAGGTTTTTGCTAAAGCAGGAACAGGAGAAACAGCCAAAGTTTTGAGTCAGGCTATCAGTCGCTTGAGGCCTCCTGTGTGCAGTACCTTCAACAAGATGTGCCTTTAGTTCCCATTGGCTATGAATTACCTAAATTTTACTGCAATTCAAAGAAAGCCACTTTTCTGTAAACAAAATTAATCCAGGTACAGCACCCCTCCCCCCCCCCCACTTTACAAAGGTAGAGCGTTCCTATGAAACCTTTTTTTAAACTTTTTTTATTGTTTTCAAGTTACAGAATAAATGTATGAAAAAAAAGTGTTACCCAGCCCCCCTCCCCTTAACCCCCCCCCTAACATCCCTATTAAAAAAATAAGAAAGAAAAAAAGGGAATGCTTCCTTAAGCCAAAATGGCATAAAGTGAAGAACCATTAATTTAGATGGGAAAATTTTTCATAAAAGCGAAAATCTTCTTTGTAATGCGAAAACAGGTTACTAATGTAGGTCTTTTGTAAAAGTGAATTGGTGTAAAGTGGGGGACACTCTAGTTTACATCAACTTTTCTCAAAAATTTTGCAGTCTGTCTACAGAACATCCCTGGGAGAGGATCAGCTTCTGTGGGTACCAATAAGCTAACAGCTCTTCCTCACTTTTAGAACTCTTCAGAGAAAAATCATGAAAGTTTTGTGACACAGGAAGATGCAATCATAAATGGAGATGAAGAGATAGGAGACCCAGAGGAAGAAAGAAACCACTAATAACAGATGTTCATAGTTCAGGATTGTACTGAGACAAGCGGAGAGAGAAAAATGCTAACTTATTTCATTGTTGAGAAATGTGCTGTTTTTTCTGCAGTTAAAGGTTTCAAGGTACAATTTAATGTCAGAGAAATGTATACAATATAGATCCTGAAATGCTTTTTCTTCGTAACCATCCAGGAAAACAGAGGAGACCCCCAAAGAATGAATGACAGTCAGATGTTAAAACCCCAAAGTCCCCCCCTCCCCCCACTGGCAAAAAAGCATCAGCTATTAATGCTATTACTTTGAACCGAATCACTTGAGGGAGAAAGCAGTAACCTTGAAGTGGTCTAAAAGCTTAGAGCTAGTTTAATGGAAGTTTTATGCCAAGAGCTCAGGAGATTGGAAACAAAAGTTGGAGAACCACTGCCTCCAAATGGCTGCTGCTCATCAGTACAACCCATTTCTGCAAACTGTTCTGCTATCTAATTCAGATCATTTGCTTTGTAATATTTAGAATAACCCGAGTCCTGATGAAGGGTCTCGGCCCAAAACATTGACTATATTCTGTTCCATAGATGAGGCCTGGCCTGTTGAGTTCCTCCAGCACTTTATGTGTGTTGCTAAAATAACCCTAATTGTGTTGCAACTTAATGTAAACCTTTCTCTAGTTTGTTGGCACTAATTTCCTACTTGTTTGCATGTTCCAATGCAAATAGATACGCATGAAAGGTGGCTGAAGGGATTGTGGATGCAATAGTAATAACCTTTCAAGAATCCCTGGATTCAGGCATGGTTCTGGAGGAATAGAACATTGCAAACGTCACTCCACTCTTCAAGAAGGGAGGCAGGCAGAAGAAAGGAAATTAATTATAGTTTAGATAGCCTGACTTCAGTGGTTGAAAAGATATTAGAGACTATTGTAATCCTATCGATATCATATATCGTTTTGGGGTACTTGACAAACAAATCTGTTAGAATTCTTTGAGGAAATAACAAACAGGATAGACTATGGATAATCAGTAGATGTTGTGTATTTGGATTTTCAGGCCTTTGACAAAGTGCTGCCACACATGAGGCTGCCCAACAAGAGCCCATGGTATTACAGGGAAGATGCCAGCATTGGCAGACTGACAGGAAGCAAAGAGTGGGAATAAAGGGAGGCTTTTCTGATCGGCTGCTGATGACAAGTGGTAAGCTGCCAGGGTCAGTGTTGGAACTGGTTCTTTTTTCATTGCACGCCAGTGATTTGGATGATGGAATTGATGGCTCCGTGGCCAAGGTTGCAGACAAAATGAAGATGAACGAAGTAGGGAGGCTGTAGAAGCTTGGACAGGTTAGGAGAATGGGAAAAGAAGTGGCAAATGGGATAGTGTCAGAAGCTTGCCATGCACTTTGGTACAAGGAATAAACACAGACCATTTCCTAAATGGGGAGAAAATACAAAAATCCAAGATGCAAAGAGAATTGGGAGTCCTTGTGCCAAATTCCTTAAAGGTTAATTTTCTGTGGTGAGGAAGGCAAATGCAATGTTAGCGTTCATTTCAAGAGGACTAGAATATAAAAGCAAGGATGTGTTGCTGAGGCTTTATAAAGTACTGGTGAGGCTTCACTTCGAGCTAACATTTGAAAGGGTTCAAAGGTGGTTTACAGGAATGAAAGGCTTATCATATGGGGAATGATTGAAGGCTCTGGGCCTGTACTCACTGGAATTTAGAAGAACGGGATATCTCATTGAAACCTACTAAATGTTGAAAGGCTTAGGGTGGAGACAGAAAGGATGTTTCCTATGGTGGTGGAGTCTACCTCAGAATAGAGGGACATCCATTTAGATTTGTCACTGCAGGTGCCTTTGGAGGCTGGGCCATTGAGTGTATTTCAGGTTGCTGATTAGTCAGGGAGAAGACAGGAGAAGACGGGTGGAGAGGGAAATGGATCAGCATTGATGGAATGGCAGAGGAGACTCAATGGGCCAAATGGTCTAATTCTGCTCCTGTGTCTTATGCATTTGAGGATATGTTGCAAGATTTCATTCATTAACAACACTTGTCAACACAATTGCTGGAGACATTGATCACTGCTTGGAAAGAATAGTAAGGCTTGGTCATGGGATAGATGGCTCTGGGAAACTGTTCTGAAAGGCTTGAAAAATTGTTTTTACATTGAAACTGACTCAAAACCACAAGGCTGTTATTTTGTTTTAAGGACAACCACACCATGCACTAATTTGGGTGGGGGTGTGAGGAGAGAGAGAAGCAGTAGTGTTGTGAATGGTATGTACACTGTCAAAACACAATATGAGGATCTGTGATTCTTCACTTTTCAGGGATTGTAAAAACTAATAAATTTCCTTTTCCTAACAACATGTCTGCCATTCTGTCATAAGTAATTCAACTTACTGCAGTGATAAACTGCACAGAAACTCGAGTTGGCTGTAAGGTAACAAACAGGAGTGAAGAAATATGGCTTCCTATATCGGCCCACAGAGCTGCTATTTATTTGAGACAAATTCTCAAACTTTAAGGAACACTGTTGATTTGAATAATTGTCAGTGTACCTCTTCACAGGACTGGGAAAAAAAGCAACTAATTGTTTTTTAGTTCAACATTAGACATTTCCACAGAGACCATTTGTATTTGGCATTTTGTTTTAACATGCAGCCTCCACTGTACTATCCTTTTTCTGGAAAGGTTTCCTTTCGGGGGTGGGGGGGAGCTGAGAGGAATGCTGTGCATCTCACTGTGCTGCTGGGAAGACTGTGGTGGTGAGGGGTGGGAAGAGAACTGTCAGAGTACTTTATCAGCTAGAGTTCAAACATAAACAGCAGCCTATCGGTTGCTGGGCATGAAAAGCTTGAGTTAGAGAGAGGAGGCCTGACCTAATAGGCATATAAGATCATGAGGGAACACACACAAAATGCTGGTGGAATACAGCAGGCCAGGCAGCATCTATAGGGAGAAGCACTGTCGACAGTGCTTCTCCCTATAGATGCTGCCTGGCCTGCTGTGTTCCACCGGCATTTTGTGTGTGTTGCTTGAATTTTCAGCATCTGCAGATTTCCTTGTGTTTGCTCTTTAAAATCATGAGGGGCCAAGATAAGGTGTACTGTCAGTTTTTTTCCCCCCCAGGGCTTGGTGGGGGGGGGGGCAGAGTCCAACACTAGATGCAATAGGTTAAAAGAGAGGGAGGATAAAGAAACGACCTGGTGTTCATGTGGCACAGGATCTGGCCAAACAACTGTTGAAGCCATGACTGACGATGACCTATTGCAGCACTACTATCATACGTGGTCGAAGGACAATCACAGGTCAGAGCGAACACAGCCACATTCAGGAGTGATATTTCAAAGTACAATTTATACTATATACAACCTTAATTTGCTTGCAGTCAGCCACAAGAACAAAGAAACACAATAGAACCAATTAAAAAACGGTCAAACACCCAATGTGCAAATAAGTAAATAGACTCAAGACTGGAATTCGTGAATGTGAGTCCGCAGCCACGAAGCCAGTAATCACTGCAGCTGGTCCAGGAGCCCTTTAGTTGCAGGCCACCGCCTCAGCTTAGTGCAGAGATGAATAAACCTTACAGAGCAGCAAGCTGAACACGAGCCCATCCCCGACACCCTGACCTTCTCAGTCTGACCCAATGCATAAATCGTCGAAAACTCAGCTCGTTCCTCGCTCCCAGGCCCAACCGCTTTGATTTGGCCCCATCTGCTCCAACAATGGCCAAACGTCACTTGTTCCTCACTCTTAGCCCTGGCATCCTCATTCGGCCCACACCCGGCCTTAAACTGGCCAAACTTTTCAATGATTGTGGCTAGCTGGTGAGCTCTGCACTACTTTGTACTCAACGAGGGGTTTGACTATAAGACAAGGCTTTCAAACCACCATGTTTCATAACGCCAACATATTTCTGACTGTTTAATGTGTTCCCACTGCTTCCTAGTAGGCAGCCGTCAATCCCAGAGGATCATGGGTTTGCACCTCTGGTGGACTGTGTCCTCTCCAGCGTGCAAGTCTGGGAGGAAGATTCGAAAAACTGGCTGTTGCCCATGCAGCGGGTTCCCTCTCTCCACGTCACCGATGTTGTCCAAGGGAAGGGTAAGCGCCGGTACAGCCCGGCACCAGTGTCGTCGCAGAGGCTGCCAGAGTGAAGTTGTAAACAACATCAAACTGCCTTTGGGACCCTAGTTCCAGCTTTCTTCCTTGGGGTTTACTCCCGAAGCCTTTCCCATGGGTGGGTATGGCCGCAAGACAGCGGAGGTTTAAAATCAATGTTTTCCTTCTCCACTGCCTTCTACTGCAAACTAAAATGCCAATAAACTGACTCTTTGAAAAGGTTGACAAGTTTGTATAAAATTGCTTTGAATTTTTAAACAGCATTTTGAAAGGTACAGAATGCCTATTTAATATTTGATTTGACCATTATACAGAAGCATACATTTAAAAATAAATTGTACAAACTTCCCAGCCTTTATTTCCAATGATCTGTAAAGGCTATGGCACAAAATACAGAATAATTAAATAAGTTATAGACACCCTCACTCCAATCCCCTTGCAATCATTGGAAAACTATTTACTGGTCGATTGAACATGCCTGGCGAGGAAAAAAATCCCATTGGAAGCTTTAGTCCAATCTGACAGTTATTCAAAGTAAAACACCAGTTAATCTGCTTCAAGTGAGACGAAAACGATGCCAGAAATCCGAAACAAAAATAAAAAATGCTGGGATCACTCAGCAAAGCAGGCAAGGTCGATGAAAAGTGAAACAGTGATACTGCTTCCAGTCAAAACTGTTCCTCTTCTCAGAGATGATACCTGACCAGACTAGGAGTTGCCAGCTGCTCTCAGTGTTCAAACATCTCCCGCGGACTTGGATTAATCCTGGTGCTGTAAGAAAGCTCAGGGCATTGGGTGATATTAACAGAACAGGTGGAACAGGGTAGATAGTATCAATAGATAGAGAAGATGAATAAATAATTGATCTCAACGAGCAACATTCAGCCCGAAGAACTCTGGGGATCGAGCAGAATTTTAGGGAGGAAATTGTCCACTCATTTGGGGATCGTAACCCTGCATCAGGATCAATCGGAGCAGCATTTGACTTCTCATCTCCATCGAAGTGGGTGGGCGTTTAATGATCGCGTTTAAAGTATCTGCTGATCTTGCAGGCCGCCCAGGGACGGCTGTCACGCCTCCTCCAGTTCCAGCAGGATGCCGCCGCAGTCCTTGGGGTGCAGGAAGATGACAGGCTTGCCGTGGGCTCCGAGCCGAGGCTCCGGGCTCAGGGTGCGCACCTGCTGGGCCCGCAGCTGCTGAAGGGCGGCGGCCATGTGGTCCACCTCCAGGCAAATGTGGTGGATGCCGCCGCCGGGGTTCTTACGGAGGAAGCCGAGGATCGGGCTGCGTTCGCCCAGCGGCTCCAGCAGTTCCAACTTGGTGTTGTCCAGCTCCACGAAGGCCGCGCTGACGCCGTGCTCGGGCAGAGCCACCGGCTCGCCCACCCGGCCGCCCAGCACCTCCCGGTAGAAGGCACGGGCCCGCTCCATCTCCGGCACTGCCAACGCTATGTGGCTGAGGCGGCCCAGCTTCCAGAGCGAGTTCCGAACTCCCGAGCTCAACGCCCGGACTCCGAGGGCGACCTTCACCGCCGCCATGGCCAGAGCCGCCACTCAACAACCTAACTTTATTGACACACAACGCGCTCTGCTCGACTTAGCCCCGCCCACACGTCCATTCACTGGAGTCCCGCCCATTACGGAATGTTGCCCCGCCCACAAGAGTACGTCCCTTGCTGGTCATAACTCCGCCCATAAACAGAAGCCACAACGCCCATTACTAACTGTAGCCCTTCCCATTAACAGGAGACCCGCCCGTTGGTAGGAGCCACACTCCCCTCCTGCAGCGGCTGGAGGAAGTGAGAGAGATGAGAGTTGTAATATTGTCTGATTCAAGAGCAATAATTAGCAGTCTAAAATATTTATATTCTAAGGTGTTATAAACCTTATTTAGACTTAGAATGATGGGACTCTGTATGTTTTATGTGGATTCCAGCGCACATTGCTAATAGAGGGAATGACCAAGTAGGTCAGTAGCAAAGGGGGCAACTAGATGAGCCGATGTGAATATCCAAATAAACTACAGTAAAGGAGAAATGAAAAACATTATTAAAAGTGAAAAAATGTGGAGAAAGCAATGGGACGAAGAGAGAACAGGAAGACATCTTTATAATATCTAGAAAGAAGTAGGATGGTCGAGGAATGCAGGAAAGAGCAGGAGCGAGGAGGAGATTGAAGTTTGGGCACACAAGGTTAAATATCAGCCCGAAATGTCAACTGCACTTTTTTTCCATAGGGGCTACCTGGCCTGCTGAGTTCCTCCAGCATTCTGTGTGTGTTGCTAGGGTTAAATATCACATTGATTTTAATGAAGAAACATAATGGGTGTTGTAATCAACAAGAAATGGTTAGGCATGTACTGTTGTGGTATTCAAGATATAGTCAAGCGAGGGGATGGTTGATTTTAAAGTTATGGAATAAAATACAATTTAACATTAACAATATTTTGCAGAAAGGATCACAGGATTGCACTTTAAGTACATAGTGCAGGTCCTTAAGAATACAGATCTTTTAATAGAATTTAATACAAATATAAGTATAGAGGATTTAGCTATCCTAACTTGCACTCCAGTACTGAAGGTAACGGTAATGCACCTTAAATCTGTTTGCCAACCGTCATAAAATCTCAGAAGAAGAAGAAGCTGCAGGACCTGGGTTTGCTGAGTTGCTTTTTTTTCAGCTCTTTGTTTTTCACAGTCCAGAGGAGGATAAGAGGATCTAGGAACAGAAAATGTTGGAAACAACTCAGCCAGGCTGGATGGTGTCTGTGCTGAGATAAGGTGAGGAAAGTTGGGTAGGTGGGGGGGGGGGGCAGGAGACTGCAGATGCTGGAGTCTGGAGCAAAGAACAATATAATATGTGAGAGAAACTCAGCGGGTAGAGCAGCATCTTTGTGTGCTGGGGGGGGGGGGTGGAGGAGGGAACTGGGGAGCAAATTGATCATGTTCCTCATTGAAGGTGAGGAACAAATAGTCTATATTTCTGGTAAAACCCTGCCTCTGACTTTAAGTGATCCATCGTTTCAACCGAAGATGTCAACAGTTCCTCCACATCCCCCACCCCTTAAATGCTATTTGATCTGCTGAGTTCCTCCAGTAGATTTGATTATTGCAATAAAAGTTCTGTTCAAGTTTAAAGCTCAAGGTAAGTTTATTATCAAAGTAAATACATGTCACCATATGCAACCCTGAGTTTCATTTCCTTGTGGACATACTCAATAAATCCATAATAGAATAATAACCATAATAGAATCAGAGAAAGACCGTGTCAGCTTGGACGGTCAACCAGTGTGCAAAAAACAACAACAAACTGTACAAGTACAAAAAAAAAATAAGCAATAAAAATTAAGAATATAAGATGAAGAGTCCTTGAAACCTGTCCTTGATAGGTTGTGGGAATATTTCAATGATGGAGCAAGTTAAGTTATCCCCTTTGGTTCAAGAGCCTGATGGTTAAAGGGTAATAACTGTTCCTGAACCTGGTGGTGTGAGTCCTGAGGCCTCTGTACCATCTTCCTGATGGCAGCAGTGAGAAGAGAGCATATCCTGGCTGTTGGGGGTCCCTGATGCTGGATGTTGCTTTGCTGCGACAACACTCTGTGTAGATGTGCTCAATGGCAGGGAGGGCTTCACACATGATGGACTGGGCTGTATCCACAACATTTTGCAACATTTTCCATTCAAGGACATTGGTATTTCTATACCAGCCAGTGATGCAGCCAGTCAAGTTGTAAATGAAAGACAAGGTTGGGGTGCAGTGGAGAGAATGAAGGGAAAGGTAATGATAGGGTAGAGATCAAGAGAAGGTGGGTGACACACACTGAATTCAGATTAGTGAGCTTGGAATCAGCAGCTAATCTGTCTGATAGAGGTATTAAGAGAGGCTGAATAGAAGAGAACAAAGGAAGTGCTGGAACTATCAAACCTAGTTGATTAACAACCAATGAGTTAACTTAGCTGGAATTGACAGTCCCGTTAATGAGGGAATTAGTTCAGAAGGTGCCCTGACAAAACCAAGTCAGCAAAGAATGCCACTGGTGTATTTGCTGTCACAGTAATGAAATATCACTTTGCAACAAGATCCAATCAGGTAGCATGTGCTTCAATTAAAGAAGAAAGTTCAGACAAAAGGACAATAATGCACTTGGGCTGCCCTTGCACATGTAGACGTGTAGATGTTTGCAGTTACTTATTCACTCATTAAGATGCAAATATATGCAGGCAGAACTTTGGAGAAACCGAGCATTACTCAGGTGACCATTACCTGGAGCACCTGTGTTCAGTCCAAACTGGCCATCATTTTAAACCTCCCATACTGATCTGTCTTCTCCATTGCTACAGAGGAGCCAAACACAAATTGGAAGAATAGTATCTCATATTGGGCTTGAGCATCTTAATAAGAACTTAAGAAATAGGAGCAGGAGTTGGCCATCTGGCCGTCAAGCCTGCTCTGACATTTAGTAAGATCATGGTTGATCTGGCCATAGACTCATCTCCACCTACCTGCCTTTCCCCCATAAAACTAATTCCCCTACTATGCAAAAATCTATTCAACCTCTCACCAGCATTTTGTGTGTGTTGTTTGAATTTCCAGCATCTGCAAATTTCCTCGTATTTGCTCCTTAAATATATTTGCTGAGGCAGCCTCCACTGCTTCATTGGGCACAGAATTCCACAGATTCACTACTTTCTGGGAAAAGCAGTTCCTCCTCAACTCCTTCCTCAATCTTGAGGCTATGTCCCCTAGTTCTAGTCTCACCTATTGGTGGAAACAAATTTCCTGTCTCTATCTTATTTATCCTTTTCATAATTTTATATGTTTCTATAATATCTCCTCTCAGTCTTCTGAATTCCAGTGAGTACAGTCCCAGGTGACTCAATCTCTCCTCACAGTCTAACCCCCTCATATCTGAAATCAACCTGGTGAAGCTACTCTCCCCATCTTCCAAAGCCAGTATATCCTTCCTCAAGTATGGAGACCAGAACTGCATGCAGTACTCCAGATACAGTCTCACCAGTACCTGTACAGTCGCAGCATAACCTCCCTGCTCTTAATTTCAATCCCTCTAGCAATGAAGGCCAAGATTCCATTTGCCTGTTTGATAGCCTGCAGCACCTGCAAACCAGAATTTTGTGATTCATGCAACGTACTCCCAGTCTTTGCACAGCAGCATGCTGCATTTTTTTTACCATTTTAAAAATAATCTTCTTTTCCATAATTCCTTCCAAAGTGGATGACCTTGCATTTACCAACATAGTATTCCATCTGCCAGACCCTTGCCCACTCACTTAACCTATCTATATCTCTCTGCAGACTGTCCTATCTTCTGCACAATTTGTTATTCCACTCAATTTAGTATCATCTGCAAACTTAGATACACTACACATGGTCCCCTCTTCCACATTGTTAATGTTTGTCCATTGTACGTGGCCTATCAGTGGCATCAACAGAGCTTTACCAAGAGGGATTTCTCACAGGTCAGTGGCGGTTATTTAAAAAGGGAGCTTTGAGAGCATTTGTCCATTGTACGTGACCTATCAGTGGCTATAACCAGAGCACCAATCGTGAGTTAGATAGCAGGGAAGGTTCAAGCATAAAAGGGAGACACCACTTAGCGGAGTGGTCATCAAAGGAGTGATCTGAGGCAGAGTGGCAGGGCTTTGGCTCATTCAGGTTTCGGCAAGGTAAGTGGGTGAGTGGACTTCAGATTTTTTTTTTGAGGAATAGAGAGTATGTCTGTAGGATCAGTATTTTTCTCTGGGTGTCAGATGTGGGAATCCTGGGAATCTTCCGGTCTCCAAGATGGCCACATCTGCACCAGGTGCACCGAGATGCAGCTCCTGAGAGTCTGTGTTAAGGATCTGGAGCTGCGGCTTGATGACCTACAGCTTATTAGAGAGAGTGAACAGGAGATAGAGAGGAGCTACAAGGAGTTAGTCACCCCAAGGCTGCAGGAGTTAGATAAGTGGGTGTCTGTCAGGGAAGGGATGTGAAGAGTTCAGATAGTAGAGAGCTCCCCTGTGGCCATCTCCCTCAGTAATTGTTATCTCGTTTTGGATGCTGTTGAGGGAATTGACCTGACAGAGAATGACTACAGTGAGCGGTTCTCTGGCACTGAGCCTAGTTCCATGGTGCAGAAGAGAAAGAGGAAGATGAGGATATGGTATTCATAGGGGATTCAATAGTGAGGGGAACAGGCTGGAGGTTCTGTCAGTCTGATAGAGATACCCACATGGTGTGTTGCCTCCCAGATGCCAGGGTGCCGGATGTCTCGGATCGGGTGCAGAGTATTCTGAAGGGAGAGGGTGAACAGCCAGAAGCCTTGGTACATGTTGGTACCAATGACATAGAGAGAAAAAGGTATGAGGTCCTGGAGAGAGAATTCAGAGAGTTAGGTAGGAAGTTGAAAAGCAGGACCTCCAGAGTAGACATCTCGGGTTTGCTGCCTGTGCCACGTGCTAGCGAGTGCACGAATAGCATGATCAGGCATATTAATGCGTGGCTGAGAGACTGGTGTAGGGAGCAGGGCTTCAGATTCCTGGATCATTGGGGCCTCTTCTGGGGGAAGTATGACCTGTTTACACCTAAACCCAAAGGGGTCCAATATCCTAGCATGCAGGTTTGATAGAGCTGTTAGAGAGGGTTTAAACTAATTTAGTAGAGGGATGGGAACCAGAGTGATAGGGCTGAGGAAGGGGAAAACAGAAATAAATCAAAGATAGTGTGCAACAAAGATGATAGAAAGGACAGGCAGGAGATGAGGCATAATCACAGCCAGTGGGATGAGTTACAGGACAATAGAGACATGGTGCAGATGAAACAAAAAGCAACAAATACTGGACTGAAAGTGTTATATTTGAATGCACACAGCATAAGAAATAAAATGGACGATTTTGAAATTCGGCTACAGATTGGCAAGTATGACATTGTGGCCATCTCTGAAACTTGGCTAAAGGATGGCTGCCATTGGGAGCGGAACATCCAAGGATATACGGTGTATTGGAAAAATAGGTTACTAGGCAGAGGGGTGGTGTGGCCCTGTGTATATGAAATAATATTAATCATTAGAAAGGGATGACATAGGATCAGGAGATGTAGAGTCTCTATGGGTTGAGTTAAGAAATGGCAAGGGTAAATGGACCCCAATGGCAGTTGTACACAGGCCTCCAAACAGCAGCTGGGATGTGGATTATAAATTACAGCAGGAGATAGAAAAGGTGTGTCAGAAAGGTAATGTCATGATAATCATTGGGGATTTTAACATGAAAGTGGATTGGGAAAACCAGGCCCGGACTGGACCTCAAGAGAGAGAATTTGTAGAATGTCTAAGGGATGGCTTTTTAGAACAGCTTATTGTTGAGCCACTAGGGGATTAGCTGTACAGGATTGGGTGTTGTGCAATGATCCAGAGGTGATAAGAGAGTTTAAGGTTAAGGAACCCCTAGGGAACAGTGATCACAATATGATCAAGTTCATTCTGAAATTTGAGAAGGAGAAACTAAATTTCAATGTGTTGGTATTTCAATGGAATAAAGGAAATTACAATGGCATGAGAGGGGAACTGTCCAGGGTTGACCGGAAAGGAACACTAGCAGGAAGGACAGCAGAGCAGCAATGGCTGGTGTTCTTGCAAAAAATGAGGGAAGTGCTAGACAGATATATTCTAAATAAAAAGAAATTTTTGAATGCAAGAAGGACACTACTATGGCTGACAACTGAAGTCAGAGCCAAAGTAAAAGTAAAAGAGAGGGCATACAAGGAAGCCAAAGCTAATGGAAAGATGGAGGATTTGGAAGCTTTTAAAAGCTTGCAGAAGGAAACTAAGAAAGTCATTAGGAAAGAAAAGATGAATTATTGAAGGAAGATGGTGAACAATATCAAAGAAGATACTAAAAGCTTTTCTTAAGTATTTAAAGGGTAAAAGAGAATCGAGGGTAGATATAAGACCAATACAAAATTACGCTGGAGATATTGTAATGAGAGATGCAGAGATGGCAGAGGAACTGAATGCGTATTTTGTATCAGTCTTCACAGTGGAAGATGTCTGCAGTATACCGGACATTCAAGAGCATCAGGGAAGTGAAGTCTGTGCAGTGAAAATTATGACTGAGAAGATACTCAGGAAGCTTACTGGTCTGAGGGTGGATAAATCTCCTGGACCTGATGGAATGCAGCCTCGGCTTCTAAAGGAAGTAGCTGGAGATATTGCGGAGGCATTAATACTGATCTTTCAAGAATCAATAGATTCTGGCATTGTACCAGATGACTGGAAAATTGCAAATGTTTTTAAAAGCTTGCAGAAGGAAACTAAGAAGGTCATTAGGAAGGAAGAGATGAATTATTGAAGGAAGCTGGTGAATAATATCAAAGAAGATACTAAAAGCTTTTTCTCTAAGTATACAAAGGGTAAAAGAGAGTTGAGGGTAGATATAGGACCAATAGAAAATGACACTGGAGATATTGTAATGAGAGATGCAGGGATGGCAGAGGAACTGAATGCATATTTTGCATCAGTCTTCACAGTAGAAGAGATCTGCAGTATACTGGACATTCCAAAGTGGTCAACCCACGAAAGGCTATTGGACCAGACAATATTCCTGGTAGAGTGCTTAGAGTGTGTGCAGAACAGCTAGCAGATGTTCTCACTGACATCTTCAACATCTCCCTGAGCAGCGCCACCGTTCCAACGTGCTTCAAGGCCGCCACCATCGTCCCCGTGCTGAAGAAGTCTTCAGTGTCCTGCCTCAATGACTACTCATATCCATCATCATGAAGTGTTTCAAGAGGCTCGGCATGAGGCATATCGAGACCCTGCTGCCCCCCTCATTGGACCCCCTGCAGTTTGAGTACCATTCCAACCGCTCAACAGACGACACCATTGCCATCAGCCTCCACCTGGTCATAAAAGACACATATGTTTGAATGTTGTTCATAGACTTCAGTTCAGCATTCAACACAATCATCCCTCAGAAACTGATTGGAAAGCTGAGCCTACTGGGCCTGAACACCTCCCTCTGCAACTGGATCCTAGACTTCCTGACTGGGAGACTTCAGTCAGTCCGGATTGGAGGCAACATCTCCAACACTATCACACTGAGCACAGGGGCCCCCCTGGGCTGTGTGATCAGTCCACTGCTGTTCACTCTGCTGATCCATGACTGTGCTGCAACACAAAGCTCGAACCGCATCATCAAGTTCGCTGATGACATGACCGTGGTGGGTCTCATCAGCAAGAACGATGAGTCAGCATACAGAGAGGAGGTGCAGTGGCTAACAGACTGGTGCAAAGCTGACAACCTGTCACTGAATGTGAACAAAACAAAAGAGATGGTTGTTGACTTCAGGAGAGCATGGAGCAACCACTCCCCGCTGAACATCGACGGCTTCTTGGTAGAGATCGTTAAGAGCACCAAATTTCTTGGTGTTCACCAGGCAGAGAATCTCACCTGGTCCCTCAACACCAGCTCCATAGCAAAGAAAGACCAGTAGCCTCTCTACTTTCTGCGAAGGCTAGGGAAAGTCCATCTCCCTCCCCCATCCTCATCACATTCTACAGGGGTTGTATTGAGAGCATCCTGAGCAGCTTCATCACTGCCTGGTTTGGAAATTGCACCATCTCAGATCGCAAGACCCTGCAGCGGATAGTGAGGTCAGCTGAGAAGATCATCGGGGTCTCTCTTCCTGCCATTACGGACATTTACACTACACACTGCATCCGCAAGGCAAACAGCATTATGAAGGGCCCCACTCACCCCTCATACAAACTCTTCTCCCTCCTGCCATCTGGGAAAAGGCACTGAAGCATTCAGGCTCTCACAACCAGACTATGTAACAGTTTCTTCCCCAAGCTATCAGACTCCTCAATACCCAGAGCCCGGACTGACACCAACTTACTGCCCTCTACTGTGCCTATTGTCTTGTTTATTATTTATTGTAATGCCTGCACTGTTTTGTGCACTTTATGCAGTCCTGGGTAGATCTGTTGTCTAGTGTAGTTTTTTTCTTCTGTGTTGTTTTAACGTAGTTAAGCATAGTTTTTGTACTGTTTCATGTAGTACCATGGTCCTGAAAAACATTGTCTCATTTTTACTGTGCACTGTATCAGCAGTTATGATCGAAATGACAATAAAAAGTGACTTGACTTGAGTGTCAGGGAAGTAAAGTATGGGCAGTGAAAATTACGACTGAGAAGGTGCTCAGGAGCTTAATTGTCTGAGAGTGGATAAATCTCCTGGACCTGATGGAATGCACCCTCGGCTTCTGAAGGAAGAAGCTGGATCTTTCAAGAATCGGTAGATTCTGGCATTGTACTGGATGACCGGAGATTTGTAAATGTTACTCCACTATTTAAGAAGGGTGTGAGGAAGGCAGCAGTAAGGAAACTATAGACCTGTTAGCCTCATATCAGTGGTTGGGAAGTTTTTGGAATCAGTTGTTAGGGATGAGATAATGGAATACGTGGAGGGACATGACAAGATAGGCCAAAGCCAGCATGGTCTCCTGAAAGGAAAATCCTGCCTGACTAAACTACTGCAATTTTTTTGAGGAAATTACATGCAGGGAAGACAAAGGAGATGCAGTTAATATGGTGTACTTGGATTTTCAGAAGGCCTTTGACAAGGTACTTCACATGAGGCTGATAAGAGCCCATGGAATTACAGGAAAGTTACTAGAATGGGTGGTGCATTGGCTGATTGGAAGAAAACAGACAGTCGGAATAAAGGGATCCTATTCTGGCTGGCTGCCAGTTACCAGTGGAGTTTCACAGCAGTCAGTGTTGGGACCACTGCTTTTTACGATGTATGTCAATGATTTGGACTATGGGATTAATGGCTTTATGGCTAAATTTGCCAACAATTCAAAGATATGTGGAGGAGCAGGTAGTGTTGCGGAAACAGAGAGCCTGCAGGGAGACTTAGATAGTTTAGGGGAATGGGCAAAGAAGTGGCAAATGAAAGTGTATGGTCATGAACTTCAGTGGAAGAAATAAACGTGCAGACTATTATTTAGATGGGGAGAGAATTCAAAATGCAGAGATGCAAAAGGACTTGCAAGTCCTTGTGCAGGATACCCGAAAGGTTAACCTCCAGGTTGAGTCGGTGGTGAAGAAGGCAAATGCAATGTTGGCATTCATTTCTAGAGGTACAGAATAAGAGCAGGGATGTGATGTTGAGGCTTCATAAGGCACTTGTGAGACCACACTTGGAGTATTGTGTTCAGTTTTGGGCTCCTTATTTTAGAAAAGATATACCGACATTGAAAGGGTTCAGAGAAGATTCATGAGAATGATTCCAGGAATGAAAGGGTTACCATATGAGGAATGTCTGGCTGCTCTTGAGCTGTATTCCCTAAGAGTTCAGGAGAATGAGGAGGGATCTGTCAGAAAAATTCCAAACGTTAAAAGGCCTAAACAGATTAATATGACAAAGTTATTTCCCATGGTAGAGCAGTCTAGGGCAAGAGGGCATGACTTCAGGATTGAAGGATGTCCATTTAGAACAGAGATACAGAGAAATTACTTTAGTCAGAGAGTGATAAATCTGTGTAATTTGTTGCCACAAGTAGCATTGAGTGCATTTAAGGCAGAGATTTATGTTCTTGATTAGCCAGGATATCAAAGGGTATGGGGAGAAGGCAGGGGAGTGAGGAGACTAGAAGAATTGGCTCAGCCCATGACTGAATGGCAGAGCAGACTCGATGGGCCAAATGGCCTACTTCTGCTCCTATATCTTATGGTCTTACATTGTGAACATTTGCATTAACCCCTATGGCACACTGCTCACCACTGATTGCCAACCAGAGTCACACCCATGTATTCCAACTCTCTGCTTTCTATTAGTTAACCAATCCTCTATCCATGCTAATACATCACTCCCAAAGCATCATTAATGCTATAGTATAAACATTGAATTTTCCAGTTTCAGATAACACACACCCCTGATGCTCTCCTCACCTTTCCACCTGGTTTTCGTCTCTCTTTGTTAACTTTTTCCATCTGCTCCCCTCCTGGTTCCACTTATAATAGAAACTGGTACAGTGAAAAACTTGTCAAATGTGCACGGGGTGGTACAAAATCAAAGAACTACAGACTGCAGAGTATAGTGCGGAGAAAATTTATTGCAATTAATGTGCAAGGTCATAATGAGGTAGATTGTGAGGTCAAGAATCTTATTGTCCTAGAGAAGCAATCAGTAGTCTTATCACAGTGCGCTATCGTCATCCTCATCCTGCAATCTTCTCTCTTCTCTTTCTGTCTTGATAGATTTCACCTATCACCTTCTAGGTTGTACTTCTTCCTCCTTATCTATTCTAGCTTCTTCCCCCTTTCTTTCCAGGCCTGACGAAGGGTCTCAGCCCAAAACATCGACGGTTTATTCTTCTCCATAGATGCTGCCTGACTTGTTGAGCTTCTCCTGCATTTGTATGTGTGATTCTGGATTTCTAGTATCTGTAGAATCTCTCCAGTTTATGAGTTTCTGTCTGATCGACTGAGCTCTTACTACTATCTGTTTCGTGTTTCCAATAAGCACAAACTTTATTTGTGATTATTAGGTTCAACTTAACCTTAAGCATTGTACAGTGTTGTAAGGTATAAATACATAATTATAGTCTCTTAAGATAGCAGCAACCCACCATCGTCATCATTATGTGCGTTTGATGTGGGCGATCGTGGTCTTTCATCTGTCTTTTGTGTTTTGACCAGTGACATCAGAAGAAAGGAATTTCACTCAGGTCCACTGCCCAAGTATAAAAGGTCCAAAGCTTTAAAGGGTCATTTGTTATCAAAGTATAAAACTCTGAAATTCTTCTTCTCCAGATAACCACAAAATCAAGAAAGATCATCAATCCCCACATCGCTCCTCCCTGCACAAAAAACAAACAGGTGCATCGAGTCCCAAATCGACCTCCCCCTGCACACAAAAAACAAGATTGGGCTAAAGACACTGTATATAAACAACCGTCTGAAAAAAAAGTCTATAGTCTGACTTTATATTCAAAATGCAGAAAACCTGGGTAACAGTCACCAGTCATAGCAGCAGGCCTTTCCTTCTTCGTAGCAGAGAGCTCCCACTTGTGATCAAAAGGCAGACCCCCTCTCCGTAGCAGAGTATACCTCCAGCGATCAAAAGGCAGTCCCCCCTCTCCGTAGCAGAGTATACCCCCAGCGATCAAAAGGCAGTCTCCCCTCTCCGTAGCAGAGTATACGCCCAGCGATCAAAAGGCAGTCACCCCTCTCCATAGCAGAGTATACGCCCAGCGATCAAAAGGCAGTCCCCCCTCTCCGTAGCAGAGTATACCCCCAGCGATCAAAAGGCAGTCACCCCTCTCCGTAGCAGAGTATACCCCCAGCGATCAAAAGGCAGTCACCCCTCTCCGTAGCAGAGCGATCTTAACTGCGATCAAAAGGCAGTCTCCCCTCTCCGTAGCAGAGTATATGCTCAGCGATCAAAAGGCAGTCCCCCCTCTCCATAGCAGAGTATACCCCCAGCAATCAAAAGGCAGTCACCCCTCTCCGTAGCAGAGCGATCTTAACTGCGATCAAAAGGCAGTCTCCCCTCTCCATAACTGATCAATCCCCCAGTGATCAAAAGGCAGTTTCCCCTCACTGTAGCAGAATGATCCTACCAACGTTTAAAAGGCAGGCAACCGGCGCTCACCTTCCAGCAGATGGTCACTACCATGAAAAAGAGTTTGACCAGTAACCAATTGATGTTTGGAATTAATTTGCAAAAGCAAATTAAAAGAAGGTAGGGGCAAATGCAGTGGCCATCGTTGTAGCGTTCGTAGTCTGAGTGGACAGATTCAGAGTGGTGACCTTGAGGTCTTAGCTCTTTGAGGCGTCAGTGAAGAGAGGCTTCAGTCAGAAAAGAAAAGCTTGAGATTAAGTGTTTTTTTCTTCCCTTCTTTATATCTGCTCAGCCAGGGCAGTAGAGATACCAGGCATGATAGTGCAATGCTCCTCTTGTGGGGTGTGGGAAGACAGGGAGATCTCCAGTGTCCCTGATGACTACAACTGTGAAAAGTTCATTCAGCTGCAGATTCCAAAAAAAACACGTTAAGGAGTTGGAGCTGGAACTGGATGAACGGATTATTCGGGAGGCAAAGGGGGTGATACATAGGACATATAGAGAGGTAGTTACACTCAAGGTGTAACAGGAGACTGGGTGACAGTTAGGGAGAGGAAAGGGGTTAAGGAGCCAATGCTTCAACAACAGGTATATCACTTTGGATACTGTTGGGGGTTGGTCCAACAGAGGAAAGACACATTGGTTGGGTGTCTGGCTCGAAGACTCATATGAGAAGGGGGGAGAAGAGGTATGCTGCAGTGATAGGGCATTTGTTAGGAGAATGGACTGGAGGTTCTGTGGGTGAGAACGAGATTCCCAGATGGTATATGTTGCCTCCAGAGTGCCAAGTCCCATGACATCCCAGTCTGAGTTCTCAACATTATTAAAGGGAAAGGTGAACAGCCAGAGGTCATGGTCCATGTAGATGCCAATAACATGGGTAGGACGAGTGACGAGGTTCTGTATAGGGTGTTCAGGGAGTTAGGTGCTAAGTTAAAGGGCAGGACCTCCAGGATTGTGATCTCAGGATTGCTATGCATGCCACATGCTAGTGAGGCCAGAATTAGGAAAATTATATAGATTAATACGTGACTAAGGAGTTGGTGGAGGAGAGAAGGCATAAAATTTTTGAATCATTGGGCTCTCTTCCAGTGAAGGTGGGACCTTTACAGAAGGGACAGTTTGCACCTGAACTGGAGGACAACTAATATCCAAGTGGGAAGGTTTGTCAATGCTGCACCATAGGGTTTAATCTAGAGATGCAGGGAGATGTGTACCAGCATGCCAGAACAGTTAGTGAAGAGGTTGTGGAGGCAGATGTTGGTAAGACCTCAGACTAAGTTAGGAATCAAAAGGTTGAGCATGGTGCAATGAGTTTCCTGAGTTGTATATTTTTCAATGCATGAAATTTTGTAGGAAAGGCAGATAATAGTGCTGAAGATGAGGGAGCTGGTTTATAAACAGAGGTAATGTGTTGTAAGGAGCAGCTGTTGATAGGGCAAAATTGCAGTCAACAGGATGAGCTGTATAGTAAAAGGCAGCCAAAATCGAAAAATATGAGTACCGGACAGAAGATGCTATATTTGAATATGCGTAGATGAACTTGTAGTACAATTGCAGATTGGCATATATGATGTTGTAGGCATCATTGAATCATGGCTGAAAGAAGATTAAAACTAGGAGCTTAATATCCAAGGACACACATTGAATCAAAAGGACAGGCAGGAAGACAAAGGGTGTGGTGGCGCTCTGTAGGTAAGAAGTGAAATCAAATCATTAGAATGAGGTGACACAGTGTCGGAAGGTGTTGAACCATTGAGGAACTGCAAGGAAGAAAAGACCATGATGGAAATTGTATATAAACCCTAAACAGTAGCAAGCATGTGGTCTACAAATTGCAATGGGACATAGAAAATGCATGCCAAAAGAGCAATATTACAATAGTCATGGGGATTTCAATATGCAGGTAGATTGGGAAAATCAAGTTGATGCTGGATTCCAGGAGAGGAATTTCTAGAGTGCCTACAAGAGAGCTATTTAGAGCAGCTCATGTTTGAGCCTATGGGGGGATCAGCTTTTCTGGATTGAATGTTGTGCAATGAAGTGGAATTGATTAGAGAGTTTAAGGTAAAAGAACCCTTACGGATAAAGTCTTCAAAATATTATTGAATTCATCCTGAAATTAGAGAAGAAGAAGCTAAAGTCAGATGTACCAGTGTTATAGTGCAGTAAAGAGAATTAGAGAGGAATGAGAGAGGAATTGGCAAGAGCTGGTTGGAAAAGAACTCTGATAGACACAACAACAGAACAGCAATGGCTGGAATTTCTGGAAGCAATTCAGAAGGCACAGGATATATACATCCCAAAGAGGAAGAAGTATTCTAAAGGAAGGATGACTCAACTCTAGCTAACAAGAGAAGTTAAAGTCAACATAAAAGCCAAAGAAAGGGCATATGATAGAGCAAAAATTAGTGGGAAGTTAAAGGATTGGGAAGCTTTTAAAAACCAACAGAAGACAAATAAAAAATCATTAAGAAGGTAAAGATGGAATATGAATGTAAGCTAGCCAATAATATTAAAGAGGATACCAAGTTTCTTCAGATAGATAAAGTGTAAAAGAGAGGTGAGAGTGGATATTGGACCACTGGAAAACAATGCTGGAGAGATTATAAAAGAGGACAACGAAAGAGCAGGTGAACTAAATAAGTATATTGCATCAGTCTTCACTGTGGAAGACACTAGCAGTATGGTGGAAGTTCCAGGTGTCTGGGAGAATGAATTGTATGAAGTTACCATAAATAGAGAGAAGTCTCTTGGGAAACTGAAAGGTCTGAAGGTAGATAAGTCACCTGGACACATGGTGTACACCTCAGTGTTTTGAAAGAGGTGGCTGAAGAGATTGTGGAGGCATTAGTAATGATTTTTCAAGAATCGCTAGATTCTGGAAAATTGCAAATGTCACTCCTCTCTTCAAGAAGGAAGAGAGTCAGAAGAAAGGCCAGTAAGTCTGAGCTCAGTGGGTGGGAAGATTTTGGAGCCAATTATTAAGGATAAGGTTTCAGGGTATAGGCCATAGTCAGCATGGTTTCCTCAAGGGAAAATCTTGCCTGACAAATGTGTTGGAATTCTTTGAAAAATTACCAAGCCTAATGGATAAAGGAGAATCGGTTAATGTTGTGTACTTGTGTTTTCAGAAAGCTTTTGACAAGGTGCCACACATGAGTCTGCTCAACAAGCTACAAGCCCATGGTAATACAGGAGATATTCTAGCACAGATAAAGCAGAGGCTGATTGGAAAGAGGCAAGGAGCTGGAATGAAGGGAGTCTTTTCTGGTTGGCTTCAGGTGACTAGTGGTATTCCACTGGGGTCTGTGTTGGGGCTGATTATTTTTATGTTATTTATGAATGATTTGGATGATGGAATATGGAGACGGGGGAGGGGCAAGTGGTTTTGAGGAAGTAGAGAGGCTTCCGACGGACTTAGCTAGATTAGGAAAATGAGCAAAGAAATAGCAGATGGAATACAGTGTTGGGAACTGTATGGTCATGCACTTTGGTAGAAGAAATGAAAGGGTTGACTATTTTCTAAGTGGAGAGAAAATACAAAAAACTGAGGTGCAAAAGGACTTGGGAGTCCTTGTGCAGGATTCCCTAAAGGTTAAAATGCAGGTTGAGTCTGTGGTGAGGAAGGCAAATGTGATGTTAGTATTTATCTCAAGAGGTCTAGAATATAGAAGCAAGGAGGACTTTAAAAAGCACTGGTGAGCCTCACTTAGAGTACTGGGAGCAGATTTGGGCTGCTTATTGTAGAAATGATGTGCCGAAACTGGAGAGGGCTCAAAGGAGGTTCACGAAAATGACTCCAGGATTGATTGGCTTGTCATATGAAAAGCTCTGGGTCTGTACTTACTAGAAGAATGAGGAGGGTTGACCTCATTGAAACCTGTTGAATGGGTGAAAGGCCTTGAAATTTGGAGAGGAAATTTCCTATGATGGGAGAGTCTAAAACCAGAGGACACAGCCTCAAAGTAGAGGAGTGTCCTTTTAGAACAGAGATGAGGAGGAATTTCTTTAGCCAGAGAGTGATGAATTTATGGAATTCCTTGCCATATGTAGCCATGGAGGTCAAGTTTTTATATATATTTAAGGAAGAGGTTGATGGATTCTTGAATGGTCAGGACACGAAGGAATATGGGGAGAAGGCAGGAGATTGGGGCTGAGAGCAAAATTGGAACAGACATGAAGAAATGATGGATCAGAATGGGCTGAATGGCCTAATTTTGCTCCAAATCTTATGGTCTTGTGGTCTTTAATCTGAGAAGTTCTAATTTGCCCTTCAGAATTTTTTTCCTGTCCATCCCGTGATATAACTCATGAATGCCATGAACTGGTGACTGCAACTTTTTCTTCCATTAATTTTTCTCGTCAATGCATTCCCATTTGAATGTCTCACTTTCCTCAGTGCATGCTCCAGAAATTCCAGCTACCATTTCCTAATTGATGATATCATCTTCTTGATTTGGTTTTTCCCAACACTTCCTCTCTTGTTACTCTATCCTTCCATGATATTTTCATCATTCTTCTCGACAACCACATTTCTGCAGCTTTGAGTCTTCCCCATTTGCTTCGATATTGTCCAACATTTGCTTCCATATGTTAGTATGGAATGAATGTAGCACTGCAGCACTCTGAGTTTTGTATGCATAGAGATCATGTTGTCCTTAAGTTCCTTGCTCAAATGCTTGAACGTGTGTTTATCAATCCCAATCCCTTTAATTTCAACATCAGTCCCACCATCAAATGTTAGCATGCTCTATAACTAATTGAACTTCCATGTTTGTTTAATTGATTTGTTGCCCACTTTCAGTTCGTATTTCTGTATTTCTTCCTTCTTTGTGACAACCATACATTCAGTCTCCTTGCAGCTGATGGTCAATCCTCTCTTTGCATTTTCTTCAACCTCTATAAAGGTTGAATAGATCGGGCAAGAGAACACAACCCTGTCTGCCTCCCCTCTTAACCTGGACAAAAACACGTTGACCCATCAACCATAAATACCTCTGCAACAGTTGACGGACATACACTATCTTATTCTCTCTTTAGGAAGTGTGAACAACCTGTATAAACAAGTAAATATGGAACCATCTCTACACAACGAACACAATCAATTCAACCCAACACAGGTTACGTAGTTACATTTACAAACTTACTACATATGATAATGTTTTCGCTATTTATCTTGGGTATAATAACCTCTGTTCAACTTGTGTACATTGCATTGATCAGGGGTGTAAAACTAGTGTTAATGTTGCAATGTAACAAATTAAACAAAATCTATTGCCACAAAACTGTCCATCCAAATAAATGCTTGGATCACCTTTTGTCGAAGGAACACCATCGCATGTATCTTTTATACTTCAGTACTCTCTTTGCTAGCACTGATATTGGTATAACTGTTTCTTGCCTCTTGATGCTGTCTTATTCTTTCTGTGAGCAGGCTGAATAAAGATTGATCAGGGGAACAAAAGCAGGCAGTGAACGTGATAAACTTCAGCCTTACCTTGTAAGAGCAGAGAGGCTGTTGGCCATGAGAACCTCCTGCTGGAGGACAGTTGTTCAAAGGCTCTAAGAATAAGCTGAGAAATTATAGGCCAGAGAGCTTGATGTCAATTGTGGTAAATTACTGGAAGTTATTCAGAGGTCTAAGTTCAAAATAGACTTACTATCAAAGTACATATATGTCATGTACATATATTTCAAGTGAACCTTTCTGAGGTTCACTTCCTTGTGGGTATACACAGTAAATCCAAGAAACATAATAGAATCAATGAAGGATCGCACCCAACAGGACGGACAACCAACCAATGTGCAAAAGACAACAAGCTGTACGAATATTAAAGAAAAATAATCATAATAAATAAATAAGCAATAAATATGAGAGATTGTGAGAGGAAGCGCCCTTGAAAGTGAGTGCATAAGTTGTGGGAATAGTTTGGTGATGGGGTGAGTGAAGCTGAGAGATGTTCAAGAGCTGACGGTTGAGGGGTAATAAATGCTCCTGAAACTGGTGGTGTGAGTCCTGAGGCTCCTGTACCTTCTTCCTGATGGCAGTTGTGAGAAGAGAGCATGTCCTGGGTGACGGGGACCTTGATGATGGATGCTGCTTTCACACGACAGAGCTCCATGTAGAGGTGGAAGGCTTTACCTGTAATAGACTGGGCTGTATCTATTACGTTTTGTAGGATTTTTCATTCAAGGATATTGATATTTCCATGCTAGGCTGTGGTGCAACCAGTCCTGTCCACCATGCATCTATAGAAGTTTATCAAGAGTTTTAGATGTCATGCCGAATCTTCACAAACTTCTAAGGAAGTAGAGGTGCTACCACGCTTTCTTCATAATTGCACTTTCATGCTAGACCCAGGAGAGATCCTCTGAAATGATAACACCGAAGAATTGAGTGGTGGATGCAGGTTCAATTTCAACATTGAAGAGAAGTTTGGGTAAGTACATAGATGAAGAGCTATAGTCCGGGAGTGGGTCAATTGGACTAGGCAGAATAAGTTTGGCATGGACTAGATGGGCTGAAGGGCTTATTTCTGTGCTGCAGAGCTCTAACATTCTATGACTTCTGCAGAGATGTTCTGTAAGTACAGCATTACAGTGCTTTTTAATCTAGCATTTTCTGGCACCATATTGCTGTGTCCATATTGGGATTTATGGGTAAGTTTCAAAGTTCAATGTAGACTTGTTACTGAATTGCATATATATCACCATATACAACATTGAGATTCATTTTCTTGCAGGAATACTCAATAAATCCATAATAGAGTAATAACCATATGATGCTCGACTTCCACATTATATTCCTTCTTTGTATTGAGATGCATCACTACGCTACTTCACTGTAAAATATTCCTGTATCACTGCATTGTGGACAACATTACATAATGTCATCTTGTTGCGCTGTCCTATATAATCTTACTGCATGAGATTAATGTGCTGTATAGTGTGTTGTTCTGCACTGTATTCTGTGATAATTTACTGTATATCAATATCCAATATTATTGTGCTACATTGCTGTACTTTATGATAATGAAAGCTCTAGTCTGTCACTGATAAGATTGACAAGAAAACATTGTGGTGAATAAGAAGTGGAACATCTTTGCCACAGTTGGCATATCATCAGTTATAGAGTCCACAGCCTGAGCACACTCCCTTTCTTATGTAAAGAGCAACTTGTCTGGTGAGACATCTGAGGGACTGGAGAAATCTGAAAGTGCAGTAACTCAGAGAGAGCTGTGTGTGACTGCTTGTGCATTTTTACTGCCAGAGGAATAGCCAAAGGAGGTAGAAAGGTTATCTGATTTATGGGCAAGTTTCCAAGTTCAAAGTAAACTTATTATCAAAGTATGACATCATATACAACCCTGAGGTTCATTTTCTTGTGAACATACTCAATAGATCCATAGTAGGATAATCACCATCATAGAATCATTGAATGACCGCACCAACATGGGCAGTCAGTCAGTGTGCAAAGGACAACAAACTGTGCACATACAAAAGGAAAGAAATAACAACAAAGCAATAAAAATTGAGAACATGAGGTGAAGAGTCCTTGAAGGTGAGTCCATAGGTAGTGGGAACATTTCAACGATGGGGCAAGTGAAGTTGAGTGAAGTTATTCACTTTGGTTCAAGAGCCTGATGGTTGAGGGGTAATAACTGTCCCTGAACCTGGTGGTGTGAGTCCTGAGGCTCCTGTACCTTCTTTCTGATGGCAGCAGAGAGAGGAGAGCATGGCCTGGATGGTGGGGCTCCCTGATGATGGATGTTGCTTTCCTACAATAACGCTCTGTAAAAATGTGCTCAATAGTGGGAATGGCTTTATCTGTGATTGACTGGTCATGTCCACTAGTTTTTGTTCGATTTTTCATTCAAGGGCATTGGTATTTCCATACCAGGCTGTGATACTCTCCATTATACATCTATAGCAGTTTGTCAAAGTTTTAGATGTGATGGTGAATCTTTGCAAACTTCTAAGGAGTTAGAGGCACTGCCATGCTTTCATCGTAATTGCACTTTCATGTTGGGCCCAGGACAGGTCCTCCGATATTGCACTGAGGAATTTAAAATTGCTGACCCTCTCAACCTCAGATCCTCCAATGGGGACTGTTTTCCTCTTCCTGAAGTCAATAGCTTCCCTGTAGCATCCTCCCATAGTGTAGGTAGGCACTGAAGACCATTGTCTTGTCATTTCCTTGGTAGAGAATAAACTGGCTGGGGGCATCAAATTATCGCCAGGTGGATGAGTTGGTAGCACTGCAAGTTCTTTGCTGGGCAGATGCACTAATATTACTGATGGAGACATGGGCCTGTAATGAAACTGACAGAGGGGAGAAGGTTGCTGATCCATTAATCTGCTCTACATAAGTATGGCTTCTTGTGCACTTCACCCCCTCTACTGACCTTATGGTCTCCAGGGATAAGCAAGAAACCATAGTTAAAGCTTAGGGCAGGGCATGCACTATCTGTAGTATTTTACACACACAAATTGCTGGAGGAACACAGCAGGCCAGACAGCATCTATGGAAAAAGTAAACTGTTGACATTTCAGGCCGAGTCCCTTCTTCATGACTGGCAAGGAAGAGGAGAAGTCAGAATTAGAAGGTGGAGGGACTGGGGAAGAAGTACAAGGAGGCAGGTGATAGATGAAACCAGGAGAGGGGGAGGGGGTGAAGAAAAGAGCTGAGAAGGTGACTGGTGAAAGAGGTAAAGGACTGGAAAAGGGGGAATCTAATAGGAGAGGATTACCTATCTGATTATCGAGGGTTAACTACATGCAGTGCTCCCTGAAGAAGACAATACTTATCATCAAAGCTCCCCAACATCTGGGACATGCCATCTTCTTGGTGCTATCACTGGGCAGGAGATACAGAAGCCTGAAGTCCCACACCACAGCTACTGCCCTTCAACCATTTGATTCTTGTACCAACCGGCACAAACTTAATCACTACCTCAGTATAGAAAGACCATGTTGCAGGACAGTGGACTCATTTTTTTGTTCTAATTCTGTTCTGTCTTGCTTAATAGAGCAATATGGCATAGATATAGGCCCTTGTTCCAATGGGTTAGTTAGGGAAAATGGAGGGTTATGGGCTGTGGAGAGGGAAAGGTTAGATTGACCATGAAGTAGGCTCATATAGGCTTTCACAATATCTTGGGCTGGATAGTTTTATGTTCTATGTTCTGTGAGTCCATGCTGACCCTGGGGACCACCCACCTAGTCTGAATTTTGTGTGCTCAGCTCATTTCACTCTAAAATCCGTCCCTCCATGTACTTAGTTTCCTCTTAAATGATTCTATTGTGCCAACCCCAGCCACTTCTTCTGGCAGCATGTTCCATACAGTCACCACCCTCTGCATGAAGAAATAACTTCTCGAGTCCTTATTAAATCTTTCTCCTCACACCCTAAATCTGTCTTCTCTAGTTTTGGTTTCCACTGCCTCTCATAATTTTAAACATTTCCAGGACAAGTCCTCCGAAATAATAACACATAGGAATTTAAATTTGCTGACCCTCTCCACCTCTGATCTTCCATTGAAGACTGGCTGATGGACCTATTTTCAATTCAGATTTTCATTCTCCCTGCATTATATGCTGATTTGTCACCTTTGATTTGGCCTGCGACAGTGTGTGTCATCAGCAAACTTGAATATGGCACTGGAGCTGTGCTTAGCCACACAATCATAAGTGTAAAGTGAGTAGAGCAGGGGGCTAAGCACACAAACTTGTGGTGCACCTGTGCTGATGGAGATCGTGGAGGAGATGTTGTTACCAATCCAAACTCACTGGGGTCTATAAGTGAGGAAATCAAGGATTTAATTGCACAGGGAGGCATTGAGGCCAAGGTCTTGGAGATTATTGATTACTTTTGAGGGGATGATGGTATTGAATGCCGTCGTATTTGATAAAGAGCACATTGAATGTTGAAGAAAAACAACTCTAGAGACCAGACTTCAAACGGTGAAGCCTTTATTCAGCATGATATCATGAACAGCCTGCAGAAAGGTGCAAGGCTCTGAGTTACAGAGAAATTTCAGCAGATATTTATACTGCTGAACAAGCAAAATATATGTGACCAGGAGCAAGGTAGTTTTAATCAGAGAACGGACAAGTGACTAAATCATATGAATGACTCCTCCTCTTTTTGACCGTCTGCATTCAGTACCTGCATCCTGCCAGTGAAAGACTGCAGGTTTAAGCTTAGGACATAGGGTTACAAAAAATCATTGGGTTACAAAGTTCAAAAGGAAAAATGCAGGTTAGTGACTTAGTTCATTCATCCTTTTAGAAACATAGGAACATAGAAAGCCTACAGCACAATACAGGCCTTTTGACCCACAAAGCTGTGCCAAACATGTCCTTACCTTAGAAATTATCTAGGGTTACTCATAGCCCTCTACATTTCTGAGCTCCATGTACCTATCCAGGAGTCTCTTAAAAGACCCTATCGTATCCACCTTTACCACCGTTGCTGGCAGCCCATTCTTTTCTCTCCAGCCCTTTACCTTTCTCATCCACCTAGCTTCACCTATCTCCTTCTAGCTAGACTCCCTCCCCTCTTCCCACCTTTTTATTCTGGCATCTTCCCCTTTCCTTTTCAGTCCTGAAGAAGGGTCTCAGCCCGAAACGTCGACTATTTATTAATTTCTACAGATGCTGCCTGACCTGCTGGGTCAGCATTTTGTGTTTATTGCTTCAGATTTCCTGCACCTGCAGATTTTCTTTGGTTTAGACTTTGGTGACATTGAAAAACAGGTGTACTGAAGGAATGTACTTGATGTAACAAAATGGTGTTTTTGTCTGTAACAAAATGGAACCTGTATTTTACCTGAGTGCTTAGATAATATGCTGATGGACCTTGAGTGAATGACAAACTGTAGAAAGACAAGTGGGTTCATTTACTGGAAGAATGCCAAGTACACTAATTAAGCAGACTAAGAGAATGCACTCTGTCCCTGTTCTGGCAAGCCTAGACAGCACTTGGGTATAAAGGAGTGACTATGCTGTTTGTATTTTTGAAGCCTTCACCAGCTCTTGTGAAGTGCTAGTCTTCTCTTGCAGCAAGTAAAATAAATGTACTTATGACTGATCCACTCTGAGTTAATTATTGTTTGTTATAAGACGTGGTGAATGCTTGACAGAACCTTTAATGCCAAGAAAGCTCACCAGCACCTCTACTTCCTCAGGAAGCTAAAGAGGTTTGGCATGTCCCCATTGACCCTGGACAAATGTCCTCAATGCACCAGAGAAAGCATCCTATTCAGATACATCACAGTTTGGAATGGCATCTGTTTGCTTATAACCACAAGAAACTGCATCAAGTTGTGGACACAGCACAGCATATTGCAGAAAAAAAGCCTCTCCTCTATGCACTTTGTCTTCGCTCTTGGCGCCTCAGTAAAGCAATCTGTATAATCAAAGATCCCATCCACTCCGGGCATTCTCTCTTATTCCCTCTCCCATTGGGCAGAAGATACAAAAGCCTGAAAATACGTACCACCAGAGTCAGGGACAGCTTCTACCCCTCTGTAGTAAGACAATCAAATTGTTCCCTTGTACAATATAAAGGACTCCTGACCTCAAAACCTACCTTGTTATGATCTTACTCTTTATTGTTTACCTACACAGCACTTAAGTATTTTGGTAATAAATCTGCTTTGAACTTCGAACTTGATATTTGATGACCTGGAACTTTAGCTAGACATAACTGACCTTCAATATTTGGTAATCCAATGCAAAACAGTTAAGAGAATCTATCAAGTTCCTGTGTGCATATTACCCAACACCAGCCTATCTACATATTGATTTAAGAAGGCCAGTGGAAACAAGCTTCAGATGAGGTTCCCCAGGTTGATTCCAGAGATGAGGGGGTTAGCCTATGAGGAGAGATTGGGTTGCTTGTTACTATACTCACTGGAATTCAGAAGAGTTACAGGAGAACTTAGAGATAGCTATCTTAGCTATCTTAGAAATAGCTGTGTAGCTGTTAAGTTTTTATTCTGCATTTTTATAGTTGAACTTGTTCTTCCAATAAACTGTATAATGATCTGATCTGTATGATTAGTATCCAAGTCAAGGTTTTCACTGTATCTCAGTATATGCAGTAATAAATCCAATATCAATACCAATAATGTTGACTTGAGGAAAGTTATGTTGGCTTTGGAGTTGGTTCAGATGAGATTCACCAGGCTGATTCCAGAGATAAGGGGGTTAGCCTATGAAGTGAGATTGAGTTGCTTGTGTCTGTACTCACCAGAATTCAGAAGAACTACAGATCTTAGAGGAGCATAGGAAATTATGAAAGGAATAAATGAGATAGAGACAGGAAATTTGTTTCCACTGGTCTTCTTAAATCAAAATCCAGATAGCCCGGTGTTGAGTAATATGCACATAAGAACTTAATAAATTCTCTTATCTGGTATGTATTGGATTACCAAGTACAAAAGGCCAGTTATCTCTAGCTAAAGCTCCAGATGGTCAAATAGCAAGTTCTAAGTAAATTTACTATCGCAATATATGTACGTCTCCATATACAACCCTGACATTCATTTTCTAGGGGGCATACTCAATAGATCCATAGGATAATAATCAGAACAGAATCAATGAAAGACTGCACCAACTTGGCATTAGGTCCTCAACAAACCAGTCATTAAAGTCATCCTAAATCCACTGTACGTGGCTTCTTTTGCATTTTTATTGCCATTGGCATAATCAAAGCCGGTTTAGCAGAGGGCTTGTTGGAGTTGAAGGGAGTTGTGGGGAGTTTCTTTCATCAGCTTCCCGTATTGCAGGTAGGTATAAGCACTGAAAACCATTGTCCAGTCAGTTCCTTCACAGTCGAACCACTGGGGGGTGGTGTTGTCCACATTGTTTAAATCAGAAAACCTGGATATCATGGTTCACACCCATAAAATGCTGGAAGAACTGAGCAAGTCAGACAGTATTGGCAGAGGGAATTGAACAGTTAATGCTTCGGCAGAGCCCCTCCATCAGGACTGGAAAGGAAGGGGACACAAGCTAGGTTACAAAGGTAAGGAGAGGGGGAGAAGCACAGGCTGGCAGGTGATGTATGGATATGCTGAAAGGTCTTGGCCTGAGACATTGACGACTTATTTCCCTCCACAGATACTGCCTGATTTGCTGTGTTCCTCCTGTATTTTGGGTGTGTTGCTCAAGATTTCTAGTACCTGCAGAACCTCTTGTTGGTTTAATCTCCATTGGTAATGGTGGGGGGGCAAGGTGCTCACAGGAGTGAGATAGATCAACTGATTGAGTAGTGTCACAGCAACAACCTCTCACTCAACCTCAGCAAGCCTATAAGGAATTGATTGTGGACTTCAGGAAGGGAAGTTGGGAGAACACAAACAAGTCCACTTTGTGGGGTCAGAGTGGAAAGAGTGAGTCTTGGTTGCCAAATTCCCAGAAGGTCTCTTCTGGGCTCAACAATAGATGCCATCACGAAGAAGGCAAGCCTGCAGCTCTGCTTCTTTAGGAATTTGAGAAGATTTGGTATGTAACAGAGACTTCTGCAATTTTCTACAGATATACCACGGAGAGCATTCTAACTTGTTGCATGAGCACCAGGTATGAAGCCTCCAGTGCACAGGATCATTAAAACTGTCAAGGATTGCAGACTAAGCCAGCTCCATCATGGGCACATTTTATGTCCAGGTGCTGTACTGAAGCTGCAGTACAATAACCCATTTCACAGTGATACCAAAGCCGATTTGGATTCTGATCCCATTCCAAACATCCTCACACACCCCTCCACGTCAGACCTCTCAGCACTCAACAGCAAACTTTGCCAGGGTTGGGCCTTAACTTCAGGTGCTCCATCACAGTTTGTGCATTCCATAGGCTGCCACTTAGTAAACCATGCAAAGACTAGGCTTGGGGATGGCAGAGTAGAATAGCGGTTAGCGCAAATCTTTACAGTGCTGGTTGTAAGATCAGAATTCGATTCCCACTGCTGTCTGTAAGGAGTTTGCACATTGTCCCCATGACTGTGAGGGGTTCCTCTATTTTCATCTGATATTCCAATGGTGTACAGGTTAGGGATGGAGAGTTTTGGGCATGCTATATTGGTACTGGAAACATTGCAACTCTTACAGGCTTCCCAGCGCAAACTTGCTGATTTGATTTGATGCGAACGATGCATTTAACCATATGTTTTGATGTACATGTGACAATTTAATCTAATCTCAGCTTCAATCTCTAGATGCATTTTAGATACTGTCTCTCCTTTACAGGTAAAGTTGGTGCAGACCAGACTGATGGTATCCAAGGATTCACCAGTCAGCAGAAGCTGTGCTGGTCATTATTGAAGAGGCAATACTGACCTTTTAGCCAAGAGGAATAGAAGTTATAGTGCCCTCATACCTACGGTAATCCCTCTCTCCACTTCCACTGCCTCCCATGTTATGCCTCAGTCTCCTGGAGAGCCACACCACTGAGGTTCAGAGAAAGGAGGGACATGCCATTATATACGGTGTGGTGAAGTGTGAAATCTGTTCTGTTAGTATCTGTGCATGAACAACTCCTTTAAAGGTTTTCCTAGCTCACTGCCTACTGCACCAGATCACTTGAAAACGCTTTGGGTGGGATGTAAAAGTGAGCCAATTTTCAAGTGTGATCAGCCACAACTGCCATTGCAGTGTACATGCTTCAACCCTATTAAATTGTTTTGCTTTTAAATATAAAAACATAAGAAATAGATGCAGGACTCCAGCGCCCCCCCCCCCCCCCAAGCCTGCCCTAACATTTATTAAGATCATGACTTTTCTGCCCCAGTTCCATTTTCCTGCACTGTTCACAGGACTTTTAGTTCCTCAAATATCTAGAAATCCATCAAACTCACTGGCTGAGCTTCCATACCCACCTAGGGATGAGAATTCCAACGATTGATTCCTCCGAGTAAAGAATACCCTCTTTGGTTTTGAGTACAATGCACTCTTTCTGGAGGTCTGGCATAGAGCCCTGACTTTCCCCCAGCTACGTCCTGGACAAGCCAACGGCAAGATCCACAGGGGTCCAAAATATCTACAGCACACAGGAGGGGTGGACAGTGGAGAAGATCACGGCAAGGGATTAGGACTGCTTACAGGAAGTTGCGGAAAAGGGGTTGGCAGGAGTAAGGATGTCGATGGCAGGGATTTAGAGTGTTACAGCAGGCAGTAGTGTGGGAGTAGGGAATTAATGGTGGGTGTCTGCATATGGAATTGAAGGCTGCAGGAGTAGCACTGGGGTATGTACAGCATGCAGCTGTGGGATGAGTGGGGGAGCCAAAAGGAGGGATTAGGAGCCTTTACAGGTGATTGCAAAAGGGGTGAGCAGGAGAAGTGACTGCAGGAGCTGGAGGCCGTATGGGAGGCAGCAGGAGCTGTTGGGAAGGGGTGATGGGTGGGGCTGGGGTTGACAGCAAGGATCTGACACTGCTTGACTGGCAGTAGGGGGAGATCCTGAGTCTCCCAGTGGCAGTGAGCTGGAGGTAGGAACTATTGCGACTGGTGGTGAGAGGCACCAGAGACGGGCTGATATAAGGAGTTGAAACCACAGGATTCATTGTGTACCCAGCCTCTGTCCTGGGCCTGATAACTCACTGGAAGCTCCAGGATCTAGAGCTGCCTGATGCATCCCACCATTTTTAAGTGTCAATAGAGTGAGAAAAAAAGGTTTGATTTACAAAAGCTAAATTAATATTTACTACGGCTTGGTATCCAGAGCCAGTTTATTCCCTTGCATTGAAGGCTCACTGGGACCTCCAGTATTGTAAACCATCTTACAAATAGGACGAACAACCCTGAACGTAAAACTGACTGGACCATAGCCGGGGTGACAGGTACCGTAAGCTAGACTCATCCAGTCTGATGTACCAGTAAGGAAGTGGTCAACACTGCTGACAATATCCTGCGACAGTAAGACATATATGAATATGAAGATATTTGTAGGAGGCGGTGGGTGCCTCAGGAGATGACCGCCATCATTAAGGACCCTCAGTATCCAGTTCATACTGTCTTGACACACGTCTGTAGACATACACTCAACATTATGGAACCAACTCCGCCATCAGATTTCCTCTTTGTCCATAAAACCATGAACACTATCTCAGTATTCTTCTTTTGTAATATTTATTGTAACTTAAAAAGAACCTAGTGTTTTCCCAGCATACATGATGAATGTACTCTTCCCAGGCTTCCAGCCAGGTATAGGTATTGATTATAACCGACATTTTGATGACAAGCTCTGACATCTTCATCAGGGATTCCGATGTTTCAGACGTGATAGAGGCAGAGGGATGAAGGGTGGGGGGTTGGCATTGCTCGTCAGGGAAAATGTTACAGCAGTGCTCAGGCAGGACAGATTGGAGGGCTTGTCTACCGAGACCATATGGGTGGAGCTGAGAAATAGGAAAGGTATGACCACATTAATGGGGCTGTATTATTGACCACCCAATAGTCAGCGAGAATTGGAGGAGCAAATCTGCAGAGAGATAGCAGACAACTGTAGGGAACATAAAGCTGTGGTAGAAGGGGATTTTAGTTTTCCTCATATTGATTGGGATTCCCATATTGTTAAAGGTCTAGATGGGTTAGAGTTTGTAAAATGCATTCAGGAAAGTTTTCAAAATCAATAAATAGAGGTACCAACTAGAGAGGATGCAATATTAGATCTCCTATTAGGAAACAAGTTAGGACAGGTGACGGAAGTGTGTGTAGGGGAACACTTCGGTTCGAGTGATCATAACACCATTAGTTTCAACTTAATCATGGATAAAGATAGATCTTGTCCTGGGGTTGAGGTTCTAAACTGGAAAAAGGCCAAATCTGAAGAAATGAGAAAGGACCGAAAAAGCACGGATTGGTACAGGTTGTTCTCTGGCAAAGATGTAATTGGTAAATGGGAGGCCTTCAAAGGAGAAATTTTGAGAGTGCAGAGTTTGTATGTTCCTGTCAGGATTAAGGGCAAAGTGAATAAGAATAAGGAACCTTGGTTCTCTAGGGATATTGGAACTCTAATAAAGAAGAAGAGACTATATGACCTGTATAGGAAACAGGGAGCAAATAAGGTGCTTGAGGTGTATAAAAAGTGCAAAAAAAAAACACTTAAGAAAGAAATCAGGAGGGCTAAATGAAAACATGAGGTAGCTCTGGCAGTCAAGGTGAAGGATAATTCAAAGAGCTTCTACAGGTATATTAAGAGCAAAAGGATAGTAAGGGTTAAATTGGTCCTCTTGAAGATCAGAGTGGTCGGCTTTGTATGGAACCAAAAGAAATGGGGGAGATCTTAATTTTTTTTTGCATCTGTATTTTCTAAGGAAACTGGCATGGAGTCAATGGAAATAAGGCAAACAAGTAGTAAGGTCATGGAACCTATACAGATTGAAGAGGAGGAGGTCCTTGCTACCTTGAGGCAAATCAGAATAGATAAATCCCCAGGTCCTGACAGGGTATTCCCTTGGACCTTGAAGGTGACTAGTGTTGAAATTGCAGGAGCCCTGGCAGATATATTTAAAATGTCGGTATCTATGGGTTAAGTGCCGGAGGTTTGATAGGTCATGTTGTTCAGTTGTTTAAAAAGGCTCTGAAAGCAATCCAGGAAATTATAGGCCGGTAAATTTGACATCAGTAGTAGGTAAATAGTTGGAAGGAGTACTAAGAGATAGGATCTACAAGTATTTGGATAGATAGGGACTTATTAGGGAGAGTCAATACGGTTTTGTGCGTGGTAGGTCATGTTTAACCAATCTATTAGAGTTTTTTGAAGAGGTTACCAGGAAAGTGGATGAAGGGAAGGCAGTGGATGTTGCCTACATGGACTTCAGTAAGGCCTTTGACAAGGTCCCGTATGGGAGGTTAGTTAGGCAGATTCAGTCGCTAGGTATACATGGTGAGGTAGTAAATTGGATTAGACATTGGTTCAATGGGAGAAGTTAGAGAGTGGTAGTGAAGGATTGCTTCTTTGAGTGGAGGCCTGTGACTAGTGGTGTGCCACAGGGATCAGTACTGAGTCCATTGTTATTTGTCATCTATATCAATGATCTGGATGATAATGTGGTAAATTGGATCAGCAAATTTTTTGATGATACAAAGATTGGAGGTGTAGTGGACAGTGAGGAAGGTTTTCAAAGCTTGCAGAGGGATTTGGACCAAATGGAAAAATGGGCTGAAAAATGGCAGATGGAGTTTAATACAGACAATTGTGAGGTATTGCACTTTGGAAGGACAAACCAAGGTAGAACATACAAGGTAAATGGTAGGGCAGTGAGGAGTGCAGTTGAACAGAGGGATCTGGGAATACAGATACAAAATTCCCTAAAAGTGGCGTCACAAGTAGACAGGGTCTTAAAGAGAGCTTTTGGTACATTGGCCTTTATAAATCAAAGTATTGATTATAAGAGTTGGAACGTTATGGTGAGGTTGTATAAAGTATTGGTGGGGCTGAATTTGGAGTACTGTGTGCAGTTTTGGTCACTGAATTACAGGAGAGATATTAATAAGGTTGAAAGAGTGCAGAGAAGGTTTACAAGGACGTTGCCGGGACTTGAGAAACTGAGTTACAGAGAAAGGTTGAATAGTTTAGGATTTTATTCCCCGGAGTGTAGAAGAATGAGGGGAGATTTGATAGAGGTGTATAAAATTATGATGGGTATAGATAGAGTAAATGCAAGCAGGCTTTTTCCACTGAGGGTAGGGGAGAAAAAAAACAGAGGACATGGGTTAAGGGTGAAGAGGGAAATGTTTAAAGGGAACATTAGGGGGGCTTCTTCACACAGAGAGTGGTGGGAGTGTAGAATGAGCTGCCAGATGAAGTGGGAAATGTGGGCTCACTTTTAACGTTTAAGAAAAACTTGGGCAAGTACATGGATGAGAGGTGTATGGAGGGATATGGTCCAGGTGCAGGTCAGTGGGACTAGCAGAAAAATGGTTTGGCACAGCTAAGAAGGGCCAAAAGGCCTGTTTCTGTGCTGTAATGTTCTATGGTTCTATGGATGATGCCTGAGCATATTTAGTCCGGTGGTATTTATACCCCCGTAGTTGATCCTTCCTGATTGGTTAGTCCTCATTCAATCAGGTTTTCGCTCTCCTACCTTGTACACCTCATGTGCTCCTTGATGCATCCCGTCTGGCTGATATACGCTGCTCTGCATTCACAGGGAATCCTGCAAACACCAGCTGACCTGAGTCCCAGGCCATCTTTGACCCAGATAAGCTGTGATTTGAGCTTCCTTATGATCTGTGGATGGTTTTAATCTGGTATTTCTTCAGGATCCTGGCGATCCTTCCAGAAACAGTGGAAATATAGAGAAGGCAGGCAGTAGTGATGGGTCCCCTCTCATTGTTCGGTTTCACAATTTTTCTGTTAGCCCTTTTAAGGGCCTGATTGACTTCCTTCACCTTGTAGCCACTCTATAGGAACACCATGTGTAATTGTTATATTTTCTTGTGGAGACTCTTGATCTGAAATAGTTTTCGCACGGTTAATCAGAGTAGAAAAAAACTACTCTATGTTAGGAGGGGTGCTGGTGGCTGTTATTATTGAAGTACACACCTTGTGAGTGGTTTCCAATAGATGCCATGTCTGAAGGTGCCATCTTGTTTTTGTTGTATTAGAAAGACTAGGAATGAGAAGCAACCATTCTTTTCCATTTCCATTGTAAATTTAATGTTTGGATGTATAGTGTTCAGACAGTCGTGGAACTGTCGGAGTGCCTGGAGTCTTGCCACTTTTTGGGACCGCCTGGTGAAGAAAGCCATTGAAATAAAACTAAAGATAAGGAGTTTAACAAAGACAAATGTCTCATTCTAAGTAAGAACTGGAAGTTGATCGTGAACAAGGTGGGAAAGCAGAAACCTGATTGGATGAGGACTAACCAATCAGGAGGAACCGACAATAGGGGAATAAATACCACCTGACTATGCCCGGGCATCATCCCTGGTGAAGGTGGTAGAGTTTGTCATTGAAACATAGGTTAAAATCGATACCTGTACCTGGCTGGAAGCCTGAGAAGAGTTTATTTGAAGTTTTTAAGTCTTCTACTTTGCCGTTGTCAAAAAGCAACAAACTACACGACAAATGTGAGTGAAAATAAACCCAATTCTGATTTTCAATTGCTTTTACCACAGAGTGGTTGTTACATCACGTTATCATTTAGTATTGGTGATCCCTGTGGGTGTCAGGCCCCTGCTGTCATGGCTCGGACTCGTGTTGAAAGAGATTTTATTGATTTCACTGCTCTCAAGCAACCCAACCTCAAACAGGTCACCGGAAATGCTTTGGTCAGAGACAAAGGTTCTGTGCAGCCCAAGCTTGCTATCTTCGCTCCAGGTTTATGGTCTGAAATTTGTCAATCTGCCAGTCCAGTCCGCAATGACCGGAAGCTGATTGACCAAGACCCACCACCGATCAAAGTGATCCAAGACCATCCAAATGCTCCCTGCTACCAGTTACCAGCAGCTGTTCATCACATTGGATGCAGATGTCACCAAGATTTGGGGTGCAGTAGACAATAAGTAAAGATATCAAAGCTTGCAGTGGGATCATGACCAGCTGGGAAGATAGGCTGAAAAATTATAGCTGGCATTTAATGCAGACATGTGTGAGGAGTTGTACTTTGGAAGGACAAACTACTGACACAATGAATGGTAAGGCACTGTTGTGTGCAATAGAACAGAGGGACCTGGGAATACAGATCCATAAGTCCTTGAATGTGGCACCATGGGTGCATAAGATAGTAAAGAGAGCTTTTGTCACATTGACTTCCATAAATCAGGACACTGAGTACAAGATTTGGGGTGTTATGTTGAAGTTCTACAAGATGTCAGTGAAGCCAAATATGAAGTATTGCTTGTGGTTCTGGTCACCTACCTCCAGGAAAGATGTTAAGAGTGCAGAGCAAATTTACAAGAATGTTACTGGTCTTGAGGACCTGAGTTATTGGGAAAGGTTGAATAGGTTAGAGTTCTATTCCTTGGAGTGTAACAGATTGAGGGGAGATATTATAGAGATATACAAAATTATGAGGTGGATAGATGAGGTGAATGCATGCAGGCATTTCCCTTCGGGCTGTGTGAGACTAGAATTAAAGGTCATTGGTACAGGGTGAAAGGTAAAGGATTCAAAGTTCAAAAGTGAGAAGTAGATTTATTATCAAAGTACCTATATGTCAACCATATACAACTCTGAGATTCATTTTCATGCAGGCATACACCACAAATCCATAATAGAACCAGTGAAAGATGGCGCTAACTTGGGCATTCAACCAGTGTGCGAAAGATAGTAAACAGCACACATACAAAAATAAATAAATAATAACAATGATAAATAAATTATCAATAAATATTGAGAACATGAGATGAAGAGTTCTTGAAAGTGTGTCCATAGTTTTTTTGAATATTTGAATGATGGGGTCAAGTGAACCCTCTGGTTCAAGAGCCTGATGGTTGAGGGGTAATAACTGTTCCTGAACCTGGTGGTGTGAGTCCTGAGGTTTCTGTACCATCTTCCTGATGGCAGCAGTGAGGAGAGAGCATATCCTGGGTGGTGGGGGTCCCTGATGATGGATGCTGCTTTTGTGTGACAAAATTTCATGCTCAATAGTGGGGAGGATTTTACCCAGGATGGATTGGGCCATATCCACTACTTTTTGTAGGATTTTCCATTCAAGGGCATTGGTGCTTCCATACCAGTCTGTGATGCAATCAGTCAATATACTCTCCACTACACATCTAAAGAAGTTTGTCAAAGTTTTAGATGTCATGCTGAAACTTCGTAAACTCTTAAGAAAGTAGAGGTGCTGCTGTGCTTTCATCATAATTGCACTTACCTGCTGGGCCCAGAACAGGTCTTCCGAAATAATAACACATAGTAATTTAAAATTGCTTACCCACTCCACCCCTGATCCCCCAATGAGGACTGGCTGATGGACCTCTGGTTTTCTTTTCCTGAAGCGAATAATATGCTCCTTGGTCTTTCTGGCATTGAGTGAGAGGTTGTTGTTGTGGCACCACTCAGCCAGATTTTCAATCTCCCTCCATTATGCTGATTTGTCACCACCTTTGGTTTTGCCTATGACCGTGACGTTGTCAGCAAACTTGAATCTGGCATTGGATCTGTGCTTAGCCTCACAGGGATAAGTGTAAAGTGAGTAGAGCAGGGGGCTAAGGACCTGTGCTGATGGGAATTGTGGAGGAGTGGTTGTTGCCAATCTGAACTGGCTGGGGTCTGCAAGTGAGGAAATCCAGGACCCAATTGCACAAGGAGGTACTGAGGCCCAGGTTTTGAAGCTTATTGATTAGTTCAACAAGGACGATAATATTGACTGCTGACATGTAGTCAATAAAGAGCATCCTGATGTATGCATCTTTGCTGTCCAGATGTTCCAGGGTTGGGTGAAAAGCTAATGAGATGGTATCTGCTGTCAACCTGTTGCTTTGGCTGGGAGCTTAACGATCTCAGTGAATGTTCCAGCCAGCTGGTCAGCACAGATCTTTGGTAGTTGGTCTGGGTCGGATGCATTTAGGCTCACGCCCCTGAAGGTTGCTCACGCGTCGGCCTCAGAAACAGAAGTCACAGGTTCACTGGGGGGCTGTGGGAGTTTGTGAAGTTCCCTCCATGTTTTGATAGTCAAAGCAAACGTAGAAGGCATTGAGCTCGTCTGGAAGCAAAGCCCCGTTGTCGCCTATGTCGCTTGATTTAACTTTATAACAGGTGCTAGTGTTCAAGACTAGCCACAACTGATTCTAGTTTAAACACAAAATGCTGGTGGAACACAGCAGGCCAGATAGCATCTATAGGGAGAAGCACTGTCGACGTTTCGGGCCGAGACCCTTCGTCAGGAATAACTGAAAGGAAAGATAGTAAGAGATTTGAAAGTAGTGGGGGGAGGGGGAAATGCGAAATGATAGGAGAAGACCGGAGGAGGTGGGATGAAGCTAAGAGCTGGAAAGGTGATTGGCAAAAGTGATACAGAGCTGGAGAAGGGAAAGGATCATGGGATGGGAGGCCTTGGGAGAAAGAAAGGAGGGGGGGGGAAACACCAGAGGGAGATGGGGAACAGGCAAACAACTAAATAAGTCAGGGATGGGGTAAGAAGGGGAGGAGCGGCATTAACGGAAGTTAGAGGTCAATGTTCATGCCATCAGGTTGGAGGCTACCCAGTCGGTATATAAGATGTTGTTCCTCCAACCTGAGTTTGGATTCATCTTGACAGTAGAGGAGGCCATGGATAGACATATCAGAATGGAAATGGGATGTGGAATTAAAATGTCTGGCCACTGGGAGATCCTGCTTTCTCTGGCGGACCGAGCATAGGTGTTCAGCGAAATGGTCTCCCAGTCTGCGTCGGGTCTCACCAATATATAAAAGGCCACACCGGGAGCACCGGACGCAGTATACCACACCAGCCGACTCACAGGTGAAGTGTCGTCTCACCTGGAAGGACTGTCTGGGGCCCTGAATGGTGGTGAGGGAGGAAGTGTAAGGGCAGGTGTAGCACTTGTCCCGTTTACAAGGATAAGTGCCAGGAGGGAGATCGGTGGGAAGGGATGGGAGGGACGAGTGGACAAGGGAGTCACATAGGGAGCGATCCCTGCAAAAAGCAGAAAGAGGAGGGGAGGGAAAAATGTGTTTGGTAGTGGGATCCCGTTGGAGGTGGCGGAAGTTATGGAATAATTATACGTTGGACCTGGAAGCTGGTGGGGTGGTAGGTAAGGACAAGGGGAACCCTATCCTGAGTGGGGTGGCGGGTGGATGGGGTGAGGGCAGATGTGCGGGAAATGGGAGAGATGCGTTTGAGAGCAGAGTTGATGGTGGACGAAAGGAAGCCCCTTTGTTTAAAAAAGGAAGACATCTCCTTTGTCCTGGAATTAAAAGCCTCATCCTGAGAGCAGATGCGGCGGAGACGGAGGAATTGTGAGAAGGGGAAGGCATTTTTGCAAGAGACAGGGTGGGAAGAGGAATAGTCCAGGTAGCTGTGAGAGTCTGTAGGCTTATAGTAGATATTAGTAGATAGGCCGTCTCCAGAGATGGAGTCAGAAAGATCAAGAAATGGGAGGGAGGTGTCGGAAATGGACCAGGTAAATTTGAGGGCAGGGTGAAAGTTGGAGGCAAAGTTAATGAAGTCGACGAGCTCAGCATGTGTGCAGGAGGCAGCGCCAATGCAGTCGTCGATGTAGCGAAGGAAAAGAGGGGGATGGATACCCGTATAGACTTGGAACATGGACTGTTCCACAAAGCCAACAAAAAGGCAGGCATAACTGGGACCCATACGGGTGCCCATGGCTACACCCTTGGTTTGGAGGAAGTGGGAGGAGCCAAAGGAGAAATTATTGAGAGTAAGAACTAATTCCGCTAGATGGAATTCTGAACAACTACACTCGGTCCGCCAGAAAAAGCAGGATCTCCCACTGGCCACACATTTTAATTCCACGTCCCATTCCCGTTCTGATATGTCTATCCATGGCCTCCTCTATTGTCAAAATGAATCCAAACTCAGGTTGGAGGAACAACAACCTTATATTCCATCTGGGTAGCCTCCAACCTGATGGCATGAACATTGACTTCTCTAACTTCCGTTAATGCCCCTCCTCCCCTTCTTACCCCATCCCTGACTTATTTAGTTGTTTGCCTGTTCCCCATCTCCCTCTGGTGCTTCCCCCCCTTTCTTTCTCCCGAGGCCTCCCATCCCATGATCCTTTCCCTTCTCCAGCTCCGTAACACTTTTGCCAATCACCTTTCTAGCTCTTAGCTTCATCCCACCCCCTCCGGTCTTCTCCTATCGTTTTGCATTTCCTCCTCTCCCCACTACTTTCAAATCTCTTACTATCTTTCCTTTCAGTTATTCCTGACGAAGGGTCTCAGCCCGAAACGTCGACAGTGCTTCCCCCTATAGATGCTGCCTGGCCTGCTGTGTTCCATCAGCATTTTATGTGTGTCGTTTGAATTTCCAGCATCTGCAGATTTCCTCGTGTTGATTCTAGTTTAGTCTGGAATTGCCACTTTGCCCATGAGAGGGCTTTCCTGACCTCTTGTAGCTTTCTTGGTCACCAGACTTGAAAACTTCTGATCTGCCTGTCTCATGATTCATCTGGGGTTTCTGACTGAGGAAGATTCTGAATGATTTTATGGGGACATACTCAGCTACACCTGTTTTAATAAAGTCCATGACAACTATGGTGTATTCATTCAGGTCCACAGACAAGTCCTTGTACACAGCTCAGTCCACCTACTCGAAGCAATCTCATAGCTGATCCTCTGCTCCCGTGACCACCTCTTTGTTGTTCTAACCTCTGGGGCTTTGCTCTTCAGCCTCTGCCTGTATGCAGGTAGGAGAAGGAGAGTTAAGAGATCCGATTTACTGAAATGAGGTCTGGGCACTGAACGGTGGGCATTATTTATCTTAGTATAACAGTAGTCTACTGTGTTGGGACATCTGGTGCTACAGTTTAAAAGCTGATAGTAATTGGGCAGGATTTTCTTCAAACAGGCCTGGTTGAAGTCCTTGACTATGATCTGACATGTGTTGGGATGGACTGTTTCTTGTTTAGAGATGGCATCATGCAGTATCTCAAGTGCTTCATTATTGTCTGCTGCTGGTGATATGTAAGCCGCAGTCAGAATTTGCAGAAGAACTCCCTACATAAATTGAACATATGGTATTTGACCATTAGATGTTCAAGGTCTGGGGAACAGAAGTTCGACAAAATCACTACATTGGAGTACCGCCAGGAGTTTATCATGAAACACACATCTCTTGCCTTTTCCGAATCAGCAGTTCAATCCATCCTGCGAATCGAGAAGCCTTGGGGTCTAATTGCCACAGCTGGCGTGCTGGGAGAAAGCCACATCTCAGTCAAACACAGAACACAACAATCTTTCATTTCCCTCAGATAAAGCAATCTTGGCCTCAGATCCTCAAATTTGTTTAGCAACAGGATTCTGGGTACAAAGGGTCTCATTCCTTTGTGTTTCAGCTGAGCTTGGATTCCACACCTCCCACCCACCTCACTTCCAGGTGATGAACCTTCATCTGCTTAAAGGTGCCATACCTGCCTGCTTGAGAGTTAAGTCTGCTGAGTCCTTCAGAAGTTCATGAAATCTGTCGATTATTAAGTTGACTTATAAGTATATTGCTTAAAGGTAAATTATATGCTGCGGATTGCAGAGTAATTCAAACGGGGTATATTTGGAAGTATTGTATGTAGCCTGCAGAATATCACTGTGGTTCACTGGCACCATATTATGCTCAAAGTGAATATTCGAGGGAAACCTGAGGGAAAACTTCCTCACTCAGAGGGTGGTGTAAGTGTGGAATGAGCTGCCGATGAAACTGGTAACAGTTGTAACATTTAAGTAATGCTTTGATAGGTACATGGATTAGAGGGGTTTGGAGGGATATGGTCTGGGTCCAGGTAGATGGAACTAGGCATAGGATCATGTCTGCATGGACCAGATAGCCCGAAGGGCTGGTTTTTGCTCTGTAGTACCCTAACATGCTTTGATATTCCTTGACTTTAAAATGCATTTACCCTCTCCTCTATATGGTTCATAAAATGAATCATTTCAAGTTTTGAAGCTCTACTTATTCAATTAGAAGAGTCCTGTGTTCAAAGAACTGTAAAAAATTTATGATACATAACTTATGGTAATAAAAAACTTAATCCATCTTTATCCTTTCTGGAGTAATGTTTTAAAATTCAATAGTTTTAAGTAAAGTTCAATAAAATATAGAGAAACATGAAAACCTAGATATCAGTAAATGGTGTCTTGGAATCTAAACTTTGAGAGCTGGATATACACTCAGTGGCCACTTTATTAGGTACACTTATACACCTGCTCGTTAATGCAAATATCCAATCAACCAATCACATGGCAGCAACTTAACACATAAAAACATTCAGACATGGTCAAGAGGTTCAGTTGTTGTTCAGACCAAACACCAGAATGGGGAAGAAATGTAATGTCAGTGACTTTGACAGCAGAATGATTGTTGGTGCCAGACTGATTGGTTTGAGTATCTCAGAAACTGCTGATCTCCTGAGATTTTCATGTGCAACAGTCTTTAAAATTTACAGAGAATGGGGCGAAAAACAAAATACATCCAGTGAGCAGCAGTTCTGTTGCCAGTCCTGAAGCAGGATCTCGGCCCAAAATGCTGAGACTTGGCTCTTTTCCATAGACCTGTCTGACCTGCTGAGTTAATGAAAGAGCTCAGAGGAGAATGTCCAGACTGGTTCAAGCTACCAGGAGAGTGCCAGTAACTCAAATAACCATGCATTGAAATGGTGGTGTGCAGAAGAACATCTCAGGATGCACAACATGTTAAACGTTGAAGTGGATGGGCTAGAGCAGTAGAAGACCATGAAGATTCACTTAGTCGTCACTTTGTCAGGTACAGAAGGTACCTGATAAAGTGGCCACAGAGTTTACGTCAGCCATAAGTGAATGGTGAGCAGACTTCATGGACCAAATGGCTTAACTCTGTTCCTATATCTTAGCATTTTATGGTCTTTGGTGGTACGTGCTTTCAGGTTTTTGTATCTTCCATCGAATGGAAGGGGAAGAAGAGACAATGTCCAGGGTGAGTGAGATCTTTTATTAGGTTGGCTGCTTTACCGAGGCAGCAAGAAATGTAGATAGAGTGCATGGAGGAGAGGCTATTCTTAGGTGTCAACTTCTCTTGGCTGACTTATGCTTTAGGGATACAGCAGATAGATCCATTCTATTGCATTGAAAACAAATATAATAAACAATGTCTTAAGAAAAATTAACATTTTTAAAGGGCAAGAAGTAAGGTTTCCAGGAGTCATATTGCCTGAAACATTTTGGATTTATACCCAAAAAATTATTCATTTAAATTATATGCATTTACTGGATTTTAAATCTTTAAAAAAGGGAACTGAAGCAAATTCACCAGTTGAGTTTTCAGTAGGTCAACCCAAATTATTATAATAATTGCCACAGTAGAGGCCCGGTGTCCCACATACACTCTTCTCACTGTGCATGCTCTGGATTCTGTAAATGGGGCCCAATGCATCCTGTTCAATTTCTCCTTGTTTTACAGAAGAACCTTCAATATTGGCATATGTAATCAGCATGCTCTTCAGTCCCAACCCCCTCTGTTACCCCTTGCAGTTCATGCTTGCTCTCCAGATCACCATATGTAATTTCAAATTGGCAAATTCACAAAAACTAACTTGATGGAAAACAGACAACGGTTGCACTGGTAAAGTAGCAGATAGGGTGTTTACTCTGCCAAGTGAAGGCAATTAAAGCAATGGAACAGGAAAGACTATTCAGCTCTGTATCTGAAGTGTTAAGTATCTGCTTATTAACAATGACACCCTTGACTTGATGAACACTGATTCCCATAAAAAAGGATTTAAAATGGAGTGTAGATTCTTTTAAAATAGGCACTGCACTCTTGATTCAATAGTGTGTGCCAAGTTGAAAAACAACTTGCTCTGTTCAAAAACCCTGATTTTGGCTGCCATGCAGTATTTTTGTGGCCTCATGGACTGGACCACAACCATTGCGAGTGAGTGATGTGTCTCAGTGTATACAAAAGCAGTCCTCCACCCTGAGAGTCGATCTGTGAGCCAAGAATCGTAGGAATCTGGCAGCTGTGCAGTAACTAACAGAAACAAGGACAAGTACTTTGTAAAATAATCTTTATTTGCTTGTCATGAAGACAGTCCAACCGCTGACTGCTTTACAGAGTTGTCTCATAACGGAGTTTAGCTTGACTTCCCTGTAATTTCAACAGTGCAAGCAAATGTGCAAAATAATGATGGAGCTTTTTCAGGTATGATTACTTTAACCCTATTGGTCATATTTTTTGTATTCATTTATTTGTTTTATTTTAAAATATTTGCTTACTTTTATTGTTTTCATGATTTGTTTTTTTTCTGCGTATTCTGGTGTTCGGTGGTCTTTTTAAATGGGTTCTACTGGGTTTCCTTGTTTAGTGGCTGTCCGCAAGGAGACAAATCTCAAGGTTTAATGAAGTATAAATACTTTAATAATAAACATATTTTGAACTTTGAACTTTAAATTGAACTTTCTGTCAACACCAACAGCTTTATGGAAATGTTTAAAAGTATGAGAGGTGGTCAGTAACTGTTCTTTCTCCATTCCCCTTTGGGGCATAGGTTTAGGGAAAGGGGGGGAGACTGGAGGGGCAACTTTTTCATCCACAGGATGGTGAGTATGTGGAATGAGCTGCGAGAAGAAGTTTCAAGCAGGTACAATAGTATCATTTAAGAAGTACATGGAAGGGTAAGGCTTAGAGCAGGGGTTCCCAAATATGCCATGGGCCAATACCATTAAGCAAGGGGTGCAAGGACCCCGAGGCTGGGAATCTGGGAATCCCTACCTTAGAGGGATGTTGGCCAAATATAGGAGATTGGGACTAGCTGAGTGGGAACTGTTGTCAGCATGGCCTTGTTTGTGAAGAAAAAGAATTTCAGGATATATATTGTATACATTTCTCTGACATTAAATGTATCTATTGAAACCTAGTGCTGTATTCCTGTATGAATGTATGACTCAACCTCACCCACCCACTGCCAAAACGGACTCACTGTACTCCCTACCATCCCCTTCCCATCAGCAACAATCTTCCCACCTATTCACCACCAACACTCTCCCTCAGCCCTCACTCCATCCCCTGCACCATTACCATTCCCACACCCCCACAGGCACCCTATCCCATCCTCCACTGCCAACACATTCCATCCCCTCCACCGTCAACATCACCGCCACCCCCATGCACTCCTGAATCAGACCGAACATAAATTTATTAATCAGTTGAAATAATTGCCACAAAGTGTGTTACTATGATTACAAATGGAATCTGCTTCCCCGCAGCGAAATTACTAAAACGATTCACTAACAGGTAGATTAGTGGAAAATAGTCTTGACTGACACACAATGACTCATTTCCATATTTTCTGAACAGAGAGGGAAGGTTTGCTGAAGTATTTTGTAGTGAGATTAAGGCAAAAGGCCACACTGACAAGAGTCTTTGGCATTGAGTTTGTTTGTCCTCATTCTGTTAAGTAGTCTAAGTACTATTGAGCAGAGATGGATGAGTTTTGAAAGGAGATGGGGTAACAAAGACTAGACGGGGTGTGGAAAAATAGTACTGAAATGAAGAACCAATGGCCAGACTGCAACGCCTTTTGTTGGACACAAATTTTTTGGAGTTACAGTCAGGTGAAAGCAGGGACAAGGATGGAAGGGGAACATAGTGAAAGGATGAGAATCACCCCATGGTAAAAGGGAAGCTTACTTCCGCAGTGAACTTTTCAAGAACTCAGAGGCATCTGAGGGTTGAGGAACATCAGCTGATCAATGGAATCCCACCGAAGAAAACGGTATCATGAAAATTGTACATGACATTTTTGGGTGATATCCAAATGCAGTCCATGCCAAAAAGTCATTATTTCCCAATGTGTTTTTGTTTCAGCTTGAGATATTTTTCTGTGGAAATAAAGAACCTCATCGAATTTGACCAAACAACCCATGGCATTGTTTCTCCAAACAATACAAGTGGTGATTGATAAATTCATGGCCTAAGGTAGAAGGAGTCAATTTTAGAAAACCTAGCTCATTTATTTTTCAACATAGTCCCCTCCTACATTTACACACTTAGTTCAGTAGTCATGAAGCATACGGATCATGGATCTCCAGAAAGTGTCCACAGATGGGTGATTGATAAGTTTGTGGCCTAAAGTAGAAGGAGATGAGTTATTAACTTCAACCTTTCTGCCTAATCACTCAAAGAGTTGAACTGCATGTGCATGTAACGAGAGCTGTATAACTCATCTCCTTCTACCTTAGGCCACAAACTTATCAATCACCCATCTGTGGACACTTTCTGGAGATCCATGATCCGTATGCTTCACGACTACTGAACTAAGTGTGTAAATGTAGGAGGGGACTATGTTGAAAAATAAATGTGCTAGGTTTTCTAAAATTGACTCCTTCTACCTTAGGTCATGAACATATCAATCACCCCTCTTATATATTTACTTATTCCCATTTCAACTGTGATTGCTCACATATTTAAGCAATGTAAAGTTTAAGAGTCTGGCCCCATTTACTTCATGCAGAGAAAATCATTCATAAATGTTGAAGGATGTGCTCAAAGTAAAGAGCATGTACGGCTTTCTTTGATCCTTGATCAAAACTAGTTTAAAAAAGAAGTTTCTAATAGTTACCCACTGTACTTCAGAGCCTAATGAGGTGTTGACTTTGGCAGCTTTGAGTTTGAAAGGCATATAATGATTGTCTTATACATTAGCAATGCTCTTAAAAGACACCTGTAGTGCCAATTCATGGCAAGTGGTCTCATACTAATCCATGTATAAATTCACTCAATCTGTATATGAAACCAGGTTTCTTGAAGACAGACACTTGTTTCAGAGAAGGGAGCTGCTTCTTGAAAGGAGTTGTTGGCTCATGTTGTGAGTGGCTGGAAAGATATAATCAGCAAACATTGCCATGTATAAAGGCAGAATAACTTTCGACCACCTGGAATTGTCTTTAAGTGTAGGAGAGCAACTTTTCATAGTTCTTTGTATTTTATCATCTTAGGGCTTTCTTCCTCTTTTTTGAGATTTTTCATTACTGGTTTGGCCAGTCAGATGATCTTTCCCCATCTTTTTTTATTGCAGATGTTCATAAGACCATAGAAAACCATGCAGAAAGAAGTGAGAATCCAAAGTGGGTAAAGTTAGGAGGTTTTAGGCGGTTCTCTCAAGCTCTACTCAAGTGTACTAGACTGTTTGTGAGCAGGCAATTTTCATAAAACCTGCTCACACAGAGTTGTCGGTGCTTCAGAGAGCCAGTCCAGCAACAGTCATTGAGTGGTGGTGCAAACAAATGTAAATTGAGAACGTGGCTACTAGTGAAACCCAGTTCTGCTCAGAATGGGCTGGAATGTGCTGCTGGCTAACCAGTGGTTGTCCAGTCACAGAGTATGTGTGGGCACTGATGTTGGGAATGTCCTGGAGGCCACATCTCACTCTCTCTAGGTTTGCCATTGAGTCTGGGGGCAAACCATAATCTGCTGGGCTGGGAATCTGGATAAACTTCATATGTATCATCTCAGCACTATGCCAACCACAGCTATGGTGTAATACCAGTTGGTTGAATGGCTTTGCAAAAGATATTAGGAAAGTTCTTTATTTCAATGTGTACTTAACCTTTTAATCAATGAACAACAGTTTATCAGTTTTTTTAAATTACCATGTCAATCTTTTTTAAATTATTTAATTCTGAACTAGTTCCAGTATATCTGATTATTAGCACCATTTGGAAACAGAAAAAGACGTCTCTCGAATAGAGTGAAGTTGTTTGAAAGTGATGACTACTTTATAATGATGGTCTCTGATTTCCTTATTGAAAATCATTTCTCTTCACTCAGTCAGTGGGTAGGGGCTTACCTTTCATCAGCTGCAGCCTACCTGTCACTGGCAACCCTTTTCACTTCATGATAGGGCCATGCTAATGAATCTGCCAGTGCACTGGGGGCTTTAAGCTCACATGAACTTTGTTGACAGACCTGAAGTTTATAAATTGGTATTCCTGAAATCCAACCCTTCTGTCTGTGGCTAATTCCCAGAAATTCACTTTAATTTGTCTCCACTCAGTAAGGAAAGCTTTGGTCATTTTTATGGTGAGAACTTAGTGATCAACCAATCAGAAACCTTGCCCTTTGACCTCAACTTCAGCCCAATATCTACTTTGCTGTTTTGGCCTGTATATTTTAAGTTCAACAACTAGTTTACAGCAACCAATTTCTACTCAGTGGAGTGATGTATGGAACTGCATAGTTACAATTCAATTTCCTTTTTAAAAATATATATATTTTGTTAGTCTCTAACTGGATCAAACCTTAAATTCTAGTATACAGAACCAGATCACTTTCACCAACCTGACCAATGCTGGATTTATTTTGAACACATCTTCCCTCTTTTCTTCTTCTGTTCTTCTATTCCCATCTCCCTTATTTGTTAATGTAGCCTGTCTCAAATGGCATCTATTCATCTCAACCCCTTTCTGTGGTTATGGGTTCTACATTCTGATCAATCTTTGGGTAAAGTAGTTTCATCTGAATTTTCTATTTGGTCTCTCCACGATGTCTTACACTGGCGGCCACTTCCTCCTCCTCATCATCATGTGCTGTGTCATATGACATGGGCATATTCTTGAAAATTTATTTTGTACCCACTCCTGATTTTCTATATCATGACCAAAACATTACCTAGAACTTAAGTGAGGCCTGATCAAAATTCAGTGCTGGTGCAATTCAGCATTTTGCTTGCTGCTTGAAGTGTAGATCATTGTGAGATAGCGAGATATTGAAAATAGATACAATCTAAAGAAAAAGAGAGAAGGAAGAAGGAAGGAAGTCCAGACATTGGGCTCAAACAGTTGTAGACAGAGTGGACAGCAACTGGAAGGACGAGGAAGGGGACGTGGAATCTGTATGTGGGTGGGGGTGGGGGTGCGGGTGTTTTACTTTTGGAGAAATGCTGGTTATTTTTTCAAACTTTAATTTCACAAAGGAATTCTGTGTCATGTACATGAATCCAGATGTTGACACACCTCTGTAAAATCCAGCTGTCGATCTGCATGTTCCCATCCCAGAGGAAACCGCAGGGCTCATAGTGGAAAGGATGACTGCGAGTTGTGAATTGCTGGAGCTCTGCCGGTCTGCTTAAAAACCTTGGTCTGTAAGCAAGGCAGTTACATAGAGGAGGTGAAAATGGCTGCATAGTATATTACATAACACAGGCAATGTTTCCTGGAACCATTCCTAGGAATTTGTATGGTAATTCTGACTTGGCCTGTTGCTCATTATAGAACAATTCAGAAGCAGTTTTCAAGTTGTAAGAGAACAAGAACAATTGGAATTAAAACAAAACTGCCAAACATTGCCTCTAACTTGTACTTTTGAATCCAGAATTTGTTCATAAATGTGTGTGTGTATATTTATATATATAGCAATACACACACTGACACACACACACACACACACAATTTAACATCCAACATTGCATTGATTTCATTAACTCTTCTGATCATTTCTTCCTTCCTCCTTCTCTCTTTTTCCACTACTCATTCTGGTTACCCTCTCTCCCCTTCTCTTCTCCTCATCTGGCCATCAGCTCCTTCTGGTTCCCTTCCTCCCATGGTCCACTCTCTTTTCCTATCAGATTCATTCTTCTTCAGCCCTTTACCTCTTCCACCTATCACCTTCCAGATTCTTACTTCATCTCCCTGACCTGGTCTCACCTATCACCTTCCAGCTTGAGCACTTTCACCTTCTCCCGGCCTTCTCATTCTGGCTTCAGCTCCCTTCCTTTCCAGTCATAATGAGGGTTCTATGCCCAAAGCTTTGGCTGTTTATTCCCCTCCATCGATGCTGCCTGACCTGCTGAGATCCCCTTGCATTTTGTGTGCATTACCTAAGATTTCCAGCATCTGCAGAATCTCTAGTGTTGACATATATTTGTAGTTTAGTTCCAACAACTTAGGGAGGGGAGTGGGGTTAGCACATGTAGAGCTAGTAACTGCAGGCAGTATGCACAGCAGGCAAATCCTGACCTACTGACAGTTCTTCAACTAATAACCCTCAACCTTGCAGGGACAAGCCCCTTCTAGTTGCAGAAACATTATTTGTTGCATATTGATGTTTGTGAGTTCTGCAATTCTTTAGACGCTAAATTTAACAAGGGCTGGAGTGTTGAAAGACTTTATCCTGACATTTCATCTTCTGGACAAAGCAGCGGCTCTCAGACAAGGTAGGATCAGTTAGTTTCCCACTGGGAAAACTGTATGAGCAGGGAGCATCAAGGGCACTTGGGTCCTTTGCGAGGAGTGGGGGCACATTTCTCACACTTACCTAATCTGACCTTGACATAATTCCAAACCCACCTGTGTTGTTATGTGTTCTCTGATTAGCCAGCAGGCCATTCAGTTCAAGAGCTGTTAAGGACAGGCGATAAATTCTGGGTTGCAAAATTCATGTAAGAAAACCCATATCAAACTAAAGGACAGCCACCAAGTGACTGGAACAGCACTGTGTCTGTAATAGCGAGCAGTCAGGGGTGTGGTGCCTTAGAGGTATTACCACTGTTGTAGGTCAGTGCTCCAACATCCTTGCAATATATTAGAGTAGAATACCAGATCACTGTGAGACTGCTATGGAAGGCAATGATGGAAGAAGAGTGAGATATGACAGGAACAGTTAGATCAGTGCTTCCCAAACTGGCGGCCATGGACTGCTTGGTTAATGGTAAGGGTCCATGGCATAAAATAGGTTGGGAACCCCTTAATTAGATGGTGGTGGTGCTGACTATCCTGTAGTAAAAGGAGTGGTAAACCTTTCAATTATTCCATTCTAGTTGGGTCTGTAAGTATGGTGCTGGCATGGGTCAACACTTCTAAGATTATAGTCCTTCTAATGAAGGCTCTGCAGTATTCAATTCAATTCAAGTTTAATTATCATTCAACCATACATGAGTATCCATGAACACAGTCAAATGAGACAACGATGCTCCGGGGCAAACAGTCCCACAGCACAAAGCAGACATTGCAAGCACATGATGATATCAGTAAGATACAGCCTCACAAAACAGAAGTCCAGACCCAAGGCATGAATGCTGGAGAAATCTATGGTCGATCTCAATACAGCTTGTCTTCTGCCAAGCAAACACTAGGGGGCAGCACCATCTCCAGCCTGGAACCTGCTCCACACTGCCCCTGGTAGAGCGCACTGACTCTGACGCCTCTCTCCTGGGGGCTCTAAACAGGTGACGATGTGGCTTGAGGCCAGGTCATATCGTTATATGCGTCTTCAGACTATGCGGGCTCACAGTTATGCGAGGAACCTATTTCTACCAGCGTCTCCTTATATGCGTCCAAAACTCATAGTTATGCGAGGAGCACTGCTTTCCCGCCAATACGTCAAGTGCGCACGCCTCACAGTCTCACTCCTGCCAGTCTCGCACAGGTTTTGGCAAGGTGTGGATGTGCGATCTTGCGCTCTTAAACTTTTGTTGGTTTTCCCTACGGTGCAGTGATTTTGTGCTTGAAATATTTAACTATGCCTCCTAAGCGTCCGATGTCATGTCCTGGGCTATCAGCCGAGCGGCAGAGAACCACTTTAATACTTGAAAAAAAGTTGGGAATTATAAACAGTGCGGCATCAGATGAAGATGACACAGTTCTGGGATGCTACTGCCGGGAACAGAATCTTGCCTTTAAAGTTCTTTTGTTGCTTGACAATGCGCCAGCCCATCCTAAACATTTGGACAGCATTCATCCTAACGTAAGAGTGTATTTCGTGCCGCCTGAAACAACATCGCTGATTCAGCCACTTGACCAAGGTGTGATCCACATTCAAGGCATATTCTTTTGTGGTGAACTATCCCTCAGATGCTGCAAGCAACAGAGAATTTTGAAAATCCCGGGAGTTTACCAATGCTGAGGGAATGGTGGAAGTCGGAACACTTGGCACAAATGGCGACGTACATGGACCCAAGTTTAGAACGGAGTCAGCATTTCAGTCATTCTCTGCCTTTCAACCCTTCTTCCCTACAAGCAAATTTATGCTGAAAAACAAAATGCCGCCAAGCAAACAACCCTCAGCACTTTCTTCAAACCGGTGCCGGCGGTGCTAAGAATTCGTGAGTCTTCCTTCACCCCTTGCTGTGCTTGATATGATCCTGACAACCCACAACCATCCACGTGCCTTATCCACGTAAAGCTACCCGACACCACAACAACCACTCATCTCCCAGAGTGAACACACCTGCCACTGTTGGTGAGTACTGTACACCCTAGTATGTTAACCTTCTATGATTTATTACATCGAATATTACCTTAAATTGATGAAATATAATACGAATGTGCCTTGTGGTACTGCTTTTGTGTCGTATGGGTGTGAAGATGTGAATTAATTACAGATAAAACATATTTAGGAAGCCCGCTGGAATGCGTCCCTATTTTCTCCATTTAAACGATTATTCACATTATGCGCCGACTGCAAGGAACGTGGATAGGGTGTATAAGATAGCAAGCACATAACGAGGATACCAGTAAACGACAACCACGCAAAAAATAAATATAGCTCAGACCCTGAGTCCATAAATGCAGCAGAAATCTGCAGTCAACCACAGTACAACTTGTCTACTGCTGAACAAATACTTGGGGGGGAGAGGTGTGGGGAGGCATCACCAATTCCAATCTGGAAGTGACACCACAACATTGTTGCTGGGATGGGAGTTCCAGTGTTTAGACGCAGTGATACTGAAGTACAACAGTATACAATATTAGGATGCTATGAGCTGAGGGGAAACCTGGTGTGTGAGATGCTCTTCTTCCGGATGCTAGAGATTGCCGTTGCTGTCAAGGAAGCCTTGGTGAGTTTCTACAAAATAGGTTGGTTGGCACTTATCTCCAGCTCTTTCTGCTGTGCTCTTTGGAGTTAGCAATGAACTGAGGTAATCCTGTATGAAGATTTGACTGGGGTGATTGAGAGTAATAGGAAGGATAGGTGTGTTATGTCACTCAACTACTATTAATGCAATTATTTTCTTGAACTTTAATGTGTTTTCAAGTGAACTTGTTTTTTATTTTTGAAAATGTTTCCCCAAAAATATTTAATATTGTATATGAGGTAAATTAGTACAAAAGACTTTGAAACATCAGAAGGCTGTTGGGCTGGTCAAAAGGCAGGGTGTCAGCGTATGTTGCCTGCTGATCAGTCAGAACTCATGGTGTGCTGTGACTCTCAGGGCTGCTGTGGAAGTCAAAAGGCAGGATGTCAGGTTTGCTGCCTGCTGATCAGTCAGAACTCATGGTGTGCTGTGACTCTCAGGGCTGCTGTGCTTGGAAATGACGGGAACCACTGGCCTAAAAAAGCTTAATGCTGCTGTGCAAAAGATTAGTTCCAGCCCATCCTACAACTCATACACAATCCATACCCACACGTAGCAAAACCTAGACAGCATTCAGCATTCAGCTGATCAGCAACAGTCAGCCTTCAGGTACTACTGTGTGGGTTTCTGATAGACGCCATGTCCGGTTTCCATCATATTAGAATGTCCAGGAATGGGAGGCAATCATTCTTCTCCATCTCCATCCTAGATTGATGGTGGCATCTATCAGAGACCCACCATCACGCCTCCCAATGTAGAGTGGTTCTTTCTACTTTGATTAACCATGCAAAAACTATTTTGGACCCGGAGAGTCTCCATGAGGAAATAAGACGATTATGCATGGCGTTCCTACAAAATGGCTACAAGGTGAAGGAAATCAATTGGCCTTTAAAAGGGCCGATGGAAAAACCGGGAAAACTAACTATGAGGAGGAACCTGTCACTATCATCTGTCTTCCCTATATTTCCACGGTTTCTAGAAGGATCGCCAGGATTCTGAAGAAATACCGAATTAAGACCATGCACAACCCTGTAAGGAAACTCAAATCACAGCTTATGTGGGTCAAAGCTGACCTGGGGCTCAGGATGGCTGGGGTTTACAGGATTCCCTGTGAATATGGAGCAGCGTATGTCAGCCAGGTGGGACACATAATGGAAACCCGCATCAAGGAGCACAGGAGACATGTCTGTTTGGGTTACCCGGAGAAATCGGCGGTAGCAGAACATGGCATTTGCAATGGCCATAGGATTGACTTCAATGGCACAAAACTACTGTTCCATGCCAATGTCTTTTGGGATCACCTTGTGAAGGAAGCCATTGAAATAAAAGTTGAAGAAAAGAAGTTTAATAAAAACCAAGGTCTCGTTCTGAGTAAGAGCTGTGATTCGATTGTAAACAAGGAAGGAGAGCGGAAACCTGATTGGATGAGGACTAACCAATCAGGATGGACGGACGACTTGGGTATATACACCACCGGACTAGACATGCCCAGACATCATCCCTGATGAAGATGGCAGAGTTTGTCATTGCAATGTCAGTTATAATCGATACCTGTTCCGGGCTGGAAGTCTGAGAAAAGTTTATTTGTCCAATACTTGCAATTAAATGGCTTCTATGGCCTCCACTTAGCCAGCTGGTGGCACAGTGGCATCAGTGCTGGACTTCGGAGTGAAGGCTCCCGAGTTCGAATCTAGCCAGGTCCCTTGCACGCTTTCCATCCGTGCTGGGTTGAGCATCGAGCTAGCAACTTGGCCTTGTAAAAACAAGAAAGCCTGCTAAAAAAACACCGTCATGACGGTGTGCCAATGACTCCACTCGGAGTTAAGGGTTTTCTTCTTCTTCTATGGCCTCCACTTACAATGCAAGAGGAGGCCATGGACTGACAAGTCGGAATGGGAATGGGAACTCTAATTAAAATTATAATGTTACCTCTGCCCCTATTTTGCCATTATTTATGCAAAGCACAAGATCTTAATTAGTGCTTAATTCTACAGGAATCCAGCAATTCCAGGGATAACAATAGTCATTAAGGGGAGTAGGGGAGAAATGAGATACAATTAGGTGAAGTTGGGCTGGTTCTGCTTCACAACTATCCAACACCTATAGGATCCTTAGGTGGTAAACTGTGATATTAATTGACAGGATCTGGAAATCAAAGACCAACTAGACAAAATGTTCATGTAAATTTGTCAATTTAAGATAAATTCCCCTTTCACCCCAATCAAGACAGACTTTATCCAGCATTCACAAATTCTGACCAAATGATCTGGAGTACTTATCTAAATGTTGAATGCAATCTAAGGTTGATTGTGGCCAAACTCATTTTATGTGGGCTCTTCAGCGATGGGGATTATCAATGGGATGGTCAAATTGGAGAAGCTGAAGCCGTTCCTCACAGGAAAAAGATCACGAATGAAATGTAGTGCCTGAAGATGTGTGAGAATCCATGTCTATAACCTTTCAGGAAATATATACTTGGAAAAGAAAGAGTATCGATAGGAGTGGTGAATTAGGACTGATTAGGCTGCTCTTCAAAGCCAGTCAGGCACAGACATGATGGGCTGAATGGACCTATTTGTTCCATATTGAATTGTGCAAACCACTATGTGGCACAGTAGTGTAGTGATTAGCACAACGCTTTCCAGTACAGGCGGCCTGGGTTCAATTCCCACTGCTGTCTGTAAGGAGTTTGCAAGTTCTCTTCATGACCATTTGTGTTTCCTCTGGGTGCATCAGTTTCCTCCCAACAGTCCAAAGGCGTACCGGTTGGTAGGTTAATTGGTCACTGTAAATTGTCCTGGGATGAGGCAAGGGTTGGATTGGGGAATTGCTGGATGGCTCAAAGGACCGGAAGGCCTACTCCACACTGTATCTCAATAAATAAATATTATTCCTGGAAGCTATGAAATTAGTACTTCCCATGACACCAGAGCAACTAACAGAAAGACTTCCATTCTCAGTCTTGAATGGTATGGAATGCAAAGCATTTTAATTGCTTATATCAACCAGTCTCTCGATTACTGATTATAATTAGTACAGATCACTATAACTATAAAGTGGTTACATAAAAGGTAATACAATTAATGGAGAGTACAATCAAGATATACATTGTAACTTAGTTCACATTGCAATGGTGTGGTGACGTAGTTATGACTGGAGCTGATGATCCACTAAGTTCGTGCTTGGGCTGCAGAGTGCAAATTCATGTTGTGTCCTCGTGTCAGTCAGCAAGTTCATGTCAAAATGCTAGTGATGAGGCCAGGGGTAGAGTATCAAGAAACATGCTTAGTAACAGCAGAGTGACATGACTTTTCAAAGCCAAGGGTGAATCCAAAGTCAGGGTATTAAAGATAAATTCACTGACATGGTATTAAGAAACTGGCTCAGTGCTAGGACTTCAATGGTTGTATTCAGTGACAGGGTGGTGAAGATCAACTTTGTCAGCTAGCCCAGTGGTGGGGTATTAAGTTCAGTGTGAGGGTAAGCCCTTGGAAATATCAATCGGGGGTGACGTCAGAGGTTGGGTTTTTATACAGAGAGCGGTAGGTGCCTGCAATGTTCTATCGGGGTGGTGGTAGAGGCTATGTTCCTCCAAATATCAATACTGAGCCACAGGCAGAGTGATTCCTTCTCCATCCATTGCAGTGAAAACGCTGATTTGCATTCTGACGTAGGACGTGAAATGTTACAGCAGAAATCCATGTTCCCTACCATAACTAACAGCATTAACGAAATAATAACCTGGTATCAGAGCTGTGTATTTATGGGATGAATATCTTTGTAAACACAGGTTTACTTTGTAGGTAATGACCGAGGTCTTGTTTATCCCAATGTCTGCTATAAAAGGCCTGGCTCATAATAGTGTCAGAATCCAGTCAGGGACAGTATCTGGGATGGAGAGGTATGGTCCTTCACACTGTTTATAATAGAGGTTCTAACAATGGCGGTGTTAGTGCTAGACAACCAGTCATTAAAGGCGTCTGACGTAATGCTCTGGTCCACGATAGGACTGAAAGTAGAAGTGTAGTTCATAACAGTTTGAGGATTGTGGGGGGCGTCTGGTTGCAGCATCTCAATCGATCTTCTAATACATGAAAGTGCCTGGCCTACATCATGAAGCATTTGGACATGGCTTTGTCTGAGGTACAGATCTGGCCATGGAATGGAAGTCTAGTTTTTAGCAGTGAGTGGAGGGAAGTTTAGAGAGAGATGTCGGAGGTATGGTTCTAATACAGAGAGTGCATGGTGTCTGCGATGCTCTGTCAGGGGTGGAGGTAGGGGCTGATACAATAGGGACATTTAAAAGACTCTTAGATAGGCATATGGATGAAAAATGGAGAGATCTGGCCTCTGTGGGATGAAAAGATTTGTTGCGTCTTGGAGTAGGCTAAAATATCAGCACACCACTGTGGACTGAAGGATCTGTAATATGCTTTGCTGTGCTGTGTTCCAATGTTTGGAATGAATTTTTGTGAAGAATGGCGCAACGTAAGTGTAGCGGTCAGTGCGACATTATTACAGCTCAAGGCGTTAGAGTTTGGAGTTCATTTCTGGTGTCATCTCTAAGGAGTTTGTACGCTCTCCCTGTGAATGCATGAGTTTCCTCTGGGGGCTCCCGTATCCTCTCACAGTCCAAAGAAGTACGGTTAGCAGGATCATTGGTCATTGCCCCGTGATTTGGCTGGGGTGGAATCGGTGGGTTGCTGGCAGCCTGGCTCAAAGGCCAGAAGATCCTTTTCTGCACTGTTTCTCTAAATAAAATAATGCCTACAATAGAGACGTACAAGACAGACCTTGTACATCAGCTGAACCATGAGATCACCTGATACTAAACATTCAGAAGTATAGACTTAAGCTACTGTAAGGCTTATGACGCAAGGCAGTAGGAATTCAACGCCACATTCATTGGAATAGTTACACTGAGATATTTTATTATCATACTGGTCCTTCTTTTCGAAATTCATGCTAACGAGATTGCAACTACCCTCGGTGTCAGTGTCACTGTGTCTCAGTGATATCACTCTCATCTCTGAGTTAGTGGTTAGTGGGTCAAACTCATTCTTCATAAACGTAAACAAATAATCTGGTCTGATTTTCAGTTCATAACGTGGGGCATAGCACAGCGGGCATCAGCCTTTGCTGAGATACCCATCCACCCTTCTTGTTGGGGAGTTCTTCCTGTTTTTCTGACCACAGCTTCATAATCAAAGCTCATATACTATAGAACATAGAACACTACAGCACAGTAAAATCCCTTCAGCCCACAGTATTGTGCCAGCCTTTTAACCCCTCCCTCCTATATAGCTCTCCACGTTTCTATCATCCACGTGCCTGTCAGAGAGTTTCTTAAAGTCCCTAAAGTACGTGCCTCTTCCATCATCCCTGGCAGGGTTTCCATGCACCCACCACTTTCTGTGGAAAAAGTTACTTCCGACATCTGCTGTATACTTTCCTCCAAACATCTTAAAATTATGCCCCTTTGTATTAGTCATTTTTGCCCAGGAAAAAGTCTCCAGCTATCTCAGTGGAGCAGAGTGGAGCGTGGTAGAACAGAGGGATCTGGGGATACAGAACTAGAAATCCTTGGAATTGGCATCACAGGTAGATAGGGTCATTAAAAAAAAAGCTTTCAGCACATTGGCCTTCATTAATCAATGCATTGAGTATAGAAGTTGGGATATTATGCTGGTGGGTCTTCCTGTTTTTTCCAGGCAGAAGATTCCTCACCTACAACCACCCTCTGCTTTCAATGGAAATGCCAGTCCTAAATCCACACAGCCAATCTTCCCTAGATTCCATGGGGAACTTTATCAAATGTCTTACTAAAATTCATATACACTTTTATCAATGTGCTTTGTCACAACCTTAGAATTCACTCAGGCTTGTGGGCCATGACCTGCCTCTCACAAAGCCATGCCGTCTATCCCAAGATATATATATTCCATTTGATTTTTTATTTACAGCTACTGTTGCGCGAAATAGGCTGTGGGCTTTCCTACACTAGATGGGCTGAAGAACCTGTTCCCACGCTATATGATTCTACGACAATATTAACTGCTGCCAAGTTACTCAGTAAGTTGTGAAGAATTGTGGAATGTCATACACGACACTGTATAAATACTGGTCTTTTTTTTGGGAGAACCTATTCATATTCACGTGAAGTTGCAGTGCTTGTGATTTTAACTGGTTTTGTGCAGAAGTGCTTGTTGCATTCCTATTCCTCTGATGTACAGCATATACCGCCCCGTTTCACCGTGCCTCTTTTGAATGACTACTGCAGTTTGCATCACTGTGCCATTACATATAATGCATCACCACTGCTATGTACATTATTTATTATATTTTTTTTCTTTAAAGATATGGCTGACTTTAGCTAAGCAACCATCTGAGAATAACGTTATTTTCTTCTCCTTATTCTGGTTCACTACTGCCTTTGGGGAGAGTCTCATTGCCCAGTCCTCCTGCCAAAAATTTGTATATAGGAGCAAAGTTTTACAGTTCTGATTTTGGTTTCAATGTCAGCCTGTATATGACTTGGTATCCATCATCCCAAGCATACAGCTGCTTCTCCCTTGGGCTGTACTTAATGCTGGAAAGAGCCCCATACCGCCTGGGGAAATATAACAATGGTGCCTGGTCAGTATTCACCATATCGGTGATATCGTACACACACTGGATACGCGAGCGGCTACGGAGCTTGCTGTTGTACACCACGTAAAGCGTCCCACAGATGACAAAGGCATTCTCCGCATTTTCAATGGGACATGGAGTGTCCCACATCTGCTCAATGTCCAGTGTCTTGTGGTCCAACCTGGCCAGGCAGATGTTCTTCTCATTCTCTCTGGTGGCGTATATGGCCCACAAGCCATTCTCGTCCACGGCTAGATCGATGTAGTTGAACGGCGAGAGGCCATACACCGGGATTTGTTGCTCAGCTGGGAACATGGCGCTGTCTGACACTGTCTGGTTCTTCAGATCAAATTTGATGACTTGAAACTGAGGCTCACTTCGGATGTAATATAAGAAGCCTTTGTACACTATGTGACCTGTACCAGCCCACGGGTAAGGCAGTTTGATTTTCTTTGCCTTAATCAAGCCAGTAAAATCGGTAAAGTCTTTCAGTCTTGTGAACTCATAGACTGTGTCGTTACTTACGCCGTCAAACACATACACCTTCTCAGAGTTTGACATCAGGTCCTTGATCCACAGGCCAGAGGCCGTCTCCAACCTTTTGACTATTTTCATTGCCTTGATGTTGAAGACCATTTCTTCACAGCCTGGAAAGGAACAAAGTGGAAACATCAAAGGGCTGAGAAGGAAACGGGGCTGCAAGTTGAAATGGGAAGCAGAGAACATTCCTTTGGTGGACAGCTTTCTGACCGGCTGCATCTCATCCTGGTATGGAATATCCCATGCACAGGATTGCAAAGACTTAGCCGGTTCCAACAGAGATATATACCCCCCCACCACTGAGATAGTAGGTTTCCACCATAAGACACAGGGGCAGAATTGGACTATTAGCCTCATGCTGTCTGCTGCATCATTTATTATCCCAGGCTGATCTTTTTGTCCCTCTCAAACCCAACGTCTTGCCTTGTCCCTTTAACTGTTGATGCCCTTACTAATTAAGTACCTATCAACCTCCACTTTAAATTTACCCAATGACGTCCTCCATTGCAGCCTGGACCAATGAATTACACAGATTCACCATCCTATGGCTAAAGAAATCCCTCTTCACCTCTGTTCTAAAGGGATTTCCTTCTATTTTGAGGCTGTGCCCTCTGATCCTGGACTACCCCACTATTTGAAGCATCCTCTCCACATCCACTTTATCCAGGCTTTTCCATCTGGATATACCCTCATCAGGAAGTGGGTACAAGAGCCTGAGGGCCCACCCACAATGAATCAGGAACTGCTTCTTTTCCCTCCACCATCGGATTTCTGAATGGTTCATGATCAGAAATAGCACTTCTTCTGCAATATTTATTTAACTTTGTAACTTACAGTATTTTTGTTATCTTTGCACTATAAAACAGCAAATTTCACTTCATGTAAGTCAGTGACAGTAAAGTTGACTTGGACTCTGATTCTGAATGCTTCTCACCATCACTGATTTCAATGGGAGAAAAGCCCAATTGAGCACAATTTGAAATGGATCCCTGATTTGTGAAATAAAGTAAACCTACTGCCAGAAGTTCAAGAAATGCAGGTAAATACTGAAGGAGATTGGCAAAATATTTTGCCGCACCTTTACAATCTGAGTCTGAGTCAGGAAATGATACCGGTGATATTGAAGACTTCCAGCTTGGTTCCTGTGGCCAAGAAGACGATCCCATCTGAACTTAGTGACTACAGACCATTTCCCTTGCATCTCATATGATGAAGGTGATGGAGAGGCTGGTCCTGATTTACCTTGGACAACAGGTGAGATCTTCATTGGACCTTCGACATTTTGGCTACCAGCCTCCTGAGGAAGTAGATGATACCGTCATCTACCTGTTGCAGAGAGCTAATTCCCACCTGGATGATGCAGGTGGCATTGTGAAAATCACGTTTTTTGATTTCCCTGATGTCTTTAATACAATCCAGCCACTTCTTCTGAGTGAGAAGTTGCAAAGGATGGGTGTGGACAAATCCAATATCTCCTGGATTACTGACTACCTGACAGATAGACCCCAGTTTGTATGACTGGGTAGTTCTCTGTCTGAGATGGTGGTTAGTGGCACTGGAGCACCACAAGGGACTGTGCAGTTTCTGTTCACACTGGACACCTCAGACTTCCAGTACAAATCTGAGTCTTGTCACTTGCAGAAGTTCTCTGATGGGTGTATCAGGGATGGGCAGAAGTTGGAGTACAGAGGAGTGGTGAACAAGTCTGTGGAGTGGTGCGGGAGGAATCACCTGCTCCTGAATATGGATATAACCAGGGAGATGGTGATTGACTGTGATGAGTCCTGTATACATTCTGGGAGAAGAGGTTACGGTAGTGGAGGAGCACAAATACTTGGGTGTTCATCTCCACAACAGGCTTGACTGAAAAACCAACACCAAAGCTGTTTACAATAAGGGGGTGAGCAGACTCTATTTTCTAAGGAAGCTGAGATCCTCTAACGTTTGCAGCAGGATGCTGGAAATCTTTTACCAGTCTTTTGTAGTGAGTGCAGTCTTCTTTGCAACTTTATGTTGGGGAAGCAGCATCGATGCTGGTGGTGCAAAAAGACTAAATAAAATCATCAAAAAGGCTGGATCCATCCTTGGCTACAACCGGAACTCTTTTGAGTTGGTGGAGAGGAGATCACTAAACAACTGTTATCTATTATGGACAATCAGGCACATCCTCTCCACGACCTACTGAATAAATAGTGGAGCACCCTTTCCAACAGACTCACTCAGCTCCCCTGTCACAAGTATCATTACAGAAAATCTTTCCTACCAAATGCAACAAGCTTGTACAACAGTTCATCTCTGTACATCAGAACACACATCATAGTACTATAGACTGTTTTATTATTTCATACATTATTATTGCACATTGGTACATTATTATTGTGTATACTGTATTACTATTCTGTACTTTATTATTAGTTAATATTATAATATTTATTATTATTGCTAAGTGTGTTTTTAAATATTGTTGTTGAAATGAAATAATTTCCCACTCAGAATCAATAAAGTACTTATTATTATTAAAATCACCAAATTTGACACAAGGGGAAACCTGTGGATGACGTGTGTTTGGAGGGCACTACCATCAGTTCCAGTGGTGGAGATTCAACTGTGCAGTATAAAAGAAATCTGGACAAGTATGAAAGATGTGCAAAGCTCTGAGGAGTAGGTGGTGGAGTAGGACTGGATAAATTGTTCTTCCTTGGAGTCTGGAGGAGATTGATGGGCCAAAGAACCTCCCATGTTGTCACATTCAGTTTGAGATTTCATACTTTTAGTACTTGGAATACTTTTTCTTTGGTTCCTCCCTGAAGTGCACGTTTTATAAAACCATAAGAAAATAGGAACAGAGTTAAGCCATTAGGCCCACTGAGTCTGCTCCACCAATTTGATCATGGCTGATCCATTTCCCTCAGCCCCAATCTCCTGCCTTCTCCCCATATCCCATCATGCCCTGATTAATCACAAATCTATCAACCTCTGCCTTAAATATACACATTGACCTGACCTCCACAGTTGCCTGTGGCAATGAAATCCACCGATCTCTGGCTAAAGAAGTTCCCCCTCATTTTGTTTATAAGTTATCAGTTTCATTGCTCAGACACTCCAGAGTTAGTGGCTTGTCATTTGGGACTTTAATGAGACTTGCACTTCCGTTAGTAAGCCACATGGGCAAGCTTGGTACCGTTTGTAGAAAAATCACTTGGGCTAATTATGAACTTGGTTCACGCAGTCATCTGGCAAAAGGTACCGAAGCATTTGGGTCCTCACGACCAGACTGTGCAACAGTTTCTTCCACCAAGCCATCAGACTCCTCAATACTCAGAGTCTACACTGACATCTACATTTATCATGATATTGTAATTTGTCCTGTACTGTGCCTATTGTCTTGTTTATTAATTATTGTACTGTCTTGCATTGTTTTGAGCACTTTATGTAGTTCTGTGCATGTCTGTAGTCTAGTGCAGTTTTTAAAAAAATTTTTTTTATTAGTTTTTCAAAACATTTTACAAAATTAAAAACCCCAAATCCCAATGAGGAGCATTAATACAGAGCAAGGTTAAGCATACAATAACAATATGCTACACAGTAGTGCAGTTTTTATGTTGTTTTTACATAGTCTAGTGTAGCCTTGTGCTGTCTCACATAGTCTAGTGTAATTTTGTATTGTTTCATGTAGCATCAGGGTCCTGGAGGAACGGTATTTCATTTTTACTGTGTACTGTACTAGCAGCTTATGGTCAAAATGACATAAACTTGACTTGACTTGACCAAGAAAAAATTGCTATGCTAGGAAGAGATGCTTCAATCTAACTTTAGAGTCATAGAACTCTACAGTAGGGAAGCAGGCCCTTTGGCCCATCTAATCCATACTAGATTATTAATCTGCCTAGTTCTATTGACCTACACCCAGTTCATAGCCCAGCAAACTCTTCCCGTCCATGTACCTATTGAAATTCCACCTATTCAATCTTTCTCTGTAACTCAGGTCTTCAAGTCCCAGCAACATCCTTGTAAATTTTCTCTGCACTTTTTCAATCTTATTGATATCTTTCCTGTGGGTAGGTGACCAGAACTGCACACAATACTGTAAATTAGGCATTACCAAAGCCGTATACAACTTCAAAATAACATCCCAACACCTGTACTCAATAGCAACACACACAAAATACTGGAGGAACTCAGCAGGTGAGACAGCATCTATGGAAAAGAGTCAACAGTTGCCGCTTTAGGCCGAGAATCTTCTTCAGGGTGTTGCTTTGGATTTCCAGCATGTGTACATTTTCTCTTGTTTATGGTCTATACTCAGTACTTGGATTTATGAAGGCCAATGTTGTTTTAATAGAAACATAGAAAATAGGTGCAGGAGTAGACCATTCAGCCCTTCAAGCTTGCACCGCCATTCAGTATGATCATGGCTGATCATCCAATTCAGAACCCTGTACCTGCTTTCTCTCCATACCCCCTGATCCCTTTAGCCACAAGGGCCATATCTAACTTCCTCTTAAATATAGTCAATGAACCGGCCTCAACTATTTCCTGTGGCAGAGAATTCCACAGATTCACCACTCTCTGTGTGAAGAAGTTTTTCCTCATCTCGGTCCTAAAAGGCTTCCCCTTTATCCTTAAACTGTGACCCCTCGTTCTGGACTTCCCCAACATTGGAAACAATCTTCCTGCATCTAGCCTGTCCAATCCCTTTAGAATTTTATACATTTCAATAAGATCCCCCCTCAATCTTCTAAATTCCAGTGAGTATAAGCCTAGTCGATCCAGTTTTTCTTCATATGAAAGTCCTACCATCCCAGGAATCAATCTGGTGAACCTTCTCTGTACTCCCTCTATGGCAAGAATATCTTTCCTCAGATTAGGTGACCAAAACTGCACACAATATTCTAGGTGCGGTCTCACCAAGGCCTTGTACAACTGCAGTAGAACCTCCCTGCTCCTGTACTCAAATCCTCTTGCTATGAATGCCAAAAATTCATTTGCCTTTTTCATCGCCTGCTGTACCTGCATGCCCACCTTCAATGACTGGTGTACAATGACACCCAGGTCTCGTGCATCTCCCCTTTTCCTAATCGGTCACCGTTCAGATAATAATCTGTTTTCCTGTTCTTGCAACCAAAGTGGATAACCTCACATTTATCCACATTAAATTGCATCTGCCATGAATTTGCCCACTCACCTAACCTATCCAAGTCACTCTGCATCCTCTTAGCATCCTCCTCACAGCTAACACCACCGCCCAGCTTCGTGTCATCTGCAAACTTGGAGATGCTACATTTAATTCCCTCGTCTAAATCATTAATATATATTGTAAACAACTGGAGTCCCAGCACTGAGCCTTGCGGTACCCCACCAGTCACTGCCTGCCATTTTGAAAAGGTCCCGTTTACTCCCACTCTTTGCTTCCTGTCTGCCAACCAATTCTCTATCCACATGAATACCATACCACCAATACCATGTGCTTTAAATTTGCACACTAATCTCCTGTGTGAGACCTTGTCAAAAGTCTTTTGAAAATCTAAATATACCACATCCACTGGCTCTCCCCTATCCGCTCTACTAGATACATCTTCAAAAAATTCTATAAGATTCGTCAGACATGATTTTTCCTTTCACAAATCCATGCTGACTTTTTCTGATGATTTCACCTCTTTCCAAATGTGCTGTTATCACATCTTTGATAACCGACTCTAGCATTTTCCCCACCACCGATGTCAGACTAACAGGTCTATAATTCCCCGGTTTCTCTCTTCTCTCACTCCTTTTTTAAAAAGTGGGGTTACATTAGCCACCCTCCACTCCTCAGGAACTAATCCAGAATCTAAGGAGTTTTGAAAAATTATCACTAATGCATCCACTATTTCTTGGGCTACTTCCTTAAGCACTCTGGGATGCAGACCATCTGGCCCTGGGGATTTATCTGCCTTTAATCTCTTCAATTTACCTAACACCACTTCCCTCCTAACATGTATTTCCCTCAGTTCCTCCATCTCACTAGACCCTCGGTCCCTTACTATTTCCGGAAGATTATTTATGTCCTCCTTAGTGAAGACAGAAGCAAAGTAGTTATTCAATTGGTCTGCCATGTCTTTGTTCCCTATGATCAATTCACCTGTTTCTGACTGTAAAGGACCTACATTTGTCTTGACCAATCTTTTTCTTTTCACATATCTATAAAAGCTTTTACAGTCAGTTTTTATGTTCCCTGCCAGCTTTCTCTCATAATCATTTTTCCCTTTCCTAATTAAGCCCTTTGTCCTCCTCTGCTGGTCTCTGAAATTCTCCCAGTCCTCAGGTGTGCTGCTTTTTTTTTTGCTAATTTATATGTTTCTTCTTTGGTCTTGATACTATCCCTAATTTCCCTTGTCAGCCACGGGTGCACTACCTTCCCTGGTTTATTCTTTTGCCAAACTGGGATGAACAATTGTTATAGTTCATCCATGTGATCTTTAAATGCTTGCCATTGCATATCCACCGTCAACCCTTTAAGTATCATTTGCCAGTCTATCTTAGCTAATTCACGTCTCATACCGTCAAAGTTAATGATTCATTTATCTGTGACATCACATTCAATGAATGATGGATCTATATTCCCAGACCACCCCTACTTTGCTACTACTGTCCTCAGTGCCCTACCACTCACCATTTAAGTCCTACCTTGGTTGGTCCTCCCAAAGTGGAACAAATCACTTGTCTGCATTAAAATCTATCTGTAACTTTTCAGCCCATTTGTCCAGCTGGTCCTCATCCTGCTGCTAGCTTTGATAGACATTAGACAATAGGTGCAGGAGTCAGCCATTCGGCCCTTCGAGCCAGCTCTGACATTCACTGTGATCATGGCTAATCATCCACAATCAGTACCCTTTTCCTGCCTTCTCCCCATATCCCTTGACTCCGCTATCTTTAAGAGCTCTATCTAACTCTTTCTTGAAAGCATCCAGAGAATTGGACTCCACTGCCTTCTGATGCAGATCATTCTACAGATCCACAACTCTCTGGGTGAAAAAGTTTTTCCTCAACTCCGTTCTAAATGGCCTACCCTTTATTCTTAAACTGTGGCCTCTGGTTCTGGACTCCCCCAACATCGGGAACATGTTTCCTTCCTCTAGCGTGTCCAATCCCTTAATAATCTTATATGTTTCAATCAGATCCCTTCTTATCCTTCTAAATTCCAGTGTATACAAGCCCAGTCACTCCAATCTTTCAACATATGACAGTCCCTCCATCCCAAGAATTAACCTCGTGAACTTACGCGGCACTCCCTCAATAGCAAGAATGTCCTTCCTCAAATTTAGAGACCAAAATTGCACACAATACTCCAGGTGTGGTCTCACCAGGGCCCTGTACAACTGCAGAAGGACCTCTTTACTCTTATACTCAACTCCCCTTGTTATGAAGGCCAACATGCCATTAGCTTTCTTCACTGTCTGCCGTACCTGCATTCTTACTTTCAATGACTGATGAACAAGGACACCTAGATCTCGTTGTACTTCCCCTTTTCCTAACTTGACACCATTCAGATAGTAATCTGCCTTCCTGTTCTTGCCACCAAAATGGATAACCTCACATTTATCTACATTAAACTGCATCTGCCATGCATCTGCCCACTCAACCAACCTGTCCAAGTCACCCTGCATTCTCCTAACATCCTTCTCATATTTCACAATGCCACCCAGCTTTGTGTCATCTGCAAATTTGCTAATGTTACTTTTAATCCCTTCATCTAAATTATTAATGTATATTATAAATAGCTGCGGTCCCAGCACTGAGCCTTGCGGTACCCCACTAGTCACCGCCTGCCATTCTGAAAGGGACCCGTTAATCCCTACTCTTTGTTTCCTGTCTGCCAACCAATTTTCTATCCATGTCAGTACCCTACCCCAATACCATGTGCTCTAATTTTACCCACTAATCTCCAATGTGGGACCTTATCAAAGGCTTTCTGAAAGACCAGGTACACTACATCCACTGGCTCTCCCTTGTCCATTTTCATAGTTACATCCTCAAAAAATTCCAGAAGATTGGTCAAGCATGATTTCCTCTTTGTAAATCCATGCTAACTCAGACCGATCCTGTTACTGCTATCCAAATGTGCTGCTATTTCATCTTTTATAATTGACTCCAGCATCTTCCCCACCACTGATGTCAGGCTAATTGGTCTTTAACTCCCTGTTTTTTCTCTCCCTCCTTTCTTAAAAAGTGGGATAACATTAGCTACCCTCCAATCCTCTGGAAGTGATCCTGAATCTATAGAACATTGGCAAATGATTACCAATGCATCCACGATTTCTAGAACCACCTCCTGAAGTACCCTGGGATGCAGACCATCAGGTCCTGGGGATTTATCAGCCTTCAGTCCCATCAGTCTACCCAACACCATTTTCTGCCTAATGTGATCTTCCTTCAGGTCCTCCGTTACCCTAGGTCCTCTGGCCGCTATTACACCTGGGAAATTGTCTGTGTCTTCCCTAGTGAAGACAGATCCAAAGTAGCTTTCCTAGCTGTACACAACATCCCCAATCTTGGTGTCATCTGCAATTTGCTGATGCAATTTACTGCATTATCATTCAGATTTTTGATATAGATGACAAGCAACAATGGACCCAGCATTGATCCCTGTGGCACATCACTAGACATCGGCCTTCAGCCAGGGAGGCAACCATCTACTTTTACTCTCTGGTTTCTCCCACAAGCCCATGTCTAAACCAATTTACCACCTCACCCTGAATGCTGAACAACTTAACCTTCTTGAATAACCTTCAATGTGGGCCCTTGTCTAAGGCCTTGCTAAAGTCCATGTAAACAACATCCACTGCTTGGTCTTAATCACATTCCTGGTAACTTCCTCGAAAAACTCTATAAGATTGCTTGGACACGATCTACCACACACAAAGCCATGCTGACAATCCCTAATCAGTTCACATCTATCCAAATGCTCATACATCTGGTCCCTTAGAAGGTTAGGAGACGATGGGGCCTGACGGTGACTCCTTTGCTTGCATCTTTGGAAACAGCTCTATTTCTATCTCTAATATCTTTATTTTTCCTTCTCGGGGTTCTGACCTGGAGTTTGGTTCTGGCACTGACTTTGGTTCTGTGCGGGAATGGCACCCACTCTCGGGGTCTCACAACTGGCTGCTATTCGATATTCCAAGGACGTGGCCTAGAAGACTTGTGCACCTTTGGAGTGGCGGGATTTTGTGGCTCTGGAGGTGGGCTGACTCGAGGTTGGTGCTGCTGCCTGGTGTGTCGTGGGAGTACACAGAAGTTCGAAGGCAGTGAGCTGGCTGCGTGTCCAGAGACCTGAGTTCTTTGGGCACAGAGCTCAGAAAAAGCGACGCAACAGACTTTTAGCATTGCAAATCAGTGAGTTATTTGTTAAGTCTCCCCTCTCACTGTGAACCGGGGACACCTCTTTTTCCCTTATTAGGGAGAGAGAGAGCCTGTGGTATGTCGAATACTGGGTGAACAAGTCGTCTTTGGGATACTGCAAGTCTGTGTCTTTGCTGTATGCTTGAGTGCTCAGTAGGGGGGGGCGATGTTTTTTTTTGCTGGTGGGGGAGGGAGGAATCATTGCTTTGCTGCTGCTTACACGTGGGAGGGGGAGCTGGGGGGGCTTTGGGGTTCTAACATTTAACTGTCATTCATTCTTTGGGGCACTCCTCTGTTCTTCATGGCTGGTTCTGAAGAAAAAAATTTCAGTGTGTATTTTGTATACATTTCTCTGACATGAAGTGTACCTTTTGAAACCTTCCAATAACTTACCCACAAACAACGTCATGCAATATCCCAGCTTATTCTTAGAGCTTTTCTTAAAAAAACTTTGTTTCCTTTACCTTGGACTGTGCAGGAGGAATACTTGACTTCATTTTACCCTCAAAGAGTGTGGAACGAGCTGTCCACACAGGTGCATCTGGCAAGCTCGATTTCAATGTTTAGGAGAAGTTTGAATAGGTACCGGGATGGTAGGGGTGAGGAGGGCTATGGACCCAGTGCAGGCTGATGGGCCAAAGCAGTTAACTGGTTCAGTAATGACTAGATGGGCAGAAAGGCCTATTTCTGTGCTGTACTTTATGACTCAGTGCCATGTGAAAGTGGTGGCAGAAACAGCGGAGCTGCTGCCTCACAACAAAGGAGATCCGGGACTCATTTCTGACCTCGGATGCTATCTGTGTGCATTTTGCACATTCTCCTTGTGACTGTACAGGTTTCAGCCTTGTGGTCTTGTTTTGTTACACACTCCTAAGTCTGGCAGGTTGGGTAGACTAACTGGCCACTGCAAGTTGCCCCCAGTGTAATAGCAGATTCTGGTGGTGAGGATGTGAGTGTGAGATTAATCTAAGCACCATATAAAATGAGTGGTTCAGCATGGACTAGATGGGCTGAAAGGCCTGTCCTTGCATCATTCTGTGTCCCTGTTGATGGTCATCAAATATTCGGTCTGTCTCAATGCTACCTCATTCTGTGACGCTATCACTGTCTATGAAATCAAAATCAATATCAGGTTTATTATCACTGGCATGTGTCGTGAATTTTGTTAATTTAGCTGCAGCTGTTAAATGCAATACATAATATAGAAGAAAAAATAATAATAAATAAGTAAATCAATTGCAGTATACGTATATTGAATAGATTAAAAATTGTGCAATATATATTAAAAAGTGAGGTAGTGTCCAAGGGTTCAATGTCCATTTAGGAATCAGATGGCAGCGGGGAAGAAGCTGTTCCTGAATTGTTGAATGAGTGCCTTCAGGCTTCTGTACCTCCTTCCTGATGGTAACAGTGAGGATGGGGCATGTCCTGTCTGCTGGAGGTCCTTAATAATGGACGCTGCCTTTTTGAGACACCACTCCTTGAAGATATCCAGGGTACCAGAGATGGAGCTGACTAAATTTACAACCTTCTGCAGCTTCTTTCAGTCCTGCTATAACTTTATCAAAGAATGTTATCACCTTTTCATGCCTTTAAGTCTTGCTGTATGGTGGCGGGGTGGAGGTATGTCTCTACCAAAGGAGTAAGGCTCCTCTTCCCTCTGCTAGCCTGCAGATCACCCTTGGGCAAGATGTAGCACCTGATTAGCGGCTCCCCCCCACCCGATCAGGGTCACATGAAGCTATGGAAGTAGGTGGTGGATGGTCTATGAGCAGCTGATGCATATCAGAAGTCCTGGTTATATGACCACTGAAGAATCTCTGAAGAGTATTGATAATGGCTGGGATCGCTTGTCTTGTACAGACACTGCCCAGAAGAACCACTTCTGTAGAAAAATCTGCTGAGAACAGTCATGGTCATGGAAAGACCATGCTGACCCATGTCACATGACACTGCACACAATAATGATGTCATATGACACAGCACATAATGATGGTGACCACTTGTGTGGAAATAAGTGGTGTTGGTTATATCATTTGTTCTATTTAACATCACTGGACCTGTTCAACAGCATCTGGATCTATGTATTTCACATACTGTATATGGATGGTCAAATTTCCAGAAATGAACAAGTTCTAGATAAACTTCACTAGTATTGCACAAGACAAGGGGATTTCTAAGACACCAAACTCCACAATGAGCAGTGCCAAGCCTTGCTGCGATAGGAAGAAGGTTGGAGATGGGGTAATTCAATCCCATCCGGTAAAAATCCAGTTGGCTAGAGAAACACCAACAGAAGCTCCAGAAATCTCATCCCTGGGAGGGATGCACACTGGACTCTCACCAAAGCAATGCTTCCTGCATTACAAGCATCACATACATGCTCACACATCAAACTATGTGCACTTAAATTCAAGAAGTTAATTAGATTGAATAAAAAAGAGAAACTGGCTGATATTTTACTTCCTTTTCTGGAGGACCAGAGATTGCTGTTGTCACATCTGATATTACAGGGTTTGACATAACAGAGCTTAGAATGACTTAGAGTGGGGTAAGACTAGCTCAGTTCTACATCATGCATCTAACATTACAATATATCAAAGGTACTTCTTGGGTGTAAAATATTTTAAGGGATATATATCCAAGCTATGTTTCTCTTAAACCTTTCATCACCATTATTACGTGCCGTGTCGTATGATGTGCGTGATCGTGGTCTCATGACCGTGACTGATCTTGGCAAATTTTCTACAGAAGTGGTTTGCCATTGTCTTCTTCTGGGCAGTGTCTTTACAAAATAGGTGACCCCAGCCATTATCAATACTCTTCAGAGATTGTCTGCCTGGCATCAGTGGTTGCATAACCAGCACTTGTGATGTGCACCAGCTGCTCAAATACGACCATCCACATACCTCCACGTGACCTTGATCTGGTGGCTAAACAGGTGCTATATCTTGCCCGAGGCTGACCTGTAGGCTAGTGGAGGGAAGGAGCACCTTGCACCTCCTTTGGTGGAGACATAGCTCCACCCTGCCGCCCACCTTAAAACATTAGGCTACCAGAAGTCATTTGGTGGCTGATTAGAAAAGTTTCAATAAGCAACATTGAACAATAGGGACCAGATTACTTTGAATAGTGCGTCAACAATTAATAACTTATTGATCAACTCTTACCTGCCATCTTAAGCTTGCGTTTCTTCTTTTCCTGAGCACTTTCAGCACCTTGGTCAGTAAATTCCTCATCTACCTCCAGACAGGTGGGTGCTGGATTTTTAGTCTCCAAATAGTCTAATTCCCTCTCGATGCGATCGATACGGGAATTTGCTATTTCCAGGTTCTGTCTTTGCTCTTCTTTCTCTTTATCCAAGTTTTCAACAAAAGCAAGAATCTGGTTCTTAAATTCTCTGTATTCTGTGGAGTATCTCTGTGTCTGGTCATACCAGACAGCAATTCGTTGCTGGTGAAAAAAAATAGAAGTTTATTTTTGGAGTTCTGCCAAGTCCTTGAATTTGAATCTACTCCTGCCTCAATATGTGTTCTTAATTTATGTTTATGTGTTTATGTTAGTTTATGTGTTCTTAATTCCTTGACATTGACACCTCTAGATTCAATTATTCTAATAATGTCCCAGCCATTCTCTCACTTTGGATTCTAGTTATTGTAAGTTAGTTCAAATCTCTGTTACTCATACTCAGACTTCCATGAAGTCGCAGTCACTTTTCTCCCCAGTGCTCAATGTCACGTGAACTTCTTGATTGGTGCTGCTTTTAGTGTTAAATGCGACTGAATTTCACTGGCATGATGAGCCTTGAGGAGTTTTACTATTCTGATGTCACTATTTAAATACTGATTTCCTTTTGGTGTAGGATTGAGGTGAGGATAATGTTTTGTGTGTCTTTAGAATCCTTCCAGCTACCACATTAATGCCAATGATGAGGAGATGTAGGTCCAAGAAAGAGGGAAGATGGGAAGATCTTTCAATCATTGAGTACTTACAATCGCAATTAGACACTGAAAGACATTACATAGCTTTCAACAAGGAACAGAGAGAATGGATAGGTCTTTCAGATTGTTAGTAAATGATGAAGGGCTGAATAGCCTCCTTCTATAATCACCTATGCTTTAAAAGGCCAATGGTGAAAAGAAAGGACTCCTTTGCCCAAGTTAGCTAGGTTTTGAGAACCAGCGTGAAAAAAATTATTTCTACCTGCAACACTTCTGTAAGTAATAGAATGTTTTTGAACAAAGTGAAGCAAAAAGACTGTGATATTCTATGATATTCTCCCTAAACTGGATGATCTATACTCTTGTTTGGCAACTAATGAATTCACCATGGTTGTTCTGTCCTGAAACCTCAGAGATCCCAATTCAAATACAACATGATATAGACTGGTAAATGAAAGGATCTTGCAAAGAAGGCCATGTGAAAGTTAAAGATCAGTGCTGGGGCCTTGGTTTTTTGCCAGTAATGGATGGATAATGAAACTTGATTGCATTGTGTAATTTGTTTTAACATTACACTTTTCACTATCACACTCAGTAGTGTGTTTATCAAATGATGTACTGGACACAACGCAACACAAGAAAGCAATATCCATCACCAGGGAGCCCCACCATCCAGGACATACTGTCTTCTCGCTGCTGCCATCAGGAAGAAAGTACAGGAGCCTCAGGACTCACACCACCAGGTTCAGTTATTATCCCTCGACCATCAGGCTCTTGAACCGAAGGGGATAACTTCACTCAACTTCATTTGCCCCATCACTGAACTGTTCCCACAACCTATGGACTCACTTTCAAGGACGCTTCATCTCAAGTTCTTGATTTTTATTGCTTATTTATTGATTATTATGTCTCTCTTTCTGTATTTGCACACTTTGTCTTCTGCACACTGGTTGAACGCTTAAGTTGTTGTGGTCTTTCATTGATTCTGTTATGGTTACTATTCTATAGATTTATTGAGTATGCCCATCAGTAAATGGATCTCAGGGTTGTATATGGTGACACACACACACACACACACACACACACACACACACACACACACACACACACACACACACACACACACACACACACACACACACACACACACACACACACACATATTATATATATTGATAATAGATTTATTTTGAACTTTGAACAAAAATTGCGAGAGCAACTCAGCGGTCAGGCAGCTTTTATGGAGGGAAATAGGTAGCCAATAGTTTGTTGTGTGACTCTTCATTTGGACTAGAAAGGAAGAGGGGAGAAAGCTGATGCAAATGTATGGAGCAAGAGCTAGCAATCTGACATGAGTTAAAACAAAGGGTCAAAGATAGAAATGTCAGGGGGTCAATGCCAACACTGATTCAATAAAATCTTAAAACTCTCCTGGCACCCTGCTTGTTTATTTATCTCAATGAGAATTCATCTCAGTTCAACTGCAAATTGTGAAATTTAAGCCCCACTAATGTACCTGCACATGGGATGGTTTCTATTTTATTCTAGAAATTAGTCAGTTTCCCACGATTGTTTGATGCTCAATGCAACCTTGTATGATATCTGGTTCAGTTTTATTTGCATTTATCTAACTATGTTGATATAGTTCTGCTAAAGGGCCTCCTGGTTCCAAATCAATTGAGGAGTCAGTTCAACATTTAGGAGAAGATTGGATTGAAGGGAGTGGTATGGAGGGTGGTGGTCTAGACAGCATAACAGTTCAGCATGGACTGCATGGGCTGAAAGTCCTTTTCCTGTGCTGTAGTGTTCTATGACTCCGTGAGTCCTCTTTTAAATCACATGCAAGAATTATTGAGTCTCCACTATAAAGTATGTTCTGATAGTGCAGTGGTTAATAATGTGACATTCTGGGGGGGAGTGGCGGGTGTCGTGGTTGACGGCCCACCTCTGCATTTCTAATGACCTGTACTGTTTATTGTTCTTGTGTTAAAATGCTGCTGTGGGATTATGTTGAGAAGTTCCAGTTCATTTATTGTTACATGTTAGCTTGGATTAGACAGTTATTTGCTTGTGTATTTGTGGGTCAGCCTGAATGTAACCAGGGTGTGTGCTGGTCAGATCCCCAGTCGGTTTAAGACTGGTGGGGTTCACTCTCTGGGTCATGGTGCCTGGTCTGTTTTGTGTCTATCACAATAAAATAGTTGTTGAGTTAAAGAGCTTCTTGTCTGTCATTATGCACCAAATTGGTGTCAGGAGTGGGATGCGAGATCAGCAACAAGATCGAAGAGCTACGACAGCGGATAGAGTGCCTTAAGACTGGGGAGTAAGACGAGGGACGGAGCTGTGTACCTCCCCTGCACCCACAGGCTGGGCTCGCGAAGACGAGACCCGGAGGGAGGACCTGGGAACTGAGCATTGTGCCTTTCCAGAGAGCCCCGACGGAGTGAATGTACCCAGGCTCCCCAACCCCGGTGGGGGGGAGAAGAGTGGAGCGCATCAATCGTCTCTGTAGTGACCCGCATCGGGGAACCCAAGATGCCGCAGCCATGGGAGGATGGGCACCATGGCAGACGCCGGCAGAGCATGAGGAAGGCCAATGGGTCTTTGCAGTTAGCACCCACCCTGAAGCTCCCCAGGTACAACGGTACCAGCCGCCTGGAGCTGTAACTGTCGCAAGACAAACTTGCTGCGTGGTACGACAGGTGGAGCCCTACCGAGAGTGTGGTGCTCCTTGCCTTGGTACTAGAGGGAAAAGCCCTGCAGGCCCTTTTCGACCTAACGCCGGCGGAGCAGCATGACTACAGGGCCCTCGTAGTGGCGCCGGAGCGGCGTTTCGAGCAGAGGCCGTTGGTGGACGCAATGAGGGAAGAACGGTGCAGCAGACAGCGCCGTATGGGAGAAGGCCTGGGGGCACTGGCAGCTGATATTCATCACTGTGCTCGGCATAGCTACCCCCAGTTTCCATCAGCGGCCCGGGAAGAGCTTGCCCTCCACGCCTTAGCAAAGGCACTGACGCTAGAGCGCCTTCGGTAGCATGTTCGCCCGACGTCACCATCGTGGCTGGATGAGGCGTTGGCCGAGGCGGAGAGGGCAGAAACAATTTTAGCCCCAAAGGTGTTCCGGCGTCGCCTCTCACGCAGCATGCCCGGGTTTGTGTCACCGAGGTGGAGAAGGAAACTGACGAGGAGGAGCCTGTGAGACAGGCCCTCCCAACGCCGTGAAACGATCTCTGCTTCCGGTGCGGTGGGGCAGGTCTTTTCGCCTGGGAATGCCCACACCGGCACCACGCCACAGCTCAGAGCAGCCGTCGGGAAACACCAAGCGGGCAGCGCCGCCCGAAGCCTCCAGCAGAATCCCTGAGTTGTCGCCCCTCCGGGTGGGCCATTTGGGTGAAGAGCAAGGCTAATGCGTGGACTGCGTCGTGGGGGGCATCAAATGCCGTGCGTTGGTAGATATGGGGTCAACCATCACTACCATCCATCTCCGTGTTCTCCCCAACATGGACCAGCCATCCCTGTCTGGGTGGACAACGACGGCGGTCCAGCTGGCTACGCTCCCCGGCGACTGAGCGGTGATGTGAGGGAAGAGGAGGCTGTGCATCACATTGGGGAAAAACACAGTGGAGCACGGGTGTGCCTCGCCGACATACGAGAGACCTGCATCCTTGGCCTGGACCTGCTGCCCCGTGTGGATGTGTTGGGGGCCGACACTCTACCGCAGTTCTGAAGCCGTGGCTCTCTGGCAGGGCAGCTCCAGGAAGCGACCCAGCAGGACCACCGGTTTCACAGCAGCCTGGGGCAGTGCAGCACACCCAGCAGCGGCCCGACACTACACAGCTGAACCACGGGCAAGCGACAGTGACAGCCAACGACAACCTCCCCACCGTGGACCCGCAGCTGCACAGCGACCAGGTGAGCGATCCTGTGCTGGCCCGGGTGAGGAAATGGCTGAGTGTGTGACGACGGCCGGAGTGGGCAGAGGTCTCCACCCTGCACCCAGACACCAGAGCCCTATACTCGCAGTGGGGAATGCTGGAGGTGGCGACGGGCTGCTGTTCAGGCGGTGGCAGCTGTCTGATGGTGACAGACATCTCTTGCAGCTGGTGGTCCCCCGGGGTCTCCGTGCCACGCGATTTGTATGAAGTTCTGTCCCACTTGCGCTGTTTGGAACATCTGCAGGAATGCTTGGACAGCTTAAAATGCACAGTAAATCAGCCCCAAATGAACCAAATAGAGTAATATTAAAAATAATCAGTTAGACTTCAACTCCAGTCGATAAAGAGAATGCACTTCTTTCACACAAAGCACAGGAAGCTGGAGAAGGGAACGCGAAGCACAAATACTTAACTCAGCAACTCGTGGGCCACAAAACCGATAGAAATGTTTCATTGTTTCCCTTCTTCATAAATTAGAAAAGATTTGTGGACTCACCTCAAAAGCAGACAGCCTTCTCTCCATATATTCCATGAAATGTGATTGACACCGCACCGTTAGAATAATGGCTGATGCCACAGTGAAGAGTTTGATCAAGGTCCCCATCTCCCGAGATGTCCCAAGACTGTGAATTGAAAGGGAGCGCACAGTTCTCCGAGTCGGAGTGCTGAGAGAATCGGGTGCCTTCGCTTCTCTGCTGAAGCTGGTTCCAGCTCATGGCTTTGGAATGCATCAGCAGACGAGTGGGGGTGGGGTCTCAGGACCACAGAACATTCCCAATCAGACTCTTATTAATCCCATATGTTTCCCTTGTTGTTTATTTTAAGGGTCAAGGAAAATTGGATAAAAACACCAGAAGTGATTATGTTTAATTAAACTTCACGATAGACTTCTGGAATGGCAGAGGTATTTATAACTAAATTATAACTCAGGCATGTTTTTTTTAAGTCTTGGCTGCTTCCACAAGTTTCTATGACTTTAACAATGACCATGCACTGTTCATTTATATAGCAATTTAAATAGAGAAAACGTCCCGTGGTATTCCACAGGTGAGTTATCGAATCTGATCAGGCACACAAAGAGATTTAATACAATCCTGTTCTGGGAGTGAGGCTTCAAGGAGAATTTTGAAAGAGTGCAGAAGAGGTGAAGAACTATGGTGGAGGAAGGGGTGGGGGAAGCTGGTGTTCCCAAATTGAAATCAGCTGGAAGTCAGCAGCTGGAACAGATGAAAAATGCAAGTGCTCGGAAAAAGATAAAGATTAAAGATTAGTTTTATTTCTTACATGTACGTTGAAGCTTTAAAACAAACAATGAAGCATATTGTCTGCATCAAATCAAATCAGTGAGGATTGTGCTGAGCAGCCCACAAGTGCTGCCATGCTCTGGCACCAACATGGCACATGCCCACAACACATCAATCCTATCTGCATGTCATTGGAACATGGGAGGAAACCGGAGCGCTCGGAGCAAACCCATGTGGTCACAGGGAAAACGTACAAATGCTTTACAGACAGTGGTGGGAATTGAACCCCAATCTTACAGCTGGCACGGTAAAGCATTGCGCTAACCATTATGCCCAAGTGCCGCCCTACGGTTGGCGTGGTAGGATTGGGGGATGCATGGGATCTGCAGGGTTGATGATTACAAATGGAGCCAAGGAGGTACACAGTAGTTTAAATTCAAGTTTAATTGTCATTCAACCATATGTGGAGATGCAGCCAAATGAAACAACGGTTTTACGGGGCCAAAGTCATGATAGTAGAAAATCATACAGTTACAAGAAAATATATAGCTCATGTCCCCGAGTGTCATGGCTTAAAGATTGATGGTGCATGGGATGTTGTCTTGGAGCCATGTTTCTGTGAGAACAAGTACGTAGCAGTTCTTCATCATGTAGACGAAAGCAATCCAGCTTGTCCTTCATCAAGTGAACACTAGGGGAAAGCACTGACTGGAGGGGCAGCTCCCCGAACCCAGCACAGACTCTAATGTGCTGGTCATGCTTCTACTCTATATCACACTGCCCTGGAGTCTCCTCCCCTGGGTGGCTGTAACAGGTGACCCTGCAGCATGAGGGCCTGGTCAGTGCCACCAGCGAGGTCACACAACTCCCCACTGTCGGTCTCATCGACGAACCAGAGAACCCAACTTGCAGTATTCTACATTACCAATGTCCAACAGGTGCTTGTGATCACAGGAAAAACATCCAAGACAATGATTTGCACAATTTGTTGGATCATGCACCGCCTCTATGCACCACCTTCACGCACCACCTCTGATGCCTTCCTCCTGGGGTGGCTGTAGTAGGTGGCAACATGGTGTGCAGCACGTCCAGCTCCACTGCCATTGAACAGCTCATCAGTGGGACAGACCTGCAGCACTTGATCCAGCAGGGTCCTGCGATCGAGGAGAAGATGCAGAAGATGAACAATTACAACTTTGTTTGAGCCTGAAGAGGCTACTGCGCCTAAGTACACCACCATCTTAATGGAAGCTGAGTAGGTGTTGTGGGGCCAGGAGCACTTTGTGAGATAGTATATAGATCCTGCTTCAAATTAATGTACTGCAGCCCCCCTGCCTGATCCCATTGTGTAGGACTGGGGATAGAAACAGCATCTTTGAGCAGGAAAATTATCTATCTCAGTGATTTCTGCTGGGCATTGAAGTGAGATGCATTGCTGCACATTGGCTCTTGGCATTTATTGCTCGACTGTAAAGCCGAATAGAAGTGGATAAATGAGGTTGTAGGCTTTGTTGTGCAGTGTTCTGTTCATTCTACAATGGAAGTTGGTGAAAGATAAAGCTCCACTTAGCATATATATATTTCTTCCACTAAGTAATTCAGTACTTTTGTCACCCAAATAAAGAGCATAGAGAACACAATTTCAGGACCCAAGTATCTTTGTAAGTGCTTGATGCAACTATGTCTGGAGAACAAATACTAAAGGCAAATTTCTGTACTGATGAAACTCTGAAACAAACAGAAAATATTGGCAACACCCATCAAAAACAGATCCGCAATCTAAGGCCACAAGACCGGGGAGAGAATTTGGCCATTTGGCCCACTGAGTCTGCTCCGCAAGTTTATGTCTGAGTTAGTCTATATATCTAATTTAGTTTTGTAAATTATTAAATCAACTATTACCAAATGAAGCAAGCAGATATTCACTTAAACCTGCATCTGGCATTTATCTGGAGGTGATGCCCCACTTTTATCTCCTTTCTGCGATTTCACAGCTAAACAATTTGTCTATCTGGGAGGTAAGATCCTGCCAGCATTGGATATCAAATCACTGACAGGACGTTTGTGTGACAAGCTCCTGGAATTGCCCAAGAAGAGTCACTGGAGAGTTTGGCATGCCGGGAATGAAACTCCTCCAGTCATATTTCATTGCAGTTCCAGTTACTTTTATCTTGGCCTGTGATTTTGATCACAATTCAGTTTGATATTCTGAATCCATTTTTGGTTCAGTTTCTCTGCAGAGGCTGGAATTCATTCTAAGCCCTCTCAATCTGTACAGTTTTATAAGAAGAGTGCTTCCAGGATGAGGGACCTATTTCATCTGGTAGGAGTTACAGAGTCCACATTGCACTATGAGCACAGTATCTGAAATGTGTTACTTGTTGTCAGGGTCTTTTTGAAAGTATGCCATCCTTTCTTTCTCCCCTGCACACATTGACATAAAATCTGCAGCAGCATCTCATCCACTACATCACCTACATGGTCAAGGTCATGTGTGAGGTGGGGCGGAAAATATCGGCCATCAAGGTCATAGGGACTTTAGGGAAAAAAATAAATATTTTTGTCATGAAATGCAGAGGAGGCTTGACATAAAAGTAGAACAGTGGAGACAATTCAGTGATGGATGATAACTTTAAACAATAGACTACAAGATAACAAGCCACAAGACGAGAGAGAACAGATGCTAAACACCACAAGCAATAAGGTAACTGAAGACTAAGAGCAACTGGTTGAGGTTGGCATGTTCTATTGGTGAACAGTGCCCTGTGGATGAGGGTTGGGTTTAAATAGGCTGCAGGTGATGAGTTGGAATTGAGTGGCAGGTGAATCTTGTTATCTGGGTGGAGTCCGGGAGGTCTGACAGGACCCCAACCCTCCTATAGCTGGCACTCAGTGGCCCAGGATGATCTGGATAGGACCAGTGGAACTCCTCGAGGAGTGATGGATCCAAGATGTAACTGGATGACACCTCTCCTCCTGGACACACCCTTCTTCCCGGCTGATCAGGCTGTTCATGACGACGTGTATCCAGCAACCAATGAATGGTGTACACTGACCCACCTTCCACCATCCTAGCTGGGTTGAGTGGTCCACGGAAAATGGGCTTGAGGCAGGACACGTGGAAGGGAGGTGTGATTCTGAGCGACGGTGGCAGCTGGAGATGGACAGTGACTGGATTCACAGGATGGATAATCTTAAAGGGACCAAAGGATTCAAAATGCGTTTATTATCAAAGTATGTATGCAGTATACAACCCTGAGATTCGTCTCCCCACAGACAGCCACAAAACAAAGAAACACCATGAAACCCATACAAAGAAAAGAATCGATTCCACCCCCTGCAAAAAATTGCACAAATGGCAATTGCACAAGTGAAATCATAGAAAGTAAAATCGAAAGAGTCCATTTTCAGTTCAGCGCGGTGTTCATTATATTCTCGCCGCCCCAATTCAAAGTCACCCAAAATAGCAACAGAAACATAGAAACATAAAAAAGAATAACCAGGAACAACAGTCCAATCCAGAAGCCTCACACCCACAGCTGTCTGCATGTGACGGTCTCTGTCTGCCTCGGGAGGAGGGAGAGAGAGAGACACCTTCTCTGGCAGCAGTGAGTGAGAGGCTGGTAGATGGTGCTGAACTCCCACTCACCTTCTGCATGCTTCAAACTTCCTTGACACTTTAATCAGCGAGATCAGTGAGAAATGGAGTCGATCATGGGCTCTAAGCTTCTTGCCCTCGAGGCTGCTCGCCTCTCTGAACCTTCACGGAGACAAAAAAGCACCAGATCTTCCAGTCGACCTGAAAACACACCATTAAACTGTAGAACACAGGCTCCAACAGTACCAGAACCACATTTGGAATAAAAAGAAGACATAAAAGAGGTGAAAGATAGAATTTTGTGGACCATTTGGAGAATGTTGCCTGTAGTAGCGTTGCTAACTGCTGCCATCTTCATAGGACACAGTGGGGTGGGAAGTTGTGTCGTTGAGTTGGGGATCCGTCAAAGGATTGGGCTCAGACGGAGGAGGCTGATGGTTGCGGACCTGCTATATTGAGACAGAGAGTTGAGGCAAGCAGATGGTCAGTGGTTTCCTGCTGCTTCTGGACCGCGTGCTCATGTCAACAGACAGGTTCCCTTTGGTGAGCGTACTCCGCTGGGTCAGTTGGAGGCTCACTCATCCTGTCACGAAGCGTAGAGCAGGCTTGGCCCAAAAGCAGAGCAGTGGGAGACGATTCGGTGATGAACAACAACTTGAATAAAATCTTGTGAAAGTAACAAGTGAAATGGGGCCACAAAGTGAGAGAGAGCAGATACCAAACACCACAGGTGACAAGGTAACTGAAGGCCAAGAGCAACTGCTTGGCTGGTTCAATGGGCGAACGAAGACTATGAATAAGATCTGGGTTTAAATAGGTTGCAGGTGAGGAGTTTTAAATGAGTGGCAGGTGACTCCTGTTAGCTATGTGGAGACTGGGAGGTGCCCACCTGTGCAGGCCTGACAATTCTCACTGAATGTTTTTCTTTATTGCATATTATATGGAAAAGCTAACATTTATTTCCTATTCTTCATTACCTGTACAAAAGGTGGTGGTGAGCCATCTCCCTGAACCATGAGTATCTGTGCAGCAAAAGTACCCTCCTGATGTAAATGGAAGAGTAGAATTTAGGAGGACCCTGTGACGGCTGAGGAGAGATTGCCTATCAGTTGGAGATGTGGGGGTAGGGACAAGTGCTGCAGAATATTCCTTGTTTCTGGAAAGAGCAAACTTTTCCTCTTGTTACAATTTTAGGATTCCAAACACTGATGTTCCCTCAACTGTTGAATAATCCATCTATGCCTGTAGCAAGAGCCTGACAAACTTTATCCACGTTAATAGGACCAAGTGGGATGGCGAGGCCAGCTTGCAGAGCTCACGTGCAGCTATGGACCAAATTTCATCATGCTATTGGAAAATCAAGGAAGCTATTATAAATCTGTTCACATCAGCAATGTTTCTTCATCTCTGGCCATCTATGGTTTTCAGCTATCCACAAAGCCAATGAAATTCACAAGACAGTTAAGCTAAAACTCCAAAATATCTGGATTCTTCTCCGAATTCTTTCAGAAGTGCCCAATGATGGAATTATGGTTATGCTGAATGACATTAGATGGCATATCATAGTGGAAGCAAATGGAGGGTTACCTCAGTCCAAACTATGCTAGGTCTCAGGGACAGGTCTATCTGCGGGATGACATTTTGTCTGTAACAGTAATGTGCAATGGCCACGTCTGCTGAGCTCCCCCAGCAGATTGACCTTGCTCCAGATTCTAGCACCTGCAGTCTTTTGTGTCTCCATAATGTATTGAACTCTGGAAATTAGCAATGAAGTAATGATCGGGAAACCTGGTGTCATGAAGTTGGTTGGGGTGGTGGGGATGGTGGTACATATCAGCCAGTGGTAAGAACTCTCTTCGTCATTTGGTATATTTTGCAACCTTAATCTTGCATTGGCTCCACTAGCACTACTCAAGTGGTGGCTGATCTCTGAGTCAACCCACAGGTCCAACCAAAACTTTTGATCCAAGGAGCAGTCGTCCTCCCTACATTACTGTATGGAGCTGAATCATGGACTACCTACAGGAGACACCTGCAAGTCCTGGAGCAATACCACCAAAGATCATTAGAAAAGGTTTTGAGGATCAGATGGAAGGACTGATGCATCAACACCAATGTACTGGAGGAGGCCAATATGAACAGCATCTCCACCACGATAAAGCAGCACCAAATCCGATGGACAGGTCATGTCATTCTGATCAACACACACAAAGTGCTGGAGGAGCTCAATAAGCCAGGCAGCATCCAGGAAAAGAGTACAGTCGACGTTGTGGGCTGAAATCTGATGTCTAACTCACACCTCCTCAAACTGATCCTTTACTCCCAGTTGAAGAAGGGTCAGCAAGCCCCTGGTGGGAAAAGGAAACACTTCAGAGATAACATCAAAATTAGTCTGAATAAATTCAACTTTACGTCTAAAAACTGGGAAGACGTTGCACTCAATAGATACGCCTGGAAGAAATCTGTTCAAGAGGGAAACGAGAACGACCTCTGCTGCACCGCAGAGAACAAGGGGCAGCTGCGAAAGGAGAGACTGAACAACCAAAAGACCCAGCCACTGAGTACAGCCACCACCTTCTCTCACCCACACTGCACCAGGAGATGTGGATCCTGGATCGGCCTCTACAGGCAACTGAGGACCCTCCGATCGACAACCGCTAGGGAGAACAACCTCGACTCGATTGATCACATCACACTACTCAACTAATGGCACTTACTTTCAGGGTTGCAGTGGAAAGGCAGCTTTCTGACAGGACAGCGCCAACTCTGTATTGTATGTCAGTATGAGCCCAGATTTTATTTGTTTATTTGTTTATTGAGATACAACACAAAACAGGCCCTTCTGGCCCTTTGAGCCAGACTGCCCAGAAATCCTCAATATCACCTTAGCCTAACCACAGGACAATTTACAATGACCATTAACCTACCAATTGGTACGTCCTTGGACTGTGGGAGGAAACCAGAGCACTTGGAGGAAACCCATGCAGTCACGGAATGAACGTACAAACTCCTTACAGACAGCAGTGGGAATTGAACCTGGGTTGCTGGTACTGTAAAGCGTTGTGCTGTCCCCACCTTGGCTTTTGACCTGAGCACAGCCTTCTGACTGAGAAAAGTCAGAAGGATCTCCTGTTGTGCTGAGGCAGACACGGAGCTCTCCATTTAGCTGCCACAGTTGTACCAGTTTGTGCCTCTCAGCTGTTATGCTTGGCTTTAGCTAGTGTTATGTTGAAGGAATCCCAGAATTCAACAAAACTAATTGCAGAAGAGAGATAAGCAGTGGAGATAACAGAGGTCAGTGTTACCCTATAAGCATTTTGCAGGATATACTAGCATCTGTACTTTATCAAGCAGTCCGCTTTCTTCCTCAGCATGGAATTCAAGAAGGAAATTAGTTTCTGGAGAAATTTATTCCAACTTTGTAAAATTTCTACATGGTCTCCAGATGTAGAGAGATGTACTGTAGACATTCGCAAGAGGTGTGGAGCCATAATCTATCAGTGTTTCGGAGGGGTCTTTTGCCTTCAGTAGGAGACTCTTAACAATTGGCATTGCTCTTTCCGCTTGTCCTTTTGCCTGTGGGTGTTGCTTGTCTGCTGTTTTAGCTCATAGTTCCTCGCAAAGGCTTTGAATTCTGATCATCTGAATTGTGGACCGTTGACTCACACATGGTGCTGTGTAACTGCTGCTGAGGATGTAGAGGACAGCTTGGACATCTGAACACTCCATGAGTAGTAACCCACAGAGACAAGGTATTTGTCACTTTTTGACTCAAAAATGTCTGTGCCTGCCATTTTCCATGGAAAGTGTGGGAATTCTGTGGGACAGAGAGGTTCAGGATGATTTTTGTGCAGTTTTCAGCATGCTTCACATCACTTTACATAATCTCCCAGCTGCGTGCTCAGGCCAGGCCACCACACATATAGTCTTGCTCCCAGGTGACATTTTTTGATACCTTGATGCCCTTGGTGCATTTGACTGACTATTTTGGCATGCATAGAATGATGAGTCCAGAGCCCTTTAGCAGCAAACCATCATGAATGGTGAGTTTGTCTCTTTTAAGCCAGTAAGGTCTGAGTTTGGGAACTCCTTCTGGAACAGCTGGCCATCCATGCTCACAGTATTCCATGATCTTGCCGCAGATTTGGTCCCTTTCCAACTCCGTGAGAATTTCGTCCAGTTTACATTATGATGCAGGAAATCTTTCACGTACCTGAGCTAAGTGGATTTTGGTATCTTCCATGAGGGTGGAGTCAGCTTCCATCCACTCACTTTTGCATGGCGTCATCAACAATGCCTGCTGGTGTGAAAGATTTGCTGGGGACAGTTCCGCATAAGCCTTATTCAGAATCTTTACAGATGTGGAGGTAAGTCATCCAAGTGTTTCAAGCTGAGAAGGCTGACAAGTGGCTTGTGGACTGTCGGAATTTAGTGCCTATCAAGTAGCAGTGAAGTGTTTACAAGCCCACGTGACAGCCAGCACCTCCTTTTCGATTTGGGTATCATGCTGTTCAGTGGGAGTCAGTGCTCTTGAAGCATATGCCACCAGATTCCATACACCACTGTAGTTTTGCACGTGCATTCCCACTAGGCCAAAGGAAGAGGCATCTGCTGAGATCACGGTTTCTTTGTTCAGATCAAAGAACACCAATGTCGGTGGAGAGATAAGCTCTGCTTTAAGTGGTGAAAATGACTGTGGTGTGACCCAGGTCCAAATGCTACTCTGAGAGAGAAGGTCAAGTTGTGGCTTTGATTTCTCTGTCAAATCTAGAATGTATTTTCTCAGCAGGTTTACCTTGCCAAGGAAACTGCGGATCTCTGCTACATTCGTAGGTTGTTCCATGTTCTGAACATTGACAACCAGCATCATCTGACACCATTTGTTATTGAGGGATAGTGCAGAGCACACCAGGACACCAGCATACCCTGCTTGTACAAAATGTGAGCTCCTCCCACATGGGAGTAGCTCACTGGGTGGCAAAGGAATAACCTATTAACTACCACACAATTGGTCATTGTAAGTCGTCCTGTGATTAAGGCTAGGATTAAATCGGGGCCACTGGGCGGCATGGCTCATAGGCCAGAAGGACCTATTCTGCACTATATCTCAATAAGTAATGAATAATTCCACAATAGATACTAACCTTAATAGAACCAATGAAAGACCACACCACCTTGTGGTGCAAAAGACAACAAACTGTGCCAATACAAAAAGAAAGAAGTGATAATATTAAATAAGCAAGCAATAAATATCCAGAATATGAGAACACCAATGCTGACAATGTTTTGATTTTAGCTATTAAGATTTAAAAACAATTGGCAAACAAGAAGGGAGTTGAGTTAGATCAGTGGTTCCCAACCTTCTTCATGCCACGGACCAATGCCATTAAGCCTGGGGTTTGTCAACCCCAGGTTGTGAACTCCTGACTTTGAAGAACCATTTTTGCACTTATCTGTTATGTTGTGGAATGCAACAGGAATTAGAAAAAGATGTAATGGTAATGTACTTTACCTGACTGGATAGTAAAAATGAAAGGTCAAACTTGTGGAAAGATATCAGCAGAGTGGGCTTGATTAGATCTCCCTTCATGAAACCGTTATGACAGGGAAATTCCTTCTTGTGCAGTCGTTAAATCTCACCATTATCATCACAGTTTTTGTTCCGTAGTAATGTGGTCTTTATTCTGTAGTCCCTGTATGAAACATAGCCTTTAAGTGCCATCAATCCTAAGTGGTTGAGATAATCTCCTCAACTCTGAGAGGCCACAATGTCATCTGAATGTCATTGCAATTACTGGAAGAGCAAAAACCAGCTAGAAGGAGGCCAGAATTTAATTTTAGCAAAAAAAGAGAAACTGCCCACGAATCACTAGAGAAAACAAAACACGAAAAAGACAACATCCCCTTTAAAGGGTTAATTTTTCTTGATATTCTCTTCAGTCACTTTCCTCTGTAGTGACCCGGGGATTCACAGTACTGCTTATCTATCCAATTCGCCTTCTGTTTGTTGAAACATTGGATTTCTGTTTTACTGTCAAAGTTTGTAAATAAGTTGTGCAGGGTATCAATACAAATTGAAAAATAACTCCTTCACTCAGTATTCTAAGTTGGTGAAGACTGAGGAATATTAATCCAGACATTCAGACTGTTGTGTTATGGATGTTATCTAAATGTTTATAACATAAACAATCCTTTCAATTAAAACCAAGGTACAGTGACGATCATCGGTACAGATCATTTAATTACAATGGTCATTGAAGGGAAAACAGTAACATAATGCAGAACAAAGTATAACGGAGAAAGTGCAGCGATGCAGGCAGACAAGTTCCAAAGCTACAGTGAAGTAGATTGTTGGGTCTACAGTCCATTCTTACATTGCTAAGAGTTTGCCTAATAACCTTGTAACATGGGATTGAAGCTGTCCTTGAGCCTGGTGCTATGTGCTTTCTGATTGTTTGCGCGATGGGAGAGGGAAGAGGAGAGAATCGTGTCCTTGATTCTGCTGGCTGCTTTACTGAGGCAGTGAGAAGTATACGCAGAGGTTTCTGTGATGTGCTGAGTTGTGCCTACAACTCTTTGCAGCTTCTTGTGGTCTTGGGCTGAACAGTTGTCGGTGCGTTGATAAAAATTGGTGAGGATCAAAGAGACATGCCAAATTTTCTTCGCCTCCTGATCATGGCATCTACATGATTGGGCTATGTGGTGATTTTCACTCCGTCCTCTCAATCTCAGTGTCACTAATGTAAGCAGGAGTATGCACACTGACCTCCTTTCCTACATCAAAGGTACTAACAGTCTTGCAGGGAAGTTTGCTAGTGCTTCTTGGGGGGGGTTTAAACTAAATTTGCAGGGGGTGGGGATCCAGAATGTGAGAGAGGATAGCGAGAGGAAGAATAAAGGACAGGTGGGGACTACACGGGTCCGGAATATTAAGTGTGTAGTAGAGAAAGGTGAGGCAGAACAAGTGATAAGGAGGACACATGTACAGAGGGATGGTCTGATGGAACATGGAGTTAAATGTGCAGAAAGAATAAGTAAATTTAGGAAAGACAACAAAATTCTAGGGGCGTATAGCCCGATGGGAGTTCAGGGAGCTGGGTTAAGCACAATAGGCAGTGATTCAAACAGAGAGAGGAGAAATGGGCTAAAAATTCTATATCTGAATGCACGAAGTGTCAGAAATAAGGCGGATGAGCTTGAAGCTCAGGTGCAAATGGGTAACTATGATGTTGTTGGGATAACGGAGACATGGCTGCAGGGAGATCAGACCTGGGAAATGAATGTACAAGGGTATACGTGCTATCGTAGGGACAGAAATGTGGGCAGAGGGGGTCGGGTGGCCCTGTTGGTGAGGAATGAGATTCAGTCCTTTGCAAGGGGGGACATAGGATCAGGAGAAGTGGAGTCTGTGTGGATAGAACTGAGGAACAGTAAGAGCAAAAGGACCCCAATGGGTGTTGTCTACAGGCCACCAAACAGTAGCATGGATATTGGGTGCAAGTTGAATAGGGAGTTAACATTGGCATGTGGCAAAGGTAATGTCGCAGTAGTTATGGGGGATTTCAACATGCAGGTGAACTGGGAGAATCAGGTTGGTGCTGGACCACAGGATAGGGAGTTTGTAGAGTGCCTGCAGGATGCATTCTTGGAACAGCTTGTACGAGAGCCGACCAGGGACAAGGCTATTCTGGATTTAGTGTTGTGTAATGAACAGGATTTGATAAGCGATCTTGAAGTAAAGGAGCTTTTAGGAGGTAGTGATCATAATATGATAAGTTTTTATCTGCAATTTGAGAAGGATAAGGGCAGCTCGGAGGTGTCAGTGTTGCAGTTGAACAAAGGAGACCATGGAGCCATGAGGGAGGAGTTGGCCAAAGTTAAATGGATGGATATCCTAGCAGAAAAGACAGTGGAACCGCAATGGCAGGTATTCTTGGGAATAATGCACAAGGCGCAAAATCAGTTCATCCCCCGGAGAAGGAAGGATTCAAAGGGGGGAAAGGGGCCACAGTGGTTGACAAAGGAAGTCAGAGATTGCATAGCATTAAAAAAAGGAAGTATGACAGACCTAAGGTGAGTGGAGGGCGGATGATTGGGAAATTTTTAAGGAACAACAGAACTTAACTAAAAAGGCAATACGGGGAGAAAAAATGAGGTACGATCGCAAGCTAGCCAGGAATATAAAGGAGGATAGCAAAAGCTTTTTTAGGTATGTGAAGAGAAAGAAGATAGTTAAGAACAATGTTGGACCCTTGAAGAATGAATTGGATGAAATTGTTATGGGAAACAGAGAAATAGCAGAAGAATTTAATAAGTAATTTAGATCTGTCTTCACTAAGGAAGACACAACCAATCTCCCAGATGTATGGATGGGCCAAGGACATAGGGTAACAGAGGAAATGAAACAGATTGACATTAGGAAGGAAATGGTGATGAGTAGACTGATGGGACTGAAGGCTGACAAATCCCCAGGTCCAGATGGTCTGCATCCAGGGTACTAAAGGAGGTGGCCCTGGAAATTGCGGATGCATTGATAATCATTTTCCAATGTTCCTTAGATTCAGGATCAGTTCCTGAGGATTGGAGAATGGCTAATGTTATCCCACTTTTTAAGAAAGGAGGGAGGGAGAAAACAGAGAACTATCATCCTGTCAGCCTAACATCAGTATGGGGAAGATGCTAGAGTCCATTATAAAAGATGAAATAGTGGCATATCTAGATAGCAGTGATAGGATTGGGCTGAGCCAGCATGGATTTACCAAGGGTAAATCATGCTTGACTAATCTATTGGAGTTTTTCAAGGATGTAGATAGATAGATAGATACTTTATTCATCCCCATGGGGAAATTCAACTTTTTTCCAATGTCCCATACCAGGAAGTTAGACAAGGGAGATCCAGTGGATGTAGTGTACCTTGATTTTCAGAAGGCATTTGATAAGGTCCCACATAGGAGATTGGTGGGTAAAATCAGAGCTCATGGCATTGGGGGGAAGATATTGACATGGATAGAAAACTGGTTGGCAAAGGGTAGCGGTGAATGGGTGTTTCTCGGAATGGCAGGTGGTGACTAGTGGGGTGCCACAGGGCTCGGTATTGGGACCACAGCTGTTTACAATTTAAGTCAATGATTTGGATGAAGGCATTGAGAATAACATCAGCAAGTTTGTTGATGATACTAAGCTGGGTGGCAGTGTGACATGTGATGAGGATGTTAGGAGAATTCAGGGTGACTTGGATAGGCTGGATGAGTGGGCAGATACTTGGCAGATGACGTTTAATGTGAATAAGTGTGAGGTTATCCACTTTGGGATTAAGAACAGGAAGGCAGATTATTATCTGAACGGTGTAAAGTTAGGTAAGGGAGAAATACAAAGAGATCTAGGAGTCCTTGTTCATCAGTCACTGAAGGTGAATGAGCAAGTGCAGCAGGCAGTGAAGAAGGCTAATGGAATGTTGGCCTTTATTATGAAGAGAATTGAGTACAAGAGCAAGGAAATACTTTTGCATTTGTACAGGGCCCTGGTGAGACCACACCTGGAGTATTGTTTACAGTTTTGGTCTCCAGGGTTAAGGAAGGACATCCTGGCTGTAGAGGGAGTGCAGCATAGATTCACGAGGTTAATTCTTGGGATGTCCGGACTGTCTTATGCAGAGAGGTTAGAGAGACTGGGCTTGTACACGCTGGAATTAAGGAGATTGAGAGGGGATCTGATTGCAACATATAAGATTATTAAGGGATTGGACAAGATAGAGGCAGGAAATATGTTCCAGATGCTGGGAGAGTCCAGTACCAGAGGGTATGGTTTGAGAATAAGGGGTAGGTCATTTAGGACAGAGTTAAGGAAAAACTTCTTCTCCCAGAGAGTTGTGGGGGTGTGGAATGCACTGCCTCGGAAGGCAGTAGAGGCCAATTCTCTGGATGCTTTCAAGAAGGAACTAGATAGGTATCTTATGGATAGGGGAATCAAAGGATATGGGGACAAGGCAGGAACCGGGTATTGATAGTAGATGATCAGCCATGATCTCAAAGTGGCAGTGCAGGCTCGAAGGGCTGAATGGTCTACTTCTGCACCTATTGTCTATTCTATTGTCTATTGTCTTTGTTTTGGTGACATTGAGGGGCAGTTGGTGGCATGACAGCATGCCTCACTGCTCCAAATCATTGTTATTTAACATATGGCCTAGTACGACGGCATCCTCTGAAAACTTGTTGCTGGAGTTAGATCAGAATCTGGTCATGCAGTTGTGAGTGTGTAGAATAGGAGACAGAGACCACTACCTTGTGGGGCATGAGTGCTGAGGATCATCATGGTGGGGGAGTTATAGCCCATCCTTACTCATTGGGGTCTGTAGGTAGAGAAGCCAAGGATGCAGTTGCAAAGGGAAGTTGACCCCCAGGTCTAGGAGTTTGGAGATGAGTTTGCTTGGAATTACAGCATTGAAGGCGGAACTGTAATTAATAAAACAAGAGACTTCGCTGTCCTGATGTGCCAGAGATAGGTGTATATCCTTCCTTCTGTCCATATCTGGATCATGAGTGTAAATGGTGTTAAAATGCTTAGGATTTTAAGTATTAGTCAGGTAGCCTTGTGCTGATAAAGTGTTTCTACTGAAAATCTATTCTCTGGTGTTCTTTGAATTTCCAAAATTCAAAGTAAATTTACTATCAAAGTACATACAGTATAGTGTGTGTCACTATGTACAACCTGAGATTCATTTTCTTGCAGGCATACTCAGTAAATCCAAAATAGAATAGGAACCATAATAGAATCAATGAAAGACTGTACCAACTTGGATGTCCTACCAGTGTGCAAAGAACAAACTGCAAATACAAAAATAAAGAAAGAATAACAATAAATAAGCAATAATTATGAAGAACCTGAGATGAAGGGTTCTTGAAAGTGAGTCTATTGGTTGTGGGAACATTTCATTGATGGGGCAAGTGAAGTTGAGTGGTTTATCCCTTTTAATTCAGGAGTCTGACGGTTGAGGGGTAATAACTGTTCCTGAACCTGGTGGTGTGAGTCCTGAGGCCCCTATACCTTCGTCCTGATGGCAGCAGTGAAGAGATAGGATGTCCTGGGTCATGGAAATTCTTGATGATGTGACAACACTTTGTGTAGATTACTAAATGGAGGGGAGGGGCTTTACCCATGATGGCCTAGGCCAGAACCTTCTGTTCAAGGGCATTGATGTTTCCATACCAGGCCATAATGCAGTCAGTCAATATACTCTCCACTACACATCTATGGAAGTTTCTCAAACTTGTAGAAGTTGTGCCAAATATTCGCAAACCCCTAAGGAAGTAGAGGCACTACACACTTTCTTCATAATTGCACTTACATGCTGGGCCCAGGACAGGTACTCTGAAATAATAATATTGGGAAATTTCAATTTGCTGACCCTCTCCACCTCTGATCCTCTGATGAGAACTGGCTCATGAACCTCTGGGTTTTTTCCTGAAGATAATAATCAGCTCCTTGGTTTTGCAGACATTGAGTAAAAAGTTGTTGCTGTGGCACCAGTCAGCCAGATTTTCCATCTTCCTCCTATGTGCTGATTCATCACCAGTCTTTTTTGCTGTTAGTAACTTCCATCATTTTTAGTTTCTCTTGTTAGAGGGATTTCTCTATTATTAATACCGACATGTACCAATGAACAATTACAACATCACAGACAATTAATGAAGGAGATTATTATTTGGATAGTTACGTTTGGGTCACCAGATCACATAGTCCGTTTAAGCAACTGCACGGAGTAGGCTCTGTTGAAGTTGCAATGAATTTCTAACATCACTAGGTGGCAGTGTAGCATTTAAAATGGAGGAATGACCAGAGAACTGTTCTGATAAATTGGCATGACTTCTGATTGTGTTCGAATCAAGAAGTCAATCCGCAGTATTTCTACATCAGCTCACTTGGTGCATCGTTCAACAGAGGATTCTGACTTGCTATTCAGCAATCTTTTGTGATATGTTTATCAGTTGATTTTGGATGACATCTGTGACCTGTGGATAAGGAATATTTAGAGAGTTGCTGAGTTTATAATGGCAGGAAGTAATTTCTCAGTGGCAAAGGAGCAGAACTACAATACTGACTTGACTTTACACAGCACCTGCGGTGGTGTAAAACATTCCAACCTATTTTACAGCATTGAAGTAAGATGACATTAAAGAGATTTAAAGATTAGCTTTATTTCTCACATGTACATAAAACATACGGTGAAATGCGTCATTTTGCAGCAAGTCAATGCAGCGAGGTTTTTGCTGGCAGCCATGCTGCTGGTGCCAGCCTAGCCTGCCTGCAACTCACTAACCCTGACCGTACATCTTTGGACCGTGGGAGGAAACCAGAACACTGGGGGGAAACCCATGCGGTCACGGGGAGAACACAGGGATTAATATTTGTAAATTGTTGTCATATCTAGAGTTGTTAAACCCTTGTGCTTTCTGTTTAATCTTGTCAAGTTTCTTTTTTTACTGGCAAGGGTTTTCAGCGTACTGCGGTCATTTAAAGTGGACCCCCAATTAGCACTGTTTGTGGGGCCCTGGTGTTTCAAGACTGATTCATCCTGCAGTGTCGCTTGGTCAAGCCAACGATGTTCTGACTCTTGATTCTGTCTCAACATTGGAGTCTGTTGTTTGTCGGCACCTGGATTCTATCGCCTGTCAGCACACGGTGTGACAAACTCCTTAAACAGCAATGGGAAATGAACCCCGATCTTACGGCCAGTGGTGTAAAGTTCTGTGCTAACTGCTACACTACTGTGTGACTCCACAGATTACCAAACACCTGGTTCAAGAGGCAGGTTATAAGAAGTGATTTTAAGAAAGGTTGACAGATTGGTAGAGAGGGAGAGAGGTTTATGCAGGGCTTCCAATGATAGGGGCCTGGGCATCTGATAACAGCTGCCGGCAATGGGCAGATGGAATGTATGAGAGACTTGAGTCGAAAGAGTGCAGAGATCTTGTAGGGTGGTGGAGATGCATCTGGTAGCTGCTAAGCTAGCAACAAGAGTCAGTCTGGTCCAGGTACTGGTAAACACAAGCCCTGGAATATCAACACCAGCCATGGGGCATTAACATTGACCCCTGTGTACCCCAAGCCAAATACTGTGTATGATCCAGAAAAGGTAATATTCAATTTGTTGACATCAAACCAAACAGTTCATTCCCGTAAATCCATGTGAGTTTCAAAAGCTTATCAGCCTTAATGTGACCGAAAATCCCTCTGTCTATTTGCCGTGGAGAAACAGTTCCTTTTGACATTTTATACATGAATTAAAATAAAATCCTTATGACCAGGACCTCACCAATTGCTTAAAGTCATGCAGATCTGTTATTTACTCATCGAACAAAGTAATGTCCACTCTGTGAACAGACCTGAGTTCACCAGAATTCCCAAACTTCACGAAATAGACCCAATCTAGAAAATCTCTGGCTTTGATCTTTCTCAGTGCTCATGGACAGGTCCAAATCACATTCTGGAGACCATGGAAGGTGCTGATACTTGACGAGCGATGGGAAGATTAAACCTCTCCCGTGTGCAGCTGTGAACTAAAATAATGCAAAGCTCCCTTCCCTGAGCAGTTAATGTGTTGTTTCTCATTCTATAAACTCTGTGACTGTCTCTTAATCTAATATCTTTCTCTTCACCCATCAGCCAAATCAGTGTCCATGCTTTCCCAATGTACCAATCAGTTTGCCTGCAAGTATATGTTTGGGTGCAACACATCCATCTTGAAAGGGTTTGTACTGATGCAGGCCTTCGCAGGGATCTGCAAACCTCTCTCCTTTGAAAGAAAGATTTTTTTTATTTGGAACATGCACATTGAAGCATACAATGAAATGCATTGTTAGCGCCAAGTCAGATCAAATCAGTGGGGCAGCCTGCAAGTTTCACCATGATTCTAGTGTCAATGTAGCATCCCCACATCTCATTAACTCTAATTGTATGTATTTGGAATGAAGCAGGAGACCCATGCGGTCATCCTTACAGGCAGTGGCGAATTGAACCCCAACCTTGCAGCTGATGCCGGTGCCAATGTGCATGCTAGGGGTCATGAGCCAAATAGCCTTTATTCTTTTCCTTCCGCTTACTAGCCTCCTGCTGCTACCTCAAAAATGTAAGTATTCCAGGGATTATTCCCTCCAAGTCCTGAGGTCTTTTTGTTCCCACATGTTTGGTTTCAACATGGACCAAGATCCAACTTTACCCTGACCCTGACAACCCATAACCTCACACTGGAAGGACAATGTACCTTCTACAATATATGTGTAAAGTAGGGGAAATGCTTTTTGGATGTTGACTATGATGATTCCAACTTTACAGCATTCCCATGCTTTGAAATTCCTGATTATTCCTGGGGTTTCATATGCCGGCAGTAAAATCCTTTTCCTCATTCCCATATATTTTGGTTTGATGGTAGTCAGTCCCCCAGAGGATTCTCACCTCGTCCCGCAGATGCCCATCCATGTCAAGTTCTGACACCTGTCTGTCTCTGGGTTGGAACCTGCAATTGAGGCAATAGACATGCATGTGTCCACCTCTGAATTCAGCTGTCCTCAGAGGCTCAGATAGCTCCAGAATGAGACTGAGTAGGTGGGGTCACCTCTTGCAACCATGGAACCACTGTTGTATCTTTAGTTTATTATTCTGCAGACACTTGTTACGTTAACGATTTTCCTTTTAGAGGCTTTTTTGTCTTTTCTGTTTTTTGGATTTTCTCCTTCTTTAGTTATTTACATTTAGCCCTGTCTGCAGCGCTGGTACTAGATGACTGGATGACTGTGACTGTCACTTATTAAAACAAGGATAAAACAAGTTATTATAGACCAATTACTCTGCTTCTGCGGTGGACAATCTAATAAAATCAGTTCTGAAGGACAGCAGAATTCTTCACTTAGTTAGATCCAGTTTAATCAGGGATAGTTAGACCAAAAGACCATAAGATATAGGAGCAGAATTAGGCCACTTGGCCCATTGTGTCTGCTCCATTGTTTCATCATGGCTGATCCAATTTTCCTCTCAGCCCCAATTTCCTGCTTCCTCCCTGTATCCTTTCACGTGATGAGCGATCAAGAATCTATCAACCTCTGCCTTATATCAACTGCTTCCACAGATGTCTGTGGCAAAGTCTTCCACAGATTCACCATTCTCTGGCCAAAGAAATTCCTTTTCATTTCAATTCTAAAATGACACCCCTGTATTCTGAGGCTGTGTCCTTTGGTCTTAGACTCTACCATCATAGGAAACATCCTCTCCACACCCATTCTATGAGGGCCTTTCAACATTTGACAGGTTTCAATTAGGTTACCCTTTATTCTTCTGAATTCTAGTGAATACAGGCCCAGAGCCATCAAACGCTCTTCATATGACAAGCCGTTCAATCCTGGAATCATTTTTGTGAACCTCCGTTGAACCCTCTCCAGTTTCAGTACATCCTTTCAAAGATGAGGGGCCCAAAACTGCTCACAATACTCCTAGTGAGGCCACACCAGTGTTTTGTGAAGTCTCAACATTACATCTGTGCTTTTATGTTCTATTTCTCTTGAAATGAATGCGAACATTGCATTTGCTTTCCTTACTGCAGACTCAACCTGCAAATTAACCTTTAGGACATTCTGCACTAGAGCTCCCAAGTCCCTTCACACCTCGGTTTTTAGGATTTTCCCTCCATTCAGAAAATAGACAACCCTTTAATTTCTTCTACCAAAGTGCATGACCATACACTTCACAACACTGTATTCCATCTGCCATTTTCTTGCCTATTCTCCTAATATGTCTGTCCTTCTGTAGCCTTTCTATTGCTTCATAACTAACTGCCCCTCCACCTATCTTCATGTCATCTGCAAACTTTGCAACAAAGCCATCAGTTCCATCATCCAATTCATTGACATATAACATAAAAAGAATCAATCTCATCACAGACAACTGTGGAACACCACTAGTCACTGGCAGCCAACTAAAAAAGGCTCTCTTTATTCCCACTCTTTGCCTCATGCCAATCAGCCACTGCTTTATCCATGCTAGAATCTTTCCTGTAATACTTTGGGCTCATAGCTTGTTAAGCAGCCTCTTATGTATCTTTTAAAAATCCAAGTACCCAACGTCAACTGATTCTCCCTTGGCTATCCTGCTTGTTGATTTTTCAAAGAATTCCAACAGATTTGTTAGGCAAGATTTTACCTTGAGGAAATCATGCTGGATACAGCCTATTTGATCATGTGCCTCCAAGTACCCTGAGACCCCACCCTTTAATAATCGACTCCAACATCTTCCCAACCACTGAGGTCAGATTAACTGGCCTATAGTTTCCTTTCTTCATCCATCTCCCTTCTGAAGAGTAGAGTGTCATTTGCAATTTTCCAATCTTCTGGAACCATTCCAGAATCTAGTGGTTCTTGAAAGATCATTACTAATGCCTCCATGATCTCTCTAGCCACTTCTTTCAGGGGTGTACACCATTTAGTGCAGGTGACTTATCTACCTTCAGACCTTACAGTTTCTCAAGAACCTTGCCTCTAGTTATGGCAACTTCACACACTGCATGACCTCTGACGCTTGGAACTTCTATCATACTGCCACAGTATCTTCCATAGTGAAGACTAAGGCAAAATACCAGTTTGTCCACCATTTCATTGTCCTCCATTACTACATCTCCAGCATAATTTTTCAGTGGTCCAATATCCACTCTCTCGTCTCTTTTATACTTAATGTATCTGAAGAAACTTTTGGCATCCTCTTTAATATTAGTGGCAAGCTTAATTATGTGTTCCATCTTTACCTTCTTAATGACCTTTTTACTTGCCTTCTACTGATTTTTAAATGCTTCCCACTAATTTTTACTCTATTATATGCCCTTCCTTGGCTTTTATGTTGGTGTTGACTTCTCTTGTTAGCCATGGTTGTGTCATCTTGCCTCTAGAATACTTCTTCCTCTTTGGGATGTATATAACCTGTGTCTTCTGAATTGCTTCCAGAAATTACAGCCAATGCTGCTCTGCTGTCCTTCCTACCAGTGTTCTTCTGCAAGCAGTTCACGCCAACTCCTCTCTCATGCTTCTGTAATTCCCTTTACTCCACTGTAATACTAATACCATAAGACCAAAAGACATAGCAGCAGAATTAGGCCATTTGACCCATCAAGCCTGTCCCACCATTCAATCATGGCTGATCCTTTTTTTCCCCACCTGAACCCCATTCTCCGGGCTTGTCCCTGTAATCTTTGACACCATGTCCAATTAAGAACCTAACTGCCTCAAATACACCCAATGACCTAATCTTCACAACTGCCTGTGTTAATGAATTCCACAAATTCACCTCCCTCTGGCTAAAGAAATTTCTCCACTTCTCTGTTTTAAATGGATACCCCTCTACCTTGAGGCTGTGCCCTCTTGTCCTAGACTCTCCCACCGTGGGAAACATCCTTTCCACATCTACTCTGTCTAGGCCTTTCAACATTTGAAAGGTTTCAATGAGATTCCCCATCATCCTTCTAAATTCCAGTGAGCATGGACACAGAGCCATCAAAGGTTCCTCATATTCCCGTTCATTCCCAGAATCATCCTTGTGAACAGCTTCTGGACCCTCTCTAATATTAGCACATTCTTTCTTAGATGAGGAGCCTAAAACTGTTCACAATACTCAAGGTGAGGCCTCACCAGTGCCTTATAAGGTCTCAGCGTCACATCCCTGCTCTTGCATTCTAGACCTCTTGAAATGAATGCTAACATTGCAATTACCTTCCTCACCACCGACTCAACCGGCAAGTTAACCGTTAGGGTATCTGCACAAGGACTCCCAAGTCCCTTTGCATCTCCGATTTTTGCATTTTCTTCTCATTTAGCAAATAGTCTGCACATTTATTTCTACTACCAAAGCGCATGACCATGCACTTTACAACATTGCATTTCATTTGCCACTTTCTTGCCCATTCTTTTAATCTGTCTAAGTCCTTCTGCATCCTACCTGTTTCCTCAACACAACCTGTCTCTCCACCAGTCTTCGTATCATCTGTAAACTTGACATCTATGTCATTGATATACAGCATAAAAATAAGTAGTCCCAAAACTGACACCTGTGGAACACCACTAGTCACTGCCAGCCAACCAGAAAAGGATCCTTTTATTCCCACTTTCTGCCTCCTACCAATCAGCCAATGTTCTAATCATGTTAGTAACTTTCCTGTAATACCATGGTCTCTTAACTTGGTAAGCAGCCTCATGTGTGGCACCTTGTCAAAGGCCTTCTAACACTACCTCTTTCAATAGCCTAGGTTGTTCCAGGTGAGTTATGTATCCTTAGGTCTTTCAGCTTTTTGAGCATCTTCTCCCTTGTGATAGTAACTGCTCTCACTTCTCTTCCCTCACACCCCACATCAGCTGCACACTGCTAGTGTCTTCCACAGTGAAGACTGATGCAAAATACTCATTTAGTTCATCTGCCATCTCCTTGTGCCCCATTATTATTACTCCAGCCTCATTTTCTAGCAGTCCTATATTCACTCTCATCTCTCTTTTATTTTTTATACTTTAAATAGCTTTTATTTTTCATTTTGATATTATTTGCTAGCTTGCTTTCATATTTAATCTTTTCCCTCCTAATGATTCTTCTAGTTGCTCTCTGTTGGTTTTTAAAAGCTTCCCAATCCTCTGTCTTACCACTAATTGTTGTTTTGTTGTATGCCCTCTCTTTAGTTTTTACGTTACCTTTGATTTCCCTTGTCAGCCACGGTTGCACAATTTTGCCATTTATGTATTTCTTCATTTTTGGAATACTTCTGTCCCACACATTCCTCTTTTTCCCAGAAACACACACCATTGCTGCTCTGCTGATGTCCCTACCAGCAGCTCCTTCCAGTTTACTTTGCCCAAACACTCCCTCATACCACTGTAATTTCCCTTGCTCCACTGAAATACTGCTGCATCAGACTTTACTTTCTCCCTATCAAATTTCACGTTGAACTCAATCATATTGCGATCACTGCCTCCTAAGGATTACATAGAATAGTACAGCACAGTACAGGCCCTGAGGCCCACAATTTTGTGCCGACCCTTAAACCCTGCCTTCCATATATCCCCCCCCCCCACCTTAAATTCCTCCATATACCTATCTAGTAGTCTCTTAAACTTCACTAGTGTATCTGCCTCTACCACTGACTCAGGCAGTGCATTCCATGCACCAACCACTCTCTGAGTAAAAAACCTTCCTCTAATATCCCCCTTAAACTTCCCACCCCTTATCTTAAAGCCATGTCCTCTTGTATTGAGCAGTGGTGCCCTGGGGAAGAGGCGCTGGCTGTCCACTCTATCTATTCCTCTTAATATCTTCTATACCTCTATCATGTCTCCTCTCATCTTGCTCCTCTCCAAAGAGTAAAGCCCTAGCTCCCTTAATCTCTGATCATAATGCATATTCTCTAAACCAGGCAGCATCCTGGTAAATCTTCTCTGTACCCTCTCTAATGCATCCACATCTTTCCTATAGTGAGGCGACCAGAACTGGACACAGTACTCCAAGTGTGGCCTAACCAGAGTTTTATAGAGCTGCATCAGACTCTTAAACTCTGTCCCTTGACTTATGAAAGCTAACACCCCATAAGATTTCTTAACTACCCCGGCCGTCAATCTCGGCTGCCCCAGCAAACCCAGGGCATATTGAAAACCCGGACTCCAGCACCATCAACGCGAGTTCCAACAACCATGGACAGCTTCAAAGCAATTGCGCAACCACCGACTGCGACTCCAGCCTTGAACTCCAGGCCGGGTCTTCACATGCTGCGATTGTGACTCCCGTCTCCCCTTCCCCCACCACCACTCTGCAATCCCCTCTCCCTCAGATCCCATTGTCAGCTCCTGGGCCCTCAGAGGCTCCATCTTCCTCTCACCCCAACCCTTCCCTCTCCACTGACACTACCAGCCTCCCTCCCCACTCTGCTCCCATCTCTCATCTGTGCCGGGTCTTTACCATTCCCTCCGACCTTCAACTCTCTGAGGCAGAGCGCTCTGTCCTCAGTAAGGGTCTCACGTTTGTCCCCCTTCACCCACACCTCAGTGAGTTCTGCGTACGCCATGACGCTGAACTCTTCTTCCGCCGGCTCTGTCTCTGAGCTTACTTCTTTGACAAGGACTCTCCTACCCCCACCGATGACCCCTTCTCCCGTCTTCAACCCTCCTCCTCTTCATGGACACCCCACTCTGGTCTTCTGCCTGCTCTGGAACTCTTTATTGCTAATTGCTGACGGGACATCAACCGTCTCAACTTCACTACACCCTGTTCCAATTCCAACCTCGCTCTTTCCGAACGCTCTGCTCTCCGCTCCCTCTGCACCAATCCCAACCTCACTATAAAACCTGATGATAAGGGGGGAGCTGTTGTTGTCTGGCATACTGACCTCTACCTGGCCGAGGCACAGCGACAACTCTCTGATACCTCCTCTTATTTACCCCTTGATCATGACCCCACTCAGGACCACTAGGCCATTGTCTCCTATACCATCACCAACTTTATCAGCTCTGGGGATCTCCCATCCACTGCCACCAACCTCATAGTTCCTACACCCCACACTTCCCGTTTCTACCTCCTACCCAAGATCCACAAACCGGCCTGTCCAGGTAGACCTATTGTCTCAGCTTGCTCCTGCCCCACTGAACTCATGTCTGCATACCTTGACACTGTCTTATCCCCCCTTGTTCAATCTCTTCCCACCTATGTTCGTGACACTTCTCATACTTTGAATTTTTTCAATGATTTTAAGTTCCCTGGCCCCCACCGTCTTATTTTCACCATGGACGTCCAGTCCCTATATACCTCTATCCTCCACCCGGATGGTCTCAAAGCTCTTCGCTTCTTTTTGGATTCCAGACCTAACCAATTCTCCTCTACCACCACTCTCCTCCGACTAGTGGAATTAGTTCTTACTCTCAATAATTTCTCCTTTGGCTCCTCCCACTTCCTCCAAACCAAAGGTGTAGCCATGGGCACCCGCATGGGTCCCAGTTATGCCTGCCTTTTTGTTGGCTTTGTGGACAGTCCATGTTCCAAGTCTATACGGGTATCCGTACCCCTCTTTTCCTTCGCTACATCGACGACTGCATTGGCGCTGCCTCCTGCATGCATGCTGAGCTCGTTGACTTCATTAACTTTGCCTCCAACTTTCACCCTGACCTCAAATTTACCTGGTCCATTTCCGACACCTCCCTCCCCTTTCTTAATCTTTTTGTCTCCATCTCTGGAGACGGCTTATCTACTGATATCTACTATAAGCCTACAGACTCTCACAGCTACCTGGACTTTTCCTCTTCCCACCCTGTCTCTTGCAAAAATGCTATCCCCTTCTCACAATTCCTTCGTCTCCACCGCATCTGCTGTCAGGATGAGGCTTTTCATTCCAGGACGAAGGAGATGTCTTCCTTTTTTAAACAAAGGGGCTTCCCTTCTTCCACCATCAACTCTGCTCTCAAACCCTTCTCTCCCATTTCCTGCACGTCTGCCCTCACCCCATCCGCCTGCCACCCCACTCGGGATAGGGTTCCCCTTGTCCTCACCTACCACACCACCAGCCTCCAGGTCCAATGTATAATTCTCCGTAACTTCCGCCACCTCCAACGGGATCCCACTACCAAGCCCATCTTTCCCTCCCCCCCCTTCTGCTTTCCTCAGGGATCGCTCCCTACACGACTCCCTTGTCCACTCGTACCCCCCATCCCTTCCCACCAATCTCCCTCCTGGCACTTATCCTTGTAAGCGGAACAAGTGCTATACCTGCCCTTACACTTCCTCCCTCACCACCATTCAGGGCCCCAGACAGTCCTTCCAGGTGAGGCCACACTTCACCTGTGAGTCGGCTGGTGTGGTATACTGCGTCCGGTGCTCCCGGTGTGTCCTTTTATATATTGGTGAGACCCGACGCAGACTGGGAGACCGTTTCGCTGTTTCGCTGAACACCTACGCTCAGTCCGCCAGAGAAAGCAGGAACACTTAATGGCCACACATTTTAATTCCACGTCCCATTGCCAGTCTGATATGTCTATCCATGGCCTCCTCTACTGTCAAGATGAATCCAAACTCAGGTTGGAGGAACAACACCTTATATACCAGCTGGGTAGCCTCCAAACTGATGGCATGAACATTGACTTCTCTAACTTCTGTTAATGCCCCTCCTCCCCTTCTTACCCCATCCCTGACATATTTAGTTGTTTGCCTGTTCTCCATCTCCCTCTGGTGCTTCCCCCCCTCCCCCTTTCTTTCTCCCGAGGCCTCCCGTCCCATGATCCTTTCCCTTCTCCAGCTCTGTATCACTTTCGCCAATCACCTTTCTGGCTTTCAGCTTCATCCCACCCCCTCCGGTCTTCTCCTATCGTTTCGCATTTCCCCTCGCCCCACTACTTTCAAATCTCTTACTATCTTTCCTTTCGGTTAGTCCTGACGAAGGGTCTCGGCCCGAAACATCGACAGCGCTTCTCCTTATAGATGCTGCCAGGCCTGCTGTGTTCCACCGGCATTTTGTGCGTGTTGTTTGAATTTCCAGCATCTGCAGATTTCCTCGTGTTTACCCTATCTACCTGTGAAGCAACTTTCAGGGATCTGCGGACATGTACTCCTAGATCCCTCTGTTCCTCCACACTACCAAGATTCTTTTACATTAGCTCTCAATCAGCTCCAGTTAATTGGACAACCCCAATTCAGAACAGCTGTTCTCCTAGTGGGCTCAACCATGAGCTGCTCTAAAAAGCCATCTCATAGGCACTCTAGAAAGTCCCCCTCTAGGAATCCATTGGCAACCTGATTTTCCCAATCTACCTGCATATTGAAATCCTCCATGACTACTGTAACATTGCCCTTTTGGCATGCATTTTCTAGCTCCCATTGTAATTTGTAGGCCACAGCCTTACCACTGTTTGGCGGTCTGCATACAACTCCCATCAGGTCTTTTCACCTTTAGCTCTATCCACATTGATTCAACACTTTCCAATCCTATGTTACCTCTCCCTAAATTGATTTCATTTTTTACCATCAGAGCAATGACGCCCCCTCTGCCTGTCCTTTCGATACAATGTGTATCTTTGGACATTAAGCTTCCAGCTATAATTTTCTTTCAGTCATGATTCAGTGGTGCCTACAACATCACACCTGCCAATATGCCACTGTGCTTCAAGTTCATCTACTTTATTCTCTATACTGCATGCGTTCAAATATAACATCTTCAATCCTGTATTCACCCTTTTCAATTTTGTCTGCCTTTTATGTTGTAACCCAAACTGTTGGCTGTTGCCCTATCAACAGCCTCTCCTCACTACACATTGCCTCTGTTTGCAAACCAGCTCCCTCACCCTCAGCACTATCATCTGCCTTTCCTATGATACATTGCAATATATGCAGCTCAGGACACTCATTGCACCATGCTCAACCTTTTGATTCCTCACTGTGTCTGAGGTCTTACCAACATCTGCCTCCACAACCTCTCCACTAACAGTTCCGGCACTCTGGTTCCCATCCTGCTGCGACCCCACTCTGCAGCTTTAACAAACCTTCCCACTGGGATATTAGTCTGCCTCCAGTTCAGGTGCAAACCATCCTGTTTGTACCAGTCAAACTTTCACTGAAAGAAAGCCCAATAATCCAAACTTTATGCTCTCCCTCCTATGCCAACTCCTTAGCCACATATTAAACTGTATAATCTTCCTGGGTCTGGCCTCAACAGCATGTGGCATGGGTAGCAATCCTGAGATCACAATCTGGAGGTCCAGCCCTTTAACTTAGCACCTTATGCCCTGAACTCCCTATGCAGAACCTCGTCATTCGTGCTGCCCATGTCATTGGTACCTACATAGACCACAGCTTCTGGCTGGTTACCCTCCCATTAGGAATGCGGAGGACTCCATCCGTGATATCCCAGACTCTGGCAACTGGGAGGCAGCACACCATCCGGGAATGTGTAGAAGATGATGAGAGGCATTGATCGTGTGGATAGTCAGAGTCTTTTCCTCAGGGCTGAAACGGCTGGCATGAGAGGGCACAGTTTTAAGGTGCTTGGAAGTAGGTACAGAGGAGATGTCAGGGGTGAGTTTTTTTACGCAGAGTGGAATGGGCCTCTGGCAACGGTGGTGGAGGGGGATATGATAGGGTCTTTTAAGAGGCTGCTGGACAGGTACATGGAGCTTATAAAAGTAGAGGGCTATGGGTAACCTGAGGTAATTTCTAAGGTAAGGACATGTTCGGCACAGCTTTGTGGGCCGAAAGGCATGTATTGTACTGTAGGTTTTCTACGTTTCTGTGAATCTCGTTCTCACCCAAAGAACCTCCTGTCCATTCCCCTAACTAATGAAACCCCTATCACTTTAGTGTGCCTCTTCCCCCCCCCCCCCACCCCTTCACTTCTCAGTCACAAAGGCAGACTCAGTGCCAGAGACTCGATTGCTGTGACTTTCCTCTGTTTGGTCATCCTCCCATCAGTTTCCAAAGTGATGTACCTGTTGTGGAGGGGGATGGCCACAGGGGTACTCTACTCTAGCTTCCCTTTCTCCTTCCAGACTATCACCCAGTTTCCTGTGTCCTGCACCCTTGGGTGTAGCTACCTCTCAATATTTCCTATCTATCACTCCCTCAGCCGCTTGAATGATCTGGAGTTCATCTAGTTCCATCTCCAACTCCTTAACATGGATTGTTAGAAGACACTGGGGGTCTCCCTGCCTTCCCACATCCAGCAAAAGCACCATTCAACTAATCTGTCTGGCATCTCTACTATCCTAGCTGAGCAGATAAAAAGAAGGAAAATTAAAGAAAGGGTAACCTTGAGCTTTTCTTTCCTTTGTTTTTTCTGACTGAAGCCTCGAAGGGCTAAAGCCTCAGGTTCACCACTCGGACTCTGACCACTCAGACAACAGCTGCTGTGACGATGCTGCTGGGCTTGCCCTGCCTTCCTTTAATTTGCTGTTCTTAATCATCCCAAGTGTCAATTGGTTGTTGGCCAAAGCTCTTTTTCACTGTAATGATCCACTGCTGCCTTTTGTACTCGGGCAGTAGACCTGTTTGAAGTCCCCTCCTGTCAAAGCTTCCTATGTCTAGATTGGCTGCTGGTCAAAGTGATTTTGCGAGGATTTTGAAGGAAGATCGTGTTCAATGATATGATTAAATTTTTGAGGAGTTAAAAAGCTGGGCCATTGTGGGCAATGCATTGGATTGATTCTGGTGAGGATTTTGACAAGGTCACATGTGGCAGTGCAGTCACAAAAATAGAAGTGCATGGGATTCAAGGGAGAGTAGCAAATCAGACCCGAGTTTGGTATAGTGGCAGGGAGCAAAGGGGAAAGAGTGGTGTGTATTTCATGACTGGAATTCTGTTATCGGTGGGTGTGAATTAGGAAATAGGAGCAGGGGGAGTTTATAGGAGAAAAGCATTCATGATCTGCAGTTCAAACTACAGTTCTTCGCGAGTGGTGGGTTTTTGATGGAGCGGGTGTGGAAGGAGGAGAGTTGATGCTTTTGTTGTTGCTTCTGCTAAGGGTGGGGTGAAGGGGGGTTTTGGGGCTTTGATGTTCTATCATTCATTCTGTGGGGTCCCTTGTTTTGTGGATGTCTGTGAAGAATGCAAATGCAGTATACATTCTCTAATATTAAAGGAATCTAAACGTCTGCACACAAAACATCTGCAATCTGCATACAATGATTGTTGGTCACAGCCCGAGTACTGCACACAGTTCCAATCTCTCTCACATAGGAAGGGTGCTGCATTGTATGTGGAGGAGAGATCATGAGGGTGCTGCCAGGGCTGGAGAGGGGAATTGTATAAGCGTGTGTGCTTTCTTTGAACCAAGGGAAGCCAAGGGGAGACTTCACTGAGGTGGACAAAATTCCGAGGGGGAAAAATAGAAAAAAATAAGAAGGGCTTACTTTCCTTTCAACAGGAGTCGACAACCAGGTAGTAAAAATTTTAAAATAACTGGTAGAAGGGTAAGAGGGAAGATGAAGATGAACTTTTTAACCCAGCAGGTGGCAAAGTTTGCGAATTCATTGACTGAAGGAATAATAAAGGCAGAAATAATGATCACATTTAGTAGAAGTCAGGAGAGTTAGAGATTAGATTCTGTCAGGTAGTTTTTGATTTTAATGGCATTAACATGAGGGCAGAATGGCTTCCTTATCTGGACAATCTTGTATGATTCCAGCATGCAGCACTCTGTTTTTCTTTCTTGGTTTATTACCTTGGGCTTTGATATATTTGTATCACTCTCCAGCCTAGCCTCAACCATAGTCTTGCATAATTAACTTCACATTGACGAAAGGATGATTTAGGTACAAAAACAAGTGCCTTTGATCCAGCTCCACTATGCATCGGAGTCTACAATGAGACTTTAACACACTCCCATTTTACTGCACTGTCCCCATATCCTTTAATTATTTTAATGTCCACAATCTATTGATCTTTGTTTCAAATGAACTTAATGACTATGTATGTCTCCATCACCCTTCAAACTTCTCTAGTGTTATTTTTAATAATACTCATTCCCTTTGTGCTTTGACTAACGGTAATTTTCCTCATTCCTGTGGGCAGCAATAGACAGGAAACGATGTGCACTGTTGTGACAAAGGACATATTCTGTATTACAAGTGCTATTGGAAAAAAAATCACATAAGGCCGATAAGCTCTAATGTAGTGTTAAATTTGTAGTGCTAAACGATAACTGATGGCTCACTTATAGTCAGCCTAATGAGGCAAAGGAATTTAAAATGAGGCATCACAAAGAGATGATGTACCCAAGAGGTTTAGCTCATATAAGACTCACAAACAGAGCACTAGGAATGTACTTGATCCAATATTGCTCAAATGCATTTGGATCGTTGGAAGATAAAGTCAGCAGGCATAGCACTTCAAACAAAATTATCCATCCAAATGTTAAATAGGGAGGCTCTCAATGATCCCACAAAGTTAGGCTGACTCATGGACTGTAACTCGTGTGTATGGATATTGATATTCAGCAAAGAGAAGCCACAAAGTGCCCTTCGTTATGGGCTGCCCTGATGTCTACCAGAATAATGAGGGGGAGACCCCATTGAAACATAGCGAATGGTGAAAGGCATTAATAGAGTGGATATAGAGAGGATGTATCCTGTGGTGGGAGACCAGAGGACACAGTCTCAGAATAGAGGGGCTTCCTTTGAGAACAGATATGTGGAGGAATTTCTTTAGCTAGAGAGTAGTGAATCTGTGAAATTGGCCCAAGATGGCTGCTGATGTGGAACGTGAGTTAAAACATATGGTCGATGTGGAAGGAGGAAGACCTTGCCTGAGAAAGTTGCTCCATTGGTGAATATTGTAACAACTCGATCCTTGAAGTTGGTCTGCACAGACTTTCTTCAGTCAGAACCCGATCAAAGTAACACAAAAGATGTGTTAGTAATCACTGATCATTTCACTAAATATGATTTTGGCTATCCCTGCACCTAACCAGAAAGCCAAGATGGTTGCAAGGTGCCTGTGGGAGCCTTTCATCTCTCATTATGGTTATCCCACATGTCTACACAGCTATAGAAGGCTTGACTTTGAATCCCACTCGATTAAAGAATTGTGTGAGATAGGTAGCATTCAAATGCTACACTATATCATCCCAGAGGAAACCCAATTGAGAGGTTTAACAGGACGCTCTTAAATATGCTGGGTACCCTGGAGACGAAGGATAAAAGCTGTTGGTGAGAATTTGTGAAATCCTTAGTCAATGGTTTTAAGTGTACTAGGAATGAGATAACTGTCTATATGAACTGATGTTCGGACAACAACCCAGACTCCCAGTTGACTTGGGTTTCACACCACCCTTGAAAGACAAACTCAGTATGTATAAAATTTAAAATCACATCAAGGAAAGTTTCAAGGTAGCAACAGGGGGACTCACAGAAAATGAGAGACTGAAACAAGACCAGATATGACAAACATGTGACGGCTTTAGAGCTGAAAGAAGGAGACGAGTGCTACTAGGGGATGTGCACCTATGAGTTAAAAACAAACTTGCTAAGCAATGGGAAGAAAAAGTCTATGTAGTGGTGAGCTGAGCCGGTGGTGTGCCTGTCTACAAGGTACATCCTGAGAAGCAGTGTGTGCCCATACGAACATTCCATAGGGATCTATTGCTCCCTTGTGGATTTCTTCCTTGTGAAAACAATGAAGAACTTTCTCCCATCCCTGTTCACAAGTACACATCTCACAGGAGTACTAAGAACGAGCAGCGAGTTGAAGAGGAAGAAAATCCAATTGACTCTGAAGAAGACGAGGATGAGGTTTATTACCTCAGACCAAGACTTGACTTTGTAGATGAACCTTTGAGAAACCTGTGAAGAGTTGCACAAGAGAATTGTGGGCTCCAAACCAAGCCCAAATCAGTCAATTGCACCCACTCCAGTTACGGACCCAGTGCTGGAATCCCAAAGAAATGAAAGTTCTGTTGTAGAGGAATCCACTGTAGAAAGTAACTTACTTGTAGGTCCTGAAGAAAACCTAGTGGAATCAACAACAAATGAGGAAATGCGAGATCAGTGTGCCCTGACTGACGGAAGAAGTCTGGAAATTTTGTCAACCCCAGATGGGTCTGAGATTCAACGAGAAAAAGAAACCAGCGGAGGAGTGTTATCTAGAAAAAGACACGATAAATGAGAATTCTCACAAAGCAGAGCTTGAACTCAGAGGGTCTTTAGACACAGAGAAAAATCTAAAACTCTTAACATATTCTGAGCTCAGAAATGCTTTAGTGACAACAGTTCCATCCCCTTTCTGAGGTCTGAGTTCAGCTATTGTAGAGACTTTTCCAGATTTCCTGCATATTGAACCCCCCCCCCCCAAACCCATTACAGTGCGACATGAAGCCATATGCAAAGGGACTTTCATAAATTCAAAGGGGGATGGTGTAACCTAGGTTAATTAAACCCAAAGATATAATTTTAGAAACCTCCACCTGTGGAAGGATGTAATCAAGGTTTACTGAATTAAAAAAAAATTACTTGGAAAAGAATAGCTATGCAAGAAGGAGGCGTGGCTGACAAGACATGGTCAAGCAACAGAAACATGGTAGACTATTAGAAACTAACAAAAAATATAAACTGTTAAAATGGAGTCAGTAGTTAGTGTCTTTACCCTGCTTACTGGAAATTCTCAGGGCAAACCTCTGGAGGAGAGACAATATCAGTAAAAGATTTCTTGAAACTTCGCCTATAATGAGCACCAGCTATAGCGAGACGATATTGGCAGAGAGTAGTGTCCAAGTTCTGTACTGTGTAACCAGGAATTAGTTCTGTTAAATCATACCAAGGCCAAGGGATTTGGTGAGTTAAAACATATTTACTGTTCTGAGTGCATAATTTGAGTGTGCAATATGTTCAGTAGTGTTTTAACTGAGAAATGTTTGGAAATGACAATGGGATATTGAGTTATTTTGAAATTAAAAAATAGAATGTGTATAAGAACTTAAAGATATTAATCCTGTTGTTTACAGGTCAGGTTTTTTTGTGTAAGGATTCTGAATGGACTTTCCATGAATGACCCATCATTTTGTTCAATGAACCAAGAAACAAGATGGCCAGCCACCCAAATTCGAAAAACCAGCGCGGGAACAAAATGCTTCAGGACATAAAGGATATAACGTGGTTGGATGTATAATTTTATTTCTCATTCGAAGCATCTGAATTTGATTTTCTGAAAGAACTGATGATTTTTGCATGAACTTTGATAAGTGACTGAATGAGATTTATTTTGTTTATAAGATGGGATGTTGGAGAATTTATCATGAAAAGAGTTAAGCTATATATATATCTAATTTTTTGGGGTTGAACTTCAATTTGTAGACATGCAGACCTAAGACTGAAACTGAAGCTAACCATAATACTTAAAAATAGGAATTCCATTAGTTTCCTAACTAACTAAGGATAAATATAAAAATGCAAATGTCAGTCTGTAGGTGGTAAATACAGGAGGGACTAACACTAGATTTAATGAGATAGAGAAATTGGAGTAATAAAGGTTATGCTAGAGAATCACACTGATCCTAACTAAAACGGAGTTTGGTTTTCATTTGCTATCTGAGACTTGAAACATAAAACAGAAGGATGAAATTTTGAATTGTTCTTACTCATGTAATTACTTTGTATATATTGCTATTTTTTCAATATATAAACAAAATTTACCTCTAGAAGTGTGTGTTTTCTATTCACTGCCTCCTTCCGATACCTAGGGCTTCTGATGGCTGGCTAGCTCCTGGTGTAGTACTATGTAATTTGATTTTTCTCATAAAGAGTCTGGCAACCAGTCACAAACGGATAAGACAGGCACTACACATGTGTTACACTAATTAATAGTAAATGCAAGGCTATCTGGATGGAAAAATTCACTATACCTTGGTAGAAAAGAAGCAGCCCATCAGGCAACTGAATGATGCGGGAAATCCTAGACCTGAAGAGCATTTGGTTAATGGAGAGAGTTCAGGAGGCTCAGCAACTTATTGACAATTATGACACGCTTGAGGTCTTCATAACGGTCAAGGGTGAAAGGGTGACCAAGGACCAAACAGCTAAGGCCCATCCCACTGATCAAGGCAGTCATTGTTGTTGGAAAAGAGAGAGAGAGAGAGAGAGAGAGAGAGGGAGGGAGAGGGAGGGAGAGGGAGGGAGGGGGGGGGAAGGAGAGGGAGAGAGAGAGAGAGAGAGAGAGAGAGAGAGAGAGAGAGAGAGAGAGAACGAACGAACCCCTTCTTTGATAGTAGCAATGAGAGGGCATGTCCTGGGTGATGGAGGTGCTTAATGATGGATGTTGCCGCTTTGAAGCATTGCTTCTTGAAGGTGTCCTGGATGCTGGGGAGGCTACTGCCCATGATGGAACTGACTGAGTTTACAACATTCTGCAGCTTATTTCGATGGTGTGTAGTAGCCCCTCCCCATTCCTGGTACCAGACATTGAATGAACCCGGTTAGAATGCTCGCCATGGTACATCTATAGAAATTGTCAGTGCTTTGGTGACGTACTGAATCTCCTCAAACTCCTAATGAAATATAGCCACCGTCATGCCCTCTTTGTGACTACATTTATATGTTGGGTCCAAGATAGATCCTCAGAGATATTGACACCCAGGAACTTGAAAATTGCTCTCCCTTTCTGCTTCTGATCCCTCTATAAGTATTGGTGTGTGATTCCTCGTCTTACCCTTCTGAAGTTCACAATCAAGTCTTTAGTCTTACTGGTGTTGAGTGCAAGGTTGTTGCTATGACACCACTCAACTAGCTGATATATCTCGCTCCTGTATGTCTTCTTATAACCATCTAAAATTCCGCCATAATAGTCCATTTACTCTAGCCTTTTCATCAGTACTGACAGAGCCATACAGCACTGAAACAGATGATTTGGGTCAAGTGGTCGTTGTGAACCAAAGTGCCCATCTAACTCTAACCTTTATCTAACTTGCCTGCATTTGGTCCATATCCTTTTTATCCATGTACCTGCCCAATAGAAGTGTCTCTCAAATGTTTTTAATATACCTGCCTCAACCTATTCCTCTCAAACCATATTCTATATATTAACCACACTCTGGGTGAAAAAGTTGTCTATCAGGTTCCAATGGAATTCCCCCTGTCTCACCTTAAATCTATACCCTGTAGTTCTTGATTCCCAGATCCTGGGAAACCAGATCTGTGCATTCATCAAAAAAGACCACTTGTCAGTTAAAAACCAACAAGGCCTTGGGAGAACCAGTGACATTCCCAAGTGCATTGAAAAGAGTATTAGCTATGGATCTATATTCTTACCATACAGGAGGGGATCAGAGTGGCCATGATATTGACCACCTTGAAGAAAGGAACCAGGTCCAGCTGTGGCAGCAACAGAGGAGTCTCCTTGTTGTCCGCCACAGAGAAAAGTGTCACCAAGGTTCTTCTTAGCCGTCTCAACTGCATTTTCACTGTGGCTGAAGAATTGCTTCCATATGGCAGTGTGAATTCTGTCAATATAGAGATCCTGGGCATTTCCAACTGAAAGGAAGTGACTAATGTCAATCACCATACATAAGTTTCTTCAAGGACTCCAAAGCAGTCACTCAATCTAAGCTCTTTCATGGGAGGAGATTACCAGAGAGAGACAGATGAAAGGATCAATTAAGTTCCCAAAACTTTCTTGAGAAATACAATATTGCTATTGACTTCTGGAAATCTTTGACCAATGGTTGCTGAAAGTAGTGAAGTATCACCTTGGATGGATACTGTGAGCCACAGGCCTTGCATTGGGAGTGTACAGAAGACATGTGTGAATGATGAATGTGCACACCACCTCACAAGCTACCCAAACAGTCACTCTATCAGCCACCATCTCTCCCATTTGTGGAAAACTCTGTGCTTTCATCTGTTATATCAGAGCTATTGTGCCAGAGTGGCAGCAACTTATCCTCAGTCTCAAGGGACCACTGAAAGTGATGATACCTACCCTAATACTTTTCAGACTTTCCACATTCTACAGTCTGCTGGGACCTTGCCAGTGCTAAAGAGGGTACAATATTCCTGTCAAAGCTCCAGAAATTTCCTCCTTTGCCTACCCCCTGTACCCTGAGATAGATGTCATCAGGCTCTGGAGGCTTATGCACCTTAATGCTCTTCAGCAGACCCAACACCTGCTCCTTCAACTTTGACATGCCCTGGAATATTAACATACCCGTCCCTGTTCTCACTATCATTCCTGTCCTTCTCTTCAGTAAGTACTAAAGCAAAATACTCATTAAGCACCTCACTTACTTCATTTAGCTTTTTGTATCAATTCCTTCCTTTGTTCTTCAGTGGACTTTTTGTTTTCCGAAGATCCCTCTTGTTCCTAGCAAGTGTACAAAATACCTTGGGATTCTCTTTAACCTTGCTTACTATAGGCATTTCATGTGTTTTTTAGACCATCTAATTTTTTACTTTCATCTTTTTCTGCCTCCGTTAAATTCCTCAAATATTTTTCCAATTTTCTGCTTCTAAAGTATTGCAAATGTTTCCTTTTCATTATTGACTGAATTTGCAATATCTCTCATCACTGAAGGTTTCTAAACCTTTCCAAGCATATCTTCACACCTGACAGGAACATGCTGATCCTGAAATCCAGCCTGTTGGTCTTTAAAGAACTCCCACATGTCAGATGTGGAATTACTCCAAGTCTTTCACAATCTACTTAATGCTATTTGTATTTAGCCTTCCTCCAGTTTAACGGATTCACCCAAGAACCAGACTTATTTTTATCCCTGATTATCTTAAAACGTGCAGAATTGTGATCACTGTTTCCAAAATTCTTCCCACTAAAACACAATCACCTGGTCATGTTCATTCCCCATTACTAGTTCTAGTAGCCCACCCTTCCATGGCTAGACTCTCTAAATATTGTTTCAAGAGCCCCCTTGGATGTATCTAGCAAATTCCATCCCACCTAAGCCCCAGGCCCTAAGGGATTTGCAGTTGATATTTTGGAAGTTGAAGTCAGCCACTGAGGCAACCCTGTTGTTTTTATATCTTTCCATGATCTGTTCTATATAGCCCTTAGTATAATCTTACTTGCTTTTTGGAGGCCTATCAATCCCATATATACTTTGTTGCTCTCAGTACTTCATTTCTTATTTATGCACCAGGACTAAGATCTGTGCTTATTTTCAAATTACAACCATCTTGATGCCCAGGGATAAAGAATCTGTTTTTGACACAAACAGCAGTGCACCAGGGAGTGATACAATACAAAAAGTACAAATGGTATACTTACTTTAAAACAATATCCATATCCCTATTCATGTCTGGAATCATGTAACACAATGAGTTAGAGAGATGTTGAACATAACTTTGTAAGCCAAGAACAATGGACCAGATATGGGCAGGGGTTTTGCATGTAACCGTTGTATCTGCAGGCATTGACATTATTTTCCATTGGAAAGCATTTAAATTCTTTTATCGTGCTCGGACTGGTCTGGATATTCCAGTCCCCAACCCCAAGAATTCTTTCTTGAAAAATGAGAAAATAGGCATCCTGTGTCAAAGTTAAACTGGGTTTCCTTTTAAATCTGGAAGTTACACACTGTATAATGAGGGACTGCTGGCAATCCAGTTAAACATCAAATGTTGGGAAGACACAGAATGGATCCTACAGATGTTGTAAATTTGAAATGAAGGAGAAACTGCTGGAGATAAGTCAGCACCTGCGGTAGGAGTATCAGAAGTAATGTTTCAGTTCTCAGGGTCTTTAAATTGAAACATTGACTTTTCCTCTTTCCACAGATACCATCTGACGTTGATTATCTCTAGTATTTTTAGTTGGTTTGGAATCTATTCCTGGAGCTAAGCAGGCTTAGACATCACAAAACATTTCAAACATCAGATTAATTGAGCTCAAAGTTCGAAGTAAATTTATTATCAAAGTATATATATGTCACCATGAGATTCAATATTTTTGTGGACAGAGTCAATAAATCCATCATAGAATAATAACCATTACAATCAATGAATGACTGCATCAACTTTGGTGTTCAACCAGTGTGAAAAAGAAACAAATAATAATAATAATAATAATAATAATAATAATAATAATAATAATAATAATAATAATAAATAAAAAAGCAGTAAATATCAAGAGATGAAGAGTCCTTCACAGTGAGTCCACTGGTTGTGGAAACAGTTCAGAGATGGAGCAAGGTATCCCCACTGGTTCAAGAACCTGATTGCTGGATCTGGATTTACTTATTTACAGTTATTTTTGGGATTATTCCATTGGAAGCAGAATATATTCCTGCTTCCGCTCAGCGGATGATAGCCTTTTCAACCTTATTGGCTAGGAAAGCTATTTTACTTAAATGAGAGGACCCTAACCCTCCTATAGCCTTTTATTGGCTTTCCTCTATCATGTCCTATTTAAGTCTAGAGAAAATAAGAAGTCAGACATTGGATACATTCTTTAAATTTGAAGAAATCTGGTGACCTTTTAATCAATATTTTCACATGATCTGAATTTTATACTGACTTTCTTCCAGCTATTTTTTCAGAACCTTGGATTTGATCAGAATCTCTTTTCTCTTGGTTGTTCTCTCAGGATGGACTGCCCAGTTCTTTTTTTCTGTTTAGAATAGTGTTTTTTTTCTTTTCTTTTATAAAAATTTCTAATGGTTCTTCCTTTCTTCATAAATTGATGAGGAGAATTATACATTCTATATCAAATTTATACTTTGTAGATCAACACTATGTGTGATTCTGATATTGTTTATTATGTATTGCTATTGACATATATGCCGGCGATATTCTCCTCCTGTTTGTATACACACTTTTTTTTAAATCAATAAAAAAGATTGAAAAAAGAAAGAAAGAACCTGATGGTTGAGGGGTAATAACTTCTTGATCCTGTGGTGTGAGTCTTGAGGCTCCTGTACATTCTTCCTGATGGCAGCAGTGAGAGAGAGCATGACCGTGGTGGTGGGGGTCCTTGATGATGGCTGCTGCTTTCCTGCAATAACACTTTGTGTAGATGTGCTCAATGTAGACATTAATAAAGATGTGATTGAGCATTGTAGCAGCAGATGACCTAAGGTTAAACAAATGTAAGCGATTTTAAGTAAATGGTCTTTTGCTGTGGAGAGAAGTTCACCTCGAAGTTAAATAGATTGTTTATGCTGCCAAGAACACTTATTCAGCATTCAAGAATAGTCAGGGAGTTGGACAGAGTTGGTGATCAACCTGTGACACTCATAACGATGTGGCTCAATATTGCATTAGGCAGCAAACTACTGAGCGATGAAGATTACTTAGGTATTCTCAATAGATTTTTGAGTGCTCCTTGTTCTTCAGTTGTAGAATCCAAAACAACAATTTCCATTCAATCACATAAAGAAATGACCAACAAAAATTCTTTTGCGTGGATGGAGCTGTCAATGTAGTTTCCATGCTGGTCCAAGGCTGGAGCTTAAATGAAATCTTATTGATTTTCATAAGCTATTATTTCTGAACCATAAATCAGAACAAGATAAATGCCAGCATTAGAAATATAACCGTCATTACATGCAAAATACACCATGGGCAGAATTTTATTTAGCTTGGAACTGAAGTTTTAGGAAAAATTGTTTCTTTTCTAAAAGTGATGTCAAATTGGAGGAATCTCTGATAATCTATTGAATACATTCTGCTCCTGATATTCAATTGCATAGCATGTTGTTTTACGCTGGGAAGATTTATGACCTCATAGGTTAATCAGTAACCTTTGACCTTCACTGTTACAGACTAACAGGCTCAGCATGTAAAGGCTCATACTTCAGGCTCATACTTCAAGAGATGACAGTTTTTGCAACAGAACATTCAACTATTTTTTTATATCATACTCTACTAAACCCACACCATAATCCTTTCTTTGTGTTGATTAAATTCAGTGTAAAAATACTGATGATAATCAAAAATTTGTCTCTTACTAATTTGAAACTGTGCCCTTTATTCCGTTGATGATTTATTCCAGATTATATTCTTTTGATTTACGGTAAATTATTCTGTTTGATTTGTTGTAAATATTTTGTAGTTCTGGGAGGCGAGGTGGAGATAGGTCTCTACCAAAGTAGGTGTAAAGTGTACCCTCCCTCCACTAGCTTGCAAGTCACCCTTGGGCAAGGTGTAGCACCTGCTTAGCCCCTCCGATCAGGGTCACGTGAAACCATGGGAGCTGGTGGTGGACGGTCATATGAGCAGCTGGTGCATATCACAAGTCCTGGTGATGTGACCACAGATGCCAGGTAGACAATCTGTGAAGAGGATTGATAATGGCTGGATTCATCCATCTTGTAAAGACACTGCTCAGAAGAAACCAAAGATAACCCTACTTCTGTAGAAAAATTTGCCCAAAACAATCATGGTGATGAGACCATGATCGGCCATTTAATACGACATGGCACATAATGATGATGGTAATTTTGTAGTTCAGGAAAATTTCAAAGGATTTCTAGCAGAAACTGGCCATTTGAATTATATTGTTGTGTATGACGATATGGAACTTCCCTTTCCTAGTTATCTGACCTTTCAACAAATCGTACTGTCATTCATTGATCCAGCAATAATTCCTGAAACCCAGCGTATAATGAGGGGAAATATGTTGTTAACCACTACAATACACACAAGATGCTGCAGGAACTCAGCAGGTCAGGCAGTGTCCATGGAAATGATAAAATGGCCGACGTTTCATCCTGAGACCCTTCATCATGACTGGGAAGGAAGGGGGAAAATGTCAGAATAACAAGGTGGGGGAAGGGAAGGAGGCTAGCTAGAGGGTGATGGGTGAAGCCAGGTGGGTAGGAAAGGTAAAGGGATGGAGAGGAAGGAATCTGATAGGAGAGGGGAGTGGACCATAGGAGAAAGGGAAGGAGGAGGGGCCCCAGGGGAAGGTGATAGGCAGGTGAGAGATGGGAAAGGGAGGGATTTTTTTTACTGGAAGGAGAAATCAATCTTCATGCCATCAGGTTGGAGGCTACCCAGATGGAATATATGGTGTCTGCTCCTCCACCATGAGTGTGGTCTTTTCTTGACACAAGAGGAAGCCATGGATCGACATGTTGGAATGGGAATGAGAATCAGAAATAAAATGTTTGGCCACCGAGAAGCTCTGCTTGTGGCGGACAAAGCAGAAGTGCTTGACGAAGCAGTCGCCCAATTCGCAGAATTTCTTGTGTTGCTATCTTGTGTGGTTATCAGTGGCAATTGAACATCATGCACTTGAATGTCAGCCACGTTGCCTGGCCCAGGGAGTTTACTGTCCACATCCCCCCCCCCCCCCCACCCCAAGCATTAATGGCAAGGTCACTCTTGGAGAGCTGTATAGTACCATTAGCAATCTGCAAAACAAACATCTCTTTGTAATTGCAGGAGACTTAAACCATGTTATTTGTTGAGCCTTTTGTTCTTTTTTATTGAGTTCATTTGTGTTTATTCTGTTTTTATGCTGTTTCAGGTCTGGTGTGACAATTATTTTTTTTCTCCAATACTCCAGTATTCAAAATTGACAGTAAAAGAAACTTGTATCTTGAGTTTTGAGAAGTAGAATAGAAAAGGAAACTTATTTATTTTAGTAAGTCTGAAAACTATAATTGTCTCTGTAGCAGAAGATCTAGTTAGGTTTTCCCCTTGAAGCACAAACACAAAAATGAGAAATCAAATAGTAGTCTGGCTTTTATTGCAAGGCGTACAGAGCACAAGATTAAAATTATCCTATGGTGAAATTGGACTGGACTACTATTTGAAGTTTCACTCTTTGTTCTGAGGAAAGGTTAGACTTGCCTTGAAGCCAATGCATGCAGATTTAAGAGAGTATTCCTATGAAGTGAGACATGATAGAAATAGTCCAAGTTCGCTGGAGGTCAGGTGGGTGAAATGGCATCACACTGTCATCTCAAGCACGATTCAGCAAAGAATTCACAAGATCAATATAGAGCAAACACAACAAAATCTGCAGATGCTGGAAATTCAAACAACACACACAAAATGCAGGCAGGCTGCCTGGCCTGCTGTGTTCCACCAGCATTTTGATCAATGTAGAGGCTGTATTTCCTCAATTTGGGGAGTCTGGAGCAGGAGACATTGTTTCAGGAGAGAAGTTCAATCATCCACAGTTCAGTTAAGGACAATGTTCTCTACTCTATGTGTGGAGAACCTTTGGAAATGTTCTGCTTCAGAGTGTTGTGGATGTTCTTCATGATGAAGCCAATGGATTTTGGACACAAGACAGCCAGGAGATATGGGGAATGTTCTGGAAATCATTCTCAAATATCCAATGTCAAGAAAGAGGAGAATAAGCATGATGTTATAGAATAGGAGTTCCCAGCCTGGGGCCCACGGATCCGATCCCTTGCTTAATGATAGTGGTCCACGGTGTAAAAAAGGTTGTGAACCCCTGCTATAGAAAGGCAGCCACTGAGAGCTTCGTTACCTATTTATGCCCCTATATTCTCTCACGGACATGGACAAAATGAGCAAAGTGCCTATTTAATAATCATTCTGAACTGCCTTTGAAGGTGTTATGGAGAGCTCAACTTTAAACCACAGTAGTCCTGATTGTGAATTTACAGTAACTGTCAATGTGGAGCGGAGAGCAGGTCTGTGAATCTGGTGGGAGCAAAAGGATGCTGGGAATAATGAGGGTGCAGCTCCACAGGAGGGGTGTGGGACAGGTGGCAGCGAAGACCTTCACTCTCGCTTCCCCTCTTTCCCACCATGATTCCGCTCTCCCTGTCCCCTTCCCACTCTCGGCCAACAATAAAGAACCCATATCAGAATTATGTTTATCATCACTCACATATGTCATGAATTTTTTTTTGCAGCAACAATACAGTGCAAGACATAAAATTACTACAGTACTCCCATAATACTTGTATAATTCCATGATTTTGACGCAGTGATTATTAAGCAATGATATGTATTTCCTAATGAGAGAAGTGTAGGATCTGGAGGGTATTTCCCTGCCCTCCCTTCAGCATGTCTGTGTAGACCAGGAGTGAAGGAGAGCAGCCGCCTTTCAGAAATCAGATCGCAGCCTCACAGGGGATTCTATGGTATGCTGTTGGGATGTGTAGACTGATTTACAAATAGCCACAGTACAGAAGAATGTTCTGTGGATACGTATTTTGTTTTGTCACGGCTGTGCAGTATCCTCGAAAGAATGGTACCATTGGGAAGCATTCCCAATCTGTGTCAATTACATGCTGAAACCCGCAAACGTGAGCTTCACTGCTGTAGTAATTGATGTTATCACTACATTCCTGCACACCTCACCTGCATGAACTGCTCCGATACGGTAACTGCTGTTGTCACTGAATTCCCACATGCCTCACCTGCAAAAGTTGCTAATTTAAAAAATAGAGAACATGTTGGAAGCTCTGAACAGGTCAAGCAGCATCTATGTTAAAGGAAACAGAGCCAACATTGTAAGACAAAAGCATTTATTTAATACAAATTTCCATTATCTGGAGTTTTAAAATTTAAGATTTAAAATTATTGAATGTCATTTCCAATCGACAAGTGTAAAGGAGAATGAAGTAATTGTTACTCTGGATCTGATGCAGCACAAAAACACAATAAGATAAAGAACACAATAATAAAAAACACAAAAAAAAGGTAGCTTTTGTAGATAGATTGATTGCATGTCCATAAAGTGAAACTAGGTATAGGAATGTCTGTACATAAAGTGGCTGACAGGAAATAATAAAGTAATGTTGGTGGGGTTTGTGGGTGGAGGTGTTGACTAGCCTTACCGCTTGGGGAAAGTAACTGTCTGGTGTGGAAGCTATACAGCCTCCTTCCTGATGAGAGTGGGACAAACAATCCATGAGCAAAGTGGATGTAATCCTTCATGATGTTACTGGCCCCTTTCTGGCATCGTTCCGCATACACGTGCTTTGCAGCAAGTAGGCTGGTGCCAGTGATGCATTGGGAAGTTTTGAGTACTCGTCGTAGAGCCTTTCTGACTGCTGCAGTACAGTTTCTGTACCTTGTAGTGATGCAGCTTGTTAGAGTGCTTAGATTTTAATTTGCTAATTTCATACTTATCATATAATTATACTCATGCTAAACTTCAACTGCACATTGACTGATGCTCTCCCCTACAAAACAACTTTGTACTAGATTAGTCTATCACAGGAAAAACCCACCCCACCTCTGAGCACATCTACAAAGACCACTGCCACAAGAAAGCAACTTCCATCATCACACCATTCCAGCCATGCTCTCTTCTTGCTGTTGCCTTCGGGAAGCAGGTACTGGAGCCTCAGGTCCCACATCACCAGGTTCAGGAACAGTTATTACCCCTCAACCATCAGGCCAGAGAGGATAGCTTCACTCACCTCAACATTGAACTCATTCCACAACCTACAGACTCACTTTCCAGGACTCTACATCTCACGTTCTCGGTATTATTTATTTACTTTTTACTTATTATTATTATTTGTTTTTATTTTGTATTTTCAGTTTATCTTCTTTTGCACATTGGTTATTTGTCAATCTTTGTGTGTAGTTTTTTATTCATTCTGTTCTATTGCTTTGTTCTACTGTGACGCCTACAAGACAACCAATCTCAGGATAGTTTATGGTAACATTCTGTATCCATACTCATCCATACATGATAAATCTATTTTGAACTTGGACTTCAAGTAAAAGTGGGATACTTAAACACTGCTTTGCTGTCCTGGCACTGATTACTTCTGAGTCCATTGCTGTATTACAGTTCTTATTCCTGCTTGTTAATGCTTGGTTGTCAAGATCACCTCTGTGTGTTACACTTCCTCAGATCTTCTCATGGGTCTGCCTCCAGCAGCAGCTGTTGCTTCTGTACAGCTGGACGGTATAGCATACAGTTTGCAACGGTGGAGTCCCCACTTCTACTGAGTGCGCATTGCAGGGTGCTGTCAGACAGCGGCAGGATCTGGAACACCATTTGTGAAAGACCTTTCCTGCAACAACTTAGAAGCTTGTGTGTGTCACATCTGTTGAAGCACTGTGATAAGTGTGGGAAACGAGGGAAGTCGCCTTTGTCTCACAGGGCCCATTCTCTGAGCATTGCTGGCTGCAGAAGACTCTCAGTCTCTCTGAAAATAAGGTATAGGAGCAGAATTAGGCCATTTGGCCCTCAAGTCTGCTCCGCCATTTCATCATGGTTGAACCATTGCTGTTTTCAGGCCCAATCTCTTGCCTTCTTCCCCTATCCCTTCATGCCCTGACTAACGAAGAATCTATCAACCTCTGCCTTAAGTATACCAAATGACTTGGCCTCCACAGCCACCTGTGGCAATGAATTCCACCGGTTCACCACTCTACCACTCTATGGCTAAAGAAATTTCTCTTCATCTCCATTCTAAATGGACGCTCCTCTATTCTGAGGCTGGGTCTTCTGGTCTTAGACTCCCCCACCATAGGATACATCCTCTCCACATCCACTGTATCAAGGCCTTTTGACGTTTGATAGGTTTCAATGAGATCGCCTCTCATTTTTCTGAATTCCAGTGAGTACAGGCCCGGAGGCATCAAACACCCCTCAGGTGATAAGCCTTTCATTTCTGGAATCATTTTCATGAACCTCCTATGAATCCTCTCCAATATCAGCACAAAGCTGCTTATATTACTCCAAATGAGGCCTTACCAGTGCCTTATAAACCCTCAGCATTACATCCTTGCTTTTATATTCTAGTCCTCTTGAAATGAATGCTAACATCGCATTTGCCTTCCTCACCACGGACCCAACCTGCAAATTAACCTTTAGGGAATCCTGCACAAGGACTCCCAAGTCCCTTTGCACCTCAAATGTTCATATTTTCTCAGCATTTAGAAAATAATCTGCTCTTTTATTTCTTCTATGGAAGTGCATGACCACATACTTCCGTGTACCTGGAAGTGAAGGTGCTTCAGGAAACACTGCATTCACCCACCGAATGGTCCACAGCCATCTACATATTCAGCAAACAGAAACATAGAAAATAGGTGCAGGAGTAGGCCATTCGGCCCTTCAAGCCTGCACCGCCATTCAGTATGATCATGGCTGATCATCCAACTCAGAACCCTGTACCTGCTTTCTCTCCATACCCCCGATCCCTTTAGCTACAAGGGCCATATCTAACTTCCTCTTAAATATAGCCAATGAACCGGCCTCAACTGTTTCCTGTGGCAGAGAATTCCACAGATTCACCACTCTCTGTGTGAAGAAGTTTTTCCTCATCTCGGTCCTAAAAGGCTTCCCCTTTATCCTTAAGCTGTGACCCCTCGTTCTGGACTTCCCCAACACTGGAAACAATCTTCCAAAAATCTTCCAAACATTTTCCGTTGAAAAAGGTGTCAAGCGTGCTTCTATGACAGCAGTCAATGGGAAGCCAGTAATAACGACAAATGCAGCCCACTGAAGTGGCACTGGTTTGTGAAATCACAGTAGTTTCAATCATCTGCATGTGAATGCAGTGCCCTGGTGACATCTTTGTTGCTGCACTGAGTGGCAATTATGAGACATGACTGCTTGAAATTATCCAGCAGCAAGGAAAGTGAGCAGGAATTTCAGCAGTATAAATACATATAAATAGAAGCAGAAATTTTAAATATATATATTTTAAAAAGTTAAATTAAATAAGTGGTGCAAAAAGAGGAAAAAAAGTAGTGAGGTAATGTTCATGGTTTCAATGTCCATTCAGAAATCAGATGGCAGAGGGGAAGAAGCTGTTCCTGAATGTGTGTCTTCTGGCTCCTGTACGTCCCCTGTGATAGTAGAAATGAGAAGTGGGCATGTCCTGGGGAGGGGGTCCTGACATCAACTCAGTTTTACAAAAAGAAGCAACAGAATTGCACCCAGTGCTTACAGGTAAAAACACGTTTTTTATGAGGTGGCATAATTTTATGGAGATTGGAGGAAAGTACAGGGGGATGCCAGAGATTAATTTGTTTTACAAGGAGAGTGGTGGATGTGTGGAATGCCCTGCTAGGGGTACTGGTGGATGCAGATACAGGAGGGGCATTGAAGACTCTCTTATATAGGCATATGGATGTAACAAAAATGAAGAACTATGTCGGAGGGAAGGGTCAGATTGACCTTAGAGTAAGTTATAAGGTCAGCACATCGTAGGCTGAAAGACATGTTCTATGCTGTAATGTTCTAATTTCTATGTAAAGCAGGAGTGGGCACTTAAATGCCACAATTAAGTGGACATCTGATACTCAGATTCAGATTCAGTTTATTTTCATTTATAACCACAAATACAATGCAGTTAAAAATGAGACAACGTTCTCTGGAATGACATCACAAAAAAGCACAAAACAGACCACACAAGAAAAACCACATTACGTTTGGTAATCCCCAATCCAGAGTCCAGAGAGGCTGTTGCGTATCGATATCGCGCTACCGTCTTAGCACGTTCCCCAGAAAGGAACTACAAACCCATCAGACAAACCTAAAGCTACAAGACCCACACAAAACCACATAGTTACATATAGTTATAGTTAACATATAGTTTCAACAGTGCAAACAATACCATAATTGATAAAAGACTAACTGACAAAGACCACATAATTATAACACATAGTTTCAACAGTGCAAAGCAATACTGTAATCTGATAAAGAGATACTGGATAAACTATCAGGTACATTAATGTAAGCAGTAGACTGAAGTTCACAATTACGGGTCAATGGATATATTAATGACTAAACAATCCAAGTCAGGTGAATCCTCTCAGAAAACTTGAAACAATAGCACAACTGCATTGATTGGGAAACTGAATCAGTATATGGGAGAGCTGAATGATATTGTCGTAAGATTAAGTGAAAAGTTAGGTGAGCTTTGTGGAACATAAAGACATAGTAAAATAATGGTTAGCACAATGCTTTATGGTACCAGTGACCCAGGTTCAATTCACTCCACTGCTTTTGAGGAGCTTAAATGTTCTCCCCTTGACTGTGTGGGTATCCTCTGGGTGCTCCGGTTTCCTCCCAATGTCCAAAGACCTGCTGGTTAGTAGGTTAATTGATCATTGTAAATTGTCCTGTGATTAGGCTAGGATTCCTCCAAGGGGACCACAACCTTGTTGTGGGGTTTGGAGGCTTGCGTGCCTCAATGACCCAGAGGGGTATGTTGGCTGGAGTCAGGTCTTTACGCTTTGACTCTTGGTAGGGTCAATCATGCCAAACAGGTCAAAGGGTAGAGGCCAGATTAAGAGTGGTCCACCGGTCTTCCAGGTTCGGAGGTTCAGCTCAGGGCTAACAACACTGATTGGTAAAACAGAACTATTATGGAATCATCAATGAAGAATCCTTCTACATCTGAGTGTGATGGTATTCCTGAGTCTCCACCCAAGATTTAGAAACATAGAGCATAGAAAACCTACAGCACAATACAGGCCCTTCAGCCCACAAAGCTGTGCTGGTTACCCATAGCCCTCTATTTTTCTAAGCTCCATGTATCTGTCCAGGAGCCTCTTAAAAGACCCTATTGTATCCACCTCCACCACCATCGCTGGCAGCCCATTCCACTCACCTCTCACTGCGTAAAAAAACTTACCCTGACATCCCCTCTGTATCTACTTCCAAACACCCTTAAATCTGTGCCCTTTTATGTTAGCTATTTCAGCCCTGGGAAAAAGCCTCTGACCATCCACACATTCAATGCCTGTCATCATCTTATACACCTCTATCAGGTCACCTCTCATCCTCCAGCACTCCAAGGAGAAAAGGCTGAGTTCACTCAACCTATTCTCATAAGGAATGCTCCCCAATCCAGGCAACATCCTTGTAAATCTCTTCTGCACCCTTTCTTTAGTTTCCATATCATTCCTGTAGTGAGGTGACCAGAACTGAGCACAGTGCTCCAAGTAGAGTCTTGCATGACTGACGGTAGTGAAAACCAAAAGGAAGCTAATGACATGATGAAGGAAGCTCTGACCACCATTGGAGACCTTCCTTGTTGCCCTAAATGGCAGCGGCATAACAGGCAGAAAGTAAGGATAGGATTAAATCTGGGGCTGCTGTGCGGCTTGGCTTGAAGGGCTGGCAGGGCCTATTGCAAACTGTATTGCAGTAAAGAAACACATAAATGCAAAATCACCCAGATGGATTATTTGGGTCAATTGGCCTCTTTCAGTGGTGTAAATTTAATACAATTCTGCATGGTATTACACAAATATCACATCATATCGAATAATTCTTTCTCTGTAATTATTCTTAATAATTTTCTAAATTTGGTTTATTGGCATAAAATGTACTATGACGTTGAATATAACCTTTGGAGAACAAGCAATGATGCATCTGCTGAGCCAAGGCACTTAAGTTCATCCCCAGAGTGTAAGTTTGCATGGTAGATTGATGATGATTCAGACCGCCCATAAAATAATCCAGATCCAATAGAAGTGAAAAATAAGGCAATCACCACTAATTGGTTATAGTACTCTTGAATCTCTTTTATAACACAATTAAAAAAGAGTGTCCTGTCAAATACATCTCTTTGAATTGATCCTTCAAAGATTAGCTGAGTCCCCTATCTTTACTATCGATAATGTTGAGAATAAACAATTAAAAAGTCAATGTACAAGATAAATAACTCTAAAATGCATTGGACTGGCCAACCCTTTTATTAGAACTGATAATTATGAGAGCTAAGCAGTGGAAAATAGACAATATATTTTTTATTTGGTGGGAACTGGTGGCCAGGGTGATGTGTCCTTTGAGGCGCTTCACTGGCTTTGCAGGGACAAGGACAATGTATCAAACAAGATAAGAATGCTCATAAGATATAGGAGAATTAGGCCATTTGGTCCATCGAGTCTGCTCCACCTTTTTGTCATGGCTGATCCAGTTTCCCTCTCAGCCCCAATCTCCTGCCTTCTCAACATATCCTGACTAATCAAGAATCTATCAACCTCTGCCGTAAACATACCCAATGACTTGGCCTCCATAGCCGCCTGTGGCAATGAATTCCACAGAATCACCACTCTCTGGCTAAAGAAATTCCTCCGCAACTCTATTCTAAAAGGACACCCGTCTATTGTGAGGCTGTGTCCTTTGGTCTTAGACTCACCAATCGTAGGAAACATCCTCTCCACATTCACTCTATCGAGGCCTTTCAATGTTCGATAGGTTTCAATGAGGTCACCCCTCATTCTTCTGAATTCAAATGAGTACAGGCCCAGAGCCATCGAACGCTCTTCATATGACAAGCCTTTCAATCCCATGCGGTGCAAAGCTGCTTTTGTACAGGGAGCACTGGATGGAAGAATTTATTTTTTCTAGGCATGTACAGATTGGGAAATATTTAGGCTGAGTATAATGTCATTCGAAATCCTGGCTACAGTGGGAGTGATTAGGTAGTTCCTTCATCAATCAAGTCAGGAGCAATGGAACTATCTCTTCGGGTCAAGCAACATCTTAGAGTGTGGGGAGGAACTGCTGATGTTTCTTGTCGAGACCCTGAATCAGCGCTTCAGTCTTTCCCACCACAGAAATTCCCTATGTTTCCACACCCCCCAAACTCTTTCTCCCTTCAATACGTACATATTTGTCTTCTCACTTTGCAAGTCAAAGAAAGTCCATTGGCTCAGCTTCTCTCTGCACAGCACCTGCATGATTTGTTGAGTATTTGCAGAGTTTTGTTTTCATTGTAGCTGGGAATATAATGCTGTGCTGGGAAGATAGGTGCCAATGAAATGGTCAGAAATGGAGGAAAAGGAAAACTACCATTCCGAAGTAGAATAGAGTCTGATGTGACTGTTTAATAGTTTGTCTACCAAATTTAAAATTCTAGTCAAACATGTGTGAAGTATGATTCATTGGTAGCATATATCAGGTAATATGGCTGCTTTTTTTTAGATATCTGAAGCACTTCGATATGGTTACCAGTTTTTCAGCAGTAATTACTCACATTCAGATTTGGATTTATTTATCACACCAGCATCGAAACATACAGTGCAAAGTGTTGCTTGTGTGAACAACTAACACAGCCAAGGATGTGCTGGGGGCTGCCCACAAATGTCACCACACCTTCTGCTGCTAACAGAGCAAGCACACCATGTTTGGCAGAACATAGCAGACAACAAAACAGAACATACCCAGCAAAGCAAAGAGCCCTGTTCCTCCCTCCCATCCAGCCACACAACCACCCAGTCATGAACATATACAGTCCTTAAACACCGGGACAGGCCATTTTCAGCCTCCAGTCAGTCTCTAGCAGACTTTAATTTTGTAGACATTGGACTTTTGACTTCTCCAGCAGTCTTGCAGAGAGTCGCATGCTCGGGGTCCTGGGGATCTTCTGGACTTCCAAGCAATATTCTAGCTTGTAAAAGTACTATTCCTTTTAAAAATATCTTTTCTAAAAGTCTTAGTAGGTTTGCAGAAGCAGGATACATAGCTGAACGAATACACCAAACTTGCTAAGGAGAAAGCAAGTATGTGTTCAGTGAGACATCCAGGTACAGGTAAAAGATAGACATTTCATGAGATAGGGACCAACTGAGGAATGATTGTATATTTCTACAAACAAGATTTTTAAACTTACTTTAGAATATAGGCTGAAAACAAATTGAACGCTAGGTCAAAATTGAATAAGTTGTGAATAATTTGGGTTTAAAATAGACTTGATAGCATTTGGTTCCTTAAGGCTGTCCTAGGCAGCAGGGTTGTAGTGGGGATAAACTCCCACTACCTATTAAATCGGATGTATAGGATGTCCTGGGACTGGTAACACCTCTGGTGAAGGGGCTTGTTGTGTCCATTCAGGGGCAGCTGACTCACCTTTTGTCTGCACTGGACATACAGCTCTCACCAGTGGCTCCAAGTAGCCTTTGGCATGTGACAGCGGCCACACCCTGGTGCACCACTTTGACAGGCGTGCTAAACCAGGTGAGGCTGGGACCTGCCTGTTCTAGCATGCAAAGTCAGCTCTGGCAGACTGGGTGGATGAGATCTACAGTGAGATCCAGTGGGCAGGAAGACGGTACGGTAACGCTCTGTGGAGAGCGATGGGCATAGCAAGGCACAGAAGATGTCACGGTTATCCACTGAAACCAAGAAAGACCCCACTTTATGACGCTTCTTTGTACCACTGGACCAGAACTTCTGAGTGGAACTGCCCCAGTGCAATGGTTTTTCCATTTTAAAACTCTCCAGTACAGATTTCCTGTCATTGTTAGACCTGGTGGACAACCATCGCCTATTAAATACTCACAATGGCATGTGTCTCAAGTAGCCTCTGACAACCAGATCCTGGGCTTTTTGTGTGGCTCAGCTACTAAGCCTAGCAGGACCATTTCTACTGACAGGAGAAGAGGCAAAGGTTGGTTACTGGTGCCTTAAAACTAATTGGTTTGGGTCAAAGGGGCTCATTAACTGTGTTTGGCAGCTCATCTAGGAGAAAGAAAACTCTGAATCTCGAATCTCAGACCTCACCTGCCTTGCGGTTATACCGACTCATGGGGAAGAACCTTGGGAGGAAACCCTGAGGAGAAATCGAGAGTGGGGTTCAATGTTGTTCAATGCAGTTCAACGTTGGGTTCAATGCTGACTGGCAAGTCCTGTGACGCCTCTAGTGCCAAATTGTACCGGCCCCTGCTGTTCCTTTGGATTCATCAGCTGCATGGAGAGGGGGAGCTTGCTACATGGGCGACACTTTGCTCTCCATATTGCATTGCCCTGGCGTGCATATCATGTAGACAGCTGGAACGCAATGTCCGTGCTCTACTCAGACCAGTGGAGGGACCTTACAATAAATCATTAAGAATCCAATGCACAGGACTGACCAAAAGGGTGACCTTATAGATGGGTCACTCTCAGAAAATGGACATTCTCCTGGTCCGAATATTGGCATTATTACTCTGCTACACTCCAATCTAATTGGAGTGTTTGAAAAACAAGGAACCATTTAAAACCAGGTATCAAGAAATTTAGGGCGATAACCTGAATCTGGATTTATATAGGAACTTTCAAAACATTTTTGATTGCTTTATGCCTGTGAGGTAAGTTTTACAAACAAGCATGGGCTATCAGCCCACCATTCACTGCACAATGGTAAATACCTATATTAACAATACCGGGATAGAAGAGAGTCAGAGCAAGTGAAAAAAGAGACAATGAGCACATACATACAATTGCATACAAACACAAATGTATACGTAATCTACATACTTTACATCACCCCTCAATGTAGATTTATATCTATTTTAAATAAAATCACAGTCCTCAGTAAATCAGCTCAAGTCCTACATTTTACCAGGCCCCTGTATGGGCCTTTCACTGTGCCAGGTACACTACAACAGAGTTCCATCTTTCCAAGTAAGAACTTGCAGTGATATTCTCCACACAGTTCACTTCTTTTGGTCTCTGTATCCATTGTTCCAAAGCAGGTGGGTGAGATTTAAGCCAGCTGACAGTTATCATTTTATGACCAATCAGAATCAAGACTCTTATCATGTATAGTTTATTCTTCTCTAATGTAGATTGCGGGAGGTTGTCTAAAATTAAATGACTAGGTTCAAAGGGTATACTTATATCTAAAATCCTTCTTATTTCCTCAATGACCTTGTACCAAAATTCCCTTAATTTGGGACAGTCCCAGAATATATGTGCAAAATCTCCCACTAGGCCACAGCCTCTCCAGCAAAGTTTGCTGTTTCTTTTTCAGTGTATAATGATATTATTAATGGGGTTTTAAAGTATCTCACCCTTATTTTCCAAGCAAATTCCCTCCAATTGGGACTATTCAAGCATTTATGCCATGACTCCCAATACCTCTCCCACTCTTCCTCTTCTATTATGGTATTTACCTCCAATTCCCACTTATGTTTAACATCTAGTATGTTATCCATTGTATCCAGGTGTATTTTTTTATATATACAAGATACAATTTTCTGGGATTGCATCCTACCCATGATGATCTCTATCCAAAATTTTTCCGAGTTGTTTGGCTGTATTTTAAGATTGTTCCATTCTTTGTGTGAAGTAAGGTAATGTCTAACTTGGAGGAATCTATAAAAGTCATTTGATACAAGGTTGAATTCAGTTTGGAGTTGGGAGAAAGATTTGAGCGCCTCACCATCAAACATTTGGTCCACAAATGTTAAAATTTGGTCCACCTGTTAAAACCAGAATCCAGTTTTGCTGGAATAAAATCGGAAATGAATGCAATTCTGGTTGCCCTTGATATAGTCCTTGGAAGATCTAATTTTCTTCCTAATTCTATCCCATACTTTCAATTTTTTATTTATACTTTTTATTCTGAGTCTCAACGTTCTTCCACACGTTTGGATTTAAAAAGGGAAGAGCTGCTAAAGATAACTCACCGATCAAATTTCGCTCTATGTGAACCCATCTTGAATCCAAGTCTTCTTTGATCCATGACACAATTGCTTTCAATTGGGCAGCTTAATAATAGGTCTTTAAATGAAGTAAGGCTAAATGTCCTGTCTTTTATTTGAGTATAACACTTTTAGTCTCACCCTGGGCCTCTTTTTCTGCCATATAAAACTACTGAGTCTATCCAACATTTTGAAAGTAGATATTGGAACTATTATGGGTACAGCACTGAAAAAAAAAGAGAAACCTGGGCAAAATATTTATCCCGATCACTTCTGCTCTACCTATCAGTGATAAAGGAAGCATCTTCCAATGTTCAAGATCTCTCCTCACTTGATTAATAAGTTTAACATAATTGGCTGCAAAGTGCTGGGAGGAACTATGAGGTAAACTAATTCCCATATATCTAAATCTGATTCGTACTTAAGTATAGATCGTTGGAAGAATGAAATTTTTAGCTGCATTCCACTTGAAAAAATGACATAATTTAAGAGATAAATATAAAATATTTCTGAAAATTTGGCGCCCTTATTTACAAAAAATAGGATTAAATATATAGGTGCTCCGAAGATAAAATTATTGGTTATCTGGGGAAAGAAATAAATATACATATTAAAGCTATTATGAACTCCATGGAGCATGTGGGGATCTTTCGAAATCCAGGCTTTCTTTCTTTCTTTCTTCTTTCTTCTTTTTTTTCTATAGGGATATGTTAGGGGGAGGGGTTAAGAGGAGGGGGGAAGGGTTGATAATTTTCTTTTTTCTTTCTGTAACCTATTTGAAAATTCAATAAAAAAAATTTAAAAATTAAAAAAAATATATCTAAAGCCCTGGTTTGGCCAACAAAAAGTCTTTTCATCATCCAGCTGGCTTGGCCAGGTCCCTGTAATCATCATAGCTTCAGATTTCACTTTGTTAACTTTGTACCCAGAGACCTCTCCATAGCTTCTCTAACATTGCATAAGCGGGGGAACTGATGAAAGAGGATTCTTTACAAAGAGAAGAAAGTGAATGAAATTCGAATGAAATTAATTTATTTTGGTCAGTATAAACATAACAAAAAGCTTCATTTACAACTGTGATAGTGTAGGAAATCCAGCAACAAATTTATGCACAAGAAGATCTCAAAGACAAAATGGTGATATTGATCCAAAGGTCTGTTCTAGTGATCCTGTTTGATAAATATCCTGTTGACTCTGGCTACAGCTATCAATGCAAAAGGGAACGCAGAGCAATATTTCATCAAGACCAGGCTCCATCAGCCCACAGTAGGACTTATCCATCAGATTTTAAGAGAAATACATCAACCAAAAACATATAAGTTCTTTCAATGAATGTATTTCAGGACATGAAAGCTCAATATTTCCTACTTGAAGCAGTGGGACAGAATCAAAAACAGAAAATGCTGGAAGCATTCAGCAGACCAGGGAGCGGGTGTGGGGAGATTTGTCAACATGTCAGGTCAAGGACCTTCATTAGAATATTGACTTCATCTGTTTGACCTTGCTGAAGGGGTTAGTTGGCAAACTATGAAGAAAACTCAATCTAAAATTATATCAGAATGTGTATTAAAAACATGGTAAGCAGGGAAAATGATTAATTTATCAAGCAAGATGAATTTCATTTTCTCATTTATTGCCTAATGCAGGTCCTTTGCTTGTAACTGTATGTATTTGTAATTCTCTATCTCCAGGTATTTCTCCACCTTCCCTTTCTCTGTCTGTCTGTCTGTCTGTCTCTCTCTCTTTCCCCCCATCTCTTTTATCTCTTTCTATGTATATTTCACAATATACCTTTTCTTTTTATATATAGACTTAGGAGACTGTTAGGAGGAGTTATATCTTGGACTAAAATGCTGGTTTGTTACTATGTGATCAAAGTGATTTGCAGTTTACAGGTTATTGGGACTGTGGAATATTCTAACATTAAAACAGGCTATCAGCTCAGTGAGAATGGCTATTGTTGTTCCCCACATCACCTAATATCACCTAATCTTATTCTGTACACTCCCCATATTTTTAATTGCCTCCTTATCTATGCAACACTTAAATTCTTTTTAATAATAATTTATGCCTGAATTCTTTCTTAACAAATGCTTGTGGCATAGATTTATTAGCCGTCTTTAAGTACATGTAATTTTTTTCTTATCTTTTATTTAATGTGATCACTAGTTTTTTTTACAATCTTTCTCTTGCTGTAAACAATTTAGAAATGCCAGGGACAGAACATCACGCTTACACAAGAGGGAGACGGAGTGACTTAAAGGATAATTCCAGAGAAGATTCTGTTTTAATCATTGTCCCACAGCTATTGCCCAACAGGTATGTGGTTTTTGCTTCCTGTTGAGACAAGGGTGGGGAGTGTCGGGTAGATGTACAAATTGGCCAAAGCACCATCACACACCATTCAAGTGAGAGAAAAAGGTAATACAGAGGTCACATGGGGACAGTGTAATTAGGGGAGTAGAAATTATTCTCTATAGCAAAAGCAAAGAGTCTGAAAGACTGTTAGGAAGAGGATTCTGATGAGGACTTATGAAAATCTCAGAGCAAAACTGAAAGGCAGGAATCAGATTATTACCCGAGTTATGTGCAGTTTGGTAAAGGCTTATTAGAAAGGTAGCAGAAATAGGTTTCATTTCATTTGAGACAGGCACTGTGCTTCATCTGAATTGTGCTACCACCTGTGTGCTGGAGAATCACATAAATTGTGCTGTGCACAGGGACAAAAGCCAGTCAGGAGGGATTCGTGCTCCAACAATGGAAGGTTTAATAAGTCAGGAAATGAGAGGGTGGTGGCGCAGGATAGCAAGGGAAGCATTGACAACCAGAGTGCAATAGGTTGGAACAGAAAATGCAGCAGAGCAGAGCTAGACTTATTCATTAATTCATTCATTCAGTCTGTGCTGTCTCATATGACATGGACGATCATCGTCTTTGACCATCATTGCTTTCAGCAATTTTTTATATAGAAGTGATTTTCCATTGCCTTCTTCTGGGCAGTGTTTTTACAAGATGGGTGACTCCAGCCATTATTAATGCTCTTCAGAGATTGTCTGCCTGGCATCAGTGGTCGCATAACCAGGACTTGTGATCTGCAGCAGCTGCTCATACGACCATCCACCACCTGCTCCTATGGCTTCCCATGACCCTAATCAGGGGTCTAAGCAGATGCCTCACCTTGCCCAAGGGTGACCCGCAGGCTAGCGGAGGGAAGTAGCACCTTACATTTCCTTTGGTACCGATGTATCTCCACCCCACTACCCTAGAGTTACCAGAGTTAGCGAAAACTGTATAAAAATGCTGAACTGACTTTATTTCAATGCACACAGCATTTACAGTAAGATGAGTTTTCAGCACAGGTAGTAAGGTACAAATGCGATCTCATGGCTATTAGGTGGTTGTGGCTGCAGGATCTCCAGAACTGGGTGCTCAATATCCTACATTATGTGATGTTCCTGAAGAACATGCCAAAGGGGAAGTAAGTGAGTTTGTGATACTAAACAAGCAGAGCAGTGCTATGACAGAGTCAAGGAAAATAAGGTACAAATAAAAACACAAAATGCTGGCAGAACTCAGCAGGCCAGACAGCATCTATGGGAGGAGATAGTGACGACGTTTTGGGCCGAAACCCTTCATCAGGAGTAAAATAAGGGTTGAAGTTTGCAGGGGAAGGAATATATGGACAGCAGTGGTCCATAGGGCCCCAAAATGGGTTTCTTGACAGGGAAGGAGCATAGAAAGGAAAATATCAAAGGCATGTTTGAAAGAAACTACAACTGTCATGGGGTATTTTCCTCTTTGTATTGATTGGACAAACCAAACTGCCAAGAGTTTCACAGAAGAATTTGTGGAGAGTGTCAGGGATTAATTCTTAAAACCTATAAAAATCCCAATCACAAGGGGTGAAGTATTAGAGATGACCAAGGTACGAACATCGAATTCTCCAACTTCTACTAATTCCCTCCCTCTCCCTTCCCCCATCCCACTTTCACTCTGTCTCCTCTTCTAGCTGCCTATCACCTCTCATGACTCTGCCTTCTTCTACTACCCATAGTGCTTTCCCCTTAGATTCCTTCTTCACCTCTCCTGCCTATCCCCACCCTGCTTCCCCTCCCCCACCCCTTGATCTTTCCTCTGACTGGTTTTCCACCCTCCCCCCACCTTCTTTATAGGGCCCCTGCCCCCTCCTTCTTTAGTCCTGACGAAGGGTCTCGACCCGAAACGTTGACTGCTTCTTTCAACAGATGCTGCCCGACCTGCTGAGTTCATCCAGCTTTTTTGTATGTCCTTCTCATCTGTAATCTGTACAGGGTCCATGCAGTTGATGCCACTTTGCCTCACTTCTATAGACTCTCTATTTGTTTCCCGAGTAAATACAGATGCAAAGAATACATTTAAGATCTCCTCATCTGTTTTGGCTCTACACATGGATCACTATTCTGGTCTTCCAGAGGACCAATTTTGTGCTTTGCAATCCTTTTGCCCTTAACATGTCTGTCGAATCCTTTAAGATTCTCCTTCACCTTGTCTGAAGAGTGCAGAAGAGATTTACAAGGATGTTGCCTGGGTTGGAGAGCATGCCTTATGAGAATAAGTTGAGTGAACTTTGCCGTTTCTCATTCAAGTGACGGAGGATGAGAGATAACCTGATAGAGAAGAATAAGATGATGAGAGGCATTGATCATGTGGATAGTCAGAGGCTTTTTCCCTGGCCTATACCTACTGTGCACCTCCGTTTTTCTCTTAACCAGGGCCTCAACATCTCTTGAAAACCAAGGTTTCCAACACTTGCTATCTTTACCTTGTATTCTGCCAGGCACATACAAGCTTTGTACTCTGAAAATTTCATTTTTGAGGGCCTCCCACTTTCCAAGTACACCTTTGCCAGAAAGCAGCACATCCCAATCCACACTTGCCAGATCATTTCTGACACCATCAAAACTGGCCAAAATTTACAATCTCAACCCGCGGACCAGACATATTTCTGTGCATATTTACTTTGAAACTAATGGCATTCTGGTCACTGGATGCAAAGTGTTCCCCTACACAAACTTCTGTCACCTGCCCTGTCACGTTCTCTAATAGTAGATCCAATATCGTATGCTCTCTCATTGGGAGTTCTACGTACTGATGAAGAAAACTTCCCTGAACACATTTGACCCATCTAGTCCTTTTATAGTACGGGAGTTCCAGTCAATACGTGGAAAGTTAAAATGACCTACTATAATAACTTTATGTTTCTTGCAACTGTTTGCAATCTCTTTACAAATTTGTTCCTCTAAATCCCTCGGCTTATTGGGTGCTCTACAATATAGCCCATTTAATGTGGTCATACATTTCTTATTTCTGAGTTCCAAATCTAACACTTCACTAGTTGAGTTCTCCAGTCTGTCTTGATGAAGCACTTTTGTGACATTTTCCCTGACTGGTAATGCCACCCCTCCTCCGTTAATCCCTCCTGCTCTTCATGTCTCCCTGCCTTCCCACATCCTGCAAGAAGAGCATTTCACTATCCTGCCTGGGCATCTCTACTGCCCTAAATGAGCAGATATAAAAAAGGGAAGAAAAAGAAACTTTACCTAAAGCTTTTCCTTTCGTTACCTTCTTTGACTGAAGCCTCACTTCACTCAAACCTCGAAGAGATGAAGCCTGAAGATCACCAATCTGACTCTGTCCACTCAGACTATGGCTGCGGTGGTTGCCCCTGCCTTTCTTTAATTTGCTCTTGCTAAACAATCCCAGTTGCGGATTGGTCACTATTCAGAGCTCAGTTACACTGCCGCGTTTCTACTCGGGCAGTAGACCTGAATGAGATCCCCTCCTCTCAAACTTCTGACATCCAGATTGGTCACTGATCAAAGCTCAGTTCCTACCCACCTGGCTTCACCTATCACTTTCTAGCTATCCTCCTTCCCCTCCCCCACCTTTTTATTCCATCATCTTCCCCCCTCCTTTCCAATCCTGAAGAAGGTCTCAGCTTGAAACATCGACTGTTTATTCATTTCCATAGATGCTGGCTGGCCTGCTGAGTAGCACCAGCAATTCATGTGTGTTGGACAATCAGAATCAGGTTTAATATCACTGGCATAGGCTGTGAAATCTGTTAACTTAGCGGCAGCGGTACAATGAAATACAAGTTTGTACATGATAATATAGAAAAAAAAGTAAATCAATTACAGTAAGTATATGCATGTTGAATAGATCAAAAATAGTGCAAAAACAGAAATAATAAACGTGAGGTCATGTTCTTGGGTTCTATGTCCATTTAGAAACCGGATGGCAGAGGGGAAGAAGCTGTTCCTGAATTGCTGAGTATGTGCCTTCAGGCTTCTCTACCTCCTCCGGGATGGTAACAATCAGAAGCGGCTATGTCCTGGGTCTTGGGGATCCTTAATAATGGATGCTGTCTTTTTGAGGCACTGCTCCTTAAGGATGTCTTGGATACTATGGAGGAAGGTACCCAAGATGGAGCTGACTAATTTTACAATTTTCTGGAGCTTCTTTCAATCCTGTGCAGTAGCCCGTCCCCCATACCAGACACTGATGCAGCCTGTCAGATTGCTCTCTATGGCACAGCTGTAGTAGTTTTTGAGTATTTTAGGTGACAGACCAAATCTCCTCAGATTCCTAATGAAATTAGGAATATAGGAGCACTGTCTTGCTCCCTATATAGCTGCAACAATATGTTGGGACCAGGTTAGATCCTCAGAGATCTTGACACCCAGGAACTTGAAATTGTTCACTCTCTCCACTTCTGATCCCTTTAAGCTCACCATTACTGTGAAGGGGGTTGAAGTTTTAGAATTGGAAAGCTTTGGTACAGTTGTACAGGGTGTTAGTGAGGCCACATCAGGGATACCGTAAACAGTTTCAGTCCCCTTCCCTGAAGGAGGAAAGGTGGTATGGGACACAGTCCAAAGGGATTCAATGGTCTAATTCCTGGGATGAGAGGGCTGTCCTATCAAGAGAGGCTGGGCAGCTTGGCTCTGTATTTGCAGTTTCGGAGAATGAGTGGTATCTGAGTCAAAGAAATAAAACCCTAAGGGTGTTTGGCAGAGTAGATGTTGAGATGTTTTCACTGGTGGAGGAATCACAAACAAGGCAATGTAGCCACTAAACAAAGAGGCAGTCCTTTAACACTGAAACACACAGAAATTTCTTCTCTTAGAGGGTGATGAATTTCTGGAGGTCTCTGCTGCTGAGAGTAGAGGAGGCTCTTTAGATGTATTAGAGATAGATAACTATTTGAAAGATCAATGAATTAAAGGGTCGAGGGCACCAGCACAGAAGAGGGGTTGAGGCTAGCACAGAACAGCCATGATCTTATTGAATGGTGGGTCAGGTCAGGTTTGAGTGGTCTGCTGAATGACTCCTGCTCCTATTTTCTTGTATTCAATGTGATTAGCTTTAGTCTTGGGGATAGCTATACAATTGTGTCAATCTTTTCAGCTCCAGTGTGAAAACCTTCTCGATGGGCTTTGTAGGTTTGGTGTCTCTTTGGGGCTGACACGAAACTCATTAGCAGTGCTGAGAGAACGACCCGAGTGTTGCAGTGTTTTCTACACTGCTGCATATCTGAAGCCTGGTGACGATGAGCTTCGACTGCAGTACTGTGCAGAAGTCTTAGGCACATATACGTATATAGCTAGGAAGCTCCAGACTTTTGCACAGTACTGTGGTAATTGTATGTATTGAACTGTGCTGTTGCCACAAAAAAAGAAAATCATGACATGAGTGATGATAAACCTGATTCTGATATGAGTCTCAATTCTGGACTGAGAATGGGAAGGGGGCAGAGAGACGGGTATCATGCTTGGGAAAAGGGGAAGGGAAGGGGGAGGGTGCAGGGAGCACCAGAGAGATATTCTGTAATGATCGATAAACCAATTGTTTGGAATTAAATCACCTTGTCTGGCGTTTCAGGGCTTTGTGTGTCTGCACCCGCACCACAATCCACCCCCCCCCACCCCCAGCTCTCCTTCTCAGCCACCTGTCCCACACCCTCCCGTGGGTCTTGAACCTCGCCATTCCCAACACCCTTTGCTCTCATCAGATTTACAAACTCGCTCCCTGTTCTACATTGGCAAATACAGCCTTAGGCACCCGAGCTATATACGGTATATGTGCCTAAGACCTTTGTACAGTACTCTAAGACAGGATTGCAAGTGCTAGTTTTAGGGTGATAATCTTCTACTGAGCAAAAGGATATAAAGCACAGTTCCTCAAATGTAAATGCTTGCAACATTTATACCACATGAGGGAGAATGAAAACCTATTGTAAAGTATTTCAGATCTCTTCATATTCTGTATATTTATAATGAAAATATTTTGGTTAGCTTTCTCTGTAGTACAGGAACTAATTTCCTTACATGCTGCAAAGACTTTCTCAACCAGTTACTCTTAAAGTATGTTAAAATAAAGCCTGTGGAGTTCATCCCATCTGAAGGTAATTTACTGAGGGAGAGGATATTCTTTCTTGGGAAAGATTTCCATTATCCTTCGAAATGAATCTGGTTTTATTTAATCTAGGTCAAGCACAGATAATTCCTTGAAATAAGGATTTGGATAGGAAATGAAAAAATAATTTAACTGGAATGTCATTGAGCCAGACGCAGCCAATCATTCTGCAGATTTCTCCTGAGGGAACCAAATCTTTCTAACCTGGGTAGGAAAACTTGACCAAGTGTTTTATATAATCCTTTCTTCACCCCACAGAGTCCTGTAGGTATTGTTAGTGCTTTTTTATTCTACAAAAATGGCAAATAGTGCTTTGGATCATGGATAGATTTGGTGACCTAGCTGATCATTGGAGTTTTAATGTGATACTTGACTGATCTGTCTCCTAATTTTAGTAACACACACGTAAAGTGCTGGAAGAACTCAGCAGGCCAGACAGCATCAATGAAAAAGAGTAAGCAGTCGACGTTTCGGGCCGAGACCCATCATCCTAATTTCAGTGTTTTATTTTAAGGCCTGTTATCCACCTGAGACTAATTATCCCAGAATCCAAGCAAATGAGTGGAAGCTAGAATGTAGTTGTACGGTGTTCTGGGACAGACAATGTCCTCAGTAATCAAACTATTCCTTGGGGGGAAATGGTGACCATGCGTTTCGTCCACGACTGGGCCTCAGCAAGCATATACAAGTGTAAAACTTAACGGGACACATAATCAAGGAAACTATGTTTTGCTCCTTTAACCCTCATGTCCTTTGGGATGTAGAAAGGTCGTAACACAATTTACACTCCTGATCTCTGCCAACATTGGGACTGAGGTTTAGTAGATTTTTGGGCCCGGCTACAGCAGTAGAACAATCATCTTACTCCCAGCAGCAGAATTATTACTGTGCTTTTGGCTTGGCTCAGGGTCATTTGTGAAAGATTTAATCAATGAAATGTGGGTAACGTAACAAGAATTGCTCCATGTCAGCCACAAACTACTCCAGAGTCAAAACATGTCAGTACGTTTCCCAATATAAATGAGCACAATTTTGCATTACCTGCCAAGATCATGGTGAACCCTTGGTGCTTTTCAAGTAATCAGACATGTTTGACAGACATCTCATTCTGTACTCAATCTCAGAATATGATTCCTTGATTGGGCTGTTAAGTATGGAGATGTGTAGAAGTAGATACTGTAACCGGAGATTTACAGTGGCTTCTGGCCATGTTATTTTTTTAAATTTAGAGGTATAATGTAAGCAGGTCCTTCCAGCCCATCGAGCCATGCTAGCCAGCTACCCATCAATGTTAACTCTAGCCTAATTCAAAGATTCAAAGTACAATTATTATCAAAGAATGCATGCAGTATACAACTCTGGCAGAAAAAGTGAAAAATACAGAATGCAAAACATTGAACCACAAAGTTATTGAAACTTTCTAGGAAGGTTCAACTTAGTTCAGTTAATTTCAATCACAGGATAATTTACAATGACCAGTTAACCTACTAACCGGTATGCCTTTGGATTGTGGGAGGAAACCGGGGCACCTGGAGGAAACCCAAGCGCACACGAGAAGGAACGTACAGAGGATGTCAGAATTGAAGTCCGAACTCTGAACCCCCGAGCTGTAATTGTGTCACACTAACTGCTACGCTATTAAGGCGCCCATTATGGTAGTATAGAATATAGCCATATTTATTATTGACCCAAAAAGCCTCCAATATATAGGTGCTCAGGAATACAGATTATTGCTGGTGTAATTGAGAAAAACAGTGCTTTTTTTGTGTTCAAATTGATTTTGACCAATATGTGCTCTGAACTTTGGCTCACCTCTTGTTTACAACATAGCATTTAACATCCCTTGCCAGTCCTTGATAAGATTAATTCAAGAGATCGGATTATGCAGTGAATAGATGGCAACAATTTGCAATATTAATGGGTATCATATGAAAGCCTATGGGGCCACCGGGTTTTTCTTATGGTTTGTTGTACGGCTGGCTGCTAATTGATTCCAGAAAGGACAAAGTGCAGCTTGAACAGGAAGGGGCAGAGCTCTGATCAACAGTATCTAAATGTCAGTTAAATTTTTAATGCAGATGAAGAGCAACAGGGGTTTCCTTTCTGATGTCTCCCTTAGATCAGTTGATGTTGAAGAGCAGTTGGTGTAAAGCCAGCACTGTGGGTGATAAACTCCTCGGAGTAAAGCTGAACTGCCACCGGTGTTCAGTCTCAGGAAAAGCCAAGGATCACAGATGAAAGACTCTAAGACTAACACATGCATAGTGCTGGAGGAACTCAGCAGATTAGGCAGCATCTATGGGGAGGAATAAAGAGCTGATATTTTGGGCCAATGTTCTTCATCAGGACTTGAAAAAGAAGCCAGAATAAGGAGGAGGGTGGGGAGGAGGAAGAGGGGAAGGAGTACAAACTGGAAGGTGACGGGTGACACCAGGTGAGGGGGAAAGTAGGTGGATGAGGGAGGGGTGATAAGGCAAGAAGCTGAGAGGTGATAGATGGAGCAGGTAAAGGGCTGAAGAAGTAGGAATTTGATAGGAGAGGAGAGTGGATCATGGAAGAAGGCAGGAGGCTCAGGGGTCTACTGTATTTCCCATATAAATGTATCAAGCATTTGTCGTGGTGTGATGGTGCGACATGCAACAAAAAACTACATTCAACAAACAGAAAGAATAAAGTTAGAGGTTAAAGGAAGAATAAATGCCAACATTTTTAAACAGCATTATAGAAAGTGTTTTGAAGTATTTACTGTGCAGTGCAGTGACTGGGGTAATAGATAGAATGGTGTGGAGTGGAGGAGTAATAGATAGAGGGTGTGGGATGGAGGAGTAATAGATAGAGCGGTGTGGGGTGGAGAGGTAATAGAGGGTGTGGGGTGGAGAGGTAATTGATAAGGGGTGTTGTGTGGAGGGGTAATAGATAGAGGGGTGTGGGGTGGAGGGGACTAACTAGAATGGTTGATCAGATTAACTGCCATGTTGCAAGCTAAATACCAGTATAAATCTGGAGAAGAAAGCCACAGCAATGTTTAAATTAGAGAGGGTGGTGAACCTATGGAACTTGTTACCGCAGAGAGCTGTGGAGGCTGCCATCAGGTATATTTAAAGCAAAGGTGATAGCTTCTTTATTAACAACCATCAATGGTTCCAGAAGACAGTGGGAGATAGGGTTGAGAGGGAAAATAAGTCAGCCGTGATTGAATGGTGGAATAGACTCGATGGACTGAGTGGCTTAATGCTGTTCCTATATCTTATGCTCTAGTGGTGATATGTGCTTTCAGGCTTTTGCACCTTCCACCTGATGGAAGGGCAGAAGAGCGCTTGTGCAGGGTGGCTGTGATCTTTGGTTCTGCTGGGTGCTTTATGAGGTAGTGAGAAGTATAGGCAGAGTCCATGGAGGGGAGGCTGGATTTGTGATGCGCTGAGATGTGTCTACAACTCCCTGTAGGTTCTTGTGCTCACGTGCAGAGCGCAGGCACAGCTGTAGGGTAACCTCACTGGTGGAAATGTACATAATTCACAACCACTGACACTGAGTTGGGGTTTCCCCTTTAAGAGGCTGGTCTGATGTGATCGAGTAGTTACATATGCTTTTGTGTTTAGGATCTGGAGTTTCAAAAAATGTGTTACTAGCTTCATAAAATGCCTTACTTTGTTTTATTTGCAAAAACAAATAGACTTACAGGACAGGACGGGTGACAATCTGCTTCATTGGGTAATATTACACATGGGACTTGGTCCTGGCTAAAGTTGTTAGACCTCAGCTTGGTACAGATTTCCTCTGTGTTCAAAGACTGTTAGTTGATTTTAAGAACTTCCAGCTTGTGGATGTCACCCCTGATCATTACCTGGTCCCACACATTCAAGACTTTTCAGCATATTTAGCCAGTAAGTTAATTTTTTTCCAAAGTTCAGTCTAGTTAGGGGCTACCATTATGTGCCTGTGTGCTCAAAGGACATTCCCAAAATGGCTGTGATAACCTCATTTGGTCTTTTTGAGTTTCTGCACATGGGATTTGGACTGAGAAGTACAGCACAGACTTTCCAATGGCAGATGGATTCTATATTAAAAGACTTAGATTTAATTTTGTTTACCCGGCCGACATACTTGTCACCAGTGCGTCCAAATCTGAGCACAAATCTCATCTCCACAGACTTTTCGAGTGCTGAAGCCACACGCGTTGATTATGAACCCTGCTAAATGTCAGTTTGGGTTGTCAACCATTGACTCTCGTGATCATTGCATCTCTGCAGCAGGTGTGAAACCTCTCCCATCAAAAGTAACTGCTATTATGGATTTCCCACCACCCCACACAGTGAAAAAAAAACTACAGGAGTTTTTAGGTATGGTAAATTTCTATCACCGATTCATTCCATGAGCTGCTTGATTTATGCTCCCCCTGTATTGTGTGCTTAAAGACAATACTCCTAATCAAGTGCTTGACCGAGGCATTTGATGGTACCAAACGAGCTCTTTCTAAAACAACACCACTGGCGATGCCACTCACCAGTATTACTGAGAGCTCAGACTGTGCTGTGGGTGCTGTGCATGAAGTTGGTTGGAAGTGTGCGCTGGCCCTCTTCAGCCGTCAGCTCCTTCTCCCCAAAAAGGAAGTACAGTACTTTTCACCCTGAGCTTCTTGGTCTCCATCTGGCTGTACACCATTTTTGTCTGCTTCCAGAGGGTTGCCATTCCACAGCATTTGCTGATGGCCAAAATACTATTCCCTTGGTCTGCAGTGGTATGAACAAGGGCTCTTCCTGAGCTGCAGTGGTATGAACAATGGCTCTTCCTGAGCTGCAGTGGTATGAACAATGGGTCTTCCTGAGCTGCAGTGGTATGAACAAGGGCTCTTCCTGAGCTGCAGTGGTCTGAACAATGGGTCTTCCTGAGCTGCAGTGGTATGAACAAGGGCTCTTCCTGAGCTGCAGTGGTATGAACAAGGGCTCTTCCTGAGCTGCAGTGGTATGAACAAGGGGTTTTCCTGAGCTGCAGTGGTATGAACAATGGCTCTTCCTGAGCTGCAGTGGTATGAACAAGGGCTCTTCCTGAGCTGCAGTGGTATGAACAATGGGTCTTCCTGAGCTGCAGTGGTATGAACAATGGGTCTTCCTGAGCTGCAGTGGTATGAACAAGGGCTCTTTCTGAGCTGCAGTGGTATGAACTAGGGCTCTTCCTGAGCTGCAGTGGTATGAACAATGGGTCTTCCTGAGCTGCAGTGGTATGAACAAGGGCTCTTCCTGAGCTGCAGTGGTATGAACAAGGGCTCTTCCTGAGCTGCAGTGGTATGAACAAGGGCTCTTCCTGAGCTGCAGTGGTATGAACAAGGGCTCTTCCTGAGCTGCAGTGGTATGAACAAGGGCTCTTCCTGAGCTGCAGTGGTATGAACAATGGGTCTTCCTGAGCTGCAGTGGTATGAACAAGGGCTCTTCCTGAGCTGCAGTGGTATGAACAAGGGCTCTTCCTGAGCTGCAGTGGTATGAACAAGGGCTCTTCCTGAGCTGCAGTGGTATGAACAATGGGTCTTCCTGAGCTGCAGTGGTATGAACAAGGGCTCTTCCTGAGCTGCAGTGGTATGAACAATGGCTCTTCCTGAGCTGCAGTGGTATGAACAATGGCTCTTCCTGAGCTGCAGTGGTATGAACAATGGGTCTTCCTGAGCTGCAGTGGTATGAACAAGGGCTCTTCCTGAGCTGCAGTGGTATGAACAAGGGCTCTTCCTGAGCTGCAGTGGTATGAACAAGGGGTCTTCCTGAGCTGCAGTGGTATGAACAATGGGTCTTCCTCAGCTGCAGTGGTATGAACAAGGGCTCTTCCTGAGCTGCAGTGGTATGAACAAGGGCTCTTCCTGAGCTGCAGTGGTATGAACAATGGGTCTTCCTGAGCTGCAGTGGTATGAACAAGGGCTCTTCCTGAGCTGCAGTGGTATGAACAAGGGCTCTTCCTGAGCTGCAGTGGTATGAACAAGGGCTCTTCCTGAGCTGCAGTGGTATGAACAATGGGTCTTCCTGAGCTGCAGTGGTATGAACAAGGGCTCTTCCTGAGCTGCAGTGGTATGAACAATGGCTCTTCCTGAGCTGCAGTGGATGACCTTGTGCTTTGCCATCCCTTTTTCTCTTCATGAAGCGTTGCAGTACCGGCTTCCTAGCCATTGGCTCTCACTCTAAGTCACCTCTGCCCAGACTGCTGGAGCTGACTTTGCGTGCTTGGACAGGCATGTCCCTGTCTCACTGGGGTATGAGGCTGCTGACTACCCTCACCTAGCTTAGCCCATCTGTCGAAGCATTGTACCAGGGTGTGGCTGCTGTCGCATGCCAACAGCTGCTTGGAGCCACCTGTGTCCAGAGAGCCATGCCTGTCACGGCTCAGCACTGCCCTCACCTGGTCGGAAGGCACATCACATGCCAGTCAACATTTCACTCCTCCCAACTAATCAATGCACACTTAACCATTGGCCACCTTAATTGGATTAACCCATCTAGCACCAAGCCGTTGGCCCCCCGGTGAATCACCTGGGCTAGACCTTCCAGCCCCCTGATCTATAAAGGGTGCTACATGTGTTTGGCTCATTCTCTTTTTGCCATCCTCGAGGGACCACCCTGCTTCACTCCAGGCTGAAGACTGCAGAACAGCGCTGGAGACATGTGGTGAGCTGTGCATTAGATAGGGTTGTGGGAGCATTTATTGTTGTCCCTGCAGCACAGAGCCGTGCCTGCCTATAGTCAAGGGGTGGCGGATATCATAGTTAATTTTCCCTTGCTTGTATGTGTACCTGTACTCTGTCCTTACACTGTTTTCCCGTGTGTTGTACTGCCGACCCGACTTCTCCCACGCTCGTCTATTCTAAGTGCGTTTCTGTGGATATTGTAGCCATTTGTGTTGTTCCCAAGCTCTTCTCCCCTTGTAAATCAACTCCTTATTATTAAAACTGTGTGTCCAGAGCCCTTGCCTTTGAGACCTAAAGAATCAGTCTCATTTCCATCACAACACAACCGCTGACAGCTGAGTGTCTGATGGGGACCTCGCCAGCCTCTATGTCCAGCACATAATTCTCCATAACTTCTGCCATCTCCAACGGGACCCCACCACCAGTCATATCTTTCCCAGCTCCCCGTTTTCTGCTTTCCGCGGGGATTGCTCCCTACGCAACTCCCTTGTCTATTTCTTCCTCCCCACTGATCTCCCACCTGGCACGTTCTTGCAAGCGGGACAAGTGCTACACCTGCCCCTGGACCTCCTCCCTCACTGACATCCACAGCCCCAAAAAGTTCTTACAGATGAGGTGACACTTCACCTGTGAATCTGTTGGGGTCATCTACTGTGTCCGGTGCTCCCAATGAGGCCCGACTTAAAGTAGGAAACTGCTTCGCTGAGCACCTACATTCTGTCTGCCAAAAAAAGAAGGATCTCCCAGTGGCCACCCATTTTAATTCCACTTCCCATTCCCACTGCAACATGTCAGTCCATGGCCTCCTCTACTGTTGCGATGAAACCACACTCACACTCCAACCTGATGGCATGAACATTGATTTCTCAAACTTACCCTCCCTCAGCATTCTCCATTCCCTTTCCCTCACTCACTTTATCTGCTTACCTGCCCATTACCTCCCTCTTCTCTTTCTTCCATGGCCTTCTGTCCTTTACTATCCGATTCCCCCTTCTTCAGACCTGTCTCTCTTTCACCAATCAACTTCCCAGCTCTTAACTTCTCCCTCCTCCCTCCCAGTTTCACCTATCACTTACCATCTTGTGTTTCTTCCACTCCTCCCCTCACCTTCTAACTCTGATTTCTCATCTTTTTTTCTCCATTTCCTGTTGAAGGATGTACTCCTCCTGCCTGGCCTGCAGAGTTCCTCCAGCATCTTGTCAATGACAGTAGTATCCAGCAATCATTCCACCACAGATCACTGGGACCTCTCAGGCATCACCCACGGACAGGGCAGTGGCTTCGTGCAGTGTTGTCTCAGAACGACAGGCTGGCATTTAACCATATAACTGTGGCGACCCACTTCCCAGCGCACTCAAACCGGCTCATAAAGTGGCACGCACCGGCAGAGAGGCTGGTCCCAAAAAGGGCGTCAGGCTTTCTTCACAAGCAAGGCGAAAAGCCCACGCGCGGGATGGGACTGTAAATATGCACCCCCTACAGCATTCCCACCTGTGGAGGGTGGGAACAGGAAGGTTTTAAAATGAGGCCGTGAAGTTTGAATAAATCTCTTTTGCAACTGCAGCTCACCGACTGTGTGTCGTTATTTCAGCGCTGCGTGTAGCACACCGCTACATAACCATATTTCTACATTGCTCTTTCTATTTGCTGTAAATTCTGCTAGCAACCAGTTACAAAGTGGTGCAGATATCTTCTACACCAGTGTCGCATTGATCTCATGGCCACCTGCTCTGTGGCTGCAACTGCGGTTGCTATACTCGGTGTATTCTTCTTGGAACAGCAAAGTGTCAAAGCATTGCTCCCTACTAATGAGTGTACTTGAGAACTAGACCAAAAAAAGATTCTTCCAACTGCAATCACTTCTTCCTCTCCTTTCCTCCTCCTCCACCCTCTTTCAGTGTAGTTCTGTTCTCCAGGGCTTTTCCTCTTTGCCGCTATCAAATTGGAAGGTTAAAAGAATGTACACCAAAACTTCCATGCATTAAGTTACGGGGCTTGGCTTAAATTTTAGAGGTATAATGCCAATGTACCACTATCCACAATCAAATCCCTTCCTGCTGACCGACAAAGCCCGAAGCGCTGAACGATTACCCTAAATAACGCAGCTGACAGTCTTCTTCCTGTTGCTAAAAGCTGGATTGTAATGAGCTCTTCGGGCCCGTGCAGGATACCAGAGAATGTTGGGCTCAAAGACTTTTAGAACACCTGAATTGGTTAATTGTTGTTTACTGAGCATCATTATTTTTTTTGTTAAGAGTTCCCTGCTGTGTGTCGAGGCGAAGATCTTCTTCAGTGCTGTTTCTAATCAGCTGTGTACCTACCTAGCGAAGAACACCTATATTGATACATCAGTCCAGAAGGGTGGCATTCCAGGGATGCTGGGCTGTCTGGAGCACACCGGTGTGGTGTCACAGCTCATCAGGGAGGCCAGAGAGAACAAGGGCAACCTGTCAGTGCTGTGGCTCGACCTGGCAAATGCATATGGCTCCATTCCGCACAAGCTGGTTCAGCTCACACTGACCAAGCATTACGTCTCCAGCAGAATCAGAGACCTTATCGCTGACTATTACAGCAACTTCAGGATGAGGGTATCTTCAGGAGCAAGTACATCAAGCTGGCACAAGGTGGAGATCGGCATCATCACAGGGTGCACTATCTCAGTGACACTGTTCTCCCTAGCCATGAACATGCTCACTAAGTCTGCTGAAACAGAGTGCAGAGGGCCCAGAGTGAATTCTGCTCAATGGCAACCACCCATCAGGGCATTCATGGACGACCTGACAGTCACCACAGAATCCGTCACCGGCTGCCGGTGGATTCTGCAGGGGCTCGAAAAGCTGGTGGAGTGGGCCCAGATGCGTTTCAAACCAGCCAAATCAAGATCAATGGTGCTGAGGAAAGGCAAGGTGGAAAACAAGTTCTAGTTCAGCATCGCAGGCACAGTCATCCCAACCATCACAGAAAAGCCAGTCAAGAGCTTAAGTAAGGTTTTTGACAGCTCTCTGAGGGACACAGCATCCATTCAGGCGACCTGCACCGAGTTGGATGGCTGGCTGAAATCCGTGGACAAGTCTGGCCCACCTGGGAAGTTCAAAGCCTGGGTGTATCAGCATGGCATTCTTCACAGAATCCTGTGGCCCCTCCTTGTCAACACAGTTCTGATCTCAACAGTCAAAACCTTAGAGAGGAGGGTCAGCAACCACCGCAGGAGATGGCTGGGGCTGCCAAAGAGCCTGAGCAGCATCGCCCTCTATGGACAGCACAACAAACTGCAACTGCCCTTCAAATCCTTGGAGGAAGAATTCAAAGTTACAAGAGCCAGAGAAGTGATACAGTACAGGGACCGGAGTGATCCGAAGGTGGCTAAAGCAGGGATCCAAGTGAGGACTGGCAGGAAGTGGAGGGCAGAGGAAGCTGTTCAGGAAGCAGAGGAAAGGCTGCGTCACAGGAGGCTGGTGGGAGTGGTTACACGAGGCCGAGCTGGGCCAGGATCCTTTCCAACTCCCCAAATGGACACCATCAGAGGGAAGGAAAGGCGTCACCTAGTTCAGGAGGAGGTGAGAGCCCAGCAGTGGAGGAAGCAAGAACCTGCAAGGTGGTGGGAATGAAGCAACAGGGAGCTTGGACAAGGTGGGAGAATGCGGTTGAGAGGAAAGTGACCTGGGCCAAGCTTTGGAAAGCCAAGCCACATCGCATCCACTTTCTCATCGAGGCAGTGTACGATATGCTTCCAAGCCCATCAAACCTGAACACATGGGGCAAGGCAGAGTCATCTGCGTGTCCACTGTGTTCCAAGTAAGGAACCCTGGAGCACATCCTCAACTGCTACACAAGGGCACTTGGTGAGGGACGGTACTGATAGAGGCATGATCAGGTCCTGAAGACTATCGCTGAAGCCATCAGTGCAGGAGTGGAGTGGGCGAAGTGGTCTCGACCCTCCAAGCAGGCCATTGCCTTTGTAAGAGCTAGGGAGCAGCCAATACCCACCAGAAGAACATCTGCAGGTATCCTGACCTCTGCAAGGGACTGGCAGCTGTTGGTGGACCTCGAACGGCAGCTGAAGTTCCCCAACCATATCACAGCCACCACCCTCTGACCAGACATTATCTTTGTGTCTGAGTCTACCAAGCAAATGGTGCTGCTGAAGCTGACAATCACATGGGAAGATCGCTGGGAAGAGGCCTTTGAAAGGAAGCTCTCCAAATACGCAGGACTGGTCAGCAACTGTCATCAGGCTGGATGGAGACCAAGGTGTCTCCCAGTGAATGTTGGCTGTAGGGGATTCACAGCCCGTTCCTTAGCCAGAGCCTAAGCAATTTGGGCATCGAGGGAGAGAGGAAGAGGAGAGCCATCCTTAGTACCACCGATGTGGCAGAGAGGACCTCAAGATGGCTGTGGCTCAAAAAAGGGGAGCCATGGTGTCAGAAGTAGCTAGCCATCTGGACGCAAGCTGGGGTCTGATCAGCCCCGGCTGGATCACCTGGAGGAGGGGGTATGATGTTGAAAGACCCGAAACACCCAATGATTCCAGGAACATCACTGAAGATGTGTGCAGAGGCATCAGTAGATATATGTACACAGCTGCTTTTCTCAAGCAAATCGTTCTTTGTAATGTGGGCTCCTGGTGCTTTCTGTTTAAGCTTGTTAAGTGTATTTTGATAGACTTGGGGATTCTGTGTATTATTTAAAGGGGTGTCTGCTTATTTCTAATCGCAGGGTCCTAGTTTTGAGTTTATTACTTTGCATAGTATTGCTTGACTGAGTTACCGATGTTCTTTTGGAATTATCATGAATGAACTCTCATCGGCATCTATATAGTGCATCGGAGTCTGTCTTTCCTCTGTACTGGTGTTCCAATGTTGCCATGGATTTCCAGAGTGAATTGAACACATAATATTCGGTGGGTCACTGAGTTCAATTGGGCAGTACTGGGAAAGAATCAATATCTGCTACTAATGGTTCTTGTGATTTGCCCTCCCTGGATATTACATTTACCAATTCCCACTATAATCTCAATGACTCTTTGAGAAAAATATCATTGATTTAGGAATCTGTTTCTTGCAGTGTGTCTAGAGAGATACAGAATTAATGTTTCAGATAAATTATTTTTTATTAGAGCTGTTTGCTCCCAAGTTATAAAATGCCTCAATAAACTACAACAAACAGATCTTAAATCAAGACCACAATGAAGTCACCCAATAAGAGGCTGACACAAACGGCAGTGATCGGAAGAAAGTGACATGCAGATTCGCTGCAGATAACTTCCTCTCAGAATTCTCACAATGCCTTCAAATCTGACTGGTAAAGCACACTAATCACTTTATGTAGTAAAACCCATTGAAATTAATCATAAACACAAGAGTTTCTGCAGATGCTAGAAATCCAAAGCAACAAACACAAACTCAACAGCATCTATGAAATGAATAAACACTGAATGTATTGGGACGAGAACCATTTTTAGGACAGGAAATGAAGGTGTAAGACGCCAGAATGAAAAGGTGTGGGTGTGTGTGGTGGGTGGGGAGGAAGATAACTAGAAGGTGATAAGTGAAGCCAGGTGGGTAGGAAAGATAAAGGGCTGATAGGAGAGGAGAGTAGACCACAAGAGAAAGGGACCCAGGGGGAGGTGATAGGCAGGAGAGAAGAGGTAAGCGGCCAGACAGTAGAAGAAGAGGGGGTTTACAAGTTTAATTCAATGCATTTAGGGTTTTGTGATTGGATGTTTAGGGTTATTTAGATGCCCACTTGGCTTCAAATAGTCCTTTCTGTGCACAATCTTTGCTATACTTTGAATATGGTTTGAAACTTTGTATCTTCAATCTCTTTGTTTTAGTTGTTACATACCAGCAGCAATAGATCAAAAACTGAGTCAGGTTTTGATGTTAAACCACTTCCTTTATTAGTATCTACTCATAATATAAGAAATTAAACAAAATAAATGGAAGGTGTGTGTGTGTGTGTGTGTGTGTGTGTGTGTGTGTGTGTGTGTGTGTGTGTGTGTGTGTGTGTGTGTGTGTGTGTGTGTGTGTGTGTGTGTGTGTGTGTGTGTGTGTGTGTGTGTGTGTGTGTGTGTGTGTGTTCTCTCTCCAAACAGTCAGGCTTAGGAACAGTTCTTAAAGTCTTAAGATGGCAAAGTAGAAACGATCCAGTAATCCACGGAATAAATGATGGGAGAGATTTGTAAATCCACGTTAAAATGCAGACAGAAGGCAATTATGAAGAATTACAGAGATTTCACGCTGGGTAAATGAGGTAAAAGTCACTGAAGATCTTATCTGTCGAGTCTTTCCGAAATCCACATAGAAATATCACAAGGTGACAGTCACAGAATATCCCTGCACACAAGTTGTTACCACATAACACACCCAAATCCAAGTAAGGGTTAACAACAGTGGTTCCACAGGATATCCCAACAAAATCCACATATGGATCATCGGAATTGACATCACACACTCAATGTGTACAGTGTGCCGTTGATCAACCCAATCTTTTGGGCCTGGGAAAGTATCAGACTTTACCCATATCGTAGCAAGCTGCTGCCAGTAGCTTGCAGTCCAAACTTCCACCCTTTCTCTCTCTGTCTCTCCTTCTGTACTGAACTGAAAGTCTCAGCAGTCTGTCGCAGCTTGTCATACTGATGTTGTGGTCCTGCCTCATCAAATATTTTAAAAGTGACACCCACAGTACGAAACAGTGGTCAAGTAACACCTCCCCCAAAAAGGGAAGATTTTGATCTGTAAGAGCAAAATTTTAACTGAAAACTACAATATGTGAAACAATACAATATAGCATACTACAGACTAATACAACATATTACAGAAGCGTATACAAATAATAAATTCCACTCCACTATTAAAAATACATTGCAAACTTAACATTTGGAGAGACAATTGGCTTTAATGTGAGTTGTCATGAGATCATACTCCTGCAAAATCAAGCTCTATTGTGGAATTTGAGCTTCTTTAACCATGCCCTGACCTACAACGTAACCAAGACAGGTCACAGTGGCATGGCCAAATTCACTCTTAGCTAAAACTGACTGTAAGGTTGGCCTTTGAGAGCCTGTCAAACAGCTTTTCCACCGCAGAGACATCGGGGTCCCATGTGTCATTTCCTGTGACCAAATCATCAATATAGGCATCTGTGTTTTTTAACCCTTGAATTACAGAATTAATCTTTCTCTGGAATGTTTCTAGAGCATTTTTCATTCCAAGTGGTAGAACATTGTACTCATACAACCCAGAGGTGTTATGAATGCAGAAATTTCTCTACCTCTATCTGTTAATAGAACACACCAATACCCTTTTAACAGATCGATCTTTGTAAGAAACTTTGCCTTTACAACCTTGTCTACACAGTCATCCACTCTGGGAATGGGATAAACATCTGTTTTGTTATAGCATTCACCTTTCTGTAATCAGTGCAAAACCTGATACTACCATCTGGTTTAGGTACCATAACACAAGTTGAACTCCAATCTGAAGTAGAATGCTTAATAATACCAGTTTCTAACATATACTCAATTTCTTGTTCAGCAAGACTACATTATTCAATATTCATGCATTATGGATGTTGTTTTATCAGTTTGGCATCACTGACATCCAGATCACGTGAGGCTACTGTGGTTCTTTTGGGGACATCAGGGAACAAATACCTAAATTTCATGATTAACTGCTTCATTTGCTGCCACTGCTGTGGCTGTAAATGAGCCAGTTTTGCATCAAGATTTTCTAAAATAGTTGAATTTGTCAATCTGGCTAAAAAAAAATTGATATAAAATAGGCCTCAGATAGATCAACTGGTAAATTCCCAGAGAGTTCAGATTCATTGTTATTGACAATAATGTTCACAGCTGCTGTTTGTTTCTTATGGTACAAGTTAAGCATGTTTACGTGACAAAACTGTGTTGGTCTTCACCAATCTGGTATTTTGACTACATAATCTACATCATTGACTTTAGACACAACCTCATAAGGACCATGAAACCTAACTTGCAAAGGATTTGTTTGCATGGGAAATAAAACAAGGACTTTATCCCCCCACTTGAATGACCTCATTTCAGCTTGTTTATCATACCAAGTTTTCATTCCTTCCTGGGCTGATTTAAAATTTTCTCTTGCTAAGTTGCAAGTCCTTTTCAATCTGTCCTTGAATTTCAAAATATAGTCTAACAAATTAATATGTAGGTCATTATTAACCCACTGCTCTTTTAATAATGCCAAAGGACCTTGGACCTGGTGCCCAAACACAAGTTCAAAGGGGCTAAAGCCTAGGAACTCCTGTGTTGACTCCCTTACTGCAAATAAAAGCAAGTGAACTCCCTCATGCCAATCATTCTCATTTTCAATACAGAATGTCTTAATCATGGTCTTGAGGGTAGAATGGATTCTTAAAGGCCCCTTGAGATTCTGGATGGTATGCAGATGGCATAATCTGATTGGCTCCCAGTTTGTAATCTACCTGCTGGAATAATCCAGACATATAATTGCTCCCTTAATCAGACTGAATTTCTTTAGGCAAACCAAATAGAGTGAAAAACTTTATGAGAACCTTAGACACAGTTTTGGCTTTTATAATCCTGAGAGGTATTGCTTCTGGAAATCTAGATGCTGTACACATGATGGTTAGCAAATACTGATGGCCAGCTTTGGTTTTTGGCAATGGGCCAACACAATCCACATTAACTTTAGAAAAGGGTTCACCAAATGCAGGAATATGCTGCAGTGGGGCTACTGTGGTGATCTGATTAGGTTTACCCACAACCTAACAAGTGTGACAAGTTCGGCAAAATGTTGCAACATCTTTCTTCAAATTAGGCCAGAAGAATTGTTTCAAAACCTTGTTCACAGTTTTATTCACACCTAGATGGCCACCCAAGGGCATACTATGGGCCAAAGTTAAAATCTCATTCCTATAGACTTTAGGAACTACAACCTGGTGAACAATTGCCCATTCCTCACTTGCAAGAATATCAGGTGGTCTCCACTTCCTCATTAACACTCCATCCTTGAAATAATACCCTACTGGCACTTTCTCAATCTCATCACATTGGAGAGCTTTTTCTCTCAAGGCTGCAATCTCAGCATCTCTGTCTATTCTGTTATAAACTCCTTCCTGGACAGAGACAAATCTTTATTGTCAGTCCTAACACAAGGGTCTTGGTCAAACAATGAAGGAAGGAAAGTTGCTGACAAGTCATCAAAATCTGAATCTCAATTTAGGCTATCATGGGTAGCAGAACCATTCTGCACAGAACCATCCACATTGGCAAGCTTCTTGGCCATAGGTTGAGTTACTGCGCAGGATGGATACATGTTAGAATCTGTCTTTAGATCATCAGTGATTGGCTTAGTCATCAGCTGCACTGCAGGAACAAATTTGACACCTGCTAGGTCATTTCTTAACAACAAAGAAACACTTTGCATTGGTAAACTGGGTTGTAGTCCTATCTTAATAGGTCCTGAAACTAACTCTGACTTCAAAATTACCTTGTGCAGAGGCACAGAAAATGTCATCCCCAATGCTTTGAATAAGATTTACCGCACCAGTGGCAGTCTCATCACTAAACTGTAGAACATTGTCTAACAAGAGTGACTGAGAAGCCCTGGTATCATGAAGAATTTTCACTGGTACCGAGGTTGACCCTATATTCACTGAAACAAATCACTCTGACATAAAAGGAATGAATTCTTTCCTCTAGGTCAGACGTCTCAGCCTTTGACAGAGCTTCATCAGAATGTCCGGAGCCCTGTGGGTTCACAGGTGTTTCACAGCACTAAATACAGGCATCTGGGACTGCCTCTTTTTCCTTCTTTTTCTTTAAGAAGAAACAGTTAGCCATAATATGACCGGGTTTCCTACAATAGTGACAAGTAAGATCAGAATGTTTCTCCTTTAACTGCTTCCCGTCGTCCTTACCTTTGTCACTAGTCCCAGATTTGATTTCTGATTTACCCTAAATATCCACGCTACCATTTTGGAACATCTTACTCGGGGTATACTTAAACTTATAGGTTAGAGCAAACTCATCTGCTAATTTAGCAGATTCTTGCAAAGTGGCAGCATCCTTCTCATCTAAATATGTCTTTATTTCATTATGGACGCACCTTTTAAATTCTTCAATTAATAACAACTCTTTCAGTTTGTCAAAATCACCATCCATATTTTTAGATATGCACCATCGTTCAAAACACACAGACTTCTCATAAGCAAATTCCACATGAGTCTGGTTCACAGATTTCTTCAAATTCCTAAAGCTTTGCATATAGGCTTCTGGAACCAGCTCATAGGCTTTAAGCACAGCCTGTTTCACAATCTCATAATGAGCTGCATCATCAACTGATAGAGCAGAATAAGACTGCTGAGCCTTATCCTTAATTAAACTCTGTAACAAGAGAGGCCGACCAACTTTTGGCCACATTAGGCTTTGAGCTACTCTCTCAAAATGCTGAAAGTATTTATCAACTTCAGCTTTATCAAATGGAGGGACCAATTTAACTTCCCGATTGGAAACAAACTTATCACCAGAGTCAAACGCTAGACCCCCTTGCTGTAGTTTCTCTAGCTTCTCTAGCTCAACCCTCCTTTATTTTCCTGCTTCCTCCCTCTATTTGGCCTTTCTCCACACCTTCAAACTGCCTTCTTCTTTCATTGTCTCTTTCGGCTGCCTCTAGCTGTCCTCGTTGTTTTTTCAATCTCTAATATAAGTTTCTCTAACTTTATTCGTTCCAGCTTCAACTGGATCTCACCTAGTTTCCCTTCAGGAAGCATTTTTAACACCTCCTCTTCAAACTTATCCATAGCTATATAGTGCTCAGCTATTTCCCTGTGAATTTCTGCCTTTCTCATACTGCAGTAAGTTCCAGCTTTTTAGCAATGGCCAACAAGTTGTCCTTTCTGGCATCCACTAATTCCTCAGGGTTTGGCAAAGCCAGAAGTTCCTCAATATCCATTGCTGCTGGTTTCCACACGCAAGTCAATCAAAAAGGAAGTAACCAATCAGATTAATAATCAATCAATAAGCCCCAATTTTGTTCATGTCACAGATGAGCCCCCAATTTTGTTACATACCAGCAGCAATAGATCACAAACTGAGTCAGGTTTTGATATTAAAACCACTATCTTTATTAGTATCTACTCATAATATAAGAAATTAAATGAAATAAACAGAAGTTAACAGCATTATGCGTGTGTTTGTGTGTGGCTCTCAGTCAAGTTTAGGAACAGTTCTTAAAGTCTTAAGATGGCAAAGTAGAAAAGATCCAATAAACCACAGAATAAATGATGGGAGAGATTTGCAAATCCACAATAAAATGTAGAGAGAAGGCAATTATGAAGAATTCCACAGATTTCATGCTGGGTAAACAAGGTAAAAGACGCCAAAGATCTTATCTGTTGTGTCTTTCCGAAATCCAACTAGAAATAACACAAGGTGACAGTCATAGAATATCCCTGCGCACAAGTGGTTACCACATAACACACCCGAATCCAGATAAGAGTTAACAACAGTGGTTCCACAGGATACCACAACAATATCCACAACTGGATCATCTGAAGTGACAATATCAGACTTTACCCATTTTGTAGCAAACTGCTGCCAGTAGCTTGCAGTCCAAACTTCCACCCTTCTCTCTCTCTGTCTCTCCTTCTGTACTGAACTGAAAATCTCAGCAGTCTGTCGCAGCTTGTTATACTGTTTTCATAGTCCCACCTCATCAAACATTTTAAAAGTGATGTCCACAGTACGAAACAGTGGTCACATAACACAGTGATATTTATTTTGAAACATCTGGAAGCTTTTTGATAGCTAATCATAATATAGGACATGAGAAATGCATTTAAAATAATTTAACTAATAAAATTATACTAACTTACCAGGATTGAGACAAAGTCAACTGTTCTTTTCAGTCATTTTTTTTTGAAGTGGAGACATGGCCTGCACATCACTCACTGGATTCTTTCAGATATTGTGATATATTTATATAGAAAGGAAGAAGTATGGAGTTGAGGAAGATGTATTTATTTTCAATATAATGAAGCTTTGTTTTTTCATCTGAACTGTATCTGATGGAGAGGAAATGCAAAAAATATAAATAGACCGAGCTGGGTCATCAGCAGGATGGGTGGCATCTGTGGAAGGAAAAATTGAGATAATTTTTAATTTGAAGCTAATTCTTCATAATGCTATCTGTACAGCAGAATTACTGGCTCTGCAAGCTTCCTCAAATTTCATATTGTGTAGCCATGGAGGATCTCTGTGACACTAGGATGAGCAGAAACTGCTTTTCCCTGTGGTTAGTGAATGAGTGGGAAACCTCTGCCCAGGAAAGCTGTAGAAGCTACCTCATTAAACGTACTTAAGACACAGATCGATTTTTGAATAGCAGGGAAATTAAGGGTGATGGGGAGAAGGCAGGTAGGTGGAGCTGAGACCATGGTCTGATCACCCATGATCTTATTGAATGGTGGAGCAGGCTCGATGGGTCAGATGACCGACTCCTACTCTGGTTTTTTATGTCTGTACCTGCAATCTTTAGTTTTCTTATAATATTACATAAAATGAAAATATGATCTTCCTAGATAGAAACAGAAGTTTTGAAATTTTCTTTTTATTTACAACTAGTAATTGTGTGGATTGCAAACATGAAATATGTTTTACTTGGTACCTGATTCATACTCAGTATCAATGCCTTGTTGGCCTGAGATGTCGCTTTTCCTGTCAGGTCAGTCTCCATGTTTGACTTACAGATGCATCAATACACACAAGTGGGCAGCATTGATCACTTTTTTTCATGGGACCCTAATAATTTTTCTGTGCCATTTAACAACCTTAGTTGCATAAAATACTGAGTTATCAGTATCGAGGTAGTGAGGAGACCATGCCTGACCAAACACACAACCATTCCAGCCACATAAATACTCTAGCTACAAGTATGATCTAATACCTGGCACCTTAAGTCTTTGCCACAATCTACAAGGCACAGTACAGGCTATGTAGGAATACACTGCATTTGTTCAACCACATGCTCTTCCAATAAAGCCGAGAAACTCAGCACCAGTACCTTAAAGAATTTACTCATTCTCTGGGTGAATAAGAGTGTCAGGGTGGCATACATCTCTACCAAAGGAGGTGTAAGGTGCTCCTTCCCTCTGCTAACCTGCAGGTCACCCTTGGGCAAGGTGTAGCACCTGCTTAGACCCCCCAATCAGGGCCACGTGAAGCCATGGGACCAGGTGCTGGAGAATATCACAAGTTCTGGTTATGTGACCACTGACACCTGGCAGACAATCTCTGAAGAGTATTGATAATGGCTGGGGTTGCCTGTTTTGTAAACACATTGCCCAGAAGAAAACAATGGCAAAAATTTGCTAAGAACAGTCATGGTCATGGGAATATTGTGAACACCCAAGTCATACAAACATAGCAAACAAATGAACATTGTCCAGAGTTAACTTAAAAATAATTTTATTAATGGAACTGCTGGAGATGGCTGGGCCCACTGCATCACCCTTCCAATCATATCCTGAGTATGAGATGGCTAACTTTCAACAAACATCTTCCAAAGCAACAGACACAAAATGCTGGAGAAATTCAGCAGATCAGGTTGCGTTTATGGGAACAAGGTAAACAACCCTGAGACCCTTCTTCAGGACTGAGAAGGAAGGGGGAAGATGACACAATGAAAAAGTGTTGGCGGGGGGGGGGGGGGGGGAGGAAGCAAAGAGGCTGGCTGGAAGGTGATAGGTGAAGCCAGGTGGGTGTGAAAAGTCAAGGGATGGAGAAGGAAGAACTTGATAGGAGAGGATAGTGGACAATAAGAGAGATGGAAGGAGGAGGGGACCCAGGGGGAAGTAATAGGCAGGTGAGAAGGTGAAAAGTCAGGAGGTCGGGAGAAATGAAAGGTTGGTACAAGAAGAGGCCATGGATCGACACTGGGAATGGGAATTAAAATGATTGGCCACCGAGAAGTCCTGTTTGTGGTGGATGATACGGAGATGCTTGATGAAGCAGTGCCCCAATTTATAATGTGTCTCACCAATGTAGAGAATGCCACGTCAGGAGCTCTGGACACAAAAGGCAACTGCAGCGGATTCACAGGTGAAGCGTTGCCTCACCTGGAAGGACTGTTTGGGTCCCTGAATGGAGGTGAGGTATGAATTGTATCGGCTGGTGCAACACTTTGGCCACTTGCAGGGTTAAGTGCCTGGAGGGAGTTTAGTGGGGAGGGACAAATAGACAAGGGAATCACAGAGGGGTTGATCTTTGTGGAGAGTGGGGTGAGGGGAAGTAAAGATATGTTTAGTGATAGGATCATCCATTTTGAAAAGTGTGACTTCATTATCTTCCCCTTGATTCTTGTTGACTTTATTTTACTCTTTGACATCCAATTAAATATTCCATTGAAGTCAAGTTGAGTCACTCTTACCTTGCATCAGCTGTGCAACCAGAGTTGGACCAAAGCCTTAAAGAGGTTTAGAAACAAGTGGTCCTAATTGACCACTACTTATCATCAGTAGCAACTCTTGACTGCAGTCCTCGCTGTGATGGAACTGCGGAAGGTGGTGATATGGGTATTTGCTACTGTCGATCTTCACTGGCAAGTAATTTAACAGTACACACATGTTACATTCCATATCTATACAGCATAAACATGAGTAACATGGCACAAAGATAAATATAATACTTTCTTCAAAAAATGTCTGCTAAATGTATACCATTACTCCCACAAGCTTAAGACTCCCAATTTTGCTGCTTCAAGGGCAAATAAAGAGTGGATAGGCATGAATGACATTCCTCGCTGAGTTTCAAATCAGAATAAAAAATCTGCACAGGAAGTGGTATTGATTACAAAGCAGCTTGCACACAGGAAGTAGTATTCATGGAAAGTGAACTGAATCTCTAGAAGTCAGACTGCACACTGCCTGGCATCCATAGGATGTCAAACACGAACTACTGAAATGATTGTTTAATGTCATTTCATGTACACAAGTGTAAGGAGAACAAAATAATTGTTACTCCAGAAACAATGCAGCACAAAAAACCCCACAGAAATTAAAGAGCACAATAATAATAATAAACACAAAAGCATAAATACATAAGATAGTTTATATACATAGATTGATTGTATGTCCATATGTACTTCAGCTGACTGATGGGAAATAATGAAGAAATGTTGAAGTTAGTGGGTGGACATGTTGATCAGCCTTACTGCTTGGGGAAACTGTTTATGAGTCTGGTGGTCCTGGCGTGGATGCTACGTAGCCTCCTCTCTGTTGGGAGTGGGACAAACCATCTATCAGCAGGGTGCGTGCGATCCTTCATGATGTTTCCAGCCCGTTTCCAGCAACTTTATGCATATATGTTCTTTATGGTGGGTCGAGAGGCACCAGTGAGACAATGGGCAGTTTTGACTACCTGTTGCTGAGCATTCCCATCTGCCGCAGTGCAGTTTCCATACCAAGCATTGATGCAGCTTGTTAAGATCATCTGTAGAAGGGCATGAGTGAGGATGTACAAAGTCCAGCTCTCTTCAGTCTCCTCAGAAAGTAGATGTGCTGAGCTTTCTTGGCTGTGTAGGATGTGTTTTAGGAGCATGAGAGGTTGTGTGTGATGTGTACTCCCAAGAGATTAAAATTGCTTGCAGCTTCCACTGCTGTGCCACTGATATAAAAAGTGGTGCAAGTTCTCCTGAAGTCAATAACCATCTCCTTGGTCTTGTTGACATTGAGGAAGAGGTTATTTGCCTGGCATCAGACCTCAAGATCTTCCACTTCCTCTCTGTAGGCCGTCTCAGCATTGCTGGTGATGAGTCCCACTGTCGTCGTGTCATCAGCGAACTCGACAATGTGTTTGCTCAGGTGTATCACAATGCAGTCATGTGTGAGCGGAGTGTACAGCAGAGGGTCTGAGGGACTAAAGTGTTGAATTCCAAAATGAAATCCAGAAACAGCATTCTGACGTAAGTGTCCTTGTTTTCTAGGGGTGTCAGGCCAGCTGAATGATACGTGCTATGGCATCTGTGTAGAGCGGTTCTGTCTGTAAGCATATTGGTGAGTGTCAGTGCAGCAGTAATGGAGTTTGTGATGAGTATCATTATCAGCTGTTCAAAGCACTTCATGATGACTGGCTCAGTGCCACTGAGCCAAGTGATCACTTCATTAAGTCTTTGGCAAAAAAAAAGGAGAATTTCAGAGACTCATCTTCTCATTTTGAAAACAATCTTACTACACGGTCTTTAATTGTTTTTTCTTTGAAAATGCCAGCCATTATGACACAGTTGCTTGTAGTAATGTCTGGTGAACAGAGAGGTAACATGGTGTTTACCCCAGATGTTGAATGGGTGAGTTACCTCTCAAGCGATTTGTGCCTTCTTTACACATCCTTCAGGTCATGGTAGCCTCTCAGACTGAAGAAAGGGGCAGAGCCTCCTCAAGGGACTGAGTTTTGGGAGAGGTCTCTGCTTTGCGATGTTCAGAGCTTCCTTTGAATAAACCTGTTTCTGAACAAGAAGGATTCTAACCTTTGCCCAGATCAGTTGCTCTGTGCTGAGAGATTGCTTACTGTTGTGCCAACTATTGCAAAGGCTGTCTTTGGCTACTCCTGTAAAGGAATGAGCAATGTGTGAGAGCCAGGCCATTGCCCTGGTAAGCAGCATCCAGCTTGAAAAATGCCCAAAGTGTGCACTGTCAAGTTGGAATGATAATAAGTGAATAATGTTGGCCAGCACTTGAGGACATATTCTGCCCTGTGTCGGGGTCAGCTAAGTTGAACGTTTTCTACTATGCTCCTGTGGAGGGTCAGCAAGAAATGCTGGGACAGGTGGTCATGAAGAGGGAGCAATCTTATTAGCTTGGAAGGCTCTTACGGTATGAGCAGCCAGGTTGAAATCTGTAGGAACATAGTTCCATTGGCTCTTCTGGTTTGATTGTTTGATACTTTGGATCTGATTATGACTGTACATAGATACAAGCAACCTGTACAGGAAGTGGACGTTTTTTCATTATGTTCTGTGTCTTATGATATGGATGATCATGGTCTTTCCATGACCATGATTGTTCTCGGCAGATTTTTCTACAGAAATGGTTTGCCATTGCCTTCCTCTGGGCAGTGTCTTTACAAGACGGGTGACCCCAGCCATTATCAATACTCTTCAGAGATTGTCCGCCTGGCATCAGTGGTCGCATAACCAGGACTTGTGATATGTACCAGTTGCTCAGAACCACCTACCACCTGTTCCTGTGCTTCACGTGACCGTGGTTGTGGGGAGGGGGTGTGCTAGACAGATGCTACATATTGGCCAAGGTTGATCTGCAGGCTAGCGGAGAAAAGGAGCTCCCTACACCTCCTTTGGTAAAGATATATCTCTACCCCTCCACAAAATGAATTTATAACAAATGAGCTCTGGCTCTAGATGCCAAGATATGCCAATAGGCACTAACCATTAATCACAGAAGAAATCAATGGCTGCAGTGTAGGATATACAAGAAATTTATTGGATTTGTTTTGCTTTTCTCTGCTGAGATTCTATATCAATGTTGCTATCCAACTATCATATCCACAGGGCTATTGCAACCAGTGGGAATATGGAATGCAAGTTATATCATCACATTTACAGTTCTAGCAATGTAGTGAAGCACACCAGGCAGTATAATTTTGCTCTCTGACTTGGATCAGACAATGCTTCAAGATGGTACAGAGATAAAACTAGAATAGCAGATCAAGGTCTTTGATTAATTACAGCAGAAAACATTTTCTTTTTGAAACTGATCTACTGAGCACAAACCATCACAAACCATCCTTTCAATATTTTGCATTACAAAGTCTTATTATGAAGTAAATTATCTATTTAAAGATTGCATTTACTGGAACAACCTTTTAAATGCAAGACTTGCTTTGTAGAACAGGAAGGAAGAACAAGTAACATCAGTGTTCATGACATCTAATATTTGAATATGTTAGCTTGGTAAACTGCATTTTAAAGGTCCATTAATGGAATTTCCATTACTTTAAATTTTCTTGAACTATTTTCAGCAGCAATTAACAAAGAGTGTTTTGTTAACCATTGATAGGGTTGTTGGTAGAGAAGAACAAGTTTGAAATAGTGTTTGAAGATGTAGATAGGAATTAAAGATAAAACAGGTAAGTATCAGAATGGAGCGATGTTCATTTAGAACAGAGATGAGAAGGAATTTATTTAGCCAGAGCGTGGTGAGTCTGTGGAACTTGTTGCTACAGATGGCTGAAGTGGCCAAGTCATTGGGTATATTTAAGGCAGAGGCTGAATGATTCTTGAATGATTCCCTCTGCAACTGGATCCTAGACTTCCTGACTGGGAGACCTCAGTCAGTCTGGATTGGGAGCACCATCTTCAACACCATCACACTGAGCACAGGGGCTCCCCAGGGTTGTGTGCTCAGTCCACTGCTGTTCACTCTGCTGACCCACGACTGTCCTGCAACACACAGCTCGAACAATATCATCAAGTTCACCGATGACATGACCATGATGGGTCTCATCAGCAAGAACGATGAGTCAGCATACAGAGAGGAGGTGCAGCGGCTAACGGACTGGTGCAGAGCCAACAACCTGTCTCTTAATGTGAACAAAACAAAAGAGATGGTTGTTGACTTCAGGAGGGCACGGAGCGACCACTCCCTGCCGATCATGGACGGCTCCTCAGTAGAGATCGTTAAGAGCACCAAATTCATTGGTGTTCACCTGACGGAGAATCTCACCTGGTCCCTCAACATCAGCTCCATAGCAAAGAAAGCCCAGCAGCGTGTCTACTTTCTGCAAAGGCTAAGGAAAGTCCATCTCCCACCCTCCATCCTCATCACATTCTACAGGGGTTGTATTGAGAGCATCCTGAGCAGCTGCATCACTGCCTGGTTCGGAAATTGCAAGACCCTGCAGCGGACAGTCTGGGAAATCGCAAGACCCTGCAGCGGATAGTGAGGTCAGCTGAGAAGATCATCGGGGTCTCTCTTCCCACCATTACGGACATTTACATTACACTCTGCATCCACAAAGGAAACAGCATTATGAAGGACCCCATGCACCCCTCATACAATCTCTTCTCCCTCCTGCTGTCTGGGAAAAGGCTCCGAAGCATTTGGGCTCTCATGACCAGACTATGTAACAGTTTCTTCCCCTAAGCTATCAGACTTCTCAATACCCAGAGCCTGGACTGACACCTTGCCCTATTATCCTGTTTATTATTTATTGTAATGCCTGCCCTGTTTCTGTGCACTTTACGCAGTCCAGTGTAGGTCTGTAGTCTAGTATAGCTTTTTCTGTGTTGTATTTTTTTATGTAGTTCAGTCTAGTTTTTGTACTGTGTCATGTAACACCATGGTCCTGAAAAATGTTGTCTCATTTTTACTACGTACTGTACCAGCAGTTATGGTCAAAATGACAATAGAAGTGACTTGACTTGACTTGATTAGTCAGGGCATTATGGGATATGGGGAAAAGGCAGGACATTGAGGCTGAGGGAAAATGGATCAGCCAAGATGAAATGACGGAGCAGACTCGATGGACCAAATGGCCTAATTCTGCTCTTATATCTTATGGTCTTATGTCTTGCTAGCTAGGTCAAGTGTGACCTTGAAAAGTTTGGCAGAAAATGAAAGCTGAATTGAAAAGTGGAAATGGAGATGGAAATCAAGCTGTGCAGTTATAGAACTATATCCTTCACAAAAGAGCTAATCATGCATTTCTGTCTACTAGTGAAGCAAACAGGACCTCACTGTCTCACTTGAAAGGCAGTGCACTAACAATGTATTCCCTCTGAAATGTATTGAAAATTTAGCTATAATTTTGTGTTAAGTTGTTGATGTGGTGTTAAATCCACTAAGTACTGACTCAGAAGGTGTAATGTTGAATCAGGTTCACAGTTCTGGTGAATGAGACAGAAAACGCTGACTGCAAGTAACTATACTAATCATTTATTTACGAACAGTAGAAATTCAACCAAATAGTCATGTTTCCCAAATTACAGACACTACAAAGCTGAAAATTCAACAAACATACTTAGCTAAAAGCATGCATACCTTCCCAATGGTCATGTGCACTGCTTGCCTCACTCAAAGGAAGACAGAGCAAACCCCTTCCATGTACCATTTTATTCCTGGGACATTTGAAACTAGACACCAGGTGGCTAACCAATTGGAAAATCAGCGCCAGTTTCTAAACTGACCAGTCATGATGGAAGTGACATTAAACAATCAGAATAAGCCTCACTCCCCCCCACCCGCCACAGGACACTTCACCCCTCGAAAGTTGTGACACCGTGATAATCCAACCCTCAGACTTGTATGACCCTCACAAATTCTCTAAGTTACATACAAGACATGAGTACAATACACAATACTGTAAACCCAACAGTTACCCTCCAGTATACTACAGTAGTCCACCAGCCTCCCTGTGTCCCAAAAGGCCACCAGCCCCACCTAGGAGTGTAATAGCTGGTCCCCCACTTAATCTTATACACCGACTGTGAGATGTGACCAACCAGGTGAGTGATGTTACCCAACCCATCAGGAATGTAGGTGCAGTATTCTTGACCAATAACAGTACAAGTGCCACCTTTCTTCATGAGTAGGTAATCTAAGGCCTTAAAAATCAGTTCCTGGGACAGTCTGGCCATACCACGCTGAGAAAGGCTGTCATTCAAAACCTTCCTTCCTTTCTAATAATCCTTACTATGCCAACCAGCATGGGCAAGGTGCTCATCCAGGGGACTTGGGTAGTATACATATGGCACCACATATCAACTGCACCACTACAGGTAGGCTTAGAACTGCATACCCAGTAAGTGCCATTCAGCGTCCAGCAAGTGCCCACCTTCACAACACTATTTGGCATAGACACAGCCATCCCAGGATATTGTTCCTGCTCACACTTGCCATCTACCTTGAACCTTGTACCTGTACTCAACACTCTAAGAGTCAGGAACTTCAAATGAACCAAATGCTACATAGGGTAATACCAGTCCTTAAAATACTTACTCCATTAGGGCTATTAAGGCTCAAGTCCCTTAAGGCTGTTACCATTATCTGGATCAAAGTTAGCTGGAATAGACTACAGGTACTTCATCACAGATCCTCCAAAACACAATGGCAAAAACCCAAGAAACAGATAATTTCCCCAAACAATCTCTTTGTCATCAAAGGGGTCAATATTAGTGTGGTAAAGGGTCATCATACAAATTCAGCAATCTGACCCATGGGTATAGTGTGCAAATTTAAATGTCATCATCAGGAATGTATCACAGGATTGCCCACCACATGTCAGCATCACTTTGCCATTTTGTAATGCAGGATATACAAATGCTTTCTCCAGATTAGTCACTGGGTATTTAGAAAACACAAAAATAAAGGAACTACCAGAATTGTTCCCCAAATGCTCATATCCCTCTGAAATGTGGGTATCTCATATCCAGAATAAATGTTACTCAAATTTCTATCCCAACAACTCAAATTTCACATGGCCAGTATGAAATGTGGGTTATCCCTAAAACCAATTGCATGGGGAAACAAGTAACAAAGAAACAGCTTAAGATACAATAAACGCAGAAAAAGAAATCAAGAAACAAAATAACTGACTAAAACACAAGAAACAAGGTAACAGATTAGAACACAAAAACACAAAACCCAGGCTGTAATCCTCTACTTTAAAGATTTGCATGACATTACAAAAATTTAAACCAGTTAGTTAATTTCTCATAGAGAAATGTCACACTCATCATAGAACAACTGATATGGAAAAAGCAACTGGGCGGGGCCCAACACATTCACAGTCTCTTAAAGGCAAATTACACACACACACACACACACACACACACACACACACACACACACACACACACACACACACACACACACACACACACACACACACACACACACACACACACACACACACACACACACACACACTGATGCATGTGGCCACTCCTCACATTTCTTCATATTCAAATCATTCATAAGATTTAGAGGGAAATGGGATGCAGTTTGAATTACACCCCCTCCCTATATCAATGAGGCATGAATATGCTAACCACCCACTGATAGCCACTTCTGCTGAGCAATAGCCAAGGCCATTTGTAGGGAACCCTGAATGGAGTGTGAGGAATTTAGCAGAGGACAAAAGCAGTCCTCATCTGCAGAGGGCTTGAAGAGCGACCCTTCCCCTCAACAGCCTTTCTTTCTTGCTTCCCCACACAGCTCTTCCTCCACAATGCTAAACAGGGCATGCAGGATCTTTCACTCCCCATCTGCTTATCCAACTTCTATACATGGCTACGCACACCCTCTTCTACATAGAAACATAGAAAACCTACAACACATTACAGGCCCTTCAGCCTACAAAGTTGTGCCGAACATGTCCCTACCTTAGAAATGATTAGACTTCCCCATAGCCCTCTATTTTTCTAAGCTCCATGTACCTATCTAAAAGTCTCTTAAAAGACCCTATTGTATCCACCTCCACCACTGTTGCTGGCAGCCCATTCCAAGCACTCGCCACTCTCTAAGTAAAAAAACTTACCCCTGACATCTCCTCTGTACCTTCTCCCCAGCACCTTAAATCTGTGTCCTTTTGTGGCAGCCATTTCAGCCCTGGGAAAAAGCCCCTGACTATCCACACAAAAACCTCTGACTATCCACATGTACTTACATACTCTAAACCTTGTGATCATTGAATCACGTACTTATAGGATGACCAACAGCCTGTGCTATTAAAGACAGCACTATTCCTTTTATTGGAGAAGTTGCTGCAGCAACCACATATCTGATTGCAGCAGAGGGTAAATCAACATCCTCTGACGGGTTATCACTAGTGTTGTATAATTCTGTAATGAGAGCCCATTGGCACAGGACCTTAGTGTCTGTGGTCCATTCCACTTACGGTTTTAAATTCCATTCAGTAAGAGTATGAAACCTAAGTTTAACTGCTGCTGGGACTCGATCCCATAGCGATGCAATATGCTCAGGGGAAGTAAGCAGCACTTTCAGGGCATTATTGATCATGTGTTGAAACACTAGGCTCCTTGAAGCACCCACTTGTCTGTTAGATAGTACCCCCTCATCCCATATCCTCAACAACCGTGTAGCCAAAGGCTCCCCAGACTTTTGTCATAATTCCTTAGGGGAAAACTCCTTGATCTTTGTTGTCTTGAACGTGCCCATTGTGCCAGCTCCCATAAATTCCTGATCCCCCCCTCCCCAACTCCTGAGAGGAAGAAGCTGCAGGCTGATGTCTTCCTTGGCGGGTGTGGGAGTGCATGATCGCTGGCCTGGCCCATCCTGTTTCGGGTACATAGGGAAGAGTGCATTTATTTGAAAAGGGCATTCCAAAATTTCATTTTATCCCTTCTTCCCCATCCTCACCTTCTAGCCATACATCCCCATTCCCTATCCACATGTTGAGCTCATCGCAGCTGCTTATCATAGCTCAAACTTTAGTAGGATCTGGTTGTCCGTTAGCTCTTTGAGCTGCCTCTAAATTATATACCTTCAGTAGCTGACAAGCTATCTCTATATTCATATCTTCTAACTTTCCAGCCCGAGTCTGAGCCATCAACAGTGATTCTTCCAGTGTAATACAGTGCTAACTTAGGTCCTCAAGCTCATTCTTAAATTGTTTTATGCTGGTGTCTTACAATCGCTGCAAACATCCAGAAAGCATCCCGCTGACTTCCTTTCTGCTGGGAAATCCCACCGATGGTAAGTATAGAAACAATGTGGTGTCCCATTTCAACCGCGGAGAATAGAGCATTCAATAATCCATAAGTAGGTTAGTGAGCCTTTCAAAGCCTGGTGATTATCTGCCCACCTTGGAACTCTGTATCTCTCATACAGGGGGTCCTCGCTTTTAAATGCCCATTAAATGAAATGCATTTCTGCTCAAGTAATCATACCCTGCTCACAGTGCCAAAATGTAACATTAAATCAGGTTTGTGGGTCTGGTGAGTGAGACAGAAAACGCTGACTGTGAATAAGTATATTAGTCATTAATTTACAAAAGGTAAGAATTCGACCAAACATTTATGTTCCCCAAGTTACTGAGATGACAAAGCTGAATGTTCAACAAACATACTTAGCTAAAAGCACACACGGAGCATACCTTCCCAATGGTTATGTGCACCGCTTGTCTTAATCAAGGAAAGAGAGAACAAACCCTTTCCATGTGCTATTTTATACCTAGGACATTTGAAGCTAGACACCAGGCGGCTAACCAATGGGAAAAGCAGCTGCAGTTTCTAAACTAACCAATCACGATGGAAGCAACTACTGACAATCAGAATAAGCCTCACCACCAACCTCCCCCCCCCCCCCCACCCCGTCCCACAGGACAGAAGGAGGGTCACTATTTCTGAGTAATAGATGAAGCACGATCAGTAACATGAAGGTACTTGAGGAGGAACGGATGTGGAAAGCCATGGCAGCAAAAACATTTAGGTTCTGCTTTCAAGCATACTAGCAATGTCTGGTGTGCACGCACAGACAAGTGCAAAACATCGTATTACTGGATCTGCTGTGACTAATGGCATGCACATTGAAACTGTACAATGCTACCAACATGTTATAGATATGGGCAGACAAACAGAGCATTTAAGATCCATAGATCTTTGTCAGAATAATTAAAACAGGAATACAGATTGGCTGTCAACCAATTCAACAGTTGTGCAAGTTAGTCTTGTTCGTATTTGTTTCCATTATTAGATCCACAGCCAAGTCAGTATGCAGACGGACTAACAACGTCTTTGCTCAGTGGCAGGTTCAGTTCCTGGAAGGAACTGAAAGATCAGCAGTAAGCCTTAACTGATGGCCTTTCCTTGAACCAATTCAGATACAGTGGTGAAGCAGGAATTGGAATCTGGCATTTGCTTTCCAAATCCATAAATTTTCAGGCCATGCCCCACTGTGATTACTATGTAATGATTGATAATGCAAAATGTGCCAGTCTAATTTGCAATAGGCTTTCTGGGCCAGTGTGGGGAGCCAGAGAGTGTTGGGATCCAAGGCTTTTAGGACAACACACACAAAATGCTGAGGGAGCTTAGCAGTCCAGGCAGCATCTATGGAAAAGAGTAAAGAGCCAATCACTTGCCTCTGGCCCCAACATGCTGAGCTTTTCAATCTGGACTGGTGCTTAAATTGGCCAAACATCTGGTCTTGCCTTACTCTTCATCCCTGGCCCTGCCACTTCGACATCTTTTTGGGCCCAGAACCTGACACCTTGATTTAGCCTGCACCTGACCTTTCCAATCAGGCCTGACACTTAAACCTGGAAAACAGTGTGTTGTTCCTTGCTCTTTGACTCGGACCTGGGCCCTGCTGCTTCGGCTCGACCCCACCTTGGCTCGCCTTGCCTCGGTTCTGCTGCTTCGAATCAGCTCTGCTTGCTCCAGTGATGGCCAATCGTTGGCTTGATCCCCACTCTTGGGCCTGGGCCCAGGCCTTGCCACCTCAATTTAGCCCATACTTGCTGCAGTCCTGCATCTTGGCAACTTCAGCTCACACAGCAAAAGGTGGTACAGGTGGTTCAATAGCTCAACTCCAAATGGGAAGTTACACGTTATTCACTTCAGTGATCAGTAAGCTGTAATACTTTATTTGTCATTCTGTTACTGTTTGCCCTTGTACTGCATTGATGCGTTGAAATAATTGCAATCGGTGACATGTAAAATGAAGATTTTCCCGGAACCTTAGTACATGTGATGATCATTAACCAATTTCAACATCCATGTCATGTTTAGACCAATAGCCATTTATCATAAATTTACTTTTGATGGAATTAAGATATTTGGTGCAGGAAAAGCAGCAGCCCTTTTGTCCAAACAATCGCTACTCTTCAACCATCAGACTCCTGAATACAATGGGATAACTGCACTCACTTGCCCCGTTATTGACATGTTCCCACAACCAATGATCTCACTTTTAGGAGCCTTTATCTCCTTATCTCATGTCCTTGTTATTTGTTGCTATTTATTTATATTTGCATTTGCATGGTTTGTTGTCTTCTGCACTTTGGTTGATCTTTCATTGATCCTGTTACTTTTCTCCAGATTTGCTGAGTATGCCCACAAGAAAATGAATCCCAGGGTTGAGCATGGTGACATACAGGTAATTTGATTAAAAAATTTACTTTGAACTTGAAACTCAGAGGTGAAATTCCATTCCTTGGGGTAAGGTGACCTCGAAGTGGAATTCTCCACCACTGGACTCAAACATTTTTGAGGGGAGAGAGCAAAGGGGATCTGATATTGCCAGACGGTGTAAGTGACTGGCTGTAGAAACCACAAAGCCTTTTTGTTTGAAGAATAACCTTCCATGGAGAACAAAGCTCGCTGAGATAGCTGCTCTCTGATAAGTGTTAAAGCTTTCTGTGTCAACCTGCCTGATTTATGTGAGGTATACAAGGGGTTCTTTGTGACCCTCCTATGGCTCTTGTTCAAAATTCAGTCCATTTTCTGCATAATGAGAGATGACAGTGGGGTGTAGGGGAAATAAGCTTCCTACACCTGTTCTGACAATGTTCTTCACATCATAAGAGTGAGAGGGCCAGCTCTGGGTCCCACTAATTCACTCAATACTTGTCCCTATTTACAATAAGCTTTACATTTGACACACTGACAAATACACCTTCAATACATTCATGTAATTTTCCTTTGGTTGTCAGAGGAATTGAATGGATGCTTGCCAAATTGTACATGATACTTATAGAAGTGTCTATTTTCCTTGAGTATCCTATTCGACCAATTACCTATCAAACATCACCTGTCATTTCTATTCCTGCCTCTCTGCATGTCAACCAAGTTGAATATTTTATGCTGAACAACTTTGAAAGTGCATATCTCAGAAGCCCCTCGAACAACCTCACATTTAATGAATTGCTTTAACGTGGGAAATGATGCAGTTCATTTTAGGATTGTGTGTGTCACTAGTGAGCCTTGCATTCATTGTTTATTGCATCTTAGCCTGAGGTAATGTTAACAGCTGAATTAAAACAACATGTGCTGGGAACACTCTGCAGATTAGGCAGCATCCGTGAAGTTAGTGTTTCAGGTCAATGGCCTTTCATCATAAACACCATTGCTCTCAACACCAATCCTGCTTGATCTGGGGGTATTTCCAGGGTATTAAGACTATAAGATATAGGAGCAGAAATAGGCCATTTGGCCCATCAGGTCTGCTCTACCATTTCATCATGGCTGATCCATCATGGCCGATCCATTCCCTCTCAAACCCAGTCTAACCCCTTCTCCCTGTAACCTTACACACCTTGACTAACCAAGAATCTATCAACCTCCACCTTAATTACACCCAATGACTTGGCCTCCACAGCCGCCTGCGGCAATGAATTCCACAAGTTCACCACCATCTGGCTAAAGAAATTCCTCATCTCCATTCTATCCTCTATTCTGAGGATGTGCTCTCTGGTTCTAGATTCTGCCACTAAGGAATGTCCTCTACACATCCACTCTATCTAGGTCTTTCAACATCCGATAGGTTTCAATGAGACCCTGCTCATTCTTCTAAATTCCAGCGGGCACAGACCCAGAGCCATCAATTGCTGCTCATGCTATAAACCATTAATTCCCAGAATCATTCTAGGGAACCCCCCTCCTTTCCAATAAGCAGTTTCCAAAACTGCTCTGTATTTATTTCAGTTTTCTGGCTTCAGCGATATTATCTATTTGTATTCACAATTTCAAGACTTAGTGCTGTATTTCAGAGGGTGGTTTAGATGTCATTTTAGACTAGACGAGGTAATACGCAGCTGGAAAAAAACGTGAATGTATTAATAGATTGTCCTGATAAAATGACAGCTTCATGGTCAATTTCACTGACACCAGATTTTAGAAAGTAAATTTAAATTCTCATGTTTCTGTTAGCAACGTTCTTTATAATGAGCTAGCCCAGTGACATAACCATTGCTCTAGCACAATCTCTATGATACTTATTCCTCTTGGACCATGATTCTTTCAGTCTCCATGTTAATTAGCAGGAGTAGAGATGCCAGAAATGGAGCAAATATAACTCACCAGATTTAAACCAGTGTAGCATCCATGCCCCCAATTTACCCCCATTTCCCTAGTGTGAACCGCTGTCGCCCCGCCAACAGTGCAATACTTTGGTGTAAATACGGTGTAATGCCCCCCCAGTATACGCTTGCACCACAAATATCAGACAATGCACCAAAGGCAAGTAAATAATTGCAACTTTATAGTTATTTCTTAGTGATGGGTTTGTAGAAACAGATAACCTAAAGGCGCCAAATCAGTAAGTTTATCAGTTTGCGTACATAATATTTTAATACGTTGGAGCTCACACCTCCAGTTCCATGCAAAATTACCTTCTCAGTCTCCAGCCACCATCCGAACCGCCAATGTCCATTATCGGCTGCCCTGGAACCGCTCTCTGCTCCTCACACGTCCGTCCTCCTCACTTGCCTCCCGAAAAAGACCGCAAACTCCCGCTCAGCTCACAGAAACAAGACAGCATAACAATCCTCCATTGGTTAGTTTCCCCCTTATCTGCCGTTATAACCTAAACATTCCAGTACAGAAACCCATTACAGCATTAAATAACATTACAGAGAACCACTTCATTATAACAATACAGAGAAGCCATTTTGTTAGCCTGAACAGTTAACACCACAGTTACTGGTACTGAGAGCCCTACACCAGGATTGGGGCATCTTTCCTATAAGGAAGAATCAGAACTAAATGAGATCCTCCTTTTTGCTACATCCACAATGAACTCCAGAATATTTGAAAATACAGTTTATTTTTCATACAGTGTTGACTCTGTATGATTGTCTTATGATTTTCTAAATACCTGTATCTCTCTTTTACCATAAAGATGAATTCTAACATTTTCCAGTGACAAATGCTGGTCAAATTATCTTAGAATTTCCTGCTTCTGGTCTCCCTCCTTTCTAGAATGTTGTAACATTTGTTTTGTTTTTTGAATCCGCTAGGATCTCTCTGCAATGTAACTGGACTACATGATCTCTCACGACTGTGTGTCCAGACTTTGCTCTAACTCTTTCCACAGGTTAGCAGATACCGTAATTAGCCACATCTGAAATAATGATGAGTCATAATACAGGAAGAATGCAGAGAATCTACAGTGATGATGTCATCATATAACCTTTTGCTCAATGTCAGCATTGACTTCAGGAAGCAGGGCTGTGCATGAGGTCTTATCTACATCAGTGATCTCAGTATTATTCAATTACCTTGTTTATTTGCAAGATTTGCTTGCTTTTGCACCTTGCTTGCTTGTCAGTCTTTGTTTATATATAACTTTTCATCAATTCTACTCTATTTCTTCATTTTCTTGTAGATGCATCAAGAAAGTGAATCTCATGGTAGTTATCATTACGCGCCATGTCGTATGACGTGGACGATCATGGTGTCAAAACCATGACTATTCTTGGCAAATTTTTCTGCAGAAGTGGTTTGCTACTACCTTCTTCTGGGCAGTGTCTTTACAAGACGGGAGACCCCAGCCATGATCAATACTCTTCAGAGATTGTCTGCCTGGTGACAACGGTTGCATAACCAAGATTTGTGATGTGCACCAGCTGCTCCTATGACCATCCACCTGCCCCATGGCTTCATGTGACCCTGATCTGGGATAATCAGGTGCTACACCTTGCCCCAGGGTGACCTGCAGGCTAGTGGAGGGAAGGAGCTCCTTACACCTTCTTTGGTGGAGACGTATCTCCACCCCGCCATGCACTCATGGTAGTATACTAGTGTATGGTGACATATTTATAATTTGATAATAAATTGAAGTGGAGATAGTTGAGAGCATCAGGTTTCTAGGAGTAAAGTAAACATCCCTATTGATCCTCACCAATTTTAATTGAAGCACCATAAAAAATATCCTATGTGGTTGCATCACAGAATAGTATGGCAATTGTTCTGGCTGAGATTGCAAGAAACTGCAGAGAGCTATGCATATAGCTCAGTACATCACAAAAACCAGGGTCCCCTCTGTGCTCTCTGTATATACTTCTTGCTGTCTTGGTCAAGCAATCAACATAACCAAAGACCCTACCCACCTCAGATTCTTCTCTTCTCCCCTCTTCCATCTGGCAAAAGATACACAAGCCTGAAATCATGTACCATCAGGCTCAAGGACAGATTTGACTCACTGTTTAAAGTCTATTCAACGGACCTCTGGGTGGACTCTTGACCTCACAATCTACTTCGTCGTGGCCTTGCACCTTATCGTCGACCTGCACTCTGCCTTCTCTTTAACCGTGACTCTGCATTCTGCTATTGCCTTTCCCTTGTACCACCTCAATGAACTGATGTGATGAAGTAATCTGTATGGATGGCAGGCAAAGAGACTTTTCTCACTGCACCTCAGTATATGTGACAATTTAATCCAAAATTCAGGTCCCTGCATTGATTGGCCTTTAGCCCCATACTTTGCTTGGTATTTTTTTAGTAGTGATAGAACCTGTTTCAATTTCCTTTATTTCTACAGAACGTGATTATTCTTTGCATTATCAGAGTCAGGTTTATTATCACCGGCATGTGTCATGAAATTTGTTAACTTAGCAGCAGCAGTTCAATGCAATAAAAAAATAACATAGCAGAAAAAAATAATAAATAAATGTAAATCAATTAAAGTAAATGCATATTGAATAGATTAAAAATTGTGCAAAAAACAATTAATATATATTAAAAAAGTGAGGTAGTGTCCAAGGGTTCAATGTCCATTTAGGAAACGGATGTTAGAGGGGGAAGAAGCTGTTCCTGAATCACTGAGAGTGTGCCTTTATGAATGCTGCCTTTCTGAGACACCGCTCCTTGAAGATGTCCTGGGTACTTTGGAGGCTAGTAAGCAAGATGGAGCTGATAAAACTTAAAACCCTCTGCAAATTTCTTTTGGTCCTGTGCAGTAGCCCCCCCCCCCCCCCCACCCCATACTAGATAGTGATGCAGTCTGTCAGAATTTTCTCCATGGGACATCTATAGGTATAGTGGCAGAACACTTATGATATTCAGTTAATATTTCAGCTCATTCCACAGACAGTTAGATGCAAGTGATCTATGTACATTGACCCATATATCTCTATAGGTCTTAAATGAACTTGTACAGTATTTTCTTTTTACAAAAATCTGGATCAAATATTTTACTGGATGACTTAAAGGTGATAACATCAATCTGCCATTTAACTTACCAATTTTATGTTCTTATCTGCATTACTTACTATACCACAAATCTTCATTATACGATCTGGATATATACTGTAGCTTTATAATTTTATTACTAACTTTATAAATCATTAACAAACAACATAGTTGAGTAAATCATAAACAAGAGAAAATCTGTAGATGCTGGAAATCTGAGCAACACACACAAATGCTGGAGGAACTCAGCAGGCCAGGTAGCATCTATGGAAAAGAGTACAGTCAACTTTTGGGCCGAGACCCTTTGGCAGGACATAGGACTAGAAGAAAAGATGAGAAGTCAGATTAAACTCAACTTCTTACTCTGACTTCTCTTTTTTATCCCCAGCGTTAATGAATGGTCTCGGCCCAAAACATCAACTGTTTACTCTTTTCCATGGGTGCTGCCTGACCTGCTGAGTTCCTCCAACAATTTTGTGTGTGTTCCACATCAACCCGTTTTTCATGTTAAGTACTTACCACCAAGTTTGGGATTTTCATGAAGAATTGGACCAGAGGCTTTCACAAATGCAGTTTCATTGGACACTTTGTAAATCTAATAGTACATGTCACACCTACTCATGAGCTGTTATCCTGAAGACTCATCCTTCTGAACCTAGGACAGGTTAAATAGTGTGTACTGTGTACTGTGCAAGTGCATTCAATGGAAAATTGGATGCGTTTTTGGTGAAAGAAGGGCTAGGTTGATTGGCTTTTCAGGAAAATGATGGTTTCCTCTTGTTCAGAACAAGTGGTACAACTCCTGCAATTGCAGGGGAGAGTGCTCGGGGTTGGGATTTCTGGTGGGTAGGGAGGAATGAGCAGACCAGGGAGGTTTGTGGTGTTTCTAGAAGGAGGAAAGGGGCAAAGACACAATATGACAGGTGAAACGTTCTAATGGTGGATTTGCAGATGGTGGAAAAAAAATCAGGTGTTAAACTTTCCAGTATAAATCCTTTCTTTGTCTTTATTTTAAATAGAATTTGTCAGCCACTATTTAATTGTACTGTTGATAGCTGAGGGCTATGTGGATTTGAAGTTCTACATTGCTTCCAAGAGACCTGCTTGAAGGGCTTGCCATTGCCTCCGTCTTTGCCTCATTGAGCACTAGAAAGAGCTTTGAAGAAGCTTCTCCTTTGATGGATGGAGGGAAGTGAGAAAGGTGACCAGTTTTCTCCTGCAGGACAAGGCAATCCTCATGTAATGATCTTCCTCAGCACTGATTCATGCTACAAATAGTCCCATTATGTGTATAAGGGTGTCGGATGATTAGGGGCAGAGATCACATCTTACAGCTCAGCTGGGGTTGTGATCAATCTAACTTCAGGGTGAGGTATTCATAATTTTTCTTTTGGTGAATGTTCAGTGAAGGTGCCGGGTTGCATCTAGAAGCTCCATTTTACCAGACAGGGAAGGGAATGTGGTATGCCTAATGGTGCCATGAGATGCATAACTGATACCTGGAACCTATCAGGCAGATGAGGGACAATTGAGCATGGTTGAGTGTAACTTGACCCAGAGTGATCTAACCTGGGTTCCTTAAGGTTGTCAAAGTGGGGAGAGAGAGTGGGGGGGGGGGGGGTAAGCTCCCACTATCTACTAAATGCTGTGTGCCTCAAATAGCCTCTGACAAGCAAGTCCAGCTCTTGGCCTTCACACGTGGCTTAGCTACTAAAACCAGCAGAACCATTCCACCTACCAAGTGAAGGGCAAAGGTAGGTTACAATCACATTGAAATCAGTTACTTTGGGCAGATGGGGCTCATCAGCAATGGGTGGCAGCTGATCTGACCTCAAACCTCTGCTAGCTTGTGTCTATACCCATTCACAGGGAAGGCTTCAGGGGTAAACCTTGAGGAAGAATCTAGAGCTGGAGTCCCAAAGGCTACATTGAGTTCAAAGGTGACCGGCAACTCCTGCGATGCTGCTGGTGCCAAACTGTATCGGCCTCTGGTTTCATCAGGTGTGTGGAGAGTGGGAGCCTGCTGCATAGGTATACTGTCATATTGTACGGTTCTGACTTGCGTATCACAAAGGTAGCTGGCACGCAGCATCCATGGTCGAGCCCAACCAACGGAGAGCCTCTGAATGCAATGTGGGTAAAGTAACCAGTTGGAGTAAACTGATTCAATTTCTGGTCTTTTCTTTATAGAAACATAGAAAACCTACAGCACAATACAGGCCCTTTGGCCTACAAAGCTGTGCCAAACATGTAGATACTTTAGAAATTACCCATAGTCCTGATGCACCATCAATAACTCTCGGAGACGTGAGGTGAGAGATAGGCTTTTATTAGCTGGAAGAGAGCACTGTCAGCAGCAAGAGCCCATCACACAACATCATGGAGACTGAGGGAGGAGCAGTGCCCCCAATCGCCTTTATACAGGGGTCTGTGGGAGGAGCCACAGGAGCAGTCAGCAGGGGGGCGTGTCCAGACAGGTATATGTAGTTCACCACGTCCTCTATTTTTCGAAGCTCCATGCACCTATCCAGCAGTCTCTTAAAGGACCCCATTGTATTCAGCTCCATCAGCAGCCCATTCCATACACTCACCACTCTCTGTGTAACAAACCTATCCCCGACATCTCCTCTGTACCTGCTTCCAAGCACCTTAAAACTATGCCCTCTCGTGTTACTCATTTCAGCCCAATCCAATCCAATTGGTTTCTTGCACATATAACTCAATTTGTCAATCTTGCTCCATGTCAAGCAAGAATCATAGTGAGATTATTGCATAAACTTTATGGTATATCTCTACTGTAGAAATAATTCTTATTAAGATTATGATGTTCATTTGCATGAACGTTTTTAACTTGAACCAATTTTCTAGTTGTTTCCTTTTACCCAATTTATGAAGCAAAAGGTTCAACAGGTGCAGCTTCTAACTTGTTGGCAAGTGGCAATACTTGATTGAAAATGTTTGAGCAAATATTGTACCCCATTTAAAACCAAGAAGTTTCACAAGACTACAAGAAACTGCAGCTCAGCACATCACAAAAAAAGTCTTCCCTCCACGGATTCTGTCTACACTTCTAGCTACCTTGATAAAGCAGCCTATATAATCAAAGATTCAACCCACCCGTGACTTTGAATAATAAAGCACAGAAACAGGCCCTTCGGCCCATAACACACTGATCTAATCAATTTCATTCAATATCCATAATTCCTCCATCACATCAGCTTCTGGCCAGCCATATTTCAGGAAAGAGGAGCATACTTTATATAAACACTTCTCCAACCCTTAGATTCTTGGTGAAGTACTTTCAGCTCCAATGTATGTTGTTTGTCAGGTGCAATATTCTGAACTGTATGCAGTATTATTGGATGGGATCTAACTGAGGTATGTGTAATTGAGGGATCTAACTGGACGTTATAGGTGTGCACAGAATATTTCTGCTGCACGTCAGATGGTGATCAACAATTCACTGTGGAAGATTGTTTCTCTGAAGGTGGTTTTGAGCAAGTCAGGGGGCATTATGAAATCACATCAAAGCTGTTCTTCAAGTAAAAAATAGAGGGAATGTGGACTTCTTCCCCACAAACAGTGGAGAAAATCAATATGATGCAGATGGCTTGAATCTGAAATGAAAACCAAAAAATACAGGAAACACTCAGCAGGTCAGATAGCATCTGTGGAAAAAGAAACACAATTAATGTTTTCAAGTCAATGGACCTTTACGTGAACAGGTTGTGGGAATTTGCTAAGAGTTGCACAAAAACTTTATTTTGCTATTTTATGAGCTTACATTGGTTGTGTAAATCTGTAAATAATGCATTTTTTCCTCTTATAAATTAACGATAAGTTGTAAGACGGATGGATTTTTGAGGTAAACCCATTGTCTTCCTGATCGAGGAATTTTGGGACTTGGGGCTTTTGCAGGAGATTCAGGAATCTTAGCCATTATGCATGTACGCGGCCTGCAACATGTCCACGTCTGTGGGTATACTGTAAGGATGGGTGAGTCGGATACAAAAGACACAAATACAGCTGAGAAAAAAATGGCATTTTAGAAAGAAACTGTGGCAAGGTGATACATGTGGTGGGATGAGTTCTAAAAATAATGGCTGTCAAGAAATAGAAAGGCTATTTGTGAACTACTGGAGTACTCTGATTACACTGAAAGCCTTAAGGATGAGTTTTAACTGTCGTTTAACCAAATCTTAATTCCCCTGTTGCTGTAATTTCTTACTGTGTAGATTGGCTTGCAAGAATGAAAAGGAACATTGGAATGTCCAGTTGCTGTCAGCTCACGCTGGGCACAGTGTGTGCGCAATTGGTTGAATTGTGTAACACACGCAAGGCATATTGCAGTACCATCCCATCTGTGATATAATCAGTGAATATATTGATTGACACAAAGATATTGCTTGGAAGATAATGAATTGCTCTAAATGAATTATAAGGTAGAAATCCAATTGAGGACTCCAGGGAATGGCATTAACCAAGCCAGCATGGTATTGCTGCTTTATGAATTTAATCTGAATTGGGACTTTGGATGACAGCAGAAGGTCCAATCAGCTGTATTTATATTGTCACGTGTAAGATTAGGAAGGAGGACAGAAAAGAGGCCGAGCTAAGGTGAGGATAGAGAATTGCAGCCAAATTTTAATCTTTAACTTGCTTCAATGATATTTGGGTATACAAAATTTTGAATTAGCTTAATAACAAAGTGATTAGAGACAGAAAAGTGGACCTTAAATATCTGGGTTAACTAAGGATGTGTAGAGGAGTTAGAGCTCAGGCCAGAGTCCAGGCCTTCGCTCCGCACTCAAAGGCCAGCAACGTGGACACATGACAAAGGACAAAGCCCACATCATGAGCTTTCTCTAGTTGAACTGCGAATTGGATAAACAGGGGCTTAGAGCCAGAAATGCCTTTATAGATCAAATATATGAACTGGCAATATATTATTCAAAGTGGTTGCACTAACCTCACTGATAAAGCAAATAAAGATTTATTGCATGCTATCCCTTTCAATAATAGCTCTGCAAATTTCCTATGTGTAACTTTGTTGCCTAACTCAGCATGTAACCAAAAACTTTTACAAACTTTTATAGTTGCTCAGTGGAGAGCATCTGAACCGGTTGTATCACAGCTTGGTAAGGAAACACAATTGTCTAGGAATGGAGAAGGCTACAGAAAGTGTTAGATATGGGCAGGACCATCTCATTGAGTAGGTTTATGTGGAGCACCGCCAAAGAAAGCTGCCTTTCATCAAGGACAGCCACCATCCATCGGGCAGCAGGCACAAAAGCCTTGGGTGCCAGACCACCAGGCTGCGGAACATTTATTACTCTACAACCATTAGGTTCCTGAGCCAGCATGCACTGCACTGAACTGATTTTAGGATCTACAGACTCACTTTCCAGGACTCTTTACAACTCATGTTTTCGGTATTATTTTTATTTGCAGACTTTGTCTTCTTTTGCACATTGGTTGTTAGTTAGCCTGCTTATGTACTGTGCTTGGTAAAATTATTTTTTCCTGTAAGTGCCTGCAAGAAGATGAATCTCAAAGTGTTGTATGGTAACTTTACTTTAGAATAGCGTTTAGTGTAGTGCTATTACAGCACCAGTGACCCAGGTTCAATTCTGCCACTGTCTGTAAGGAATTTGTACATTTGTAGGTTGTTTGGTCACAATGTTGTACTTGGGTGGTGCGGACTCGCTGCATTGTAAGGGCCTGTTACCGTGTTGTATAACTAAAATTAAAATAAATAAAATAAACTTCAAACTTCGAACAGCAGTCAAATTCTTTTATTTGGAGTGTCTGGGATGCCAAAGAGCTAGATGACAGGTTAGAGACTATGTGGGAAAGTCTGGAACTTTAGGATCAATGATAAAGATTGGGGGCCTTTCAGATCCTGCACAGAATGAGGATTTTATCCTGGCAAAGTATATTGTGGAAATCAAGGATGAATTGAAGTGCGTTCAGAATGAAAATGAGCACCATACATTTTGTAGCAGGGATCACTGCTGGGGCAGGTCATGACATGAGGATTGCCTTGTCATGCAGCAGAAAGCTGGGCTTCTCCACCCTTCTCACTTCCCTCCCATCCACGGCAGCACTTTTAAACCGTCAAAGGAGAAGCTTCTTCAATGCTCTTTCTAGTGATCAAAGAGGCAAAGATGGTGGCAGTGGCAAGTCCTTCAAGCAGGTCTCTTGGAAGCAACATGGAATAATGAGAAAATAAGGAATGAGTATTACTATAGAGCAAAGTTCAGACTCTTTGGTCTCAGTTCTCCTAGTCCCATACTAGATAAAATGTGTTTTGTTCATGAGTTGGAGGAGGTTTTCATGGAATTAATGTAAATCAGGAGAGTTGGACATTGTGAGAAGTTACAATTTCAGGACCATAAGCCAAAGCTCAGTCATGACCATTAGCAGTAGAAATGCATTTGTAAAGGAATTTATCACTAATTCCTCCTGACTCGTTTGTTTGTTATGTACTGTGCTGTGTGAAGTAAGCTATCATGATCTTTCCATGGCCTTGATTGCACTTGACAAATTTTTCTACAGAAATGGTTTGCCATTTCCTTTTGGGCAGTGTCCTTATAAGACGGGTGACCCCAGCCATTAGAATTATATATATATATATATATATATATATCTATAGTAAATAATTAAGTTAAAACAGGTAGTGCAAAAACATAAATAAATACAAAATTTAGTGTGGTAGTGTTCATGGGTTCAATGTCCATTTAGAAATCAGGTGGCAGAGGGGAAGATGCCTTGAATGCTGCGGAGGCTAGCACCCATGATGGAGCTGACTACTTTTGCAATTTTCTGCAACTTACTTCGATCTTATGCCGTCACCCCTTCATTCCAGATGGTGATGCAGCCAGTCAGAATGCTCTCCATGGTACATCTGTAGAAGTTTTTGAGTGTTTTAGGTGACAAACCAAATCTCCTCAAGCTCCTAATGAAATATAGCCACTGTCTTGCCTTCTTTATAGCCGCATTATTATGTTGGGATTAGGTTAGGTTCTCAGAGATATTGACACTCAGGAACTTGAAATTGCTCACTCTCCAGCTCTGAACCCTCTATGAGGATTAGTTTGTGTTCTCTCATTCTACCCATTCAGAAGTCCACAATCAGCTCTTTGGTCTTGTTAACTTGAGTGCAAGGTTGTTGCGATGACACCACTCAACTAGCTGGTATATTTTGCTCCTGTATGCCCTCTCATCACCATCTGAGTTTCTGCCAACAACGCTTGTATCAACAAATTTATAGATGGCATTTGAGCTACACCTAGCCACATTGTCTTGGGTATAGAGAGAGTAGACCAGTGGGCTAAGCACACATCCCTGTTGTGTGCCTGTTTGTTGATTGTCAGCAAGATGGACATGATATTTCCAATTTGCACAGATTGTGGTCTTCTGGTTAGGAAGTTGACGATCCAGTTGCGGAGGGATTATCAATACTCTTCCGAGATTGTCTGCCTGGCATCAGTGGTAGCTTAACCAGGACTTGTGATGAGCACCAGCTGTTCATACAACCATCCACCACCTGCTCCCATGGTTTCACATGACACTGATCAGGGGACTAAGCACCTTGCCCAAGGGTGACCTGCAGGCTAGCAGAGGGAAGGAGCTCCTTACATCTCCTTAAGTAGAGATGTATCTCCACTCTGCCATAGACTCCTGGTAGTAAATGGTGACATATACATACTTGATAATACATTTACTTTGACTTTGAAGTTGAGATAGTTGAGAACTTCATGTTTCTCAGAGTGAAGTAAACATCACTAATAATCTATCCTGTTCCAACCATAGCAACGCCAGGGCCAAGAAACCACAAAGTGCTTCTACTTCCTTAGTAAACATCATTAATAATCTATCCTGTTTGCAACCACATAGACACCAGGGCCAAGAAATCACACAGCATTTCTACTTCCTTAAAAGGATAAAGAAGCTTTTCATCTCCTTATTGATCCTCTCCAATTTTAATTGAGGCACCATAGAAAATATCTTATGTGGATGCATCCCAGATTAGTATGACAATTGTTCTGTCTGAGATTGCAAGAATCAGAATCAGAATCAGATTTAATATCACAGAAATTTGTTAACTTACAGCAGCAGTGCAATGCCATACATGATAAATAAATAAAGAGAAAAAAAAACTGAATTACATTAAGTATATATACGTCTATTAAATAGTTAAGTTAAAATATCATCTTGGGCCTTCAACCAGTGTGCAAAAAACAATAAACTGTGCAAATCTGAAAAGAAAGAAATAATAGTAATAAATAAATAAATAAGCAATAAATATCGAGAACATGAGTTGAAGAGACCTTGAAAGTGAGTCCATAGGTTGTGGGAACATTTCAATGATGGGGCAAGTGAAGTTGAGTGAAGTTATCCCCTATGGTTCAAGAGCCTGATGGTTGAGGGGTAGTAACTGTTCCCGAGCCTTGTGGTGTGAGCCCTGAGGCTCCTGTACCTTATTTCTATGGCCCGATGAGAAGAGAGCATGGCCTGGGTGGTGGGAATCCTTGATGATGGATGCTGCGTTCCTGTAGATGTGCTCAATAGTGGGGAGGGTTTTACCCCAGGATGTACTGGGCCGTATGCATTACTTTTCATAGGATTTTCCATTCAAGGGCATTGGTGTTTCCATACCAGGCTGTGATGCAGCCAGTCAATAGACTCTCTGCTACACATCTATAGAAGTTTGTCAAAGTTTTAGATGTCATGTTGAATCTCCACAAACTCCTAAGGAAGTAGAGGTGCTGCTGTCCTTTCTTCATAATTGCACTTACGTGCTGGGCCCAGGAGAGATGCTCTGAAATATTAACTCCAAGGATTTTAAAGTTACTGATCCACTCCACCTCTGATCCTCCAGTGAGGACTGGCTCATGGACTTCTGGTTTCCTCCTCTTTAAGTCAATAATCATCTCTCAAGAGATAAGCAATACTTAATCCTATAATTGTCCTGATAAATGAGCTCATTTTATCATCTCTTGCCAATGTCGTTGAAGTACTACTCTATGCAACCATTGAGGAAGTCGTTCAGTTATGCACCATTTACTTTTCTGGTCACAGCCAGAATTGTTGGATTGACAATAGAAAATCCGACCACCAGAGGGCGCTGGTGACCCTACAATCATAATGTTCCTGACTTTATCTCCAAAGAACTGCAACATTTGCCTGTCCAGGCTTTGGGTAAAACTTTGGTTTAATATTTGAGCTGGAAAAGATCCTTAAATTATGTGGAAAAAAATCCGTAAACACTTTCCATGAGCTTAAAAAAATTGGCTGGCAGCAACTTTAATTTAGAACTTTGGAACACAGGATAACAATTATTTTAAATTCTGGAATAATAAAGCACGGATTCAGATCGATCAGCGCAGATGGTCAATTGTCTTCTACTGAGGACACAAGGATAAGGAGGAAAGTAAGTTGTGGCATGGACCTACAGAGGTTTCAAAGACATGGAGCAGGTTAAGTAAGTGGGCAAAGATCTGGAAAATGGAGTTAACAAAGGAAAATATGATGTTGTCCAGTTCACCATGAGCAATAAGAAAGCATGTAATGTAAATGCTGAGACTGCAGAGCTTTAATATTGGAGACATGTTGCATGACTTGCAAAAGGTTAATGTGCAGGTATAGTGAGCTAACACAATATTACCGTTCACTGTTATGAGAAGAAACTGAACGCAAAAACAGAAAGGTTATGTTTTAGTCATACTGGGCACCTCTGGGATTATGTTAGGAGTACTGTGCACAGTATTGGCCTTGTGATTTAATTGAAGACTACCCTTCAACTATCAGGCTCCTGAACCAACGTGAATAACTTCACGCACATCAACTCTGAACTGATTCCACGACCGACAGACTCACTGTTAAAGACTTTACAACTCATGTTCTCAGTATTGTTTCTTTATTTACTTATTTATTTTTTTATTTGGACGCTTATTTTCTTTTTGTACATTGGTCGTTTATCAGCCTTTGTGTGTATTTTTTCATTGATTCTACTGTGAATGCCCACAAGAAAATTAATCTCAAGATTGTACATGTGACGTATACATACTTTGACAATAAATTTACTTTGAACTTTCAGTGAACTGCTTCAATTAGTTATCTGACATGATTGGGCTCAGACACAGGAGCGCCCCAATTCATTACTGCCCGGACCAAATTGTGATTTGAATCAGTAGGCTATTTGAGCCAGTATCATGCTGACTAAGTACTTCTTTCACCCAGTAACACCTCGACCCTGTAGTGCCCTCACCCTGTAGTGCCCTCACCCTGTAGTGCCCAACCCTGTAGTGTCCTCACCCTGTGGTGCCCTCACCCTGTAGTGCTCTCACCCAGTAGTGCCCAACCCTGTAATACCCTCACCCTGTGGTGCCCTCAACTTGTGGTGCCCTCACCCTGTAGTGCTCTCACCCAGTAGTGCCCAACCCTGTAGTGCCCTCACCCTGTAGTGCCCAACCCTGTAGTGCCCTCACCCTGTGGTGCCCTCAACTTGTGGTGCCCTCACCCTGTAGTGCTCTCACCCAGTAGTGCCCAACCCTGTAGTGCCCTCACCCTGTAGTGCCCTCACCCTGTAGTGCCCAACCCTGTAGTACCCAACCCTGTGGTGCTCGACTCTGTGGTGCCCTCACCCTGTGGTGCCCTCACCCTGTAGTGCCCTCACCCTGTAGTGCCCAACCCTGTAGTACCCAACCCTGTGGTGCTCGACTCTGTGGTGCCCTCACCCTGTGGTGCCCTCACCCTGTGGTGCCCAACCCTGTAGCATCCTGACCCTGTAGCACCTTGATCCAGCAACACTGTAGTTCAATAGTTGACCATTTCTGTGACCCCCAGACCAAGCAGTAATATGATTCTGTATTGTTGGCTTGTATCTGCTGGTGTAAAGAATAAACAGATGGGACTTGATTGGTCCATATAAGATCCTGAGGGGTCTTTGAAGGATGTCTGCATTCAATTAAGATGAGGCAAAATATCTTCTCTTAACGGGCCTGGAACTTCTGGAAATATTTTCCTCAAAGTGTGTGGAAACAGAGTCTTTGAATATTTATAAGGCAGAGACAGATAGGTACATGATAAACAAGTGGTGAAAGAACACCAGTAAATGGGGCTGTGTGGCCTTCTCCTGTTCTCAGCACATTAGATCAAATGCTCATTCAACAGGAAAACAAACGAGGTTTGCAAGTGTAGACTGAAGAGGAAGAAAAGGTCAGGAACAACAATATCATTTTCATTGGCACTTGAAAAGTTTGGGTTAATAAATAAATAGAGTAAATACAACACAGAAACAGGCCCTTCAGCCCAACTGGTCCTTACTGACCCTAATATGATAGAACTCACCCTGCAGTTTGAGAGGGAGAAGCTAAAGTCAGATGTATCAGTATTACAGTGGAGTAAAGGGTATTATAGAGGCACGAGAGCGGAGCAGCCCAAAGTTGATTCGAAGGGGACACTTGCAGGGTTACAACATAGCAGCAATGGCTGGAGTTTCTGGGAGCAATTTGGAAGGCGCAGGGTAGATAGATCACAAAGAAGAGGAAGTATTCTAAAGGAAGGATGATACAACTGTGGCTGACAAGGGAAACCAAAGCCAATATAAAAGCAAAAGAGAGGGTACATAATAGAGCAGATATTAGTGGGAAGTTAGAGGGCTGAGAATTTTTTTTAAAAACCAACAGAAGGCAATAAAAAAAAGCCAGAAGGGGGAAAAAAGATAAAAGATGAAATATGAAGGTAAGGTAGCCAATAATATCAAAAATAATACAAAAAGTTTTCTTATCAGATATTTAAAGAGTAAAAGTGAGGTGAGAGTAGATACTCTGGACCACTGGAAACTGACACTGGAGAGATAGTAATGGGGGACAAGGAAATGGAAAACGAATTGAAGAAATGTTTTGCATCCATCTTCAATATGGAGTTCACTAGTAGTATGCCAGATGTTTGAGAGTGTCAAGGGGCAGAAGTGAGTGTAGTGGCTATTACCAGGGAGATGGTGCTTGTGAAACAGGAAGGTCTGAATGTAAGTAAGTCTCCTGGATCTGTTGGGCTACACCTCAGGGTTCTGAAAGAGGTAGCTGAAGAGACTAGTAATGATCTTTCGATAATCAGTAGATTCTGGCATGGTTCCAGAGGACTGGAAAATTGCAAATATCACTCCACTCGCCAAGAAGGGAGGGAGGCAGAAGAAATTATAGTCTAGTTAGCTTGATTTCAGCGTTTGAGAAGTTGTTGTCGATTGTTAATGATGTGGTTTCGGGGTACTTGGAGGCACATGACAAATTAGCCGAAAGTCAGCATGGTTTCCTTAAAGGAAGATCTTGCCTTACAAATCGGTTGAAATTCTTTGAAGAAATGACAAGTAGGATAGACAAAGGAGAATCAGTGGATGTTGTGTACTTCGATTTTCAGAAGGCCTTTGAAAAGATGCTGCACATGAGGTTGCCAAATAAGATAAGAGCCCAGGGTATCACAGAGAAAATACGAAAATGGATAGAGCATTGGTTGACTGGCAAAAGGCAGTAAGTGGGTTTCTGATTGGTTGTCGGTGACTAGTGATGTTCTGCAGGGGTCAGTGTTGGGACCGCTTTGTTTATGTTACATGTTAATGATTCATATGAATGAATTGATGGCTTTTTGGCCAAGTTTGAGGACAATATGAAGATAGGTGGAGGGGCAGGTAGCGTTGAGGAAGTGGGGGACTGCAGAAGAACTTAGACAGATTAGGAAAATGGGCAAAGATATATCGGGAAGTGTATGGTCATGTACTTTGGTTGAAGGAATAAAAGGGTGGACTATTTTCTAAACGGGGAGAAAATTAAAAAATCTAAGGTGCAAAGGGATTTGGGAGTCCTTGTGCAGGATTCCCTAATTTGCAGATTGAATCAGTGGTGAGGAAGTTGAATGCAATGTTAGCATTCATTTTGAGAGGACTAGAATACAAAAGAAAGGATGAAATATCAAGTCTGTATAAGGCACTGGTGAGGCCTCACTTTGAATATTGTGAGCAGTTTTGGGCCCCTTATTTAAGAAAGGATGTGCTGACATTGGAGAAGGTTCAGAGGAGGTTCACAAGGATTATTCTGAGAATGAAAAGATCATCATATAAGCAGCGATTAAAGGTTCTGTGCCTGTACTCACTGGAATTTAGAAGAATGAGGGGGAATCTCATTGAAACCTATCAAATGTTGAAAGGCCTAGATAGAGTGGACATGAAGAGGATGTTTCCTTTGGTGCAGGAGTCTAGGACCAGAGGACACAACCCTCAAAATAGTGGGATGTCCATTTAGAACAAAGATAAAGAGGAATTTCTTTAGCCAGAGGGTACTGAATCTGTGGAATTCATTCCCATGGGTGGCTGTGGGGACCAGGTCACTGGGTGCAGTTAAGGCAAAGGCTGATAGGCTCTTGGTTTGCCAGGGCTTCAAAGATTACAAGGAGAAGACAGGAGAATGAGGTTGAGAGGGGTAGATGAAATGGCAGAGCAGAATCGATGGGTCAAATGGCCGCCAAATTCTACTACTATGTCCTATGGGCTTATGCTAACCATAGCATCCTCCCTGCTCATCCCAGTTGTCTGCATTTGCTCATAACTGTCCGATCTCTGCCCCCCCCCGCATACCTATCCAAAATCCCTCATAATTGCTGCAATTGTACCTGCCTTGATCACAGATGTATGGGTTTATATTGATCCTTTCTCCAATCTACCAGATTGGATCTGGTAGGATGTCTAAGAGAACATTGTATCTCCTATGTCCAGATCAGATTGGGTTGGGCTGGCCCTTGAGACATAAGTGCATCGAGACTCAGTACTATGGAGCCTGTTCAGGCAAGTCTGCAGAGAGTACAGATACCAGATCCCAGCCTGATCCAATCCGAACAGAAGAGATTCTGCAGATGCCGGAAATCCAAAGCAACACACACAGAGTGCTGGAAGAACTCAGCAGGTCAAGCAGCATCTATGCAAGTGAACAAACCCCCGACATTTCGGCTTGAGACCCTTCATCGGGACTGGAAAGGAAGGGGGAAAACACCAGAATAAAAAGGTAGAGTGAGAGGAAGGGGGATAGCTGTTTGGCTTGGGTGGGGTCACATACTAAAAAGAACCAGGTTGCAACTTTAGGTTGGGATTGGTTGTGGTTGGGCTGGGGCTTTTTGGGTTATAATTTTAAACCCAGTTGTTTCATTGATCTGCTGAAGGGAGATGAAGTTTCTTTGCAGACTGACTTCTTTGATTAACTAATGTTGTGTGGAGAGGCCTGGAATGCAGTTGATGCTATGTTTTAGAAGCTGCTCCTTCCGCACTGCCATTAAATTTTGGAACACTCCGTAAGTTCATCAGCACTACCTCATTATTCCTCCTCTGCACTTTTTATTTATTGTAACTTCTTGTATTTTTTTAATGGTTTTCACTGCACTGTTGCCACAAAACATCAAATTTCTAGAAAAATAGTGGTCCCGGGTTCAAATCCATCCGGCTCCTTACTCGATTTCCATCTGTGCCGGTTTAAGCATCAAGTTGGCAACCTGGCCTCGTAAAAAAACACAGCAACAGCAAAAGAAATGGCAAAACTGCTAAAGAAATGGCAAAGTTGCCACCTAATGCACCACAGAGTGTGGAGAGAAGCAACAATGTTTGTTCTGTAAGAAAAGGATTGGTTTGGGCTTGTCTTGCTGTGCTTTGGGCAAAGGTATTAAAATTTCCCCTTGGTGTTCAGTGAGAAAATTCTGCAGGTGTACAGCTACCGATGAGGAGCTTCCTAAGCAAGACTCCCCATTACGTACTGTCTGCTCCTTTAACATCATTAGAATTTCACAAAATATTGTACAGCCAGTGACATACTTTGAAGATGGTTTGTGGGTAAATAGTTGAAGCCAAGCTGTGCAGAGTGAGATCTCACTTAATCCATATCTGTGAGTTTCAAAAATCATCATCAACTTGATCAAGAACTACAGTACTGTGCAAAAGTCTTAGGCACACATATATAGACTTTTGCACAGTACTGTAGTAATTTTATCTATGGCACTGTACTTCATAATTAATTTCATAAAATTAAATAAAGAGTAGAAAAATTGCTCCGTATTCTGTGAGAAATTTTACCAAGTTTGCCAGTTTATGATATCCTGTGTTGCTGCAAAAAAATTGCAAATTTCATGACATGTGAGTGATGATAAATCTGATTCTGATATGGGTCTCTGTTGTGTTCTGAGAATGGGAAGGGCGCAGGGAGAGGGGAATCATGATTGGGAAAAGGAGAAGGGAGAGGGGAGGGAGTGGGAAGCACCAGAGAGATAATCTACAATGATCAATAACCAATTGTTTAGAATCAGATGACCTACCCTGGTGTCTCAGGGCTGGGTGTGTCTGCACCTGGTCAACCCCCAGCCCTGTTAGTCCTTCTCTGCCACCTGTCCCACACCCCTCTGATGGTGCTCCACCCTCACCATTCCCAACATCCTTTGCTCCTGTTTAGATTTAGAAACTTGCTCTCCGCTCCATGTTGACAAACACAGTATTGTGTAAAAGCACACTTACCCTAGACCTCTGCACAGGACTGTACATGAGGTGCAAAGAACCTTGACGGCTGCCATTTCTAAAGTACTTGCATTGTGTTTGCCTGCTACTCCTGTCATGGGTTTTACCCTGGGCTGAGGTTCAGCCAACAACAGCACTGATCTCCAAAGTTTTTTTAAACAACAGCTTAATGCTAGTTTCTCCACATTTGCTGTAATGTTCAACGAAGAAGAATGTTCTCATGACACATTTCTGTTACAGTCACTGTAAAGTACAGTAACAGTAACTGTTACAACCTTGTTACAGTAACTGTAAAGTTTGGGCAAGGCCCATTGCATTTTGGATTGGGTTTGATGGGGAGAAGCGAAGCGACGGGTAGTGAAGGCAACATCTAGATGTCAGAGGAGGATATCTTCTGGATAGGACACAGCTCCGGTCAGAAAATCCTGGAGGAAAAGGGGCTCCAGAATTAGGCATGAGATATTCTCATTGTAAGTCTTGGTCATTGGAGACTTAAGAAATTACTCAACTATGGATTGTGTGGTCAATGGCATAATTGGTTTCCTGCTGACAGATCAGACTGGTTGTCAGAGCTAGAAGTTCAGAGGTTGAAAAGCAGATCGAATCTGCTGTAAAGGAGCAATGACACTATTTTAATGGAGGTGAGATATGTGACCACCACAGGCAAACTGGCAAACTTGGTAAAATCTTTGCACAGAATATGGAGCAATTTCTTCTACTCTTTATTTAATTTTATGAAGTTAATTATTTTAAGATTCTTTCAGAGGTGAAATGCTGACGTTTGACCCTTGATCAAAAGGCTCCTGATAGAAATTATATTTTCAGCCTTTCCCAATTTTTACTTTTGATGCCGGGGAGAATGGCCAGAGTGGGTCAAGCTGACTGGAAGGTGACAGTAACTCAAATAACCACACGTTACAACAGAGGTGTGCAGAGGAGCATCTTTGAACACACAGCATGTTGAACATCGAAGTGGATAGGCTACAGCAGCAGAAGACCTGAGCATACAGAAATATACTCAGTGGTCACTTCGTTATCTCCTATTAGTTAACTCCTTGGCTATTTGAGTTTTTACTTTCCTTCCATGATCTGCAATTTTACAAACTGTAAGTTTAGTGGAAATAAAGATGGTCATTCTTCAAAATTGTTTCTGTGCTCCAGACATTCCTTTCTCAATGTACAATTGGTATAAGCCAGACTGACATCTATCAATAGCCAGGAGCAGAGCAGGACCCAGCTGTATGTACTGTTTGCATTCTCTCAGCGAAAGCAGTCTTTCAATAAGATTGGCTTCACTTTTATGACTGGGTTACCTTTGGCTGTTTGTGTCCTGTAGACTCGGCCTTTGCTTAGGCTTTGATCATGATCCAGCTGCTCTATGTGTTTCTTAATTTGCGGAACAACAGACACCACCCTGATTTCAATGATTTGAGTTCATGTTGAGTAAAATAGAAAGGCCTTTGATCGTACACTTCCACCAGTTTATGTACATAGAAGTAGTAGTAGTGTTGGCATGTGGCCAAGTGGTTAAGGCATTTGTCTAGTGATCTGAAGGTTGCTAGTTCGAGCCTTGGCTGAGGCTGAGTGTGTGTCCTTGAGCAAGGCACTTAACCACACATTGCTCTGCGACAACACCAGTGCCAAGCTGCATGGGTCCTAATGCCCTTCCCTTGGATAACATCGGTGGTGTGGAGAGGGAAGACTTGCAGCTTGGGCAACTGCCGGTCTTGCATAAAAACAAACCTGCCCAGGCTTGCGGCCTGGAAACTTTCCAAGCAGCAAATCCATGGTCTATCAAGACTAATGGAGGCCTACTACTATGTACATACAAGTGAGTGTTTGGGAGAAGGGCAGATGGATTTTCCAGCCAAGTGGGGCTGCAGTCTCTGTGCAGGGATTAATATTCCTGACTTTCAAACTATTTGGGTTACCCAGTGAAAGGCAGGACTTGGCAAGTATTGTTGAGCAGAGAGACATTGAATCACAGGTACATACACTCAGTGGTGGCTTTATTAGGTTCATCTTCTTGGTAATACATAATCTAATCAGCCAATCATGTGGCAGCAACTCAATACATGAAAACACACAGGCATGGTCAGGAGGCTCAGTTGTTGTTCAGACCGGACATCAGAATGGGGAAGAAATGTGATCTAGGTGACTTTGACTGTGGAATGGTTGTTGATGCCATTCAGGGTGGTTTGAGTATCTCAGAAACGACTGATCTTCTGGGATCTTCACACATAGCAGTCTCTACAGTCTACAGAGAATGGTAAAAAAAATCCAGTGAGCACCAGTTCTGAGGGTGAAAATGCCTTGTTGAAAGAGAGGTCAGAGGAGAATGGGCAGACTGGGTCAACCTGATAGGAAGGCGACGATCACTCAAATAGCCATGTGTTGCAACAGTGGTGTGTAGATGAGCATCTCTGAACACACAGCACATTGATCCTCGAAGAGGATGAGCTACAGCAGCAGAAGGCCTGAGCATAAAGGAAAGTACACTCAGCGGCCACTTTATTAGTTGCCTCCTACACCCAATAAAGTGGTCACTTGAGTGTATGTTCCTGAAAGTGGCAACACAGGGCGGTGAGGATGGAGCTTGGTGCGTTTGCTTTCATTGAGTATGAGATGGGATGTCACATTACAACTGTCCAAAATGTTGCTAGGCTGCGCCTGGTGTACAGTGTTCCGTTCTCGTCAGCACACAATAGGGAGAATGTAATTAAGTGAGGGAGGGCGGAGAAGTGATCTGCAAGGTCACTGCCAGGATTGCGGGGTTTGGGTCATTAGGAGAGGTTGCCCAGCAGGGTTCGCCTTCCCTGGAACTGAGCAGGCTGAGTGTTCACATGATAGAGGCATATAAAATTACGAGAGGCAAAGAGAGGGTTGGTAGTCAGGATATATTTCCCATTGGTAGGGAAATCTAAAACTAGAGGTGAGTGGGAGAAAGTTTAAAGGGGTTCTGAAGGGTAAATTTTTCACACAAAGAGTGGTCGGTATGTGGAATGAGTTGTCAGAGAAGGTTGTGGAGGCAGGAACAACTACTAGGAGGCACCTGGATAGTTAAAGTGAAAGAGCAAGGAACAGAAGAACATGGAATTAATGCAAGCAAATGGAACTGGTATAAATCAGGGGTTCCCATCCGTTTTTATGGCATGGAACAATAACACCAAGCAAGAGGTCCTTGGAGCCCAGTTTGGAACCCCTGGTACAGATATACATGATGGTGGCATGGGCGTAGTGGGTCAAAGAGCCTGCTTAACGGCTTCATATCTCAATGACTGTAAACTGTGCAGACTTCCTATGGATAATGAACAAAATAAAGGTTAAAAACTACCAGTTAAACAACTTTGTGCAGACGTGAGGAAATCTGCAGATGCTGGAAATTCAAGCAACACATCCAAAATGCTGGGGGAATGCAGCAGGTCAGGCAGCATCTATAGGGAGAAGCACTGTCGACATTTCGGGCCAAGACCTTTCGTCAGGGCTAACTGAAAGGAAAGATAGTAAGAGATTTGAAAGTAGGAGGGGGAGGGGGAAATGCGAAATGATAGGAGAAGACTGGAGGGGGAGGGATGAAGCTAAGAGCTGGAAAGGTGATAGGCAAAAGGGATACAGAGCTAGAGAAGGAAAGGATCATGGGATGAGAGGCCTAGGGAGAAAGAAAGGGGGAGGGGTGCACCAGAGGGAGATGGAGAACAGGCAGAGTGATGGGCAGAAAGAGAAATAAAACATTTGTGTGCGGTGATGTTTGAAAACTGGCCTGTAGCAGAGTCCATGGTTGTTACACCACTGTTCTAGATCATCTCTGACTATATTTTGTAAAAATGATTATGATTTTCTTTCCAGTAAGTTTTTTTTTCAGTAATTGGAGTTCAAAACCAACCCATGTCATTCAGATGAGCAGAACTTTAGTAAGTCGGATCTGAGTACTGTGGGGAAATGGTGATAGAAGTCCCTCTGTTAAGATAAGGCTGCAGAAATTAGAACCAGAGTGGCAACAGGTAAGAACTCGAGCCTGTAGTCTCTTGTGTGATGCACCTGATAGCCTGACAGTCCTGTATGCTGGCAAGCTACATGGTTAAAGACTGAGACAGTGCTGCATTAATAACACTTTACACACAAGAGTAAGATGAACTGTTGTGCCCCAAATCGTTTTTATCAGCTCAATGAGTGGAACAGTTCTAATGATAGAGATTACTCACTCCCATAACACTTTGACAAGAGAGTGAGGCTTGGCTGACAAAACAATGGCAAGCTCCATCAGCGAGTGATTTAGCAGAATCACAAATTATAGCAATAGCAGAGCGAGCATCTCACCGAGGAATCAATCAGCAGTTTAAACCGATGTTCTATCTTTAGAGTGCCTGCTTTCAGAGAGTCATTGTACATAAACAAAGGAATAGTCCCTTCAACCCACCATGTTCTTGACATCTGAGACACCAATCTGACTAATCTCATCTGCCAACACGTGGTGTGGATCTCTCTGTTCTCTGCCTGTTCATGTGTCATACAGGAGGAGAACAGACTCTTTGACTTGTCTAGACTGCACTGGGTTGTAAGATCGAGATACATCTCTACCAAAGGAGGTGTAAGGCACTCCTTCCCCCTGTTAGCCTGCAGGTCACCCTTGGGCAAGATGCAGCACCTGCTTAACCCGATCAGGGTCACGTTGAGCAGGTGGTGGATGGTCGTATGAGCAGCTGGTGCACATCACAAATCCTGGTTAAGCAACTACTGATGCCAGGCAGACAATCTCTGCAGATTATTGATAATGCCTGGGGTCACCCGTCTTGTAAAGACACTGTCCAGAAGAAGGCAATGGCAAACCACTTGTGTAGAAAAATTTGTGAAGAGCAATCATGGTCATAGCAGGGCTGGATTAAGCTAGTGCAGGGCCTGTAGCATATGTTATAAAGGGGCCCTAAATTTTAAAAATGCACACAAGTATTAAAACATGAATTATTTACTTGCATAGTAAAGTAATTCAATTTTTTCATTTGCTATATAGCCAGATAATTCGACAAATGTTTGACACTTCAGTACAGTAATAGTATTACTTACATGTCAGTATCAATTTCAAATGTCAAAAGTAACAAAACTACAATTTAAAACTTAGATTTTCTAGATTTAGCATGAGCAAATTTGTTGATGATACTGGAAATGTCTATTTCACACAGAAGTTCATGTTCAATGCTCATTACAGTGAGATTGTTCAATCTGTTTTGACCCATGGTGCTCCTTAGTTCATTTTTAATCCTTTTCAGTTTTGAAAATGAGAGTTCTCCACTGCATTTGGTAACCATGAGTGCCAAATAGATGCACAAGGCATTTTCTACATTTGGAAAACATGACTCCAAAGAATTGTCGGTTATTAAACGGTACAACCGTAACTCTACAAGGTCTTGTTTGGTACCAATATGAGAAGCAAGATCAGTTTTCAACAGTTCAGTAAACTGCACAAATTCTTCATCAAGACTTACTTCCAGATCTTCTGGATATGATTTAATAAGATTTGATGACTTCTTTACAATTTCTTCAGGTGTAAATGACTGTAACTGATGAAGGAATCCAAAAACACCATTCACCTTTAGATAAGCTTTCTGACTTTTTGACAGGGCAGAAAGCAAGCTGTCAATAATGGCAAGAAATGTTCAGCTTTTAAACTTCTGAGAAGGCATTTGAGATTCAACAGGTTGATCAAGAGTGCTGGAACCACCGAAATCATCTTACGCGCGATTTTGCTTGTGTTTTCTTTGAGTTTGCTGTTGATAATCTTCACACTTAGTCAGATCCTTGGCTTTTTGCTCAATGTCTGAAAAAGTAGACCATATAGCTTGAATGTATCCATGCAAGGATTCATAGAGTGCACAAGCTGTGTTCAAGTCTTGGCTAGAAGATTGCAAACGCTGGTCATTTGAAAACGCTATAATACTTGATCCCACAATATGACCATTATTCCTGTTTCCAACTTCATCATGGTTGAAAGTAGTCCACAAGCCTGTTGTTAACACTCTGCCTTCTGATCATTGTTAATTGAAATGTCATCCAAGACTTGTTTTATTGCAGAAAAGCTGTGTAAAAGTGCTTTTACAATAGGCAAATGAGCACCAAATAATGCAGCAGAAAGGAGATCCCACCCATAAGTAGAAGCAGAAAAAAATGTGTACAGGCTTTCTACAAGTTGAATGAAAATTAATGCTTCTTGACAACATTCAGTAGCACATTTTTCAACCAAATTTAGTGAACGTGCAAAACATGGAACGTAATCTGCAAACTCATTCAGCTCTTAAATTCGTGATTGTAAGCCACCATACTTGCCACTCATGTTGCTGGCATTGTCATAACTTTGACCACGGCAGTCTTTTATATCAATGTCATTTTCCTTTAAAAAGTCAAGTAAACTTTGAGCGAGCTGTTCAGCTCTATGTCCTTCCATATCCAAAAACTTCGCAAACCTTTCAAATGGTCCAGATGGCAAAACATAGCGCACAGTCAAAGTCAGCTGGTCCACATTAGATATATCTGGAGCAGAATCCAATGAAACAGAATAATGCTTGTATTTCTTCACTTCACCGATAATATGATCCAGTATGCTGGATCCAATCAGATTGATGAATTCCTCACATGTTGTTTTAGATAGGTATGATTTATGTCCCCTTCCTGTGTCTGCATGCTCTGCCAGTGAAGAGTCAAACCTGGTCAGTAATTCCAACAAACCCAAGTAATTTCCATTATGAGGAGAGCCAACAGTTTCATCACTACACGAAATGAAAGGCCTCGCTCTGCTAAAAACTTTACAACTTCAATTATTTGCTCTAGAGGTGTGCGCCAATACTTTTGTTCAGTCTCCATTTCTTTCACAGGGTGGGAACCGACACTTCTAGCGACACGAAACCCACAGTCTAATCCGATCTTGCATGTTCCTGAGCTGGTTCAGAATACCTAAAATCAGGAAAACAATGAGGAATCATGAACTGGGTCAGATAAAACTGTTGAGTCGCACATTCCTTGTCGCAGGCTCACCGCGGCGGTGCATCCTCCAGCAGCATTACAGCGCACGCTGCAGTGGCTTGGGAGGTGGGAGATAGCACAAAGGTCACCACGACTCAGCAAGGAGCCAACACACGCCTGCACACACACACCATGCAGCGTGCAGCTCCCCCGACATGAAAACAGAAGCGTTGCCAGATCGTCATAGGAATACGGTGAGATGCCGATTTCACCAGACTGCAACTTGCAAGCATTTAGTGTGGGGCCCTCGAAATTGCGGGGTCCTTAGCATATGCTACTTTTGCTACTAGGTTAATCTGGCCCTGGGTCAAAGACCATGATCGCCCATGTCATACGACACGACACACAATGATGATGATGAGATTGCACTAACTATCAAGCATCCATCTTTACACTAATTTTACCTTAACCATCTTATTCCCCCATGTTCCCACCCCAATCCCATGTTCTTGCACTTCTCCACACACTAAAGGAAATTTACAGTGGCCTTTAACCCACCAAACCACAGGTTTTTGGGATGTAGGAGGCAATCAGGACACTCAGAGGAAGGCAATGTGGTGACAGGGAGAATTGGACAGACAACATCAGCATCCAGGATTGAATCTGGGTCACTGGATCTGTCAGGCAGCAGTTGTACTGCTTTGCCCACATGTTTCTAGTCCTTACCTGGCTTGTGCCTGATATCATAAGTAGAGGATTACAGTCCTAGCAACACTGCTGTGTTAGAGAGTGTGGGTCTAGATGGGACATCTTTCTTGGGTGATGGGCACCTGAGCTGAGACACTTCCAACCCCACAAGAATCCAAGGGAATAAATTACCGAGTGTCCATTCTCATGGAAAATTAACTTCCAGGTTGAGCATCGGTGGAGTTCAGATCTGGTAAGGTTCAGGAGGAGGCTTTCTCACCTGGTTAGTTTGCATAGTTCGTATGTTATACTTTGCAAGAATGACAGCAACCATACGTGGCACTTGTCACCCCCCACCCCACAGGCTCCTAACTGTGTCTGTGCACAAGGGTATCATATACACAGGGCAGCAATTAAATATCCATATTTCCTTTGTGCATATAAAGTGTATATATCATGTCTGGTGATTAGTTTTTAAATGATAGTCCAGGATGTTTCGAATAAGGTATTGCGGAGTGCAGTACAGTCCCCTGCTGTCTTGTTCAGGCATTGGCTTTTCAATGTCCCTTCCTCATGGTGCATTTCTTCCTGCACCAATTGGAAAGAAAAAGTTCTCCTCATGTCCTAATGGTTGATTTCCAGCAGCTAGAGAGGATTTATTCTTTATTCCATTTCATTAACATAGGTAATAATTAGAAGTAATTATTGTTTTCTTTTAAATGTACTCTTGTTTATTGGCATTGTTCTTCAACTCAGTGTCCTAGAAATAATTCCTGGAAACTGCCATGTAGTCTGGAAGCATCTGACATGAGGGGACTTCATGATTTTCTTCAATTTAGGCTGAATGAAAGATCAAACTGCCTCTACATGAGAGGCAGACTGGGCTTTTATTTAATGTCTCACAAAATAAATTGCCACTGGCACTTTACTCTCACACTGCATCTTGAACTTGGATCCTTCTGTACAAGCTTCAGGAGTGCAACTTACAGAAGAGAGGGATAAGGAGTATTATAATGAATTAGGAAGTCTGAGTTGCAGGTGAACTATTTCTGCCTCTCATATCTCCACAGTTTTTTAACATCAAAACCAACTTTATTCATAATTAAAATTATTTACAATAATGAACTGAGTAAGCCTTTTCATTCTTACATTCATGGTCAATGCTTTCAGTACTGCTCTGTTACATTTCTACACACCAACAGTACTGCTGACACTCATGTGACCCTCTGGTGAGGACAAAGAAAAAATATTTACAAGAATAAACAACTTACTTTGCAGTCAATGTTTTTCGAACTGTTTCTATTGCGTTTCTACTCCCCAATAACACTGCTGCCACTTACGCGATCCCCTGCGATGGTATACTGCTATAACCATTGAAGGGCTTCCTCATCCAACTCCAGCCCCTCTCTCTCCAGTAGCGGGAGAAACCTGTTTTTGCAAGTTATCAAAGAAACTGTAGCTATCTTAAGACCAGACTACAAATGGCTTCATTTCTACTTGGATGTTATTTTGTGGCTTTCCATCTGAATTGCAGTAGGGAACTGCTACATTATGGAGGAGTTTGGGAGGAACTGGTTGATCCTGGGTGCCCAACGTCTGAGGATGTAGTTCCCAGTGAGTGAATTCTGAAAGCTTGTCTGTCTTAGTGGCTCTTGTGCGATATCCAATTACCACTTTGCAATTCAACTAGGCAAACAAAAAAGTGTATCTTTACCGTCAAAGTTTAAAATGTTTACTGGTGGTTGCAAATGGGTGGCAGGTGGAGAGGTGTCTCTACCGAAGGAGGTGTAAGGAGCTCCTTTCCTCCACTAGCTTGCAGGTGACCCTTGGGCAAGGTGTAGCACCTGATTAGACCCCGATCAGGGTCATATAAAGCCATGGGAGCAGGCAGTGGATGATTGTATAAGCAGCTGGTGCATATCACAAGTCCTGGTTATGCAACCACTGATGTCAGGCAGGCAAACTCTGAAGAGTATTGATAATGGCTGGAGTCCCCTGCCTTGTAAAGACACTGTCCAGAAGAAGGCAATGGCAAACCACTTCTGTAGAAAAATTTTCCAAGAGCAATCATGGTCATGGGACCATGATTGCCCATGTCATACTACATGGCACCTAATGATGATGATGTTGGTTACTAAGCAACATTGATTCATCTGGGCTCACAGTGGTGAAGCTTCAATCATCCCAATTCTCCAATGTCAGCTGCCCCCAACTCAACTTAGGAACTAACTAATTTCCTTTGCCCTTCTCCACGTTGTAGGGCTTTTGCTGTGCTTATGTCAATGAGATGTGACCTCTCAATACGAAAAGCATTATGCTTAACATCACTGTACCCAGCATTGGAAGTCAAAGCCTCCAATCCCAGAGCCGCAGTCTCAGCCAGCCCACTTCCTGTGTGAGATAAGCTTCTGAATACACAGGGTCCCCGAAGTCGAGCACAGCCGATCTGCTACAGGGGATGGGAGGCAGCAGGAACTCATCCACCAGCAGTCCCACTGCTTTGTGTTATCACTCTCCTCTCACTGAGTTTCACTCCTAACGCCAAAGCTGCCCTGTCGGCAGCAGGAACAGTGTTAAAACATCACATTTCAGCACAGTGCCTCAAATCGAAGACTTAATTGTTCACTAGACAGTCCTGCCATAGTCTGGGGAACACTGCTTCACTATTAATGGTGCAGAGAAGTCTATTGTGAAGTCTATTTATTTAATTTTACTCAAGGGAACCATTGACTGAGCTGCAATGAAGGTATTGATCACTCAGAACAACTGGAATATGTACCTTAAGTAATGACGGGGGGAAAGTTCCCTTGTACAGCTGCTTATCATATCCACACCTTCACAGTTATTACATCTTCCCACTCATTCCACTCTCCAGTTTCATTGTGACCTGGGAGAGAAATTAGACCAGTTGGGTGGTATTCCAGCACACTGCTGTTGTGTTCTCCATTATTTGTTATCCATGGAAGTTAGTCCTCTCTTATATAAAGTGCTTCTTCCACCGCATTGCACAGCTGAGGATATATTTTATTTATTCATTGAGATTCAGCTTGAAATAGCCCCTTCCAGCCCTTTGAGCCACACTGTCCAGAAATTCATCTGATTTAATTGCAGCCTAGTCATGGGACAATTTACAATGACCCATTAACCTATCAACTTGTATGTCTTTGGACTGTGGGAGGAAACCGGAGCACCTGGAGGAAACCAAGCGGTCATGGGGAGAATGTTCAAACTCCAGTGGGAATTGAACCTGGGTTGCCTGAACTGTAAGTTACGTGTGTGTGCCACCCACAGTATTAAGTGCTTTTTACCATCATGTTGCATAGCGTAAGATACAGGGTAGATTGGATGGACATCTCCCACCTTTGATCTTTCTTCTTTGCAATCTATATTGCTTCTCCATCTTTTATTGATTTTAGAATGGTCACTGTTTGAATTTTGTAATAATTGTTTTCTCATTGGCAGTGAGACAGTCCCATGGAAAGCACCCATCCCTGCCCAAATTCAGTGTTGATACTGTGGAACTTTGCCCAGATCTTCACAGTCCTGACATGTCTCAGGCAAGAAATCCTTTGAGTCATAGTAGAGTGCACAAAGGGAAGGTCGTTCGGTGGGTAAGGTCTGATAAGTAAAATAAGTTGCCATGGACCTCATGTGCAAGCGATGTTCTGGTAACCCTGAAGCAAAATATTAACTATCCCACCACACACTGCCATTGAGCAACATAAACAGAACTCTTTAGTTTAGAGAAGGGTGTTTCCACAAACTGGCTTCTCCTGCTCCTCTTAAACTTCAAATATTTTATCCTGCCCATTATGGAACGATTTTCATCTCAGTTTTAAAATTTAAATTAGCTCAATGGATTGCAGAAATTAAGACTGACTGAAATTGATTTCACTTCAACTTATTTTCCAGGGCATCTACAGCCCCTCTCATTAATTTTCTCTTTCACCCTAAAGACTTTAAAACTGATTTGTGCTTCTTCACTTACTTCATTCCTTTCTCATTCTTTTTAAACCCAAGGTTGTGTTATGGCCTTTGACTTAAGTTTCTTACTTTAAAATCGTTCCCTTCCCTGAAGGATCTTTTGGCAACAATAGCTATTTGAGGAGTTTATGTATCATCTGAAGTCTCAATTACTGCATGGAACTCTATCCTTTGGTAGCACCAACCAGCTACATTGTCTGATAGGGACATTCCATTTGAGCTGGACATGGCTCAAAAGGAAGTTGCCAGTAATCAGCTGTCTGCAGTAAATACTGTTAAGTCTGCAATGCCACATAAGTGGCTTAGAGAAACTAATCAAGTTGAGATTCTCCAGCACATGCTAGGGAATCTGCCTCTCTAATCCTACCTGATCCAGGCCTGGCATAAGACTGATGGACTGTAAGCTATATTCCCAGTACATTAAAAAAAAAACTTTATTTGTTCATCTTTCAGGATCTGGTGTCATTATCAGAGTCACTATTGTGTTTAGGGAATAGTTTTTAAATTATATTCCAAGATGAATATAATAAACTGTTGCACTGTGCAGTAGAATTTCTTGCTACCCTCCCACCCCCCTGCTCTGCTATTGGTTGTTCAATGCCTTCTCCTCAGGTACATCACTTCTTGCACCAATTAGAAACAGAAGGGTTTCCTCATGACTTCATGGTTGATTCCCAGCTCTTGGTACTTATTTACTACCCATTATGCCACTGGCATTTAGGACAGCAATGATGGTCCTCCACCTCTACTGACTGTACCATAGTTTGCTGAACACTGTCGCCCCAGGGTCTTTGAGTGAATATGTTTCTTTGCTCAATATTTTGAATGATGTTACTCGATATTTTTGAATGTCTGGTTGCTATTTTGAATGATTTTCACTTTATCCCCAGAGGAGCACTGTCTCATTTAGCTGTATGAATGGTTATACCTACAGTACGTAGGTATTGATTTGAGCTCTGTCAGTTCTTGGCCATTTTCTCCATTGTGTTCCAGGTGTAGTTCAAGGTCCTCATTATTACCTCTGTGGTACAGCGCCAAGTTGTCCTTGAATTCTCCTGTCTCCTCTGCCCTTCAGAGGCCCAATGAAGTGCTCCCTTCTCATCACGTGCCCAATCCACCTTCAGTGTTTCCTCATAATGATTGTGGCCATGTTCTCTTGATGACATTGAAAGAGTAGGATGTGGTTGGAGATCTTCCTTGGCCAGTAAATATTGAGGATCTTCCAGAGGCTCGTGGTGTGGAATGACGGCAGCTTGACAGGGCCATTCTCTGTCATGTGCTAGCATTCTGACCCATACAAGAGTGTGAACAGAACACAGTTCTAGTACAGCTTCACCTTGGTGTGGACACTGTACTTGGTTGATCGCCATATGTTGCTCATTGATCTGAAGACTTCTGTAGCTTTGCTGAGTCTACACTTGATGTTGTCCTTGGTCCCACCGTTCTGCTGAATTTTGCTGCCCACGTAGGTGAATCTGCCAGTGCTGGGTAAGTCAACACCATATACCTTGAGAGGGGTGTAGGAAACTCTACATTGAGGGTCCTGGTCTCAGTCTTCCTCCTCCCTCGTGCTGACTCTGAGTCCAACCCATCCACCAAAGGTGCCCAGGTGCTGAGTTTTCTCTGGCATGTGTTGTTGTGTATTTGACAGTAATGCCAGGTCATCTGCAAAGCCAAGGTCTTCCAAAGTAGAGAATAGAGTCCTCCTAATTCCTTTTATGAATATGTGAAAGTTGCAGCAAGTTTTTGGTTAAGATAATGTCCAGTCAAGGATACCTTACAGATAGTTTGCAGTCAGCCCAAGCAAGTGAAGACTTGTCTTTGAAGTGCATATCTTCTCTTCTCACAGCAGGGGACTGGAGACTTTTTGGCAGACTGAGACTAGATAAAGATGCAAATGAATGATTCTAGTGTGACACTCACTATTGGTCAGTTCCTGTGCTAATTCTAAAGTATTATTGATCTTTAATGTGGAGATTCTCTTGGCTCTTAATACCTGTATTTTCGTAGTGTGATTGGTGATTGATGTGTGCAAATAAGGAATTTGAACATACTCAAGTTTACCATTTGGTCGGTATCTGCATCCACTGGTTAATTTCTGTATAAAAATTGAATTTCTTTGTTTAATCCTCTGAACAGTGACAGGGACCATGCTTTTCAAGTAAATAAAGAGCAATTGAGGAATAAGAATGAGTTTTCAGAGTTCATTTAATCAGCGATGACAAATTCTCCATGTAGAACTGCTGTAGTCCTCTGTTAAAGGTACTCCTGCATTGCTGAGTAGGTAACTTCTGGGTTTAACCCAGTAATGATGAAGGACCAGTGTTACCTTTCAGAGTCAGAATGATATGCATCTTGGAGGGGAACCTGTAGATGGTGATGTTCCTAAGTGCTCCAGTTCATTATGAGATATAGTCTTGGGTTGCTGGATCAGCTGTCTGAGGAGTTTTGTAGATGTTGTACATTAGATTGGAAAAGGTAAGCAAAATAAGTTCAATTATTTATTTTTGGGTACTTTAATGATTCAACTATTCTTTAATTCAGAATTGATCCAAATTTGGTAAATGCCCATGAATATCCAAAGCTATATACATTGCCCAGAAGAAGGCAATGGCAAACTACTTCTGCAGAAAAATTTGCAAAGAGAAATCATGGTCAAAGTCCATGATCACCCACATAATATGACACAGCACATAAGGCAGATGATTCAATATATATCTCAGTTTCTACACAGGACGTAAGGCTCCACCATAAAGTAAATGAAAATGCTGGAAATACTCAAGAGGTCAGGTGGCAGCTCTGGAGAAATAAAAGAGAGTTGATGTCCCATATTGACAAGCTTTCATCAGAACTGGGAACATTTAGAAAATTGACCTGATTTAGGTCGTAGGGCAGGGAAGGGCTTGGTAGAACCCAAGGATTGTGAAACCATCCCAGATTAACCTCTTTTGAAAGGCTGTCAGAGCATTCTGGGTTAGGGCCTTAGCTTTGTTACACTTAAGATCTATTTGCCATTGATTTCTTGGCCTGGGTTTACTTTGATGACGTGTGAGGGGCTGGGAGTACAGGGCAGAAGGGATTCAGCTTGACACAAGAGATTCTGCAGATGCTAGAAATCAAGAGGTAACCATACAAAATGCCAGAGGAACTCAGTGGGTCAGGCAGAATCTATGGAGGGAAATAAATGGTCAATGTTTGGGTCCAAGACCCTTCATCAGGACTCTTGGGTGCTGAGTTCCTCCAGCACTTTGTGTGGAGTTTAGTTTTATTTGGCTTCTTATCATCTAGTGTTTCCAAAACAAAGAATAACTATCCAGTTCAGTCATTCAGCCTTTTGATACATTTGCATAACACCCATGATATCTCTGAAACTTCTACTTGTTACATTATTCTGAACACTTGAAGAGTTGTAACTAATTAGTTATGGGCTGAGAGTTAGGAAGTGGGATTTTTGATGGGTTTGGACACAGAGGATCCAATGTCTCTTTAGCTGTTGTACATTCCCATAATATGAATCCTTTTAAATAGATTATTTCTATATATAATGTATTATACTGTAAATAATAGATCACAAAAATAGATAAACCCACAGAATCTCACAGCTACCTGGACTATACCTCTTCCCACCTTGTTAGTTGCTAAAACTCCCTCCTCTTCTCTCAGTTTCTCCATCTTTGTCACAATTGCTCTCGGCATGAGGCTTTTCATTCTGAACTAAGGAGATGTCCTCGCATTAGGGTCTTGGCCCGAAACAGCGACTGTACCCTTTTCCACAGATGCTGCCTGACCTGCTGAATTCCTCCAGCATTCTGTCTGTGTTGCTTGGATTTCCAGCATCTGCAGATTTTCTTTTGTTTAAGTTAATTTCCTTCTTAGCTTTCTGAAAACTGATTTAAAACATCTGTATTATCTGTTGCTACAGACCTGACCTGCATTAAAAGTTTTATTCTAGTTCCACTTCAGGGCCATTATTGTTTCATAACTAAGACATCCCATGATACTTCCATATATAGCAAGGGACTTGGACCATAGCACAGCCTGGTAGATTACAGTTTGTTGGCAAGGGCAGGGTTGTTCTATGGTTGGAGGCTAGGCTACAGATTTAATTCTGCTGCTGACAGTACCTCTCTGGGGTTGTCACTGATGGCAATGAAGAAAAGTAGGTCTGATTGGATAAACAAAGAGCTCAATCAGAAAGAGATTCTACAGGCAGTGGGGCCTGTCCAATATTCTTTGGTGTTTATTTCTTGTGGGTGTATGACTGATACTCATACACCCACAATAAATATAGTCAAGCAATGCTCTTCTGCACACCACTGCTGTAACAGCTGGTTACTCGAGTTACCTGTCAGCTTGAACCAGTCTCGTCATTCTCCTCTCATTAACAAGATGTTTTTGCCCACAGAACAGCCGCTCACTGGATGTTTTTTAATTTTTTGCACCATTCTCTGTAAACTTCAGACATTGTTCTGTGTGTAAATCCCAGGAGATTAGCAGTTTCTGAAATACTCAAACTGCCCCATCTGGCACCAACAATCATTTCATGCCCAAGGCCACTTAGATCAAATTGCTTCCCCATTCTGATGTTTGGTCTGAACAACAACTCCCAGTCAAGATGGACCTACCTACAATACTCTTTTGGGTGACAACATATGGATAGATCATGAAACCATGTTTTTCACTTCTATTACATCTTTTACATTTATGTCTTACCTTGAATATGATTCTGGAACTGTTGGAGTCTGTGTTTTGCTTTTTGGAGATTACTTGAGTCCTTCAGCACTCTGCAGTCTCTGAGAGGATTTCGGGAGGCAGAGGCAGTGCGAGTGAACCTTGTGGCGAGAAGGCTGATGAGTGACATGTGAGCTGATGTTTGGCCCAATTTCACCAATGTTAGCTTCCATTGTTTGCCGATTAATGTGACAATGGTGATTGGAATATCAAGGCGCATGCGGAAGTTTGGAGATTGTTTGGGTTCAGTCTCTGAGAGGATTCTGGGAGGCAGAGGCAGCATGCGATGAGGGAGATTGAAGCATCGAAGCGAGTGCAGAGGCTGAGCACCGTCTGCTTTGTTTAGCCAGAGAGTAGTGAATCTGTGGAATGCTCTACCTCAGACTGTGGTGGAGGCCAAGTCCGTGTGCATATTTAAGGTGGATGTTGATAGTTTCCTAATCAGTCAGCACATCAATGGATATGGTGAGAAGGAATGTGTGTGGAGTTGAGTGGAATCTGGGATTAGCCATGGTGGAATGGTGGAGCAGACTCAATGGGTTAAATGGCTTAATTCTGCTCCTACCTCTTATGGTCTTATGGTCTAATCTATTCCAAAACATGTCAGGGAAAATCTCTTCTAAGAAATGAGCACTAATTGATGAGATCTAGATCCAAAATGATAGTGCACGTAGCTTGAAAGCAAGTGGTTAGCTCTGAGCAATTACATGTTCCTTGTAAACTCATTTTAAATCAAGCTCCAAACCTTCAAACCTTGATTTTATGTTTTTAACAAAGACCTGGCTAAATCTAACTGAATACAGCCAGTTATCTGTGCTGTGCCACCACTGACTATGACAGTTTCAGTGAACCAAGGCCTTGAGGATGAGGTGGCACATCTTGCTATTGTGTGCAGAAAGCATTTTAGGTACAATCTCCGGTCTGTCAACAATCTTTCATGTTTTGAGGTATGTATGTTTAAGATTTGTGGTACAGATCCTGCTGTCTGAATTATCACTTATTGCCCTCCGAAATCCAATTCCTGTTTTCTCTCAGAATGCTCAGAATTCTTATCCTTTATTATACTGATAGGATCGTCATCGCTGGTGATTTCAATAATCATACTAATGATCTCTCAAATGCAATCTCTATGCCAGTTGAATTTATGAGCTGACTAGACAACCGGGTTCTTACCCAGCATGTCACTAAGCCCACCCATCGACTTGGAAATACACTTGACTTGGGGATGACAAAAGGGTTAAATATTATTTCAGTAGGGTTCAATTTAATGTCAGAGAAATGTATACAATATACATCCTGAGATGCTTTTTCTTTGCAAACATTTATGTCTCTCTGTCTGATACCACTATCTCTAATCACACTTTTATACTTTTTGATGACCACCTCCCCGGAAACAAGAACAATGAAAGAAATTACAATGAAAGAAAAACAGATTTTTGTTACAGCTGTGCAATTTAAATTCTCTGAGCTTACTAGTTTATCTGATCCATGTGACCTAAACTGCTTAGTAAGTGGAATGGTTGATTTTTTTCAACAATAACTGGACAAATATGTTAAACACTGTGGCCCAACTTGAGGCTACAAAGAAATCACTTAGTAAATCATTGCCATCGTTAAACAACTCTGTCCGCGAACCCAAGAGATCATGCTGAGCAGCTGAGAGAAAGTGGAGGAAAACTGGGCTAGAAATCCACCGTAATATTTTCAAGGAAAACCTAGTATATTGTTCTTAACTATAAACCAACTGCCGAACCCTGCTCCAACCTATAATGTCCTCAAGCATCTCAGAATCAGAATCAGGTTTATTGTCACTGGCATGTGACGTGAAATTTGTTAACTTAGCAGCAGCAGTTCAATGCAATACATAATCTAGCGGAGAGAGAAAAAAAAAACAATAATAAATAAGCAAGTAAGTCAATTACGTATATTGAATAGATTTTTAAAAATGTGTAAAAACAGAAATACTGTATATTAAAAATAGTGAGGTAGTGATAAAGCTTCAATGTCCATTTAGGAATCTGATGGCAGAGGGGAAGAAGCTGTTCCTGAATTGTTGTGTGTGTGCCTTCAGGCTTCTGTACTTCCTACCTGATGGTAACAGTGAGAAAAGGGTATACCCTGGGTGCTGGAGGTCCTTATTAATGGACGCTGCCTTTCTGAGACACCGCTCCCTGAAGATGTCCTGGGTACTTAGTAGGCTAGTGCCCAAGATTGAGCTGACTAGAATTCACAATATATTTTATCAACAAAATTACTTCCATTGGGTAGAGTATAGCTGCAGATACTGGTAAACTCCTTAGTCAACCTCATAAAGAGGGGGCAACTATTTCCAATTCAGAACGCTACAAGGTTGCAACAAGAAGTAAACTGTCTACTTGCTGTCTCGATCCTGGGCCTACCACACTTTTAAAGACTCTTTTAATAGAGTTTTCAATTCTTTTAGGAAAATTGTTAATACATCCCTTGAAATTGGAGCTCCTCAGATGCCTTCAGAACTGCGGCTGTCAAACCCTACTTACAAAGCCAAACCCTGATAGTGAGGGACCAGCTAACTACAGATCAATATCCAATCTTCCATTCCTGGGCAAGGTTCTTGTGAAGGTCGTTTTCAATCAACTCTACAACTTTCTGGATGAGAACAATATTCTAGAAGAGTTTCAGTCAGGTTTTAGGGAAAACCACAGCACAGACACAGCCCTTTATCAAAATTGTCAATGTTGTTAGGTTCAGCACTGCTGCCAATAGAGTCTCAGTTCTAACTCTTATAGATCCTAGTACTACTTTCAATATAATTGACCAGAACATTTTCCTAGATCAACTTGAGATCTGGGTTGTCTTCTCTGCTACTGCCCTTAATTGGTTTTGTTCATATATCTTAGAGAGAAAATTTTTGTCCGTCTCAGAGAGCCATTTTCTAGGAGATACAATGCACCTTTTAGTGTTGCTCATATGGTGTCCTGGTCCCTACTCTTCTCCTTATACATCATTGATTTCCACAGTTATACAGATGACACACAATTGCACATCTTGGTTGAGTCTGATGATGATACAGTAACTCCCTGTCTTCCCTGACTGCTGGTGTGGCTGCAATAAACCAATGGATGAGCAATAATTCCCCCAAACTAAATGAAGATAAAGCTGAAATACTTTTGATTTGTCTCCAAGCCAAAAGAGATACATTTCTTGCTAAACTTGAACTTGGCTCCCCTTGTAAAATCAGAAGTAACAAGCCTGGGTGTTATCCTTGATTCAGATTTGAATTTTAAATCCCACATAAAGAAAGTGTCTAGAGCAGCATCTCCACACTTAAGCTGAATTACAAAGGTACTGTACGTACGTCTGCCTCTGTCATGTAATGATGCTGACAAACTAATTTATGTATTTATATCGAATAGACTGGATTACTGCAATGCACTTTCTACTGGCCTCCCAAAGCAATCTATTGGCAAACTTCAACTCATTCAGAACAAAAATTGCTGCTAGACTGTTAACTAAAAGAAAGATGAGGGAACATGACTCTTCCATAATAGCTACTCTGCATTGGCTTCCTGTATCACTTAGAATTGATTTTAAAGCATTTTTACTTGTTTTTAAATCTCCCAATGGCTTGGGACCAGAATACATCACAGAATTATTTTTGTTTTATAATCTCAGTTTTAAACACCAGGTCAAAACATATTTTTTTTATCCTTGCTTTTAACTGACATCTTCTTGTCTTTTATTTTCGTGTTCATTTTTATTTTAAAATTTTATTTTATTTTCATGTTTGGACTAATCCCATTGTAAATCACTTTGAGCTACATCACCTGTATGAAAAGTGCTCATTCCCAACGTCTCTAAAACCAAAGAACTGATTGTGGACTTCATAAAGAGTAGGACAAGTGAACAACACCAGACCTCATTGAGGGATCAGAAGTGGTGAGAGAGAGAAAGTTCAAGTTCTTTGGTGTCAATATCTCTGAAGATCTAACCTGGACCCAACATATTGACGCAACTACAAAGAAGGCATGATAGTGGCTATATTTCATTATGAGTTTGGGGAGATTTGGTATGTCACCAAAAACACTCGCAGATTTCTACAGATGTATTGTGGAGAGCATTCTGACAGGCTGCATCACTGTCTGGTATGGTGGGGGTGGGGGAGAGTGTGGGGAGCTACTGCATAGGATCGAAGTAAGCTGCAGTGAATTGTAAACTTAGTCAGCTCCATCATGGGCACTAGCCTCCATAGTATTCAATACATCTTCAAGGAGTGATGCCTGAAAAAGGCAGCATCCATCATTAAAAACCCCCAACACCCAGGTCTTGATTTGTTCTCAATGCTACCATCAGGAAGGAGGTGCAAAAAACTCATTCAATGATTCAGGATCAGCTTCTTCCCCTCTGCTGTCCAATTTCCAAATGGACATTAAACCCACCACTACTTCTTTATTTCCATTAGTGCGCTATTATTTAATTTAACTATTTAATATATGTACTTACTGTAACTCACGTGCTTTTTTCTCTATTATTACATATTGCAATGTATTGCTTCCATAAAGTCAACAAATTTCATGACAAATGACAGTAATTTTAAACCTGATTTTGATTCTGTTTCTGGTTCTGATTCTAAATTATTATTATTTTTGTATTTTTATTTTTTCTTAGCTCAAGCTGGTAAAACCTGAAGTATGGGCACAGCCAAGCACACTCACTTCTCAATTGCTAAGAACTTTCAGACTATTCTAGCATCTTTGTTATTATTAATAACAAATGTGATGAAAATATCATATTTTCACCTTGTTGCCTGAATGTAAAGAAAAGCAATCAATATGTTAGACAAATGCATAAAAAAGTCATTAATCAGCTTTATACACGTAGAACAGTCTGTATGGGGCAGATTGGAACTACATACAGTATCACTGATTGATTTGTTATTTTGAAGAAATATATTCATTGATTTCATGCCAGTTACAGTGAAAAAGATGAGGAAAGGAGTCAAGTGAAGGCATTTAGACAGCACAATCACTTCACAAGGTAAAAACCAAATACACAGCAGGCCAGGCGGCACCTGTGGCCACCTCTGCTCCTGACTTGCAGACTACTTACAGCACTTCCTGTTTTTATTTTCAATTTGTAGTATTTGTAGTTTTGTTGATTTTCATTTACTTCACCAGGTGCTGCCAGTCCAGGACAGTGGGTTAGAATGACGTGGTGAGAGTTCAGGTGAGGTGGTTTTGGTATCCAAAGATATTTGAAACAAACTTGATCTCCGGAGAGGAGACAAGACTTTTAATTCAATGTAATTATTGTAACAGTTATTCCCAAGTCATCATTAGCAACAAATATCTCTTTTTCACTATAAGTACAAATAGAATCTCTAATTTACACCTAATCCAAGTTTTTCAGGAGTGTTCATGCTAAACACAGCTCCGATATACAAATTCCAAGAGGGGATGTCTTTACACCAACAAATACTTACTAAAATATCATATTGTATGATTTGGGTGATCTTGGTGTCATGACCATGATTGCTCTTGGAGAATTTTTCTACATAAGTGATTTGCCATTGCTTTCTTCTGGGCAGTGTTTTTACAAGACAGGTGACTCCAGCCTTTATCAATAATCTACAGAGATTGCCTGGTGTCACTGGTCGCATAGCCAGGACTTGTGATATGCACCATCCACCACCTGCTTCCATGGCTTCATGTGACCTTGCTCAGGGGGCTAAGCAGGTGCTATACCTTCCCAAGGGTGACTGTCAAGCTAGCAGAGGGAAGGAGCACCTTACACCTCCTTTGGTAGAGATACATCTCCACCCCTGCATCCCATCAAATCAAAATATAAACCAGATAAAAGTAGAGTCCCCAGCCCAGCCATCTTCATCTGCTTCATTATCGACATTTATCACATCAGAGACAAGGATGTTTGCTGATAACTGTACAATGTTCAATTCTGTCTGCAATACCTCAGCAAATGAGGCAGTCCATAACTGCATGTAACAAGCTTAGGCAACCTAGCATTGATTAGTAACATGTTGCATTTGTTAGATCCTGATGTTTTTGTGATTCAAAGGTTCCTCTGAAGTCAAGAATAAGGCGTAAAACTTGTAACTTACAATACCCATTTTATTAAGTATTATAAGAGCAAAGAAGAAAAAACATAAGATCATAAGACATAGGAACAGAATGAGGCTATTTGGCACTTTGGGTCTGCCCTGCCATTTCATCATGGCCGACCTATTTTCCTGTCAGCGCCATTTTTCTGCCTTCTCCCTGTAACCTTTCACACCCTGATTAACCATGAACCTATCAACCTCTGCCTTAAGTGTGCCCCGTGACCTGGCTTCCACAGTGCCTGTGGTAATGAATTCCACAGATTCACCACCCTCTGGCTAAAGAAATTCCTCCTCATCTCCGTTCGGGTTGCCACATGCAGTTGTGGAGGCCAGGTTGTTGGGTGTATTTAAGGCAGAGATTGATAGGTTCTTGATTGGATGTGGCATCATAGGTTATGGGGAGAAGGCCGGGAACCGTGACTGAGGAGGAGAGGAAGAAAAGGACCAGCCATGATTGAATGGCGGAGCAGACTCAATGGACCAGATAGTCTAATTCTGCTCCTATGTCTTATGGTCTCATGGACTAAATGGACATCCCTCATGGTATGAGTCAAAAAGTATTATGGCCTTCTCATACTGGAATACGGATAACACAGATTCCATTAATAATAGTTAACTAATAAAATAGCTAGACTCGAGTAATGTGACACCTGCCACTGAAACCAAGAAGATTCCAGAAACACAGAGAGGCAACTAAAACAATTGGAAATCTCCCTGAACATATAGGTGATAAAATTAAAAAAAAACAAAGCATAGGAAAGTTAAACTACAAGAAAAATAACAATTTGACACCCCAATCCAACACATTGTACCAGAAAAGTTCCAGACAGAACCATCTTGAACAAGAGAATTGAACTACTCATCTTTAATATTCAGGGACAGTTCTATTACCTAGTCCCCGCTATAACATCATGGGGAGAATCACTTTTGACCCAAAGCTCAAATGAACCACATAAATACCACTGAGAGAGCAAGTTGGTGGATTTTTATTCTATGATGAGCGACCCACCTCTTGACATAGAGTCATAGAAAAGTACGGCACAGAAAGAGACCCCACGGCCCACATAGTTCATGCTGAAACCATTTAAACTGCTTACTCCCATTGATCTGCACTGATACCATAGTCCTCCATATCCCTATTATCCATGCACCTATCCAAACTCTTCTTAAAGGTTGAAATCAAGCTTGCATGCACCAATTGCACTGCCAGCTTCTCCTCATGTTTCCCCTTAAACCTTTCACCTTTCACCCTTACCCCATGATCTCTGATTTTAGTCCCACTCAACTTCAGTGGAAAAAGCATTTATCCTATCTGTACCCTTCATAATTTTGTATACCTCTATCAAATCTGCCCTCAATCTTCTACATTTCAAGGAATAAAGCCCTGACCTATTCAATCTTTCCTTATAACTCAGGTCCTCTAGTCCCAGCAACATCCTTGTAAATTTTCTCTATACTCTTTCAACTTTATTTACATTCAAGGTCTTTCCAGCTTTCTTCCCTGTGGGGGATTAGCAAATAAATGCCAGTAATACCCAGATCCTGAAAATGCCCCACTCTTGAAGTGTCCTTGCTTTCCTAGATCATGACATGTTTTTGAACAAGTTGATATTCTACCCTCAGAAAGAAGGGAAACATATAGTACTCTAAATCAATTAAAATCTGATGAATTTTGGGCAGATGCTCTACTGTAGATATGAAAATACCCTTCACTTAGGGGAATTTAGGGATATACAGTAAGTGTTGACTCTGCCAAGATTGTTGAAATCTGGTGAATGAGTTAATAATTAGTATGGAAGTTGTGCTTTGTTTGTATAGAATGTCGGGTCAGTTAACTTTGAAACTATTATACACCATTTGGTCATCTTATGACAAAAAAAATCACATGGGGTCTGGAGAAAGAGCCAGAAAGGTACACCAGGATGCAATTTGTTAAGATTCAGGAAATGTTAAACAGGTAGGATTCTATTTTCGAGGAAATCAGTGAAATTCTAGAAAAGGTAGAAAGCAACTTCTTTGAGCTCATCTGTGGAAACAGCGTGATTTCTACCTTTAATGTCTAATTTTTTTCCTTTTCAAGCTGGATTGGGTTCTGTTAGTCGCTTGACCACAGCTGCATTCAAACTGTAGTTCTTTATGGTGATGGGGCCCCTTCCCATGGCTCACTGACCGACTGCTTTTTGATATCCCGAGTGTGCAACTTAGAAGAGGAGTGCACCTTTGGGGTTCTGAGGCTTTGAGGAACTGCGGATGAGCTAATTCCTGTCCGGTGCTGCTGACTGAAGTGTTGCAAGAGAAAATAAAATATCAGGAATTGTGGATTAGCTGTTGGTAGTCTTGGTACTTGGCAAATCTCACTTTTGCTCTCTCTCTTTCTTTCTCTCGTTAGTGGGGGAGAGTTCGCTGCTGATTCATGAGTTGGAGTATTCGAAAAAAGTGACACGGCAAACTTTAACACCATAATCAGTGAGTTGGTTTGCTTTTGTCTCCCTTATCACTGAGTGACACCTCTCTGCCTCTTATTAGAGAGAGAGAGAGAGAGAGAGAGAGAGAGAGAGGAGAGAGAGAGAGAGAGAGAGAGAGAGAGAGAGAGAGAGGAGAGAGAGAGAGAGAGAGAGAGAGAGGAGAGAGAGAGAGAGAGAGAGAGAGAGAGAGAGAGAGAGAGAGAGAGAGAGAGAGAGAGAGAGAGAGACTGTAGCATGTCGAATTGTCGGGTGAACAATTTGTTGTACTGCAGATCATGGTCTTTTTTGGGGGATTTGCTATTGCTTGCTTGCTAGGTGGAGGGTGCTGAACTAAGCGGGGGAGGGGAGGGTTGATATTTTGCAATCACTTGCACATGGGGGAGTGGGGGGCCATTGGGGTTCTAACATTTTTACTGTCGCTCATTCTTTGGTGTACTCTTCTGTTTTCATGGATATCTGTGAGGAGGAAGAATTTCAGGTTGTATATTTATACATTCTCTGATATTAAATAGAACTATTGAACTATTGGAGATTAGGCATAGTTCTTTAAAATTCTGAACAGGTGTTAGGGAATAGACCTAGTATAGAAAAGTTCAAAGTTAGGTCTGGAAATATAAGAATATCTATAATGACCTGAAACATACTCAACTTTTGCTAGCAGTTCCATGGAGAGCTGCCAGCCTGTCCTCTTTCAGAGTTAGGTTCACTTCTGATATACATATCGTGTATACCAAAAGAGAAATCAGGAAGGGTATCATAGCATCCCAGAATTTGGGTGAAAAGACTTCATAACTGGCCCTTCAGTTCATGCCAAGGGAGGGCTGGCATGTGCAGTGCGACCATTCTTTAGAAACTATCATTATGTTGCAATTCCTTCTCTTCAAATTTTCATGCTGGTTGTCTTCCTTTCATTCCAGATGAAGGGTCTCGACTCAGAATTTTGGCTGTACATTTCCTTCCAAAGCTGCTGACTGACCCGTTGAGTTCCTCCAACACTTTGTATGTTGCTCCTGTATTTCTCTTTGTGAGTTTACAGATATTAAACTACTAAACAAGAAAGAATGTTAAAAGGGAATGCCTTACAGCACCTCCCACCCGGTGATTGTCCATCGTGTCTAACGATGACAGGAGAGCTGTGCCGGAGAGCTTTTAAAGTGGGAAAGCCATTGCACTGGGGCAGTTCCACTCTGTCAACCTCAGAAGTCCGGGTCCAGTCGTAAAAAACAAGCGTCATAAACGGGTGCCTTCCTCAGCTGCAGTGGATGACAATGTCATCTCCATCTTGTCACGCCCTTTGCTCTCCACCGAGTGTTGCAGGACCACCTTCTTGGTCATTGGATCTCACTGTAGATCTCATCCAGCCAGTCCGTTGGAGCTGACTGCCTGCAAGGACAGGCTTGACCCATCTCAATGGGGTATGAGGCTGCCAGCTACCCTCACTTGGTTTAGCCTGCCTGGTGTACCAGGGTGTGGCCACTGTCACATACAAACAGCTACTTGGAGCCACAGATGAGAGTCGAGTGTCCAGAGAGGACCAAAGGAGAGTGAGCTGCCCTGGAACGAGCAGGAGAAGCCCTTCACCAGAGGTGCTACCCCTCGTCCCATGCTGTGTTATCAAGTTTGACAACTCCTATTGTGATTTTTTCCATCAGGATGTCAATCTCACAGGCTTTTAGAGGGAATTGCATTGAGAATATTTTTACACTTCATGGCTGCTGGAGTTAAATAGGTTATTTTGCACAGTTAACTAAATGTGCAAGGTCTATCATTCAGAGATACAGCCAAAGAAGAAGTATACTGAGATTTCTCTAGACAAAATAATACCCTTTTGTCCAAATTTATCAATGGGAGCATATTCCCAGTTTCATGGATAATATCAGAGTGTCAGTGCAATGCAGTTTGCTCAGCAGGTGTTTAAACAACTGATTTTATAATCCTGCTATCCAGTGAGAGTAGGAGAGGTGAATAATACTGAAAGGCAGTGAGGTAAACTTTCAGACTTCTTGCCTGCATCTGTCACAGGTAGTCAGGGTCCTCTTATTTTATGAGGCAATCCATTGTTTGTGGTCTAGCTGTCTATATGATACCGAAGCTGGTATGCAAGCCGGGGCAGCACGATATGGAGGGCAAGCTATTGCCCATGTAGCAGGCTCCCCCTCTCCATGCAGCTGACAAATCCAAAGGAAAGGCAGAGACCAGTACAGTTTGGCACCAGCAGCATTGCCAAAGTTGCCAGTCAGCATTGCACTCAACATTGGACTGTCTTAGAGACTCAAGCTCTGGATTTTCCCTTGGGATTTATTCTTGAAGCCTTCCCCATCAGTGGGTACAGCTGCAAGGCAGTGGAGGAGGTTTGAGATCAGAGATGTCCTTATCCTAGAAGAGCTGACGAGCCCCATCTTCCCAAGGTGACTGGTTTTAAAGTGCCAGTTACATACCTTTACCTCTTCTCCTGTCAGTAGAAATGATTCTGTCGGGCTTAGCAGCTAAACCACACTTGAAGGCCAGGATCTGGACTTGGTTGTTAAAGACTACTTGAGATACTATTGGGAGCATTTAATAAGTAGTGAGAGCTTCTCCCTACTACCTCCCCTGGCTCTGCCAACCTTAAGGAACCAGCTTATTTTAACAATTTTGAATAATGAGTTGACGAGAGAAGTTACACAGGCTAGACTTGCATCCACAGAAGTTTAGTGGAGTGAGATGGAACTTGATTGAAACGTTTATGATCTCAAGGAGACAAGGTGTTGGGGAGGGGGCGGATATGAAGAGGAAGTTTCCAGTTGTGGGAGAATACAGAACCAAGAATTACTGAATTAACAAAAGGCAGCACCTAATTAAGAGAGGGATGACATTTTTCTATCTCTGAAAGAGTTTTCTTTGGAATCCCTTCCTCAAAAGAAGAATATACCCTCAGTGTCCACTTTATTCTATAGCTCTGTAGTTAATAAAGTGGCTACTGAGTGTATGTTCATGGTTTTCAGCTGCTGTGGCCCATCTGCTTCAAGGTTTCAAGTGAATCTGCAGATGCTGGAAATAAATAAAAACACAAAATGCTGGCAGAACTCAGCAGGCCAGACAGCATCTATGGGAGGAGGTAGTGACGACGTTTCGGGCTGAAACCCTTCATCACTACCTCCTCCCATAGATGCTGTCTGGCCTGCTGAGTTCTGCCAGCATTTTGTGTTTTGGCTTCAAGGTTTGTTTTTTTGTGTGTCTAGAGTTACTGTCACTTTCCTGTCGGCTTAAACCAGACTCCAGCCATTCTCCTTTGACCTCTCTCTCATTAACAAGGAGTTTTTGCCCACAGAACTGCTGCTCACTGGATATTTTTTATCTTTTGCATCATTCTCTGTAAACTCCAGAGACTGTTGTGTATAAAAACCCCATGAGATCAGCAGTTTCTGAGATACTCAAACCACCCCATCTGGCACCAACAACCATTCCACAGTCGAAGTCACTTAGATCACATTTCTTCCCCATTCTGATATTCGGTCTGAGCAAAAACTGGGCCTCTTGACCATATCTGCATACTTTTGCACATTGAGTTGCCAATTAGATATTTCATTAACAAGCGGGTGTACATGAGATACCTAATGAAGGGTCTTGGCCCGAAACTTCGCCTGTTTACTCTTTTCCATAGATGCTGCCTGGCCTGCTGAATTCCTCCAGCTTTTTGTGTGTGTAGTGTGAAGGGCAGGCAGATGATAGGGCAAAATTGCACTCAGTGGAATGAAAATGGGGGACAAAAATAAAAAGGATGACTAAAGGTGTTATATTTGAAAACACACAGTACAAGAAAAAAAGGTAGATGATCTGGTAGCATAGGTCGAGACCGGCAGGTATGATGTTGTGGGTATAACAGAGTCATGGCTGAAAGATGATTGTAGTTGGGAGCTTAATATCCAAGGACACACAATTCTTGAAAAGACAGGCAGGTAGGCAGAGGAGGAGAAATAGCTCTGCTAGTAAAATTATGAAATCAAATCTTTAGTAGGAGGTGACAGAAGATCAGAAGATGTAAAATCCTTGTGGGTAGAGATAAGTAATTGCAAGGGTAAAACGGACCTGGTGAGAGTTATTTACAGGCCACCAAAGGTAGCCAGGATGTGGTCTGCAAATTACAGCAGGAGTTAGAAAAAGCATGTCAAAAGGCAATATTATGTTAATTACGGGGGATTTCAATATGCAGATAGATTGGGAAAATCAAATTGATGCTGGATCCCTAGAGATAATTTGTGGAATGCCTCTGAGATGGATTTTTAGAGCAGGTTGTAGTTGAGCCCACTAGGGGATCAGCAATTCTGGATTCGGTGTTGTGCAATGAACCAGAATTGATAAGGGAGCTTAAGGTAAAGGAACCGTCAGGAAACAGTGATCATAGTATGTTAGAATTCACCCTGCAATTTGAGAGGTAGGAGCTAAATTCAGATGTATCAATATTACAGTGGAGTGAAGGGAATTACTGAAACATAGGAGAGATGCCGGCCAAAGTTGATTAGAAGGGGACACTACTGGGATGAGGGCAGTGCTGCAATGGCTGGAGTTTCGGGGAGCAATTTGGGGCAAAATAGATATATTCCAAAGAAAAGGAAGTATTCTACGCAGCATGATGTAATTATGGCTGACAAGGAAAGTCAAAGCAGAATAAAAGAAAAGGGGAAGGCATATAATAGAGCAAAAATTAGTGGGAAGTTAGAGGATTGGGAAATGTTTAAAAGCCGCCAGAAGCTAACTAAAAAAACATACCTGATGAAAGATGAAATATGAGGGTAAGCTAGGTAATAATATCAAAAATGATACAGAAGATTTTTACAGATACATAAAGTTTAAAAGAGAGGCAAGAGTAGCTACTTGATCCTGAGAAAATGACACTGGAGAGAAAGTAATAGGAGATATTAAACATTTGTTGTCATGAGCTGTAAACAGTAAAAAACTAAATCAAATCAATGTTTGTTGTGACTACCCTTTGCCTTTAAAACTGCTTAAATTCAGTGTCGTGCAGCCTTATAAGAAAATCAGCTGGTAGAGTGTTCCAAGCAACTTGGAAAAATTGCCATGGTTCTTCTGCAGACTGTGGCTGCCTTGCTTCATTCTGTCTCTCCAGGTAATCCCAGACAGCCTTGATGATGTTGATTTCAGGGCTCTGTGGAAGCCATATCAAACACTTGGGCTGCCTAAGACTTTTGCACAGTACTGTATTCCTTGGGCTGAATGTTTAATTCTTGCTAAAAAGTCTCTTTTAATTTCTAAACATTTGCATTTCCACAACTTCCTGCTTTTAACTTAGTGCTATAATATTCAGAAACGAGGCAGGGGATTTTAGTTTCAACTAGAAGCCTCCAATAGGTGTGTCCAGGCTGGCTCGCTCAGTGTTCATTTTCTGGGATTTTTCCTGTTTCACCATTGCAACATCAAAGGAAAGTCGGCAGAAACTACAGATGGACTGGATAGGAGGGATGGGGAAATGCTAATCTCAAGGTGGTGTACAGCACTTTGCTGACCTACCTGCATCCTTGTTACCTCTAGATTTGACAGTCAGAACACATTAAATGCTGGGCTGTGACATCCTGCCTCAGTTCCTCTGGGCTCTGTGCCTCTGTGGTACAGATCCTGGCTCACAACATCTCATTCACTCCCCACCCTGGTGCTCATGACCAACATTTTCTTCCCGGTGATCACTGCCAAAAGAAGACAGAACTATTAGCCAACACTAAACAGGGAATGCTCCTTAGCAGTACGTTCACTCTCTTTGCTTCCTGTTCGATCTTTCATTGTGTGCCATGTCATTTTGACAAGGTTGATCATAGAAACATAGAAACATAGAAAATAGGTGCAGGAGTAGGCCATTCGGCCCTTTGAGCCTGCACCACCATTCAGTATGATCATGGCTGATCATCCAACTCAGAACCCTGTACCTGCTTTCTCTCTATACCCCCTGATCCCTTTAGCCACAAAGGCCATATCTAACTTCCTCTTAAATATAGCCAATGAACCGGCCTCAACTGTTTCCTGTGGCAGATTCACCACTCTCTGTATGAAGAAGTTTTTCCTCATCTTGGTCCTAAAAGGCTTCCCCTTTATCCTTATACTGTGACCCCTCGTTCTGGACTTCCCCAACATCGGAAACAATCTTCCTGCATCTAGCCTGTCCAATCCCTTTAGAATTTTATACATTTCAATAAGATCCCCCCTCAATCTTCTGAATTCCAGTGAGTATATGCCTAGTCGATCCAGTCTTTCTTCATATGAAAGTCCTGCATCCCAGGAATCAATCTGGTGAACCTTCTCTGAACTCCCTATATGGCAAGAATTTCTTTCCTCAGATTAGGGGACCTAATCATGATCCTTCCATGACAACGACTGGTTCTGGAAAAAATTCTACAGAATCGGTTTGCTATTACTGCCTTCTGGGCAGTGTCTTAGAAGATGGTGACCCCAGCCATTATCAATACTCTTCAGAGATTGTCGCATAGGATTTGATCCTAACCGGGGTGGGGGGCTAAGCAGGTGCTACACTTTGCCCAAGAGTGACCTGCAGGCTAGTGGAGGGAAGGAGAACCTTACACCTCCTCTGGTCCACCCCACCACCTAAGAGCTTTGTGTACTGCTTCCAAGCCTAATTTCACCAAGCAAACGTAGGTATTGCTTTTGTAGCATATGCAAGCAGAATGTAAGAAGATGTTTCTTAACATTGCCCACAATTTTGTCTAATTGGGCTGAAGCTTCCATCTAATTTCAAACACCATCAATTATTTTTAATAAGAAAGCAAACAAGTGTATCTGCATGTTAGTTTTCAAAAACAGATTCAATTTGAATTGATAATTTAATCAAATTGCGTTAGTTTCTTGGCAGACAGCGGATTGATTTAGTTGTACAGTGATGCATGATACACATATCAAATCTAGTCACCTTGTCACACAGGCTTATACCACCAAAGTGAGAAGTAATTGAAATAATATCTCAGGAGGGAACAGTGATTGGGGGAAGTACCAAAATGTGATTGGGTTGAGACCTCAAAATTCAGCAGTGATAGGATAAAGACTTTGGAAACGATAATCCCTTAGTTTTTTTTAAACCTGAGAATGACATAATGGTGGAGTATGTACTGTACTGTGCAAAAGTCAAGGGCACACATATATAGCTAGGGTACCTAAGACTTCTGCATTGTACTGTAGTAATTTTATGCATTTCACTGTATTGCTGCTGCAAAAAGAAAACAATTTTCATGGCATGATGTTAAATTTGTTTCTGATATGGGTTTCTACTGTGAACTGAGAGAGGGAAGGGGACAGGGAGAGGGGAATGGTGGTTGGGAAATGGGGAAAGGAGAGAGGAGGAAGCAAGAGGCTCCAGAGAGACATTCTGTAATGATCAATAAACCAATTGTTTGGAATCAACTGACCCTCGTCTAATGTCTCAGGGCTGGGTGTGCTTGTACCTGGTCCACCCATTGCCCCTGGCACTCTTTCTCTGCCATCTGTCCCAGACCCCTCCCGTGGTGTTCCACCCTCACTATTCCCAACATCTTTTGCTTCTGCCAGATTTACAAACTCACTCCTTTGCTCCAAGTTGACAAATATGGCACTGTGCAAAAGTCTTAGGCACCTCAGCTATAAATATATACACGTGTGCCTAATTTTTGCACAACACTGTGTGCCAGGGTTATCTACAGTGGAAATGTGAGCAATGTGACTGATGTGAACCTTAGGAAGGTGAAGCAGTAAGGTGGCTCCTCGGACCACATGTTCCTAAAAGTGGATTGTGAGGCCTACTGAGAGGATGAGCGGGGTCTCTCTTCCACCCATTTGAGATAATTACAGTGTTAGGAGCACTGCATATGCAGGGCCCTTGGCATTGCCAATCATCAATCCAACAATCTCCTTGATCCCCTTACCATCAGCATGAGATAACATAGTATCATGACAAGAACTGTGGGGATGGGAAGTATCTTCTTTCCCCCAGTTCATAAGACTACTGAACACCCTGCCACCTCCCAGGTCTTATCACGTATGAAGCATTATAATGTTTAGTCATAGAGTCATGGAGATGTATAACACAGAATCAGGCCCTTCAGCCCATCTATTTCATGCTGAAACCATTTAAACTGCCTACTCCCATTGACCTGCACCAGGACCATAGCCTTTCATATCCCTACTATCCTTGTACCTATCCAAACTTCTCTTAAGCATTGAAATCGAGCTTGCATGGACCATGATCTGGCAGCTCATTCCACACTCTCACGACCCTCTGAGTGCAAATGCTTCCCCTCATGTTTCCCCTAAACTTCTCACTTTTCACCCTTAGCCAATGACTTGTGGTTGTAGTCTCACCCAATCTCAATGGAAAGAGCCTGTCTATACCTCTCAGAATTTTGTATAACTGTCGAATCTCCTCTCAGTCTTCTCTGTTCTAAGGAATGAAGTTCTAACCTATTCAATCTTTCCTTATAACTCAGGTCCTCCAGACCCAGCAACATCCTTTACTCTTTCAACCTTGATTACATCTTTCCTGTAGTAAGTGACCAAATCTACACACAATACTCCAAATTAGGCCTCACCAATATCTTGTACAATTTCAACATGACATCCCATATATTGATTTATGAAGGCCAATGTGGCAAAAGCTTTCGTTATGATCCAATCTACCTGTGATGTCATCTTCAATGAATTATGTACCTGTATTCCCAGAACCATTTGTTCTACCACACTCCTCAGTGTCCTATAGCTCACTGGTTGGTCCCACTGAAGTGTGAAACCTCACACTTGTCTGCATTACATCCCATCTGCCATTTATCAGCCTGTTTTTCCAACTGATCTAGATCCTTCTGCAAGGTATGGCAGCCTTCCTCACGGACCAATACACCCCCAATCTTGGGGTCATATGCAAATTTGCTGATCCAGTTAACCACATTATCATCCAGATCATTGATATAGATGACAGACGACAGTGGACCCAGCACCAATCCCTGTGGCACACCACTAGTCACAGGCCTCCAGTCAGAGAGGCAACCATTTACTACCACTCTCTGGCCTCTCACACAAAGCCAATGTCTAATCCAATTTATTACCTCATCCTCAATGCCAAGTAACTGAACCATCTTGACCAGCCTCCCATATGGGACCTTGTCAAGTGCCTTACTAAAGTCCATGTAGAAAACATCCACTGCCTTGCCTTCATCAACTTTCCTGGTAACCTCCTTGAAAAACTCTGTAAGATTGGTTAGACATAATCTACCATGCACAAAGCCATGCTGACTGTCCTTAATCAATCCATGTCTATCCAAATACATATATATCTGGTCCTTTAGAATACCTTCCAATAAACTTCCCACAGCTGATGTCATATTCACTCGCCTATAATTCCCTAGTTTCAGTTTAGAGCCTTTTTTAAACCGCGGAGCAACATTTGCTATTCTCCAATCCTCCAATACCTCTCCTGTCGCAAAGGATGCTTTAAATATCTCTGCTGGGCCCTGGCAATTTCTGTACTTGCCTACCGTAGGGTCCAAGGGAACACCTTGTCAGGCCCTGGGGATTTATCCAGCTTGATTTGCCTCAGGGTAGCAAACACTTCCTTCTCCTCTGAAATCTGTACAGGGTCAATGATGCTGCTTTGCCTCAGTTCTATAGACTCTCTATCCATCTCCTGAGTAAATACAGATGCAAAGAATGCATTCATGATCTTTCCATCTGTTTTGGATCCACACATGGATTAGCATTCCAGTCATCCAGAAGACCAATCTTGTTCCTAGCAATCCTTTTGCTCTTAACATACCTGTAGAATTCCTTCACCTTGTCTGCTAGAGCAGCTCCATGCCTTCTTTTAGGCTTCCAGCTTTCTTTCTTGAGTGTTATCTTGCATCTCATTTGTTCCTATTTACCTGCTATGCACCTCCTTAACCATGGCCTCAATATCAAGATCTCCTACACTTGTTATTTTTACCTTTTATTCTGATAGGTACATACAAGCTTTTTACTCCCAAAATTTCATTTTTGAAGGCTTCCTACTTTCCAAGTACACCTTTGTCAGAAAACAGCCCATCCCTATACATAATTGCCATATCAATGCTGATACCATCAAAATTGGCCTTTCTCCAATTTACAATCTCAAACCATGGACCAGACCTATCTCCTTGCAAATGTACTTTGAAACTAATGGCATTGTGGTCACTGGATGCAAAGTGTTCCCATACCCAAACTTCTGTCACTTGCCCTGTCTCGTTCCCTAATAGTAAATCCAATATTGCATGCTCTCTCATTAATACTTCTAAGTACTGATGAAGGAAACTTTTCTGAACACATTTGACAAACTCTATCCCATCTAGTCCTTTTATAGTAAGGGAGTTCCAGTCAGTATGTGGAAAGTTAAAATCACCTACGGTAACAGCCTTATGTTTTCTTGCAGCAGTCTGCAATCTGTTTACAAATTTGTTCCTCTAAATCCTTAGGACTGTTGGATGGTCTGTAATATAGCCCCATTTACATGGTCATACCATTCTTATTTCTCAGTTCCACCCATAATGTCTCACTAGTCGAGTTCTCCAGACAGTCTTGATGGAGCATTGCTGTGACAATTTCCCTGACTAGTAACGCCACCCCTCCTCCTTTAATCCCTCCTGCTCTGTCATGTCTATAACAATGGAAGCCTAGAATATTGAGCTGCCAGTTCTGGTCCTCCTGCAACCAAGTCTCACTAATGGCCACAATGTTGTAATTTCAGGTGTTGACCCATGTCCCGAGCGCATCCCTCTTTCCTACGATACTTTGTGCTAACTTGCTAACTTACTTTCTACCTTGTATTGTATATGCAACCTATTTTTTGTCAATTTATTTATGGTAATAATACTTCTGGTTAAGATGGCACAAGAATATGTACAACAGCTTCCTGGTAGTCAAAAATCCAGGAAATTTGACTATAAGTTATACTAAAGTTATCTATTCTGAGGTAAATTGTGTTAAATTATTTCCATAGGCAGTGAAGGGGCAAGCGATGGCAAGGTGATTTCAGGGGATGAATTGATGTTGATGGAGTTCCGATGCCTGTACAAGTGCCCTGGGTGCAAGGTTGGATCTCTCTTGGCACTGTAAGAAGTCAATGGCTGGGCAGAGGAGATTTGATTTCAATGCTCATACGACAGGCCTGGGTGTGAGGTTGATTTCTCTGGGCACCGAGCTGATTTGAAGAGCTTGAGAGTGGCTTCGGGCTGGGCAACGAAATCTGGGCTGGAGCGAGTCACTGGGGAGCATGGTCCAGGTCCGGGACCTCTCACAGCAATGGTACTTGGGTCATCGTGTGAGGTCAATGCACTTGTTCAGACAATTTAAACACTGGCCCAGATCAGAGGTGAGAGCCAATTTAGCACAGTCTCCACAATCTTCACTCCACTCTCCAGGGTGTGGAGCCTTTCGCTGTTCTGTCCTTGGGCCCACTTAAACGCCAGCCCAGATAGACTGAAAAGACAGGGTGTTGGTCAGAATTAGAGCCAATTTTGCTTGTTCTCAATAATGGTCATCTTTATGGCTCTGAAGCTATGAAGACTGTCTTGACTGCTGGCCTATGTTCCCGCTAATACGATGAACTGATAACTGAGGCTTTGGGCCTACTCCGGGCTGCTCCGGGGTTCGGATCCAAGGTCTCAAACTTGGTTTGGAATGTTGTTGTTTGCTTCAATTGTTTGCATGACTTGCATATTTTTTCCTCCTCTTGCACATCGAATGTTGGTCTTTTATTTTTTTCTTCTTTAAATTGGGTTCTTTCAGGTTTCTTGCTTTGTGGCTACCTATGAGCAAGCAAATCCAAAGGCTGTATAATTTATAATCTTTGATAATCAATGCACATTAACTTCATGTATTACATTGTGCACCTTAGTACAGATGAACGTTGGCCAGGCAGTCCAGTCTCCTTGGATGTCTGATTACTGAGTCTTAGACAATAGACAATAGACAATAGATGCAGAAGTAGACCATTCGGCCCTTTGAGCCTGCACCACCATTCTGAGATCATGGCTGATCATCTACTATCAATACCCAGTTCCTGCCTTGTCCCCATATCCCTTGATTCCCCTATCCATAAGATACCTATCTAGCTCCTTCTTGAAAGCATCCAGAGAATTGGCCTCCACTGCCTTCCGAGGCAGTGCATTCCAGACCCCCACAACTCTCTGGGAGAAGAAGTTTTTCCTTAACTCTGTCCTAAATGACCTACCCCTTATTCTCAGACCATGCCCTCTGGTACTGGACTCTCCCAGCATCTGGAACATATTTCCTGCCTCTAACTTGTCCAATCCCTTAATAATCTTATATGTTTCAATCAGATCCCCTCTCAATCTCCTTAATTCCTGCGTGTACAAGCCCAGTCTCTCTAACATCTCTGCGTAAGACAGTCCGGACATCCCAGGAATTAACCTTGTGAATCTATGCTGCATTTCCTCTATAGCCAGGATGTCCTTCCTTAACCCTGGAGACCAAAACTGTACACAATACTCCAGGTGTGGTCTCACCAGGGCCCTGTACAAATGCAAGAGGATTTCCTTGCTCTTGTACTCAATTCCCTTTGTAATAAAGGCCAACATTTCATTAGCCTTCTTCACTGCCTGCTGCACTTGCTCATTCACCTTCAGTGACTGCTGAACAAGGACTCCTAGATCTCTTGTATTTCTCCCTTACCTAACTTAACACCATTCAGATAATAATCTGCCTTCCTGTTCTTACTCCCAAAGTGGATAACCTCACACTTATTCACTTTAAACATCATCTGCCAAGTAACTGCCCACTCACCCAGCCTATCCAAGTCACCCTGAATTCTCCTAACATCCTCATCACATGTCACACTGCCACCTAGCTTAGTATCATCAGCAAATTTGCTGATGTTATTTTCAATGCCTTCATCCAAATTGTTGATGTAAATTGTATACAGCTGTGGTCCCAATACCGAGCCCTGTGGCACCCCACTAGTCACCACCTGCCATTCCGAGAAACACCCATTCACCGCTACCCTTTGCTTTCTATCTGCCAACCAGTTTTCTATCCATGTCAATGTCTTCCCCCCAATGCCATGAGCTTTGATTTTACCCACCAATCTCCTATGTGGTACCTTATCAAATGCCTTCTGAAAATCGAGGTACACTACATCCATTGGATCTCCCTTGTCTAACTTCCTGGTTCCTCGAAAAACTCCAGTAGATTAGTCAAGCATGATTTACCCTTGGTAAATCCATGCTGGCTCAGCCCAATCCTATCACTGCTATCTAGATATGCCACTATTTCATCTTTAATAATGGACTAGCATCTTCCACACCACCGATGTCAGGCTGACAGGTCGATAGTTCTCTGTTTTCTCCCTCCCTCCTTTCTTAAAAAGTGGGATAACTTTAGCCATTCTCCAATCCTCAGGAACTGATCCTGAATCTAAGGAACATTGGAAAATGATTACCAATGTATCCACAATTTCCAGGGCCACCTCCTTTAGTACCCTAGGATGCAGACCATCTGGACCTGGGGATTTGTCAGCCTTCAGTCCCATCAGTCTACTCATCACCGTTTCCTTCCTAATGTCAATCTGTTTCATTTCCTCTGTTACCCTATGTCCTTGGCCCATCCATACATCTGGGAGATTGCAGTGCGCAGGCCCAGGAGTGAAGTTTAAAAGGGAGAAGCTTTACAGGAACTCGGCTATAACTGAAGCACCAATCATGAGTTGTTGAGCAGGGAAGGTTCAGGCATAAATGGGAGACACTGCCTAGTGGTCGGGTCATCAAAGGAGTGGTCATCGATGGAATGATCTGAGGCAGAGTGGTAGGGCTTTGACTCATTTGGGCTTTGGTGGGGTAAGTAGGTAAGTGGACTTTGTTTCGTTTTCTTGCATTTTCTTTTGGAATAGAGAGCATGTCTGTAGGGTCAGTATTTTTCTCTGGGTGTCAAATGCGAGAATTCTAGAATCTTCCAGTTTCCCAGATAGCCACATCTGCACTAGGTACACCAATATGCAGCTCCAGAGAGACCGTGTTAGGGATCTGGAGCTGTGGCTTGATGACCTACAGCTTATTAGAGAATGTGAACAGGAGATAGATAGGAGCTACAAGGAGTTGGTCACCCCAAGGCTGCAGGAGTTAGATAAATGGGTGACTGTCAGGGAAGGGAAGGGAAGAGCTCAGATAGTAGGGAGCACCCCTGTGGTAATCTCCCTGAGTAATCATTATTTGGATGCAGTTGAGGGGGATGACCTGACAGAGGACGACCACGGTGATTGGGTCTCTGGCACTGAGCCTGGTTCCATGGTGCAGAAGGGAAAGAGGAAGATGAGGAATGCGGTAGTCATAGGGGATTCCATAGTGAGAGGAACAGACAGGAGTTTCTGTCAGCCTGAGATACTTGCATGGTGTGTTGCCTCCCAGGTGCCAGGGTACAGATGTCTTGGATTGGGTGCAGAGAATTCTGAAGGGAGAGGGTGAACAGCCAGAAGTCTTGGTACACTTTAGTACCAATGACATAGGTAGAAAAAGGGAGGAGGTCCTGAAGAGAAAGTTCAGGGAGTTGGGTAGGAGGTTGAAAAGCAGGACCTCCAGGGTAGTAATCTCAGGATTGCTGCTTGTGTCACATGCTAACGAGCACAAGAATACCATGATCAGACATATTAATGTGTGGCTGAGAGACTGGTGTAGGGGGCAAGGGTTCAGATTCCTGGCTCATTGGGACCTCTTCTGGGGAAGTACAACCAGTACAAAAAGGATGAGTTACACATGAACCTAAAAGGGTCCAATATCCTAGCAGGCAGGTTTAATAGAGCTGTAAGGGAGGGTTTAAACTAATTTGCCAGGGGGGTGTGAACTGGAGTGATAGGGCTGAGGAAGGGGAAAACAGAAATAACTCAAAGATAGCATGCAACAGAGATGATAGGAAGGACAGGCAGGAGATGAGGCATAATCACCACCAGTGGGATGATTTACAGGGTAATAGAGGCATGGTGCAGTTAAAACAGAAAGCAACAAATACTGGACTAAAAGTATTATAGTTGAATGCATGCAGCATAAGAAATAAAATGGACGATCTTGAAATTCAAATGCAGGTTGTCAAGTATGATGTTGTGGCCATCTATGAAACTTGACTAAAGGATGACTGCCATTGGGAGCTGAACGTCCAAGGATATACGGTGTATTGGAAAGATAGGTTAGTAGGCAGAGGGAGTGGTGCAGCCCTGTGTGTAATAAATACTATTATAACATTAGAAAGGCTGACATGGGATCAGAAGGTGTAATGTCTCTATGAGTTGAGTTAAGAAATGACAAGGGTAAAAGGACCCTAATGGCAGTTGAATGTAGGCCTCCAAACAGTAGTTGGAATGTAGATTATAAACTACAGCAGGAGATAGAAAAGGTGTGTCAGAAGGGTAATGTCACGATAATTGTTAGGGATTTTAACATGAAAGTGGATTGGGAAAACCAAGCCAGTACTGGACCTCAAGAGAGAGAATTTGAAGAATGTCTAAGGGATGAATTTTTAGAATAGCTTGTTGTTGAGCCCACTAGGGGATTGGCTGTGCTAGACAGGGTGTTGTGCAATGGTCCAGAGGTGGTAAGAGAGCTTAGGGTTAAGAAAACCTTAAGGAATAGTGATCACAATATGACTGAGTTCACTTTGAAATTTTTCAGAAGGAGAAACTAAATTCCAATGTGTCATTATTTCAATGGAATTAAGGAAATTACAATAGCATGAGAGGGGAACTGGCCAAAGTTGACTAGAAAGGAACACTAGCAGGAAGGACAGCAGAGCAGTAATGGCTGGAGTTTCTGTGAAAAATGAGGGATTTCCAAGACAGATATATTCCAAATAAGAAGAAATTTTTGAATGGAAGAAGGACATTACCATGGCTGACAAGTGCAGTCAGAGCCAAAGAAGAAGCAAAAGAGAGGGCATACAAGGAAGCCAAAGGTAATGGGAAGATAGAGGATTGGGAAGCTATTAAAAACTTGCAGAAGGAAACTAAGAAGGTCATTAGAAAGGAAAATATGCTGATTCTCAAGATGGTGCTCATGGTGTGAAGCTGAATTAGGCTTCGCTCCAATCCTTTTACTTTTTTTACATTCAATCACCCCCTAACTGATTTATTTATACCTACACTAAAGGGGTTGGTATTTAAGATATACTTTTCGACTTTTTGAGTTTTACTTTCAATTTGTTAAAATGACTGGGAGACCACGAGAAACTAAAGAAGCAAAAGCAACTAAAGAACCGTTATCTCTGGATGCAATCGGAAAACTTCTGGATGAGAGACTGGAGGAAAAACTTAACCCGAAATTTTCCCTGCTTGGCGAAACTTTAAAGACAGTCGACATAAGTCTTTAATCACTTAAATTGGAAATCCAACAACAACAAGCAAGAATTTCAGATCTCGTCAAAACCGCTTGTCAGAGGGATCGTAGAGTTGAAACTTAGGCAAAAAAGCTGTCTTCGACTTCTCAAGTGTTGGAATGCTACAAATCCAAAATTATTGATCTCGAAAATCGATCTTGAAGACAGAACCTGTGGATAATTGGGCTTCCGGAAGATTTTGAGAAGGGCAATCCTGTTGAATTTTTCTCTAAATTCTTAATGGATGTGTTCGGCTTAAAGGTTCGGCTATCTTTGAGTTATTTCTGTTTTCCCCTTCCTCAGCCCTATCACTCTAGTTCACATCCAGTGATCAACCACGTGCACCACATTTCTCGCTTAAAACCAGCTCCAGATGAAAGACCACAGCCAGTTATCCTCTGTCTTCACTATACTCATATTAAAGATCACCTGATTCGAGTTGCCCAACAGAAGGGCACAATCAACTTTCAAGAATTCAAATTTCGTATCGTGGAAGATTTTAGTCCTGAAGTTTTGAGGGAAAGAATGGCTTTTAAATCGCTGATGTCAGAATTCTTTCGGAAAGGCTTCAAACAAGCACCGTTATTCCCAGCGCATCTGAGAGTCGTTCTTCCTGATAATTTTCGCCGACTGTTTAAATCTCCAGCTGACACCCAAAGATTTCTCGAGGAACATCATCCTTCTGCTATGAGCTGATTAACATATCGTATTTTTATTATCTGTCTTTAACAGTTTTTTATGGTTTTTGCTCTTTTTTTTAAGCTAACAATTAGCTTATAGATTCCGACCTTTCATAATTTGAAGATCCGTGTATGTTGACTGATAGTGCAACTACTTTTTACATGTCCAAGTAAACATTTGTTTTTGGTCTCTTTCAAGACTTTTTTTATTATTATTATTCTTTTGATTTTGAAAGCTACTAATTAAATATTTTAAGTTTGAATATATTTTTTAAAATATTTTTTATGTTGGAGCATTGTCTTTTTTTTAGTTTCTTTCTTCAAGATGTTGTTTCTTCTTCCTATAAGACCTTAATTTCTTGGACAAGTCACATTCGTTTGGGTGTGTCTGAACAAGAGTGCTGGTGTCTTATCAAAATATTAGTATAATGTTATTCTGTTTTATGCTCTAACGGTTTGTTTTTTTCTCTTAATCTTGTCTTTTTTAATATTAATTTTTACAGTCTTCTTCTTGTTATAGTAACCCTTTGTTTTTGAATATGGGTGGTTTGTGTCTTTTTTCATATTTTTTTTGGGCTGCCGTCTTGAGAGATGGGGGTAAAATTAGTGTTAGTCTGCTTGCTGACCCTTCTCTGGCTTTTTCTTGGGTTTTCACGGGTGGGGGAGGGGGCTTCTCTTTTTCTTTTGCTTTTCGCTTAGTTTTTCCTTCATGGGCTGACCTGGAACTATCAAAATGTCTGAAGTGTCATAACTTCTGGTTCCTCTTTGAACCTGCTCTCCTCTTCCGGATTCATGAGTTGACTTTTTATTTAACCTTGTGCGTTTATTATGATAAAAATTAGCAATATGGATAAGATTATTAACTTTTTCTCTTGGAATACAAATGGTCTAAACCATCCAATTAAATGGAAAAAAATATTCAAAGTATTCCATAGAATGAAAGCTAATACTATTTTTGCACAAGAGACTCATGTGAAGAAAGAGGATCGTCAACATTTTTTTAGGTTACTACCAGTACCATTCAAATTCCCAAGCTAAAGGAAGAGGTGTTTCTATTTTTATAGACTCTTCAACCTGTTTCATTCATTATGAAACAATTTCAGACCCACAAGGTAGATTTTTGCTCCTCACTGGTTTATGTTTTAACCAAAAAGTTGTTTTGGTTAAGGTCTATGCCCTGCATATTGATTGTCCCAAATTTTTTAAGTGTTTATTAACATCCCTTTCTAATTTAAATGAGTATATGCTGATAATGGGTGGGGATTTTAATTGTTGTTTAAATCCCTCGATGGATAGATCTAATTCTAAACAGGTTCTTCCAAATAAATTGGCCTCTCTCATTAACTCCTTTATGGTTGATTCTGAAATTTCTGAAATTTGGCAATTTCTACATCCTAAGAATAAAGGATTTTCATATTTTTCTCATGTTTATCATAATTACTCAAGAATTGACTATTTCTTTATTGATCATCGTTTACTCACAGATGTTATTGACTGTAACTATAATTCTATTACTATCTCTGACCATGCACCTTTGTAACTGTCTATTAAGACAATGGATTCATCCTCAAGTGTTAAACCATGGCAGTTCAAATCTACTATTCTTCAGGATTCAGACTTTCTCAACTTTATTAGACAACAAATTGATTTGTTCTTCTCAACAAACTCTACAGAAGAGATTTCTAGTGGAATATTATGGGACACCTTTAAAGCATTTATCCATGAACAAATTATTTCATACTCTGCTGGAGTCAGAAAACGAATTAACATTGAAATACTTATGTTGGTTGATAAGATTAAAGAAATTGATCAGACATACTCTGTGACCCCTGGTAAGGAGCTTTATAAAAAGAGAGTTGAACTTCAAATGGAGCACAATTTGCTATTATCCTATTCGATTGAAAATCAATTAATTAAATCTGGGAGTCAGTTTTTTCTACATGGGGATAAATCTGGTAAATTATTGGCTAATCAATTGAAAACTGCTTCGATTAAATGTCAGATCATTAAGATCCATAAACGAGATGGTACTCTGATGGTTCATCATAAAGAGATAAACAAAGTCTTTCAAGAATTTTATAACACTTTATATCAATCAGAATTTTCTTACGATTCTTCCATAATGAATGAATTTTTAAGGAAACTGAATATCCTGAAATTAACAGCCGAGGATTGTGTATCGTTAGATGCACCCATCACAGAAGCTGAAATAAAAGAGACTATTTTTTCAATGAATTCAGGTAAAGCCCCTGGTCTGGATGGTTACACTGCGGAATTTTTAAAATCTTTTTCTTCTGTACTTTCTCATTGGTTACATAAATTTTTTAAGGACACGTTAACCATAGGTAAATAACCACAATCTTTTTATGAAGCTTCCACTTCTTTAATTCTTATAAAAGACAAAGACCCTATTGAATGTGCATCATATCGGCCTTTATCTCTGTTGAATGTGGATTCCAAGATTTGTACCAAAATTTTGGCCAACAGATTGGAAAATATACTACCTCAAATCATTTCTGAGGACCAGACTGGATTTATTAAAAATCATTATTCATCTTTTAAAATTAGACAATTAATTAATATAGCTTATACTCCTTCATCTAGAATCCCAGAATGTGTTATTTCCTTGGACGCTGAGAAAGCGTTTGACAGAGTTGAATGGCCATAATTATTGAATACGCTTCAGAATTTTAATTTTAGCCCCACATTTATATTGTGGATTAAATTAATATATTATAAGCCTTTGATTTCAGTTCTTACCAATAATCAAAGATGTCCCTTTTTTCAGTTGTTTCATGGCACGAGGCAAGGCTGTCCTTTACGTCCTCTACTATTTGACATTGTTTTGGAACCCATAGCCATTACTATTCGTGATTCACCTAACATTTTTGGTATTACCCGTGGGGAAGGGACATGTAAGCTATCATTATACACTGATGATTTGTTACTATATATCTCTGACCCTGAGAGATCTATTCCTGTTGTTTTATCTTTGCTTTCCCAGTTTAGTAGCTTTTCTGACTATAAACTGAATCTCAATAAGATTGAATTATTCCCATTAAATACACATGTTTCAATTTATAAACATCTACCATTTAAAGTAGTTACAGATAACTTGACTTATCTGGGTATTAAAATTACCAAGAAACATAAGGATTTATTCAAAGTTAATTTTTTACCTTTAATTGACCAGATTAAGCAACTTGTTACTAGATGGTCCCCATTGTCTTTGTCATTGGTTGGTCGAATCAATGCTATTAAGATGATAGTTCTACCTAAATGTTTATACTTATTTCAAGCATTACCAATTTTAATTCCTAAATCCTTCTTTGATATTATTGACTCTAAAATATCTTCGTATGTATGGCAGAATAAAAATCTTAGATTAAGTAAAAAATATTTACAGAAGTTTAAAAAGGAAGGTGGTTTGGCTTTGCCAAACCTAAGACTTTATTATTGGGCAGTGAAAATCTGATATTTAATGTTTTGGACACAGGAATTGGTGGCAAAACAAAGCCCACAATGGGTAAGTCTGGAGGTTTTTCATTGGTCTCTATCTCAGGATCTTTGCTTCCCTTTGTCTTTCTCTAAACTGCATAAACAAATGACTAACCCTATAGTTAAATATACATTACTAATATGGTTTCAATTCCATAAATTTTTTGGTTTGAATAAGTTCATTTTATCAAGCCCTATTATATCTAACTTTCTTTTTCAGTCCTCTGTTATGGACCAAGCCTTTGTGAGGGGTATAACGAGGGGTATAACGTGTTTTCGTGACTTATTCTTAGATAATTGTTTCATGTCCTTTGCACAGTTGTCTAATAAATATAATTTGCCTGGAGCCCACTTTTTTAGACATTTACAAATTAGAATTTTTTTGAATAATATGTTACAGTACTTTCCGAACTCATGTCCAATTGACATTATGGAAAAAATTCTAGGTTTAAATCCCTGTCAGAAGGGTTTAATAGCCGTCATTTATAATATGATCATGAAAATACAGCCAGGGATGTCAAATAAAATTAAGAATGAATGGGAAAAATAACTTCAATTTCCTTTACCTACAGAGCAATGGGAGAACATTTTACAGTTAGTTAACTCCTCTTCTATATGTGCCAAACATGCCCTGATACAATTCAAGGTGGTACTAAGGACAAATTTGCTCGATTTTATTCTCACATTAATCCAATCTGTGATAGACGTCATTCTGAAGTAGCCTCTTTGACCCATATGTTTTGGTCCTGCCCTTCCTTGCAAAAATACTGGAAAGATATTTTTGGTATCATTTCAACAGTTTTGAGCATTAATTTGCAACCTCATCCTATTACTGCAATTTTTGGCTTACCAATGGTGGATAACAATTATGTATCCCCTTCAGCTTGTCGGATGATTGCATTTGTTACATTAATGACTAGAAGATCCATTCTATTGAACTGGAAAGAAATTAATCCCCCAACTACATTTCAATGGTTTTCCCAAACTATATCTTGTCTGAGTTCAGAGAAAATCAGAAGTGTCATTTTTGACCCTTTGGTCAAATTTGAAGAAACCTGGAGACCATTTATTCACCATTTTCATCTGAGTTAAACTGACCTTTCCCGAACCTTTTTCTTATTACCTTTAGTTATTTGGATAGCGGTGTGGAGTTATTGACACTACTGTGTATACCTGATATGATACAATAGCCCATGTCAGTTAGGTTAGCTGTTGATAGTCTTTTTGGTTTTTTTTAATTTTTGTAGATACAGCATGAGTTTGGGAGGTTACTATATCTGTTATTAACTGTTTGCATTTGCATTCTAACTTTATTAATTATGTACTCTCAAGCTCTCTGTATTTGTTACTTTTTTTCTTATGTTTTGTTTGAAAATTAATAAACAGATTTAAAAAGAAAAGACAGAAAGGAAAATATGAATTATAAAAGGAAGCTGGTGACTAATATCAAAGAAGATACTAAAAGTTTTTTAATTATACAAAGGGTAAAAGAGAGTCAAGTGCAGATATAGGACCAATAGAAAATGATGCTGGAGATATTGTAATGAGAGATGCAGAGATGGCAGAGGAACTGAATGTGTATTTTACATCCATTTTCATAGTGGAAGACATCTGCAGTATACTGGACATTCAAGAGTGTCAGGGAAATGAAGTACATGTATATGCAGTGAAAATTACGACTGAGAAGGTGCTCAGGAAGCTTAATGATCTGAGGGTGGGTAAACCTCCTGGGCCTGATGGAATGCACCCTCAGCTTCTGAAGGAAGTAGCTGGAGAGATTGTGGAGGCATTAACAATGATCTTTCAAGAATTGATAGATTCTGGCATTGTACCGGATGACTGGAAAATTGCAAATGTTACTCCACTATTGAAGAAGAGTGGGAGGCAGTAGAAAAGAAAGTTTAGACCTGTCAGCCTGACATCAGTGGTCGGGAAGTTGTTGGAATCAATGGCAAGGGATGAGATATCGGATTACCTTGAGGCACATGACAATATAGGCCAAAGCCAGCATGGTTTCCTGAAAGGAAGATCCTGCCTGACTTATCTACTGAAATTTTTTGAGGAAATTACAAGCAGGGTAGATAAAGGAGATGTAGTAGATGTGGTGTACTTGGATTAACAGGAGGCCTTTGACATGGTGCCGCACATGAGGCAGCTTAGCAAGATAAGATCCCATGGAATTACAGGGCAGTTACTAACATGGGTGGAGCATTGGCTGATTGGCAGAAAACAAAGAGTGGGAATAAAGTGATCCTATTCTGGCTGACTGCCTGTTACCAGTAGAGTTGGGACTACTGCTTTTTATGATGCATGTTCATGATTTGGACTATGGGATTAACGGATTCCTGGCTAATTTTGCCAATAATACAAAGATAGGTGGAGGAGCAGTAGTGTTGAGGAAACAGAGAGGCTGCAGAGAGAATTAGATAGTTTAGGGGAATGGGCAAAGAAGTAGCAGATCAAATACAATGTTAGGAAGTGTATGGTCATGCACTTTGCTGGAAGAAATAAATGGGTGGACTATTATTTAGATGTGGAGAGAATTTAAAATGCAGAGATGCAAAGGGACTTGGGAGTCCTTGTGCAAGATACCCTAAAGGTTAACTTCCAGGTTGAGTCGGTGGTGAAGAAGGCAAATGCAATGTTGGCATTAATTTCTAGAGGTATGGAATATAAGAGCAGGGATGTGATGTTGAAGCTCTATAAGGCACTCGTTAGACCACTATTGGAGTTTTTGGAGAAGTTAATTTCTCCTGGACTCAATTAATCATTGTTTTATTATTGTGTGCAGTTTTGGGCTCCTTATTTTAGAAAGGATATACTAACATTGGAGTGGATTCAGAGAAGATTCACGAGAATTATTCCGGGAATGAAAGGGTTACCATATGAGGAATGTCTGGCAGCTCTTGGGCTGTATTCCCTGGAGTTCAGGAGAATGAGGGGGGATCTCATAGAAACATTCTAAATATTAAAAGACCTGAACAGATTAGATATGGCAAAGTTATTTCCCATGGTAGGGCAGTCCAATGGAGCTTTCATTGTGTGCTGCATCTGCGAGGCTGAGTCTGGCAGTGCCATGAAATTCCATAGCGGGAGTATTCCCTTCTGCTGTCTGCGTGGGATGACAAGTCTATCGGGACACTGAGGACTTGTGGAAACTGTGTGGTGGTTTCTTTCGAACTTATAGTCTTTTAACATCTTTGGACTATTTTTACTGTGCCCATGGTCTGTTTTTTTTTTATCAATTATGGTGCTGTCTGCACTGTTGTAACTATATGTTAACTGTAACTATATGTTAACAATAACTATACGTAACTATGTGGTCTTGTGTAGGTCTTGTAGCTTTAATTTTTGGTTTGTTGGTAGAGTTGGTCTCTTGACTTGGTGTATCTGGGTAGTCTTGTTTTATCTGGCGGATTTGGAGCTCCTTTCTGGGGAATGTGCTAAGATGGTAGTGCGATATTAATACGCAGCAGCCTCTCCCGACTCTGGATATGGGGATTACCAAATGTTATGTGGATTTTCTGGTGTAGTCTGTTTTGTCGTGTGCTTTTGTGATACCATTCTGGAGAACGTTGTCTCATTTTTTAACTGCATTGGATTTGTGGTTTCTAAATGACAATAAACTGAAACTGAACTGTAAGCTGAACTGAACTGAGTCTAGGACAAGAGGACACAACTTCAGGATTGAAGGACATCCATTTAGAACAGAGATGCGGAGAAATTACTTTAGTCAGAGGGTGGTAAATCTGTGGAATTTGTTGCCAAGAGAGGCTGTGGAGGCCAAGTCATTGGGTGTATTTAAGGCAGAGATAGATAGGTTCTTGATTAATCAGGGCTTTAAAGGGTATGGGGAGAAGACAGGGGAGTGGGGATGACTGGAAGAATTGGATCAGTCCATGATTGAATGGCGGAGCAGACTCAATGGGCCGAATGGCCTACTCTGCTCCTATATCTTATGGTTTTATGGTCCTATTGTCTTAATTGTCTAGGCTTGTTTTTTCTTGAGTGACTCACTCTTTGCAATGTTGTGTCCTGATGCCTTCTGTTTAAACATGTTATGTTTATTCTGATTGACTCAGGGATTCTATGCTACTTGTATTATTTAAGCAGATGCCTGACTAGTCCTAATCTTGTGGTCCTACTTTTGAGAATGTTATTCCTTGCAGTGTCACTCAGCTGAGCCATTGATGTTCTTTTAGAATTATTATGAATAAACCCTCGTCACTGGCTCTACATCGGCGTCTGCTGTTCCTTCGCACTTGGATTTCGATATTGTCAGTGCACATCTTGACAACTGATGCTTTGTACATCAGGGAAATTGGGACTTAATGCTTGTATATTTTAAGACACAATTGAGTCATTTCCTTTCTCCCAGGCTTAAAATGTTTCCCTTCTTCCAGCCTTCTTTGGTGTCCTGTCAGATTTATTACAGAGCTAGGAAACACTATCACAATAGTCTATAAATGTCTACTGTATCTGGTGCTCCCAGTGCAGTGCAGCCTCCTCCATTGGCACAGTGAGGCTACTCTCAGGTAGGACGAACAACACCTCATATTTTGTCTGCGTAGCCTTCAACATAACAGCTAGAACATCAATTTCTCTAACTTCTGGTAATTTCTGCCCCCTCCCTTTTCTCTTTTTTTTGAGTCCACAATCTGGATTCCCTCTTTTCCCTCACCTACACATCACCTCCTTCAGATGCCCCTCCTCCTTCACTTTTCTACTATTGTCACCTCTCCTATCAGCCCTTCTTCAGCCCTTTGCCTCTTCTACCTATCACCTCCCAGCTTTTCACCTCATACCTCTCCCTGACCCTCCTACCTTCTCCCTCACCTGATTCTACCTGCTTGAAATCCTTCCCCTCCCCCACCTTCTAATTCTGGCTCCTTTCCCCTTCCTTTGCAGACCCGATGAAGTGTTCTATTCCTCTCCATAGATGCTGCCTGTCCTGCTTAGTTCATCCAGCAGCTGCCGTCTCCTGCGTTCATTAAAATACATGGTTTTAAAATTTTTCTATCCATGAAATATTTATCCGAAATAGATTATAATTCAAATGTCACTACTTGCAATTCTCTGAAACATTCAGTGCTCTGCAGCTGATTTAACACAATAAGTTGTTTGCTGTTCTGCTCATTTCTGGAAGATATTTCTCACAGTTTAACAATGTGCCATCTTTAGTTTTACTATCTATTACTTATTAATATGCAAATTAACAATGAATCTTCCCAGATCTTGCTGTAGTTCAGGCTCTGTGAAGATTCAATTGATGCCAATGAGCATGAGTGACAAGTAAAAACTTCCCTCATAACTTCACATCAGATTTCAATAACATGCGTCTGTTTAGTAGTATTCGCCCTTGATAACCTTATTGATCTATTGCCCATTTCACCCGCCAATCTGCCGGGGTCGCCTGTTGTCTCTGGTGCTTCCTCCACATCGATGAGACCCGTGTAAATTGGCGGACAGTTTTTTTGTTGAGCATCTCCGCTCCATCCAGCACAAATGGAACTTCCCATTGCCCAAACATTTTCATTTGGATTCCTATTCCCATTCTGACCTGCCAACCCATGGCCTTCTCTTGTGTCAAGATGAGGCTACCTTCAGGATGGAGGATCAACACCTTGTATTCCATCTGGGAAGCCTCCAACTTGATGGCATGAACATCAATTTCTCGTTCAAGTAAACAAATCCCCCCTCTTCCTCTATTACCCGCTCTGACCTTTTGCTTCTTCTCAACAGCCCATCACTTCCCCTTCTTCCCATTCTCCTAAGGTCCACTCCCCTCTCCTGTCAGATTCCTTCTTCTCCAGCCCTTTACCTTTCCTACCCACCTGGCTTCACTGATCATCTTCCAGCTTTCCTCCTTCCCCTCCCCTTGCCTTTTTATTCTGGGGTTTCCCCCTCCATCTCAGTCCTGAACAGGGTCTCGGCCCAAAATGTTGATTATCTTTTCATTTCCGTAGATGTTGCCTGACCTGCTGAGTTTCTCCAGCATTTTGTGTGTATAGTCCCATTCACCATGTTCTGTTCCATGTTGACATTTTCATAGAAAATTCAGTTATTACTCCCATTCTGAAATCTGAGCAGCGAGTCCACCTGATTTTCTGTTAGTGAAAAGACCATTGAAATGGTTTTATCTGAAATTTCATAAGATTAGAGTCATTGCCATAGTGCAAGAAATCAGGCCCATGAACTCACATTACCAGTACTTATTAGTGGTATTATTAGTGGTCACATTACCAGTACTTGTGATCATCCACCGCCTGCTTGCATGGCCTCACATGACCCTGATCGGGTGGGGGGGGGGGGGGGCTAAGCAGGTGATACACCTTGCCCCAGGATGATCTGCAGGCTAGCAAAGGGAAAGAGTGCCTTACCCCTCCTTTTCAAGAGGCATGTCTCCACCTTGCCATACAACATGGAATACTTCTCTTTATTAAAACCATATGATGGGGTATTTTGTTTTCATCAAAGGGTGGCTTTTTCGTAGAGCACAACTCCAACTCCGGAATAAACCCATGGAACCTTGGCTTGGATTACTTGCTTATGTTCCTCAGGGTGGATTTGAACTCAAAACCTCTGGACTAAAGGGAAACATTGCTACTACTGTGATGAGTACAGAGTAAAGGTGTGATACATAAAGGGGTAGATTGCAAGATACCTGCTGAAGGCTGCTATCACTGGTGACAAGACAAACCCATATTGGAAAAAAAAACTCTCGAGCGGATTCCTGCAAAATATCTTAGCTTTCAGTAAAGAAATCTTCTACCAAGATTCATGCTCAGGTCGTCTACTGAGCATGAGAATCCTTTTTTTTGTACTTGACATTAGGCATTCTGGAAAGTGGACAAAAGTTTATCATGGCAGAATAGAGTTGTGCCTTTGGCTGTCTGAGATCTGACATACAAGAGACACTAAAAACTATCTAGGAAGGAACTCAGCAGATCAGGCTGCATCTGTAAAGAGAAATGCATAGCTGATATTTTGGGTTGAGACCCTTCACCTGTACTAAACTAGTTGAGGGGGGCATTGAGGATAACTGGTATTAAATGATGAGAGGGTAAGGGTGGGAAAAAAGCTAGCAAGTTTTAGGTAGATACAGATGAAGAGGATTGTTTGGCAGATAGAGGAGGGAAGGGTAGGAATAGTGATGGAAGCTGAGGGATGAAAGGTGGAGGCAAGAATGGACTGAAATGAGGCAATAGGTGCTACTGAGGACTGGGAGTGTAGATTCTGTATCAGAAGATTATGGAATAAATTCCAATACCAGAGACTTGAATGGATGAGCAAGAAGATTTTCTTTGGAGCATTGCAGGCTGGGGGGAGATCTAATGGAGCTTTATAAGATTATGAGACGCACAGATAGAGTAGAGAGGGAGTACCTCGTTCCCAAGGTAGAAATGTTTGATACCAGACGGCATGCATTGAAGGTGAGAGGGGGTAGGTTCAAAGGGGATGTGAGGGTAGGTTTTTTACTCAGAGAGTGGTGGATGACTGAATGTGCTGCCTGGTGTGGTGGTGGAGGTAAATACATTAGGTAAATTCCAAAAGTGAGGGCATACAAGGAAGCCAAAGCTAATGGGAAGATAGAGGATTGGAAAGCTTTTAAAAACTTGCAGAAGGCAACTAAGAAGGTCATTAGGAAGGACAAGATGAATTATGAAAGGAAGCTGGTGACTAATATCAAAGAAGATACTAAAAACTTTTTTAAGTATAAAAAGGGTAAAAGAGAATTGAGGGTAGATATAGGACCAATAGAAAATGGCAGCGGAGCTATGTAATGAGAGATGCAGAGGTGGCAGAGGAACTGAATACATATTTTGCATCAGTCATCAGTCATCACAGTGGAAGACATCTGCAATATACTGGACATTCAAGAGTGTCAGGGAAGTGAAGTGTAGTGAAAATTATGACTGAGAACATGCTCAGGAAGCTTAATGATCTGAGGGTGGATAAATCACCTGGACCTGATGGAATGCACTCTTGGCTTCTGCAGAAAGTAGCTGGAGAGATTGCGGAGGCATTAGCAATAATCTTTCAAGAATCGATAGATTCAGGAACTGCACTGGATGACCAGAAAATTGCAAATGTTACTCCACTATTTAAGAAGGGTGGAAAGCAGCAGAAAGGAACTATAGACCTGCTAGCTTGACATCAGTAGTTGGGAAGTTATTGAAATTGATTGTTAGCAATGAAATTATGGAATACCTGGAGGCACATGACAAGATAGGCCAAAGCCAGCATTGTTTCCTGAAAGGAAAATCCTGCCTGACTAAGCTACTGCATTTTTTGAGGATATTACAAACAGGGTAGAGAAAGGAAATGCAGTAGACGTGGTGTACTTGGATTTTCAGATGGCCTTTGACAAGGTGCCGCACATGAGGATGATGAGCAAGATAAGAGCCCATGGAATTACAGGGGAGTTACTAGCATGGGTGGAGCATCGGCTGATCGGCAGAAAACAGAGAGTGGGAATAAAGGGATCCTATTCTGGCTGGCTGGTGGTTACCAGTGGAGTTCCACAATGGTTGGTGTTGGGACTGCTGCTTTTTACGATGTATATCAATGATTTGGACTATGGGATTAATGGACTTATGGCTAAATTTGCTGATGATAGAAAGATAGGTGGAGGAACGGGTAGTGTTGAGGGGACAGAGAGTATGCAGAGAGACAGATATTTTGAGGGAGTGGGCAAAGAAGTTGCAAATGAAATATAATGTTGGAAAGTGTATGGTCATGTACTTTGCTGGAAGAAATAAATGGGCACACTATTATTTAGATGTGGAGAGAATTCAAAATGCAGAGATGCAAAGGGATCGGGGTCCCTTATGCAGGATACCCTATAGGTTAAACTCCAGGTTGAGTTGGTGGTGAAGAAGGCTAATGCAATGTTGGCATTAATTTCTAGAGGTATAGAATATAAGAGTGGGGATGTGATGTTGAGGCTCTATAAGGCACTCATTAGACCACACTTGGAGTATTGTGTGCAGTTTTGGGCTCCTTATTTTAGAAAGGATATACTGACATTGGAGAGGTTTCAGTGAAGATTCACGAGAACGATTCAAGGAATGAAATGTTTACCATATGAAGAAATGTCCGGCAGCTTGGAAATAGCAAGGGTGGAGTACCACAGGAGGGGTGTGGGACAACTGGCAGAGGAGTGTCAGGGCCGTGTGGTAGACCAGGTGCAGACATGTCCAGCCCTGAGACACCAGGCAATTTTAACTTAATTCCAAACAATTGGTTTATTAATCATTACAGAATGTCTCTCTGGTGTTTTCCACTCCCTCCCCTTTCCTTCCCCTTTTCCCAACCATGATACCCATCTCCCTGCCTCCTTCCTACTCTCAGTCAATAATCGAGACCCATATCATAATCAGGTTTCTCATCACTCACATATGTCATGAAATTTATGTTCTTTTGCAGCAATAGTACCATACAATACATAAAATTACTAACAGAGCTGTGCAAAAGTCAGGCAACCTAGCTATTATTTATACATGCATAAGACTTTAGCACAGTACTGTATATTAAGCTAAGTGTTAGATCCTTATTAGTTTTTGATTAAAAAAAATTGTTATATTCTTTTTTACTGTTCAAAAAGAGAGGAAATATTTTTAAGTTTACCTCTTGAACCTCTTCAGACTTTTGGGTGGCATTGCTCCTACAGCTATTAGTATTTTTCAAATTTCAAAGGTTCACAAGTTCATTTTTCTATCAAAGCATGTATGCAGAATGCAACTCTGAAATTTTTCTTCAGATAGCCATAGGATACAAAAACACATATGTTGTTGAAAGAAAGACATCAATCCCCCTCGCATGAAAAGAGAAAGAAGCAAAAACTTGCAAACCCCAGACACCCCCAACTCCTCCTCACACAGAAACTAACAGATCACCCAAACACCCAGCCCACCAATGGGTAACAAGACGGAATGGGCAAGAATAGAAAAAAAAACACAGAACTGAAAGCAGCCAATACGAACTACAGTTAGTTTGAACTTCTGACATTAATCCCATGTTAGGGCCCTTGAGTGTATAGCAACTATCACTGAGGATCTTAGGAAGGGACAATGTATTAGCTGAATTTATTCTGGATGGTTCTAGACTGTTGGAATTCCTATGAATAAACTCTTGTTTATTTTAACATGGGAAGTCACTCATTTCTCCACACCTGGGTTCAGTCGCTTGTCAGCACACACCGTGACAGAAGAACTTATGCCTTAATGGACCCAGCAGAGGTTCAACAGCGGCTTGTACCCATCAGTCGGTTGGAGGTGAGGGTGCCTTTTAATCTCCGTGCTTGTCCCATGGCTACATTCCAAGTTTCTCAAGTTCATGTTCTGAGCTTCTCTAGTCTACATTCAAGCCATGGGTCTCTCATGGCCTTCCAGGCTTCTAAGCACTATTCCATGTTCCCGAGGAGGATTCAATGTTTCTAAGGATGATTCAATGCTTCGGAGTTTGAATCTATGTTTCTGAGTTATATACAATGTTCCCAAACTTACCAGTCCTGTCTCAAGAGCATCAGGGCTGCTTCAAATTTACCAGCCCTGTCTCCAGAGCATCAGGTCCATTTTGAATGTACCAGCCCACTTTCAAAAGCATCAAGTCTGTTTTGAAATTAGCAGCCCTGTCTTGACTTCCTCAGAACTCCCTGGGCCATTGGGTGCTGGTCTTAGTGTGGGAGGTGCTGTCATGAGCCCAGCAGGGCTGTGCACTCGTATTTGTTAATTGTTGTCACATCTAGAGTCATTAAGCCCTGGTTAATCTTGTCAAGTTTATTTTGAATAGCATGGGTTTTCAGCATACTGTGATTATTTAAAGGGGACTCCCAATTAGCATGGATTGCAGGGTCCTTGTGTGTTTTGAGACAGATTTGCCTCGCGGTGTCACTTGGTTAAGCCACCAATGCTCAGCTGGAATTCCTATGAATAAACTCTTGTTTCTGTTTACAGTCTGTCACTCCTCTGCACCTGGGTTCAGACATCTGTAAGCACACACTGTGACCTATCTGACCTGAACCTGAGTTCATTGCTCCCTCTGCTGTGAGAGTACTGTCCTGTTTGGTGCTTTGTTCCTGTGCTGGGTTGGTCACTGGTGCAGCTAGTCCTGCCAGAACTACTACTGCCTCCTGGAAAATCGGGAACATGATCATTCCTCAGCTGCCCATGGACAGTAAGAGGATAAACCTGTCCTGATCATTTGCAAGCCCATGCCTCCTAATGTTTTTAAATGGCAAGGATCAAGGATAAATGTCCAAAGGTCATTTTTATTTGTCATTGACCTTTACATGTATTAGGGAATTACTGTGGTGCACTGGGGTTAGATGCAACAAAAAAAAACAGCATTCAACAATTATCTGGAATAAGCAGAATTATACAATTAATGTTAGAAGTACAGATATGGAATAAAATGTGCATAAATACATGCTGTAAATATCAGCATACTTACATACTGCTATTGTGCTGCTGGTGATTTGGGGTAGCAACTAAGGTCGTCCATCTCTGTCTGTCCTTGGCCATCTTCCCTGTTGTGCTCCAGATGTGGCTCAGGGTCCTCATTTCTGCCTCTATCTACTGCGCCAAGTTGTCTTAGGTTCCCACGTTTCCTCCACTCTTCAGGAGTCCAGTGAAGTGCTGTCTTAATGATAGTGTTGGCCTCTCTTCTCATCAACAGCGTTATAAAATGTGGCTTACATTGTTTGCAATGCAGTGCAGTGACTGAAGTAATGGATAAAGTGGGGAGTGGTGTTAACTATTGATAATACTTGATCAGATTAACTGCCTAAGGGAAGAAATTTTTAAGATGGCGTGAAGGTTTTGTTTTAATAGCAAAAACTGAGTACTTTCCAGAATGGAGGCTTTGCTAACTGGGTAGTGTCTGCAGTGATTTTTCCTGCCTGCTTCTTGGTCCTGGACCCTTACAAGTTCTTTATTGATGGTAGACTGCATACAATGAATTTTTCTGCTGTCCTGACAGTTTACTGTAGCTTTTGTGAGAGGATGCTGCACCAAACCAGACAGTAAAGTTTGATGAGAGGATGCTGTCTATGATGGCAATGTAGAATTGCACCAGTGTGTTCTATGGAAAATGGAATCACTAAACTAGACAGCAATGGCTGATGTGAGGATGCTCTCTAGGTTGACAGTATGGAACTGCACCAGTATGTTTGGGTAAGATGGAATTTTACCAACTGCCTAAAGAAGTACATCCTCTACCAAGCCTTATTTTTTGTTAATGAAGGAGCTATTGTTCTCTCACATGAGGTCCTGCCTGGGAACCTCAATGTTGAACCAGTGTTAACTATAAAATTGTTCCTGATGAGTGGGTGGAGAACAGACTCAATTCTGCCACAGTTGATACGCATCTCCATGGTTTTGAGGGCATCCAGCTCTAAGCTGTTGTGATTGCAGCAGGACATGGTGGTACTTGTATTTGTCATCTCCAGTGATTTGTCCAATGACAGTTGTACTGTCTGCAAACTTTACCAGGTTAACCAACGGATCACGGGAGATGTGGTCATTGGTGTAGAGAGAAAAGAGGAGAGGGGAGACACGGGCACTGAGTATGCAGGATGTGGAGATGTGCTGTCTGGTCTCAAATACTGTCTCTTGTCAGACAGGAAGATTGTCGTCGACCTACAGATGGCATCTGGCATGTGAAGTTTGGAGAGTGTCTCCTGGAGAAGCCCATGGATAGTGGTATTGAAGGCTGAACTGAAATCAACAAAGAGAATCCTGACATATGCACCCGAGGAGTAGAGGTGCTATGCAATGAAGTTCAGACTGATGTCCAATGGCTCAATTTAATATTTCAGATTGTGTACAGTATACACCCTGAAATTCTTACTCTTCACAGACATCCAGGAAACAAGAAAAAAAAACCCAAAGAGTGAATGACAGGAGAAGATTAGAACCCAAAAGCCACCTCCTCCCATCCCACACCCAAGCAACAGGTAAAGTATCAACCCTCCTCTCTCCCCCTCCCCCTACTTGCTTCAGCAAAAGCATCCACCCCCACCACCACCATGCGATAGCAAATCCCTTGGAGAACATGATCTTGTCCACCAAAATAAAACACCGTCCATCCCACCACTTTCGCATCCCACAGGCTCTCTCTTTTGAGGGAGTGAGAGGTATCGCTGCTCCATGTTACAATCTGCAGTGTTGCTTTTTCCGACAGCAGAGTATATGCTGTCTTGATGTTTCAATCTCCCGCGACACTGGTGAGGAATCAAGCCGTTCATAGGGCAGCATCCTGAAGCGCATCTTTTCCAGACCACTTCTGGAGATATTGAAAATCCTAGGCTGCTCTGAGAGTGAGAACCCACTGCCCTGAAGAACCAGTTTGTGTACAGCTGTAGATCACGGACTCCGACAGGACCCCAGCCACTTTGAAAAGCAAGGACTTTAAAGAGAAGAAATTAAACTGTTTTGTAGATGAACTGGAAGCAGGTGCCCTCTGGAGCAATCTTTAGCTCCTCAACATTTCAATGTTAACTGTATCATCATACAGATCCTCTGCAGGCGGATCAAGAAAATGTTGAGTTATGGATTTGAGAAATGACGTGAGCAGCCTTTCAGAACTCTTTATTATGACTGATATGAGAGCATCTGGCCTGTAGTCCAGTGATCTTTGATCTTTGTGGGGTTTGGAAGGAAAACAGGCTTCTTGGAACATGCTGGAACAGGGCATAGTTTAAGAGACTAATTGAACATATCTGTGAAGACTGCAAACAGCTGGTTAGCATGGTGTTTAAGGATGGCAGATCAGGGCAAGCAGCCTATATAACAGGTTGTCCCCTACCTGGCATCAGCGCTGCACAAAACACTGTTTACAGGGGTGTTTACAATGGGACTTGTTCAAAATTCAAGTTGTGGGCCATCCATTCATTCTGAGACCCGTTGCTTATGTCACAAAAATGGACCTCAATGCAGCTTTGCATTCCTAACCAATCATTCCTGTTGGGATTGGTTAAATTTAAAATAGTAAAGTTAGCTAAGTAGTCCTAAAGCCTTTCTATTATTCTAAAGGTGTAAGAAAAGACGTGAATCTTGTAACTTAAACATCCATTGACTGTGCTTTTATCCTCCACTGCCTTTATATATTCTAATTACAATTTTGTAGCACAGACCAAAGTCATCTTTATTCAGTGGTACCTGATTCAGGCATAGCAGAATGATAAGAGAAAGTCTAATGACTGGAATCACAAAATCAACTCCACAGCCCCTGATAAATGAGAGTGAACAGCAATGGACCATGTGTAATGATGACTGACTGTGAGCAGCCAGGCATCTTGATAGAAAGTTGAATACACTCAACAAGGAAGGATCAAGTCAGGCAGTGCAGCAGTTATAGGGAACTTGATAGTTAGGGGGATAGAAAAGGGATTCTGTGGCTGCAAAAAGAGACACCAGGGTGGTGTGTTGCCTCCTGGGTGCTAGCGTCCATGATGTATCCAAGCAACGGCAAGGGGGAGGGGGAACAGCTAGAGGTCATGGTGCAGATTGGCACCAATGACATAGGCAGAAAAGGGGAAGAGGTCCTACACAGTGAGTGTATAGAGTTAGGAAAGAGGCTGAAGAGAAGAACCTCCAATGTTGTAATCTACGGATTACTCCCCGTGTCATGAACTAGTTCAAGTAAGAATTGGGTGTTAGCATGGATGAATGAGTGGCTGAGGAGGTGGTGCAGGGGACAGGGTTTCAAGTTCTTGGATCATTGGAACCTTTTCCTGGGGAAGAGGTGACCTGTACAAGAGGAACGTGTTGCATCTGGTCTGGAGGAGAACCGATATCCTGGCCGGGAGGTTTGCTAATGGAACCAGCGAGACTTTGAGCTAGTTTTGCAGAGAACTGGGAATTGGGGCCACAGGTCAGTAAGGGAAGGATTGGACAGGAAGGTAAGTGTCAGGGAATGGACTGAAAGGCAAAATCAAAATAACAAGTATGATAGGTCAGATAGTTTGAAGTATGAATTTCAGAGGATGGATTGCGACATGGAAATACGATGTTATAGCCATCACTGAAACTTGGTTGAAAGAGGGGCAGGAATAGGTGATTAGTGTATTATAATGAGAGCCTGGATAATCTTGGGTTGTTTTCTCTGGAGCAGCGGAGGCTGAGGGGTGATCTGATAGAGGTTTATATAAGAATATGAGAGGCATAGATAGAGTGGACAGAGACTATCAGTTTCCCAGGGTTGAAATGCCAGATGACATGCATTGATGGAGGGAGGGTGGTAGGTTCAAAGGGGATGTGAGGGTAAGTATTTTACTCAGAGAGTGGTGGATGCCTGGAATGTACTGCCTGGTATGGTGGCAAATACATTAGAGGCTTTTAAGAAGTGGTTAGATAGGAACAGGAATATGAGGAAGATGGAGGTATATGGACATGGTGTAGGTAGGAGGGATTAGTTTTTGGGTTTTTAGCTGGTTTAGCACAACATTGTGGGCCAAAGAGCCAATTCCTGTACTGTTCTATGTTCTGTGTTTTATCATTTAGCCCATCTCCACCCCACTTATCAATATGTACAAGTAGAAATTCAGTTTCCAGGTTTTGTTTTCAGAAAAGATGCCTTGGCATAATTTTTTTTTCTGGCATGGCATTCTTCTGAACGACATCAATAGTCGTACAACAGGCAAAATCTTACTTCTGGATGATCTTCCAACTCTCTGAAAAACTTGGCTTTTATTTACCCCTGCAATTCATCTACCGACACAACCGACTGACAGATAATATTATAGCCACAGCCTTTAGACATCTGAAGAAGAAAGATGCTAATGTGAGGATGGTGTTCTTGGACTACAGTTCAGCATTCAACACCATAATTCCTTCCAGGCTCGACAAGAAGCTCAGTGATCTCACCCTTCACCCTGCCATATGTAGCTGGATCCTGGACTTCTTGTCAGATCACTGGCAGGTGGTAAGAGTGGGCTCCTTCACCTCTGCCCCTCTGACCCTCAACACAGGTGTCCCTCAGGGCCATGTCCTAAGCCCCCTCCTTTACTCGCTGTATACCCATGACTATGTCACCACCCACAGCTCCAAACTGCTAATTAAATTTGCTGATGGTACTACTCTGATTGGCCTAATCTTAAATAATAATGAGGCAGCCTACAGAGAGAAGTCATCACCCTGACACAGTGGTGTCAAGAAAACAACCTCTCCTTCAATGTCGCAAAATCAAAGGAGCAGGCTGTGGATTACAGGAGGAATGGAGACTGCTGACATCTATGGATCTGGGATTGAGAGGGTGAACAACTTTAAGTTTCTCAGCGTCCACATCACCAAGGAACTCGCATGGATTGTACATACTGGCTGACAATGAGAAAGGTACAACAGTGCCTGTTTTACCTCAGATGGTTGAAGAACTTTGGTATGGGCCCCGAAATCCTAAGAACTTTCTACAGGGGCACAATTGAGAGTATCCTGACTGGCTGCATCACTGCCTGGTATGGGAGTGGTGCGGACAGCCCAGCACATCTGTAGTTGTGAACTTCCCATGATTCAGGACATTTACAAAGACAGGTGTGTAAACAGGGCCCAAAGGATCATTGGGGACCCGAGTCACCCTAACCACAAACTGCTCCAGCTATTACCATCTAGGGAACAGTACAGCAGCAAAAATCCAGGACTAACAGGCTCCAGGACAGTTTTTTCCACCAGGCCATCAGACTGATTAATTCATGCTGATACAATTATATTTATATGTTATATTATCTGCCCTGTTGTACGTACTACTTATTATAAATTACTATAAATTGCACATTGCACATTTATTTGGAGACATAACAAAGATTTTTACTCCTTATGTCTCTGAAGGACATAAGTAATACAGTCAATTCAACTTCAACTGCTAACTTTTACTAGTAAAAAAAAAGTACTGGATGAACTCAATGTTTCGGGCAGCATCTATGGTTGAAGAGTCTTGACTTAAAACATCATCTACCTCTCTGTCTCCACAGACACTGCCCAGGTACGAACTTCTTCTAGCAGTTTAATTTTTCCTCCAGGTTCTAGCATGAGCAGACTCTTGTATCTCCAGCTTTCACTGGTCCTGGTTCCCCTGAATCCATATTATTTTTAAAAAAAATCAACATTCACATCTCTGGATGCATGGATAAAGACCTGAAATATTCCCTGCTTGCAATCACTCATTATCGCTCTGCGATCTGTGTCAAATAAACCAAAAGAATTAAAATCGGTTTATTATTAGAATTCGAATTAGTTTATTATTGTCACATGTACTGAAATACACAGAAAAGCTTGTCACTACCTACCGTTCCTACAGATCGATTCATTAAACAGTGCATTGAGGACATACAAGCTAAAACAATAAAGATGCAGAATAAACTGCATTTGCTGAGTTCTAATAAACTTGGAGACTCACAATGTTGCTGTACTCAAAATCAATTTTCCGCTGCGCAAAATTGTTTTATTTGGAGTTGTGTAGAGGCATTTTCATACCTTCACACAGTATGAAGTTAATAAGTTCAATGATTTAAATCAAACCATGCCTCATCAGGCATTTGATTGGGATACCTTCATTGAAAGTTCAGAAATTCATGTCCAATAGTAATGATATTGATGTTTTTCTTTGTATAGTTTCTGTGTTTTTTCTTCATTTGTTTTGTGGCTGTCTGTGGGGATGACAAATCTCCGGTTGTATACTGCATACATACTTTGACAATAACTGTACTTTGATTCAGGAGCCTGATCTTTGCAGAGTAATAACAGTTCCTGAAAAGGGTGGTGTGGGACTTCAAGCAGTTATTACCCTTCAACCTGACAATCTGATAGTTTGTTGCTTATCAGGAATGGGACATTACCCTTGTATGGAGAGGGGAAAGAGGTGGGGTTCCATGATGTTCCTCTCTTTGTTTTATGGCTTTCTGTGAGAAGATAAATCTCAGGGCTGTATACTGCATAGATACTTTGACTCTTTGAATCTTTTGGATCTTTGAATGTCCAGTTAAGATTACAAGTGGATGGTGTCATTACATCTGCAGGCCACTCTGTTGAAGTTCTACTAATGAGATCTAATTTTCAAGTTCAAGTTCAAGTTAATTGCCACTCAACAATGCATGAACACCCATGAATACAGCCAAACAGGGAAGTGTTCTTCTAGGGTCAAGGTGCAGAACACATTGCCAATAGTGATACACAGTGCAAGGCACAAATAGCACATACACTGTAAGGCAGCACGTAAACATATAATCACACAAAGAATATATAGCCTAAGTCCCTGAGTGACATGTCCTGTAAGTTGATGATGCATGGGTGTTATCGGCAAGAACAAGCAGTTCTCAGCAGTCCGCAGGTAAACATATGCGTGCGTGCAATCCAGCTCATCGTTCCACTGATGGAACCCAGGCAGCACTGACAGAAGAGGCCAACCCTCAATCTAACATGGACGCTGTGCTACACAGCCTCTGCCGTCTCCTCTCTTGAACACTGCTGCAACAGGCAAGCCAACGGCTTGAGACCTAGGGCAAGTAGCTCTCCTGCCATCTGTTTCATCAAAAAGCAAGGGAAACAGATTGCCACATTTCACTTTATGAATTTCAAACTGAGTCTTGCAATCACAAGAGAAACTAATCACTCGCTGTTAATCTGACCACCACCTTTGTGCACTCACCCTGAAGATTTCCTCTTGCAGTCCGCACCAAATCCATCACCACCAGTTACTCTACCAACGAGCAGCTCACTGATGGGGAACACCTGCAGTACCCAAAGTTCTTTATGTTGAGTATTGTCCTGTAATCATAAAAAAGACATTTAAAAAGCATAAATGCACTTTCGGTTGGTCCCCAAAAGGCAACTGCGTCCAACAGTACTGCCATCGTCTTGAAAGTGCTTCATAATAGTAAAGACATCATTTTATCTGCAGACCAACTGTATAAACTTCTGGCATAACAGGAGTTTGGGAACTTCTGATCTGTACATTTGTATAATGTTTTAAAATACTAAATAATTATTTTGACCTTGAAATTTGCAACAGATTTAATTTCCAAGTTCAATGGAACAGTCTCAATGAAGATGAACAGAATGCCATCTTACACTGGATGTTCTACCATGTCCACTGGTAATTTATTAGCTAGAATGATTGCAAGGGATGGAAGCATCTGCTTAAGTGGAGAATCTGTTTAACATAAATTTTGCAAGAGGTTTAACAGTTTGATGTATCGTACGGAATCCATCTCAATACCTCCTGTTCTCTTAGTGAAACAATACATTTTCATCAGAGACAGATAAAACAATTATATCCATGCTTCTCTAAAATGACCTTCGGATATTTCAAAGGAGGGGGAGTGTTTAGGCAATGAAAGTGTAGTCTGCTTCTATGCCTTTCTCTGTCATGGTCATGAAAATAATTACTTTGCCTTTATTTCTCAGAGCATGCTGCAGCCTGCTATTATCTCATGATTTCAGCCAATCAATTATACATCAGTCATGGCTTCTCATTCTGTGATCGGTCTTTTAATCTAGCAATAGGAATTTTCATTACAGACAAATCAATAGCAAACAAATCTTACCCAGGGCTCATTTCATCTGACCTTTATTGGAAATGCTGATATGGTGTTTCTGTAAACACTTGTTTAATGAGGAAATTCTCTGTCAGCTTATTACCCAAACTCAGAATAAAATCTTTCACAAAGGCTGGAGAAAATGGGCAGGCTGAATGCAACAACAGACAGTGAAACGGTGTTAGTTGACAAAGGCGGGCAAATGTATTTTCATGCTGCCTGCTCAATTTGACAAGTCTTGCATCAGTCAGTAACGAACTGTTTTCTTTAAAGATAAAGATAAGCTTTGATGCATTGAAACATCAGCCCACGCAGTGAAATGCAACATTTGCATCAAATCAATCAGCGAGGATTGTGCTGGGTAGATCACACGTGCCACTTCACTTCTGGCAGCAATGTTGTATGACCACACCACACTAATCATGACCGTACATCCTTTTGAAATGTGGGAGGAAGCCAGGGGACCCTGAGGAAACCCATGCCATCACGGTGAGAACGCATGAACACATGGGTGATCGCTGGCACTGCGTTATCACTGGCAAACCCAACATACATTGTCCATGCCTTACTGCTCTTGAGAAAGCCACCTCTTCAAATGATAAAACAGTAGAACTATAGAACATTACAGCACAAAAAAAGGCCTTTTGGCCCTTCTTGGCTGTGCTGAACTATTTTTTGCCCAGTCCCACTGACCTGCACCTGGACCATATCCCTCCATACACCTTTCATCCATGTACCTGTCCAAGTTTTTCTTAAATGTTAAAAGTGAGCCCGCATTTATCACTTCATCTGGCAGCTCATTCCACACTCCCACCACTCTCTGTTTGAAGAAGCCACCCCCCCCCACCCACCAATGTTCCCTTTAATCATTTCCCCCTTCACCCTTAACCCAGGTCCTCTGGCTTTTTTCTCTCCTAGCCTCAGTGGAAAAAGCCTGCTTGCATTCACTCACTCTATCTATACCCATCATAATTTTATATACCTCTATCAAATCTCCCCTCATTTTTCTACACTAGGGAATAAAGTCCTAACCTATTCAACCTTTCTCTGTAACTCCATTTCTCAAGTCCCGGCAACATCCTTGTAAACTTTTTCTGCGCTCTTTCAACCCTATTAATATCCTTCCTGTAATTTGGTGACCAGAACTGCACACAATACTCCAAATTCGACAACACCAATGCCTTATACAACCTCACCATAACATTCCAACTCTTATAATCAATACTTTGATTTATAAAGGCCAATGTAGCAAAAGCTCTCTTTACGATCCTGTCTACCTGTGACACCACTTTTAGGGAATTTTGTATCTGTATTCCTAGATCCCTCTGTTCTACTGCACTCCTCAGTGCCCTACAATTTACCTTGTATGTTCTACCTTGGTCTGTCCTTCCAAAGTGCAATACCTCACACTTGTCTGTATTAAACTCCATCTGCCAATTTTCAGCCCATTTTTCTAGCTGGTCCAAATCCCTCTGCAAGCTTTGAAAACCTTCCTCATTGTCCACTACACCTCCAATCTTTGTATCATCAGCAAATTTGCTGATCCAAATTGATACTGTTCATATTTTATTTATTGAGATACAGCACAGAATAGGTTCTTCTGGTCCTTCGAACTACACTGCCCAGCAACCCCCTGATTCAACCCTACATGATCACGGGACAATTTACAATGACTGGTTAATCTACTGACCAGGATGTCTTTGGACCATGGTAGGAAACCGGGACACCAGAAGGAAGGGCACCCAGTCATGGGGAGAACATACAAATTCTTTACAGGCAGTGGCAAGAATTGAACCCAAGTCATTGTACTGCAAAGCCATTGTGCTAACCACTAACGTTACCATGCCACTCCAAATAGCTCTGCTGGGAAGGGAATCCCAGGATTTATAGAAACATAGAAACATAGAAAATAGGTGCAGGAGTAGGCCATTCGGCCCTTTGAGCCTGCACCGCCATTCAGTATGATCATGGCTGATCATCCAACTCAGAACCCTGTACCTGCTTTCTCTCCAAACCCCCGATCCCTTTAGCCACAAGGGCCATATCTAACTTCCTCTTAAATATAGCCAATGAACCGGCCTCAACTGTTTCCTGTGGCAGAGAATTCCACAGATTCACCACTCTCTGTGTGAAGAAGTTTTTCCTCATCTCAGTCCTAAAAGGCTTCCCCTTTATCCTTAAACTGTGACCCCTCATTCTGGACTTCCCTAACAATGGAATTTATACACAGCAGCATGGTGAAGCACTTCCAAGTCAGGATGGTTTTTGACTTAGTCATGTAACAAATTCGCAAAGGAAATGCTGCTTTCAAATCAAGTTATATCAAAGTTATATCAATCTAACTGACCTCATAGTTATCATCCCACGTTACCTTGAGGTTACAGATATTTTCTGATCTTGGATGGTGGTCCTGACAGGTGTTTGTTGGAGTGCTCACCATGGCGCTGATAGAAGCTCTGATTTTGAGGGATTTCGGGCACCTTGTTTATAGACAAATGGGCTGGTGTAAAGAAGCAAGCTCCTTCTGTCTCTGCTTCTTCGTTTTGAAATCTCCAGTGAAGCCAAGTTTCAACTATTCTGAGAGATTATATTGCAGCTCTATAAAACCCTGGTTAGACCGCATCTGGCATATTCTGTTCACTTCTGCTCGCTTCAAGGATGTGGAAGCTTTAGAGAGGGTGCGGAGGAGATTTACCAGGGTGCGGAGGAGATTTACCAGGGTGCTGCTGTGTGTCTTATGAGGATAGGTTGTGCTTTTCTCTTTGGAGTGAAGGAAGATGAGAGGACGACATGATGAGAGGCGACATGATAGAGGTGTACAAATTGATGAGAGGCTTAGATAGAGAAGACAGACAGAGACTTTTTCCCCATGTGGAAATGGCTAATATAGTGGGCATAATTTTAAGGTGATTGGAGATTGGTATAGGGAATGTCAGAGGTATGTTTTTTACACAGAGAATGGTGAATGTATAGAATGCTCTGCCAAAGGTGGTGCAGAGACAGATACATTAGGGACATTTAAGAAACTCTTAGATAGGCACATGGACGATAGAAAAATGGAGGGTTATGTGGGAAAAAAGGGTTAGATTAACCTTAGAGTGGGCTGTTGGGTTGGCACAACATTATAGGCTGAAGGCCCGTACTGCATTGTGATGTTCTATGTTCGATTTCATTACACTTCACTTTCTGCAAGTGTTCTTTTCCTTTAAGCAATTAAGCCAATTTGGTCACCACCTGAAAAATTCAATCATTTTGCCGGTAAATGCATCATCTTTATCTTCTCTCATTGCTCATTGTTCAAAGTTCAAAGTAAATTTTACTATTGAAGTACATATATGTCACCATATACAACCCTGAGGATTATTTTCTTGTGGGAATACTCAACAAATCTATGGAAGAGTATAACTATAACAGTATCAGTGAAAGATTGCCCAACTAGAGTGCAGGAAACAACAAACTGTGCAAGTGCTATTATAAGTAAGTAGCAATAAATAATGAGAACATGAGATGAAAAGTCCTTGAAGGTGAGTTCATTGGTTGTGGAAACATTTCAATGATTGTTCAGTTCAGTTCCACTGACTCCACCGTTTGTCTCTCAAATAGTCATTACAGAGACCATTCCTTATTTAAACAATATACTGCTCTTCCCTCAGTAACTGGTGTTATAATAATTGATGTAAATATCATATTAAACAATACTAACATATGAGGTGAGGTGGACATATGTCTCTAGCAAAGGAGGTATAAGGCGCTCCTTCCCTCCACTAGCCTGCAGGTCACCCTTGGCCAGGGTGTATCACCTGCTTAGCCCCCCAATCAGGTTCACGTGAAGCCGTGGGAGCAGGTGGTGGATGGCCGTATGAGCAATTGGTACATATCACAAGTCCTCGTTATGCGACCACTGACACCAGACAATCTTTGCTGAGTATTGATAATGACTGGGGTCACCCGTCTTGTAAAAGCACTGCCCAGAAGAAGCCAATCACAAACTAATTCTGTAGAAAAAGTTCCCAAGAGCAAACATGGTCATGACACCATGACAACCTGCATCATACAACACGGCACATTGTGATGATGGTGAACATACTCAATTATATCCATGTGTTCAGGTTAAATGCAGTTCTATTATTACAGTGGAGATGTGGATGTACTGATATTCTCTTCTTTTTGTTTCCATTTGCTGGTAGGGATGGTGGTTTGGTAGGTGCTGTTGTAGTAACCAGGGCACGGAACTGTAATGGAGTTTGTAGATTGTACACACTGCAGTTACAGTGTGCTGGTGGATGGGAGGGGGGTGGAATGTGTTGACTGGTGGGCAGTGGAGGGGGTCGGACGAGCTTATTGCCTTGAATGTTGCTGGGCTTCTCAAGTGGTGTTTGAGCTGCGGTCATCCAGACAAAGGGAGAGTATTCCAGTATGTTCCTGGTTTGACCTCATAGGTGGCTGAAAAATTTAAGGGAGTCAGACATCGAGTCACTTTGCCTTATGATATCTGGTTCTGACCTTGCTGGTGTAGGCACAAAATTAATATGACTGGCTTGTTGACGGTGACTCCTCAGATGTAACTGTGGGGAATTTGGTTTTGGTGATGCGATTGAATGTCAAGCGTGGGTGGTTAGTCTCTCCACTGAGAGGGCAGTGACTCTCTGAATTCCCTGTCTCTTAGGGCGCATGAGGTCAGATCATTAGATATATTTAAGGTGGAGATAGGTAAGTATTTAAAAAATTGAGGAATTAATGGTTATGGAGAATTGGCACAGAAAATGAGTTGAGGCCAGATCAGAACAATGATTTCTCCAGAGTTGAAGGGTAGCCGTGGGCACCTGCATGGGCCCCCGCTATACCTGCCTGTTTGTTAGCTATGTAGAACAGTCCATATTCCAAGCTTTCTCCAGTAATGCTCACCAGTTCTTCCTCCACTACACTGATGACTGCATTGGTGCTACTTCATGCACCCATGCTGAGTTCACTATTTTCATCAACTTTGCCTCCAACTTCCATCCTGCCCTTAAACCCACTTGGTCTATCCTTGACACCTCTGTCCCCTTCCTCGATTTCTCTGTCTTCATTTTCGGAGAACCAACATCATTTATGAACCTACTGATTTCCACAGTTACCTTAACTATACCCCTCCCACCCTATCTCCTGCAAAAATGCTATTCCCCTTTCTCAGTTCCTTCACCTCTGCTGCATCTGTTCCCAGGGCATGGATTTCTGTTCCAGGACATCAGAGATGTCCTCCTTCAAAGAACAGGGTTTCCCTCATTCCACCATTAATGCTGCCCTCGCCCGCATCTCCTCCATTTCCCATCTTCTCACGGCCTTTACAGTGATAGAATTCCTCTTGTCTTTACCTCTCACCACATGAGCTTCCGCATCCAACACATCATCCTCTGCATCTTCAGCTATCTCCAAAAGGATTCCATCTCTGCTTTCTGCTGGGTTCGTGTCAGTTGTGATTCCTTTGCCCATTCGTCCCTCCCCACATTTATCCCTGCAAACAGCCAAAGTGCTACACCTGCCCATTCACCTCCTCCCTCACCTCCATTCAGGGCCACAAACAGTCCTTCCAGGTGAGACAACACTTCACCAGTGAATCTGCTGCGGTCCTCTACTACATCTCATGCTCCTGATGCGTCTCCTCTATATTGGTGAGACCTATCATAAACTGGCGGACAGCTTCGTCGAGCACTTCCGCACCATCTGCCACAAGTGGGGCTTCCTGGTCGGCAAATATTTTAATTCCAATTCACATTCCCCTTCTGACATGTCAATCCATGTCCTCCTCTTCTGCCAAGATGAGGAGCAACTCCTCATTTCCCATCTGGGTAGCCTCCAGCCTGATTGCATGAATATCAATTTCTCCTACCAGTTAAAAAAGTCTCTCCCCCTCCCCTCTATTTCCTATTCTGGCCTTTTACCTCTTCTCACCTGCCTTTCGCTTTCCCCAGGGATTCCTCCTCCTTCCCTTTCCCCTATGGTCCACTCTCTTCTGTTATCAGATTCCTTCTTCTCCATCCCTTTACCTTTCCTACCCACCTCTCCTCCTTCCCCTCCCTCACTCCTTTATTCTGGTGTCTTCCTCCTTCTTTCTGTGTCCAGCAGAAAAGCCTCATTCACTTCCATAGATGCTGCCTGATCTGCTGAGTTCTTCCAGCATTTTGTGTGTGTGTAGCTTTGAATAGCAGGGCAAGATTGAGGAACTTAGTGATCTACTCCAACTCCAATTTTCTGGTGTTGTCTTCCTTGCTGGAGGTGGACATTGTCTGAGTCTTCAGTCATACAAGTTCCATGGCATACACTGGTGATGTTAAACCTGATTCTGACAAGCATTATCTGCTGCTTCTCAGTCTCTGTCTGCACATTGTCCAGGTCTTGCTGAGAAGCCGTGTGGACTGTTTCATTTTCTGAGAACATGAACACACGTTATAAACAGGAGAAGACATTCAAGAAGATCATGTTTGATTAGATTATAACTGCAACTCTGCATTCTCATTTGACCAGAGAGAGATACAAGCTACAAATCAGGGAACAAGAACAAGGAAGGGGCAGTGGAACCAACAAAAAAAAAACAAATTAATGCCTTAGTTCTTGCCATGTGCTTGAATAGAGGAGGCCATTTTATGAGACTGTTCTTGCAGCCACCATTTTGTGAACTGTTTGGTGAACTGGTTCTTTGCTCAGGGATAACTTAGTCAGACCAACTTAACACGGATACAATAAATTTTCCGCTGATTAACTGCTAACACTGAGATCATTTTCTTGGGAATCACCTCTCTATTCTTCAGCTGTTTATGGAGGGTCAGGGAAACCTAGTGGGTATGCACACAAGTACTTAGTTTTGTAAGTTCATGTGCTTACTGAGTGTGAACTGAGCCAATAAAGGCACTTGTCAATAAATATAGATTTTGTCTGTGGCTAACTGATCATTATTGTTGAGGATTCATACTTGTAAAACCCTCATTCCAGATTCTTCCATATTCGCCAAGACAACAATGATCAGGATCTTGTATATTGGAATTGAATATTCAGACACTTTTAATGTTATCTTGGAGAGTAGGTCGTTGATAAGACAATTGATAATCACTGTGTGTAGGACAGTGTGTTGAGAAGTTCCTACAGTGATCATCAGCACCTCCAGGCCTGAGACTTTATGCCCTGTCTGGTGAACGCCCAGTCTCCCCTTTCCCCAGGACCTCTCTGCAATCCTGTGTCTCTCAGGCCCCACCTCCTCAGTTCATGAGTCATCAGAGCCTCCATATTCCTCCCTCCTTGCTTTCCCTGAATACCCCAACCCTTTTCCCCCCTCTGACCCTAGCTCTCATCCATACCAGGTCTTCACTATTTCTTCTGACCTCCTCTCTGAGGCAGAAAGTTCTGTCCTTAGCAATGGCCATAGCTTTGTCCCCCTTCACCCACACCTCAGTGAGTTCCATGCCCATCACTATGTTGAGCTCTTTTTCCATCGTCGCTGTCTCCGAGCCCACTTCTTTGATAAGGATGCCACACCCTGTGCCGATGACCTCTTTTCCGATCTCCAACCCTCCTCCTCTTCTTCAACACCCCATTTTGGTTCTCTGCCTGCTCTGGATCTTTTCATCTTGAATTGCCGATGAGATGTCAACCATCTCGATTTCAACACTCCTCTGTTCTCTTCAAACATTTCCCCTTGCCAACTCACTACCCTTTACCCCCTCTGCACCAGTCCAAAGCCTACCATCAAACCTGCAGACAAAGTGGGTGTTGTTGTAGTGTGACGGGTGCCAAGTGACAACTCTCGGACACCTCCTGATACCTATCCCTTGAGGAGGGCCCCACTCCACACCATCAGAAAACTGTTTCAAATACTATCACTGACCTCATCCACTATGGAGAACTCCCAACCACTGTCACCAAACTCATAATTCCCTTACCCGCACTGCTAGCTTCTACCTCCTGCCCAAGATCCACAAACCAGACTGTACGGCTAGGCCCATTGTCTCTGCCATTGTCTCTGCCCTACTGAAATCATGTCCTCATACCTTGATTCCATTCTATCCCCCTCAATTCGGTCCCTTCCCACCTAAAGCCGCTACACTTTTCATGCCCTTGATCTTCTCGGTAACTTTCAATTCCCTAGCTCTGACAACCTCAATTCACCATGGATGTCCAGTCCCTATACACTTCTATACCCCATCAGGAAGGCCTCAAAGCCCTCCGCTTCTCTCTTGATAGACAAACCAACCAACTCCCCTCCACCATCATCTCCTCTGCCTGCCTGAGCTGGCCCTCATCCTGAACAATTTTTCCTTCAGCTCCTCCCACTTTCTCCAAACCTGAGGGGTAGGCATGGGCTCTTGCATGGGCCTATGTCTGAAGCTTTTCCTGGTTATACTCCCTAACTTTTCCTCCACTACATTGATGACTACATTTATGTCTTTAATAAACCTGCTGTTTCTTATAATTATTGTGACTGTCAGTACCTCTTCCCACCCTATCTCCTGTAAAAATGATGCTCCTTTTTCTCAGTATCTCTTTTCCAGGGAAACAGGCCCATTTTCGACTTAGTTTTCCAAGGAGTAGGATTGGGCCTTGGTTTGCAGTAGTCTCATTTATTACTAGCTTTAATCTGTACTTTGTATCTGGTGATTTCTGTGTAGGTAAGTTTCAAGATATCATCTTATTTATCACTCAGTGTGTTTTTGTTGCATCTGTGTGAACACTGAACATACCTCACCAACCAAGTTTCATTTCTACAGGCAAAACTTACCCCATAAAGTTCAGACGTTCAGTCTAATTTGTCACAATTATTGGTGGCTTAAGACGCTGGTATTTGCATCTGTTCCAAATCCCCAAAACCCCCAAATAAATCTCAAGACAGACAATGCTCTTTATAAGGTGGGGGGAGGGTGACCTAATTGTCATGGTTATGTGACCACTGATGCCAGGCAGACAATCTCTGAAGAGTATTGATAATGGCTGAGGTCACCCATCTTGTAAAGACACTGCCCAGAAGAAGGCAATGGCAAACCCCTTCTGTAGAAAAATTTGCCAAGAATAATCATGGTCATAGACCATTATTGTCCACGCCGTATGGCATAACATATAATGAGAAAATGACCTTATTGTATGTTATTGGCATCCCTCCCATAATGGAACAATCTAAAGTTATGTCAGTTTATATCATGAATACTTCAGGACTGTGATCTTCGAGCCCTAATTGGCTGGGTTGTAGCAGAGGAAAATGGAAAACAAATTCTGTGCCACCTTCAGTGAGTGGAATATTGTGTAGATTCTGATGCACCATCAATAACTCACTCTGAGACGTAAGAAGTGAGATATCGGCTTTTATTGACTGGAAGAATGAACAACACAACATCCTGGAGAATGAGGGCCGGCCTCAGGCCTCATTCGCCTTTATACAGGGGTTTGTGGGAGGAGCCACAGGAGCAGTCAGCAGGAGTCTGTTGGGAGCAAACCACTCTGGTATATGTAGTTCACCACATTCACCCCCCCTTTGTTGGAAAAGAGTCCCCAGGTGGCGAAGTTTCTTACAAGTATATTTACAGGTTAAGTCTATCAGGTGGTCGAATCTGTCGCTGCGATCTGCATAGTTCCGGCTGTGATTGCACATGTGCCGGAGGTGGTGATTGCATAGATGCCGGAGGTGGTGATAGCTCAGGGGACGGAGGTTGTGCTGGTTCTGGCATAACTGGAGGTGTCAGTGATCCCTCACGTGTGTGCGAGGCATCCGAACTATACGCGTACGAGGTGTCTGGTACATGAGTGTCGTGAGGAGTCTGTGCTGGGCATGGTGTGCACGGTGTCACCTCGGGTACAGGGTTCATAGTTACCGTGGAGTGTTCGGGGTAGTGGTCTGCTGCTCCTGCGGGTGCCAGGTCGCGGACAGAGACCATGTCCTCCCGCCCATCAGGCAAGATCACGTAGGCATACTGGGGGTTCGCATGTAGAAGGTGAACCTTCTCTGCCAGCGGGGAGTATTTATTACTCCTCACATGTTTTCGGAGCAGCACTGGCCCCGGGGACGTCAGCCAAACTGGTAGGGTGGTCCCAGTGACAGACTTCCTGGGAAAAGAGAATCGGCGTTCGTGAGGGGTGGCATTGGTGGACGTACATAACAGGGAGCGGATAGAGTGGAGAGCCTCAGGGAGGACCTCCTGCCATCGGGAGACCGGCAACCCTTTTGACTTAAGGGCTAAAAGTGTGGCCTTCCACACAGTGGCATTCTCCCTCGCCACCTGTCCATTCCCCCGGGGATTGTAACTCGTGGTCCGACTAGTAGCAATGCCCCTAGCTAGCAGGTACTGGCGCAGCTCGTCACTCATAAAGGAGGACCCTCTATCATTGTGGATATAGCAGGGATATCCGAACAGAGTGAAGAGATGGCGCAGGGCTGTTATGATGGACGCGGTAGAGGTGTCGGGGCAGGGAATGGCAAAGGGGAACCGCGAGTACTCGTCAATAATACTGAGAAAATAGACATTGCGGTCGGTGGAGGGAAGGGGGCCCTTAAAGTCAACACTCAGTCGCTCAAAAGGGCGGGTGGCCTTGACAAGTTGCGCCGTGTCAGGACGGTAGAAGTGCGGTTTGCACTCAGCGCAGATTTGGCAGTCCCTGGTCATCGTCCTGATGTCCTCCAGGGAGTACGGCAGGTTCTGGGCTTTAACGAAATGGTAAAATCAGGTAACCCCCGGATGGCAAAGATGTGCATGAAGGGCGTATAGCTGGTCGAGCTGTGCGCTAGCACACGTTCCCTGGGATAGGGCATCAGGGGGCTCATTGAGTCTGCCAGGCCGGTACAGGATATCATAGTTGTAGGTGGAGAGTTCCATTCTCCACCGCAAAAGTTTATCATTTTTGATTTTGCCCTGCTGTTAGTTGCTGAACAGGAACGCAACCGAGCGCTGGTCGGTCAGCAAGGTGAACCTGTTGCCGGCGAGATAGTGCCTCCAGTGCCGAACAGCTTCCACTATGGCCTGGGCTTCTTTCTCCACCGCGGAGTGCCGAATTTCAGGGCCTTGAAGGGTACGAGAAAAGAATGCTACTGGCCTGCCGTCCTGATTGAGGGTAGCGGCCAGCGCGAAATCAGAGGCGTCACACTCTACTTGGAAGGGAATGGTCTCGTCCACCGCATGCATCGTTACTTTGATAATGTCCCCTTTAATGCAGCTGAAGGCCGCGCGGGCCTCGGCAGAGAGGGGAAAAGTGGTAGACTTGACCAGGGGGCGGGCCTTGTCTGCGTAATGGGGGACCCATTGGGCGTAATAGGAAAAAAAACCCAGGCACCGTCTGAGGGCTTTGAGAGTGGTGGGAAGAGGGAGTTCTAACAGGGGGTGCATACGGTCGGGATCAGGGCCAATGACCCCGTTCTCCACGAGATACCCAAGGATAGCGAGTCGCATGGTTCTGAACACACACTTGTCCTTGTTATAAGTGAGGTTCAAAGCCGCGGCCACCTGGAAAAATCGTTGGAGGTTAGCGTCGTGATCCGACCAGTCGCGACCACAGATGGTGATGTTATCCAGATAGGGAAATGTGGCCTTCAGTTTGTACTGGTCCACCAACCGGTCCATTTCCCTCTGGAAGACCGAGACACCATTGGTGACACCAAATGGGACGCGCAGGAAGTGATAGAGCCTGCCGCTCGCCTCGAAGGCGGTGTAGGGGCGGTCCTCTGGGCGGATGGGGAGCTGGTGATAAGCGGATTTCAGATCTATTGTCGAGTACACCTTGTACTGAGCTATCTGATTGACCATATCCGCGATGCGGGGTAGTGGGTACGCGTCAAGCTGCGTGAACCTATTGATGGTTTGACTATAGTCCACAACCATCCTACTTTTCTGCCCAGTCCGAACAACAACCACCTGGGACCGCCAAGGGCTTGTGCTTGGCTCGATGATCCCCTCCCTGAGCAGCCGCTGCACCTCTGACTGAATGAAGGCCCTGTCCCCTGTGCTGTACCTCCTGCTTTTAGTTGCCACCGGTTTACAGTCAGGGGTCATGTTGGCGAACAGCGATGGGGGAGGGATCTTGAGGGTTGAGAGACTGCAAGTAGTGTCAGTAGCACAGCTATCGGCATGCTGTTGGGTGGGACGTGTGGTTCGGTGTGTATGTGTGTGCAGTAACGGGGTATATGGCGAAGTCCCACCAAACGGAGGATTCCTGACAGTGAGTGGTGGGAGGGGCCCGTCATATGCCATAGTCACACTTTCTAGGTGGCTCTGGAAGTCCAGCCCCAATAGCACAGGTGCGCACAGTCGAGGCATGACCAGTAGCGCAAAGTCCCGATATCCTGTGCCCTGCACCACCAATGTCGCTACACAACCCACCCGGATGTCTGCGGAATGCGACCCAGAAGCCAAGGTGACCCTCTGGCTTACCGGCTGTGTCACAAGTCCACAGCGTTGCACCGTGTCTGGGTGAATAAAACTCTCAGTGCTGCCCGTGTCAAACAGGCAGCTAGTCCTGTGGCCCTCCACCAGGATGTCCATCATTGACCTGGCAAGCTGGTGTGGGGCGGTTTGGTCGAGGGTTACGGTGGCCGGAGTTGAACTGCTGTCTTGGCGCCCGGTAAACACCGGTGAGTCGGGAGCGGGGCTCGGTGACGCCGGCAAAGATGGCCGCCCATGTCCGGGCATGCAAGATGGCGGCCCCCATGGCTCAAACGCAGCGCAGCTTGACTCCGCTTTCAATTTAGACTTACAGACTCTGGCGAAATGACCCCGTTTTCCGCAGCTGGAGCAGGTCGCTTCGCGGGCTGTGCAACGTTTTCGAGGATGTTTCTCCAGTCCACAAAAATAACAGAGCCCCGGTTTTTGCTTGGACGCCGCCGCGGACGGGTTCAGGGAGTTCGTGGAATCGTGACTGGCAGCGGCGTTGGCGAATTCGCTCGCGGGAACCGGCGGCGGCGGGGTCTGAGGCGTCCACGAATCCGACGGGGAATCGCGCGGCTGGACGGCGTCAGCATAGCGTAGAGCAGCCTTGAGTGTTTCGGCCGTCTCGATCGCCGAGCGTAAGGTGAGGTCGGGATTTTCCAGCAAACGCTGCCGCACATACACTGACCTCAGTCCCGTCACAAAGGCGTCTCGTACCAAGAGTTCCGCATGCTGTTCCGCCGTGAGCGTTTGGCATTCACAAGTCTGCACGAGTGTCTGTAGGGCTCAGAGAAATTCGGCGCACGATTCCGCAGGCCGCTGCCGTCTGGTAGCCAAACGATGTCTTGCGTAGACGGTGTTCACCGGCCGCAGGTACTGTCGTTTGAGGGCGGCCAGAGCCCCGTCGTAGGTCGAGAGGTCCCTGATGAAGGAATAAACTTTTGGGGTGACTCGCGAGAGGAGAATCCTGTGCCTAACAGCGGGGTCAGTTGCACGAACCTCCTCCAAGTATGAGTGGAAGCATGCAAGCCAGTGTTCAAAGGCAAGAGCCGCTTCAGGGTCCTGGGGGTCCAGATCCAATCTTTCCGGATGTAAAATGGTTTCCATGCTTAAAAACTTCCAGTCAATAAAATTGATGCACCATCAATAACTCACTCTGAGACGTAAGAAGTGAGATATCGGCTTTTATTGACTGGAAGAATGAACAACACAACATCCTGGAGAATGAGGGCCGGCCTCAGGCCTCATTCGCCTTTATACAGGGGTTTGTGGGAGGAGCCACAGGAGCAGTCAGCAGGGGTCTGTTGGGAGCAAACCACTCTGGTATATGTAGTTCACCACAGATTCCAAGTCAAGTCAAGTCGCTTTTATTGCCATTTCAACTATAACTGCTGATCCAGTACACAGTAAAAACAAAACAACATTTCCCCAGGACCATGGTGCTACATAAAACAACATAAAACTACATTGGACTTCAGATCTACATGGGACTACATAAAGTGCACAAAACAGTGCAAGACAGTACAATAATTAACAAACAAGACAATAGGCACAGTAAAGGGCAAATGACAATAAAATAATAAATAATGTAAATGTAAACAATGTTTTTAGCAGGAATTGAGAAAGAAATTAGCAAAAATTGCAAGGGTGTTGTGTGTTGTGTGTGTGTGTGTGTGTGTGTGTGTGTGTGTGTGTGTGTGTGTGTGTGTGTGTGTGTGTGTGTGTGTGTGTGTGTGTGTGTGTGTGTGTGTGTGTGTGTGTGTGTGTGTGTGTGTGTGTGTGTGTGTTGTTGTTGTCAGACTAGATTTCACCATTGTGAGCTTTATACTGGTATTACAATACAAAGTAACACACACAAAATGCTAGAGGAACTCAGCAGGTCTAGCAGCATCGATGGAAAAGAGTACAGTTGACGTTTCAGAAACATCGACTGTTTACTCTTTTCTATGGATGTTGCTTGGCCTGCTGAGCTCCTCCAGCATTGTGTGTGTGTGTGTGTGTTGCTCGGAATTCCAGCATCTACAGATGTTCTCTTGTTTATGGTTACATTACCAAGTGTTCTTATCTCATTTATAAGCCATGGCAATGTATCCTTTCTCTGCCTTGAATAGCACTTGATCTATCTGAAAGAATAACTGGATGAAGAATAGTTCTCAGTATGTCTGGTCTCACGATGCTGATCCTGATTCTGGACGGGAGCTGTTGTGACTTGTGGATGGAATTTCCTGCCTTCCTTGCCTGCCATCTCCATGAGACCTTCTGTGCATTGTCACATAGAATGGTTTCTTGCAAACTTAGGCCTCAGACCAGTCTGTTTCACCCTACCCAAGCTAAATATGTCCTCAACACTGTAGTCCCTAGTTGAGGTTTTAACAGGACCATGTAATCGGTAACTTTAATCACTCATTCTTTCATTACGTGTGCCAGATTCATTAAACTCTTCTGGCCTTGCCAAATTTATCTTTTCTAACTTCTGAACAATCTCGATAAAGGAAATATTTCTGTGAAGCACCCATCCTACTGAGAGCAGGTTAATTTTGGAGGTGACTTCTGTGAGTGAGATGGCTTTGTTTCAATCCACCACTGCAAAGTCCGATGCTTGTTCATTCTCCAAACTGTCACATATCATCAGTAGTGCTGGCATCCAAGCATATCTTCCTCTGAGTGGATGCTCAGAGTTGGCTGAGGCTGAATCTGTGGTTTATAAAGGTATTCTCTGGTCTGCTAACATAATGCAGGATCGCTGTATTTATGGAACAAGGGAGAGAGAGAAGGAACATTGAAGAGAAATTCCATAAACTTCATTTAGCCTATATAGATCTAAAGAAGATGAGGTATATGAGGTATCCAGCGAAGGGTAGCTCTCTGTTGAAGGGGCTTGTTGTGTCCATTCTTGGGCGGCTCGCTCACCTTTGGTCCCCACTGGACACTCAGCTCTCACTTGTGGCTCCAAGCAGCCATTTACATGGGACAGCAGCCACACCTCGGTACCACCCCATTCACAGGTAAGGGTACCCTTATACCCCGGAGAGTTAGAGACATGCCTGTCCTGGTGTGTGAAGTCAACTCTGGTGTAATGGGCAGACAGTGAGATCCAAAGGCCAAGAAGGAATTACGGTGACGGTCCATGGAGAATGAAGGGCATGACAAGGCATAGAAGACAATATGGTATTCCACTGAAACTAAAGAAGACCCCATTTTTGTAATACTTATTTGTCCCACTGGACCCAGACTTCTGAGGTCGAGAGAGTGGAACTGCCCCAGTGCAATGGCTTTAACATTTCAAAAACTCTGCAGAGGTTTCCTGTCATCGTCAGACATAATGGACAACCACCAGATCTAAAGATTACAGTGAAGAAACATAGTTCATAATACCATGTGCAGGTATTCGCCTGCTAGTCCAGAACATATCTTTTGAATGCTGGAGGCTTGCTGGGGTTCAGGAGAATACCTGTCTGCAAAGATAAGTGGCCATAAATTGGGCAGCACAGTAGCAAAGTGGTTAGAGCAACAGCGACATGATTTCAATTCCCACCACTGTCTGTAAGGAGTTGGTAAGTTGTCCATGTGATTGTGCGGGCTTCATCCAGGTGCTCTGGTTTTCTCCCCAATTATCAAGATGTACGAGTTAGTAGGTTAGTTGTGTAATGCCTTGGTTAAGATTTTTATTGCTGTGATGTAGGTATTTCGTTTTAACAGTTCTGTAAGAGCTGTCTGTTCTGCTTCACCCTGTTTGGATTTGAGCTGAGCTAAAAGGTTTTGTTGTTCAACTTAGGAATGTAATGGAATTGGGAGAAGGTTCTGGAGAACGCTGGGCAGAGAAGTTTTTGTGTGGGTTACTGGTGTGAGCCGAGGACTTTTTTTGCCGGGAGCTGGGAGAAGATAGAATTGAATATGGCTGAGGATGCTGTCCCTGTTGTACAAAGTACTTTGTGCAGATGAATGGCTTCCAGGAGGAAGGACCAGTACTCCCCTGGTAGAGCCTGTTTGTTCGAGATGGATTTTGAGTGACATTTGGAAGTTGGTGAGTGCTTTCACCCAGACCGAGTTTCCAACGTCTGAGCACCAGACAACTTCAAGATGAGCTCCAACTGAAATGTTCATTTGATTGCTTAAGAATAATGGGCCATTTTTGTTTTTTTTTCTTTCTTTCCTTTAATAACTATTCGCCTAGTTAACATTCTTAAACATCCTTCTTTATAATTGTATGCAGTGTATGATCTGTTATTTCTTGCTGACGGGCAATTGCCAGGGGCGGTAAATCACACAGCATTCATGCAAACCGGGATTTGGATGGGCAAGGCATTGCAACCTCAGGGATCTGGCGTGGACCAGTCGTATACACCCTAGACATGCGAAACCTGAGAAAGGAGGGTTTCTCGCCGTGGAGCCTAGCAGCTATTAATGAGAGGCTAATGAGTTGCACTTCCAGTGACGCCCAATAAAAATGGTTTTCAATTGTAAATGAGCGCCTTGGGCTCATTGGTCAGACGGCCTATCACTAAAGAAAAGGGATGCAGATGGAATATAATGAGGCGATTGGTGCTTAGAAACAGAAATGTGGTGAATTACTTAAATACTATAGGTTTATTAAATACCACTATTCAGAGAAGCTTGAGGGTCTTTGACATGAATAAAACATCTTGTTCGGTCAAGTAATGGAATGTTGGTCTTCATTTCAAGGAAAATTCAGCATAAGGGTGAGGGGAGACTTGCTACACCTGTCATGGGCTTCATTGTAACCTTGCACATCGGACTGTATTCAGTGGTCAGTTGGTATTTAAAATGGATGCAAGTGCTTCAAAGTGGACTCAGTGAAGGATCATTAGATGGACTGTTTAACGGGAAAAGGTGAGTAGAATGGCCCTGCTTTTTGCAGTTTGAAAGAATGAGAGGTGATTCCATTGAAACAATGGATACCATTCAGCCCATCAAGTGAATGCAAGGTCTCAACTCCATACCACCACATCTCCTTGTAGCTTGCTCTCCCTCACTCAACCATCAATTCCTCATGGATTCAGCTGCTGCCATCTACACTGGGATATGCTAGAGTAGGCAAGCAGCCTGGCACCAAGCACACCAGTGCGAGGAAACCAGAGGGTCCACAGGAATCTCACCCAGTCCCAGGGAGAATGTGTAAATTTCTCACAGAGAACAGGATGCTCACTCAGTCACAGGGAGAATGTCCAAACGCAACACAGAAAACATCTGAGGTGAGGATTGAACCTGAGGTGCAGTAAGTGTGTGGCAGGGGCAGTACTGGGTGTCCTACTGTGCTGCCCATTCTTGTGACGCTGTTACGGGACTGCAGGAGCAATTCTCTATGAACCTGATTAGGCTTTTGGAGAAGGTGAAACCAGGATTACTGGGAATACCAGCCAGCAGAAACATGTCCCAAAGCAATAGTAATTCAGGATAAGCCTCTGTGAGAGGTGTGGTGCATGGCCAAGTGGTTAAGGTGTTGGACTAGTGATCTGATGGTCGTGAGTTCAAACCCCAGCCGAGGCAGTGTGTTGTGTCCTTGAGCAAGGACTCCAAGTCTCCCCTCACCCTTATGCTGAATTTTCCTTGAAATGAAGACCAACATTCCATTACTTGACCGAACAAGATGGTTTATTTCTGCGTTTCTTGTCAAAGACCCTCAAGTTTCTCTGAATAGTGGTATTTAATAAACCTATAGTATTTAAGTAATTCACCACATTTCTGTTTCTATGCATGCATTGCTCCAGTCCACCTGGCTGAAAATGGGTACCGGGGGTTAACCTTGCGATAGACTGGTGTCCTATCTGGCGGGGAGGCGGGGGGATGTTTCGTACATACACTCAGTCGCTTCACGCCACAGAAACCGGCATAAGCACCGGCCCGATGAGCCACAAAGGCTCGGGACAGATTTTAACTTTGTAACTCTGTGAGAGGTGCTCAGACATTCTCCACATGCTAGTCAAAGTGTCGTTTCATCTAATAATCACAACTAGCTCAATCCATGCAGCTTCTCAACAGAAGTCAGACAAAAGAAACATATTGATCAGAGTTGTCTGTTTGTCATCCAGCGTCCTGTAAACTGTAACATTTTTTAGCAGATGAAGGTTCTGAGAGAACGAGAAACCTTAAAGAATAATTAGGTCCAGTGAAGCGCGAGATCCACAGCAGTACAGTCACTAGATGCCTGAGTAAGTCTTCATACAATTTGTATTTCAAAATGAAATGCCGTAATCTGCCTGTCACTTCTGTGAGAAGCTGTCTTCTTAATGACAGTGGACGGTTTGCTGTACAATCCACCGGAGGTCAGTAACCCAAAGCGATGGCACATTTTGTATGATGATGTGTACCTCCCATAGAGTGCGAGTCCAGCCAGGTTCTGACAGCTGTGTGCTTCATCTGCTTAACAAAGAAAAGCTGGAACCTGTCATTCCCTTTTTTTTGGTCGCCTTTCATCTGATTCAATCTCAAGGTGAAGGCATTAGCAACACATAGTATCTACTGGGCGACAGAGTGGAGATACTGCTGCCCCTTGCAGATTCTGGTGAGTTGCTCCAAGGAGTTCAGGTGCCTCACGGTTTCTGCACCTTGGTTTTGATTGGAACCTCCAGGTTGCATAGTCCTCTTGTGAGCAAATGCACGCGCCTTTTAAACATTCTTACTGTATCTGCCTCAACCACTTTCTATGGCAGCCAATTCCATATTGTCTGGGTGAAAACGTATCCAGAATTTAAAGTTTCACAATGATCGGGGGGATCAGGGCAGAGCAGTAACTCCCCTACTTTGAAGCCCTGCCTCAGTGAAATGAAGACCTTTATTTGCCATTTAGAAATAGGCAAAAAAGGGTTACTAACTGAGATTAATCAGCTTTAATTTTACCTTATAGAATCAGTGAAGATTTTAATAAGAATTAAAAAATAAGAATCAGCCATTCAGGTTCTTGAACCTGACACATCTTTAAATGAACACTTTAACATACCTTTTGGGTGTTGGGGCGGAGAAAAAGGAGGTGTAAAGCACTCCTTCCCTCCACGTGATGAAACTCCTTGACAAGGATGGCTTGGATGCAAATCCTTGCAAATACAAGAATGGGACAAAGACGTGGTCTCAAATGGAATCGAGAAGCTGAGCACAAAACAAACGCTAGGTGAAATCGCTGGTAGGCTTACGATTGCGCACTAAACCTATGTCCAATTGTTCCTTAAATACCCAATTCTTGGTGCCCAAGCATGATTATCAAATAACAGGAACACCTTAAGCCCTTAAAGAGACTGCACCAGCTAACTGTACTCCAGAGAGTTAGAGCATTTAAATCTTGGAAACTGGCATGGTTAGGAATGTCTTGTAGCAGGGCAGCCTCCTCTCTTCTCTAGGGCTGACTTCTGATGGGCCTGATTGCTCAGAGAGGCAGTGATGGTAATCATGGATGAGAGTGGGATCCAGGATATCTCTCTCCGGCACCCAGCACCTTTCCTCTGGTCTGAATCCCTCCCATTCCACTAGGTAATGCCGAACGCCTTGAACAGTGTGTGAGTCCAAAATTCTTTTCACTGTGAAGACCTGTTCCCCCTCGATAAACCTGAGTGGCTGTACATCCGGTAGTGGTGGGATTAAGGGGCAGGTGCAGACAGGTTTTAAATTAAAGATGTGGCAGGTGGCGTTGATCTTTAGGGTCTTGGGGAGCTGCAAGGTGTAAGCCACCAAGTTCTTAAAGGGACCAATGAACATGGATGCTAACTTTCTAGTTTCCACTTGGAGAGGCAAATCATGAGTGGACAGCCAGACCTGTTGCCCAGGCTGTAATGGGGGTCCCAGACTTCTCCTTTGGTGTGCTTTGGTCTCTATTCTCTGGGTAGAGGCCAGCAAAATCTCTCTTGCCCTCATCCATTTCTCCTTGCAGTGTTGGACAAGATCTTCTGCTGCAGGGACCCTAATCTCGGCTTCTTGTTCTGGAAAGAAAGGAAGAGGATGAGCAAACTGGACCTCAAATAGTGACACCCCATGTGCTGAATGTTGTAACATGTTGTGGATGATCTCTGCCCACATCAAATGGTCTCACCACTCATCAGGTCTTTCTAGATCCTGTTTGGTCTGCTCTGGCTGGCCATTGAACTGTGAGTGAAACCCAGAGGAAAGGCTTGCTGTTGCCTCTATCAGTTTACAGAAATCTCTCCAGAAATGTGATGAGAATTATGGATCACGATCCAAGACAATGTCCACTGAGAAACCGTGGACTCTGAGGACCTGGTCCAGGACAACCTCAGATGTCTCCATCATGGAAATTAGCTTCTCCAAGGCCTGCAATGAACTTGCAGGCTTTCAACAACTACCAGGATGGCCAACTTCCTGTTGGATGGTGGAAGACCCATGACAAATCCATGGAATGAGTGGTGGGTGGAGGAGCCCTTGAAGTCAGGTACAGGGTTTTTTGTTCTGGGCACATACCTCACATGCCTGTATGTACTGCTGAACTTCTCTCATCATTTCAGGCCTCCCTCCTCTTGATAATCCCAAGGGTTCAGACGCTCCCTAGGTGTGTGGTCATTCTTGATGAGTGTCCTCAAGGCAGTACCTGGAACTGCATGGAATTTAGATGAACGGCCAACACGAAGGACCGTTCTCAGGAATCTCCCCCCTGTGTTTGGGGCGTGTGAACGAGAGCATCGATTCCCCAATGAATTGGCACTACCACCCTGGCTTGGAGAAAATGTTGGTAGGCTGCTCCTCTCGTTCTGGTTCATCAAACTGGTGGGACAGGGCATCAGGATGAGATTAAAAACCAGCTGGCCTGCCTGGAATTCAGCCTCTTGGTCTCCTGAATATAGATCCGGTTCTTATGATCAGTCCAAATGATAAAAGGGTTTTTGGCCCCCTCCAGCCAGTGACATCATTTCGCCAAAGCTAACTTAACCGCAAGAAGCTCCCAATTCCCGATGTCATAGTTCCTCTCTGCCAGGGATAACTGCCTGGAGAAGAATGTACATGGATGCAGATTACTGTACAAAGGTGACCAATGAGACAAGATCACACCTACCCTGATGTCTGAGGTGTTCACCTCCACAATGAAGAGAAGGTCCAGGTTAGGAGAAACCAAGATGGGAGCTGTAGTAAACCATTGTTTAAGCTCTGCAAAAGCAGCCTCTGCTTCAGTAGTCTATAGATTTCTTAGTTAGAGCCATCAGCGGAGCTGCCACTGAGCTGAAGTTCCTGATGAACTTCTGGTAGAAGTTAGCAAACCTCATGAATCATTGGACTTTCCTGATATTGGATGGTGGTGGCTAGTCTCTGACTGCCTGAGCCTTGGTAGGGTCCATCTCAAGATAGATAGATAGATAGATAGATAGATAGATAGATACTTTATTCATCCCCATGGGGAAATTCAACTTTTTTCCAATGTCCCATACACTTGTTGTAGCAAAACTAATTACATACAATACTTAACTCAGTAAAAAATATGATATGCATCTAAATCACTATCTCAAAAAGCATTAATAATAGCTTTTAAAAAGTTCTTAAGTCCTGGCGGTTGAATTGTAAAGCCTAATGGCATTGGGGAGTATTGACCTCTTCATCCTGTCTGAGGAGCATTGCATCGATAGTAACCTGTCGCTGAAACCATTACCATTAGATTACCATTAGAGACGATGAAACCCAAAGCTGAAACAGTTGTCACGTGAAACACGGACTTCTCCAACTTGATGTAAAGTCTATGGTCTAGTTGCCTCTTTAAAATGTCCCTGAGGTGAGTGGTGTGCTCCTCTATGGAATTCGAGAAGATTAGGATATCATCCACTTAGATGAAGGCATACTTATGGAGAGCATCCCGGAGCACGTCGTTTATAATGGCTTCAGAAATGGCAGGAGCATTTGCAAGGTCGAAGAGCATAACCTGGTACTCGCAGTGCCCTGTTGGTATATTGAGTGCCGTCTTCCACTCATCATTCTCCCTGAATGAGATCAGATTGCAGGCACGTCAGAGGTACAATTTTGTGAATACCCTTGTCCCTTGGAACATCTTGAATGATGTATTCTTAAGAGGAAAGGGGTAGCAGTTCTTGGTCATTGTGCGGTTTAATCCCCTGTAATCAATGCACGGCCACAGGCTCCCATCTTTCTTTTGTACAAAGAAGAAACCTGCTCTGGTGGATGAGGTAGAAGGCTGAATGAAGCCCGTGCAAGAGCTTCCTTTATATACTCCTCAATGGTGTTTCCCACTGGGTCTGAGAGTGCGTACAAACAACTCCACAGGGGACTTAATAGTGTTTCCCTCTGGGTCTGAGAGTGCGTACAAATGACCCCACAGAGGACGAGTACTGGGCAGCAGACTTATGGTACACTCGTAGGGTCAGAGTGGTGGATGAGTCAAGGCCTTCCCCTTGATGAAACCCTCCTCTAAGCCCTTGTAAACAGAGGGGATTTTTATTGGTTTCGGTGTTGTTATCTCCTCAGGACTTTCCTTCGAGGATGAGTCCTGAGAATTCTTTGGTGATAGGGGTGATTTGGCGGGCTTCAGAGTGTTCTCTCTGAGCTCACAAAGTTCTTTTATTTCTTTCTTTATCAATCTTTTTATTAATTAAATAAAAGAGTACATATATACATATAAACAAGAGGAGAATTATCTCCAATATCTATATCAATAACAATTCATATAAAAGGCAAAATAAGCATTATCACAATCATACATAGTATTAATCTAATAGTATGCAATTAAGAAAAAGATAATTGAATCTCCTCTTATCCATGAAAAGAAGAAAAAAGATTAAGAAACTTTTATAATTTTAATATACATAAAAAACACTAAACAAGAAATACAACAAAAAAAGAGAAAAAAAGGAACTGGGCAGCTCAAACTGAGAGTGAAAGCAAGAAGAAAGAAAAACTTTCTGATCAAATCCAACATTTCAAGAAGGTAACTGGAAGAGCCATAAATCAAAGCATATGAAAATATTGAATAAAAGGTTGCCAAGTTTCCTCAAATGTAAAGGGTGTATCAAATGTCCGACTTCTAATTTTCTCTAAATTTAAACAGGACATAATGGAAGTAAGCCAATAAAAAGCAGTAGGTGGATTAGAATCCTTCCATTTAAGCAAAATGGCTCTCCTAGCCAATAAAGTTGTAAAACCTATCATCTGCTGAGCAGAAACAGGAATATATCATGCTTCCGATGGAATGATCCCAAAAATTGCTGTAAGTAAATTCGGTTGTAGATCCAAATTCAAGACTTTTGATAAAGTTTTAAAGACTTCTTTCGAAAAATTATCCATCTTGATACAAGACCAAAACATATGTGTTAAAGTAGCCACCTCAATATTACATCTATCACAAATAGGACTAATATTGGAAAAGATATGGGCTAATTTGTCCTTTGACATATGCGCCCGATGCACTACTTTGAATTGTATCAAGGAATGACAGACACAAATAGATGAAGTATTTACCAAATGAAAAATTTTATCCCATTGATTATTTGAAAGTGAACCTCAAAATTCCAATTCCCATGCAGCTTTAATTTTATCATTAGATAACATACACAAATTCAATAACCATTTATAAATTATAGCTAGCAGTCCTTTTTGAAATGGTTTAAACTGAAAAAGAGTATGTATTATATTGGGTGAACAAGCCAAGGGAAAATTTTGAAGTAAACTATGTAGAAAATTCCCAATTTATAAATAGAAACATAGAAAATTGGTGCAGGAGTAGGCCATTCGGCCCTTCGAACCTGCACCACCATTCAGTATGATCATGGCTGATCATCCAACTCAGAACCTGCTTTCTCTCCATACCCCCTGATCCCTTTAGCCACAAGGGCCATATCTAACTTCCTCTTAAATATAGCCAATGAACCGGCCTCAACTGTTTCCTGTGGCAGAGAATTCCATAGATTCACCACTCTCTGTGTGAAGAAGTTTTTCCTCATCTCAGTCCTAAAAGGCTTCCCCTTTATCCTTAAACTGTGACCCCTCGTTCTGGACTTCCCCAACACCGGAAACAATCTTCCTGCATCTAGCCTGTCCAATCCCTTTAGAATTTTATACATTTCAATAAGATCCCCCCTCAATCTTCTAAATTCCAGTGAGTATAAGCCTAGTCGACCCAGTCTTTCTTCATATGAAAGTCCTGCCATCCCAGGAATCAATCTGGTGAACCTTCTCTGTACTCCCTCTATGGCAAGAATGCCTTTCCTCAGATTAGGGGACCAAAACTGCACACAATATTCTAGGTGAGGTCTCACCAAGGCTTTGTACAACTGCAGTAAAACCTCCCTGCTCCTGTACTCAAATCCTTTTGCTATGAATGCCGACATACCATTTGCCTTTTTCACCGCACTGAACCTATGTTCAGGTAACACACACAAAATGCTGGATGAACTCAGCAGGCCAGGCAGCATCTATAGAAAACAGTGCAGATGACGTTTAGGGCTGAGGCCCTTCAGCAGTCTTTTCCAGCATCTGAAGATCTTCTCTTGTTTGTCTATGTTCATTAACTAATTAATTCTTGGTGCCCAAAACATGATTATCAATTAACGAAATGTCCTAAACCTTTAAAAGGTCATGCCAGCTGTCTGTACTCCGGAGAGATAGAGTGTTTTAAATCTCAGTAGCTGGCATGGTTGGGAGCATCGCATGACACCACTAGCCTGCAGGTCACCCTTGGGCAAGGTGTAGCACCTGCTTAGCCCCTGAGGGTCATGAGAAGCCATGGGAGCAGGAGGTGGATGGTCGTATGAGCATATCACAAGCTCTAATAGTTCCACCACTGACGCCAGACAGACAGCCTCTGAAAAGTATTGATAATGGCTGGGGTCACCCATCTTGTAAAGACTCTGCCCATAAGAAGGCAATGGTACACCACTTCTGCAGAAATATTCACCAGGAACAATCATAGTCATGGATCAGGTACGTCATATGGCACATAATGATGATGATGACTATCCATTCCCAGCTTCTTTGAGGAGATCGATTAGAGGATATTTACCAGGGTGCTGCCTGGTTTAGAGAGTATGCATTATGATCAGAGATTAAGGGAGCTAGGGATTTACTCTCTGGAGAGAAGGAGGATGAGAGGAGACATGATAGGGGTATACAAGATATTAGGAGGAATAGATAGAGTAGACAGTCAGCACCTCTTCCCCAGGGCAGCACTGCTCAGTACAAGAGGACATGGCTTTAAGGTAAGGGGAGCTAAGTTCAAGGGGATATTAGAGGAAGGTTTTTTTTCACTCAGAGAGTGGTTGGTGCGTGGAATGCACTGCCTGAGTCAGTGGTGGAGACAGATACACAACTGAAGTTTAAGAGACTACTAAACAGGTATATGGAGGAATTTAAGGTGGGGGGTTATATGGGAGACACGGTTTAAGGATCAGCACAACATTGTGGGCCGAATGGCCTGTGCTATGCGGTATTGCTCTTTGTTCTTTGTTCTTTGCTTTGAAATGGAATGGTTTGCGTGACTATTTCAAATGCTTGTAGTACTGGGATGACAAATGAGGCAGCTAGATGAGAGGAACAGGCTTCAACATTGCTAGACTTTTATACTTACGGATTCTTCCAGCTGAATTTAAATTCTCATAGTGTTTTGCAGTGGTTTGAATTGCTGATGCCTGGATTACCAATGCAGACTACCATATCCACTGATGGTGATGAATGATGGTGACCAAGTGTCCAATAGAGTATAGCACAGTGAGCACGATGAGGCCAGTCTCTGAGACCTGCTCTTTCATTGCGCGACATTATAATCACAATCAGAATCAGGTTTAACATCACTGGCAGATGTCATGACATCTGTTGTTTAGCAGCAGCAGTTCATTGCAATACATAATAATAACTATAAATTACAGTAAGAAGTATATATGAAAAACTTAAATAAATAGTGCAAAAAGAGAACAAAAAAAAACAATAGCGAAGTGGTGTTCATTCAGAAATCTGATAGCGGAGGGGAAGAAACTGTTCCTGAAAAATTGAGTGTGTGTCTTCCAGCTCCTGTACCTCTTCTTTGATGGTAGCAAGGAGAAGAAGGCATTTCATGGATGATAGGGGTCCTTGATGATGGATACCGCCTTTTAAAGATGTCCTTGGATGCTTGGGATACTAGTGTGCATGATGGAGCTAGCTGAGGTTACAACTTTCTCCCCCTCCATACCAAACGATGATGGAGCCAATTAAAGTGTTCCTCATGGTACATCTGCAGAAACTTGTGAGGGTCTTTGGTGACGTACAGTAACTCCTCAGGTGCCTAATGAGACTACACGAGGAAATCTGCAGATGCTGGAAGTTCGAACAACTCACACAAAATGCTGGTGGAACACAACAGGCCAGGCAGCATCTATAGGGAGAAGCGTTGTAGCTGTTTCGGGCCGAGACCCTTCCTAATGAGGCTGCTGTTTCACCTTCTTTGTAACTGCACCAATATATTATGCACAGGATAGAACTTTAGAAACATTGACATCCAGGAACTTGGAACTGCTCACCCTTTCCACTGCTGATCCCTCAATGAGCACTTGTGTTTGTTCCTTCAACCTCCCCTTCCTGAAGTCCACAATCAATTCCTTGATCTTACCGATGATTCAATAGGTTTCAATAGGTACCTTTAATGTTAGAGAAATGTATACAATATACATCCTGAAATACTTTTTCTTCACAAACATCCACAAAAATAGAGGAGTGCTCCATGAATGAATGACAGTTAAACGTTAGAACCCAAAAGTCTCCCCCCCCAGCTCTCCCCTCCAAGCACAAGCAATAGCAAGGCAATGACACGACCCCTCCACCAGCAAAAAACATCAGCACCCTCCAACGAGCACTCAAGCGTGCAGCATAGCATCAATAAAGACATAGACTTGCAGTATCACAAAAGCTACTCGTTCACGCAGTAATTTGACATACCACAGGCTCTCTCTCTCCCTAATAAGCAAAAGAGAGGTGTCCACATTTCTCAGTGAGAAGGGAGATGATGAGTGCAAGATTAAGGTTCAGGTCAACCCTAACCCTAATGCATGGTTTCTACAACACCACTCAACCAGCTGATCGATCTTCTATCTTGCTCCGGTATGCCTGCTCGAAACGATCTGAAATTCTGCCAACAATCGTTATGTCATTGGCAGATTTATTGATACTATATGAGCAGTATCTAGCAACACAGTCAAGATCAAGATGATCTCATCTTGACTTCAGCACCATTATCCTACTTCTTTGTTAGAAACCTTGACTCCCCATTTCAAAAACCTGCCTGTTTCTGCCTTAAATATTTTCTGCAGTTCAACTTTCACAATCTCTAGAAAAGGAAATTCCAAAATGTCACAGCTCTGAGAGAAGAAATTCCCCATCACCATCATTAACGGTGGAATTTTTTTTCCCTCTGAAACTGCGATCCCTAATGTTTGATTCCTCGGCAAGAGGAAAGCCCTTTTAGCATCTACCCTATCAAGTTCCACTGAGTTGTATATGGTTTGGGAAAATTGTCTTTCATTCTTCTGTACTCCAATGATTATAGGGTCTTTCTGACCTGTATTGTACTTGAGACAATTCATTCATACCAGGAAGCATCCTACTGACAATTCTCTGAACTACTTCCAACATATATTTCAATATATTTCTCTGTAAATAAAGAGACCAAGACTGAATGTACTGCAGGTGTAATCTCATCAGCACCCTGGAAATTGTGTAAGACCATAAGATATAGGAGTAGAAATAGGCCATATGGCCCATCGAGTCTGCACAGCCATTTCATCATGGCTGGTTCATTTGTCCTCTCAGCCCCAATATCCTACCTTCCCCTCTTACCCCTTCATGTCCTGACCCATCAAGAATCTATCAACCTCAGCCTATACATAAAGACTTGGCCCCCACTGCTGCCTGTGGCAACAAATTCTACAAATTCACCATTCCCAGGCTAAAGAGTTTCCTTTTTGTCTCTGTTCCAAAAGGACGCCCCTCTATTTGGGGCTATGGCCAGGGGATAGGAAACATCCTCCTCACACCCACCCTATCAAATTCGTTCACTATTTGATAGGTTTCAATGAGGTCACCCCTCATGCTTCTGAATTCCAATGAGTACAGGCCCAGAGATATCTTCATATAACGTTCTACATATGACAAGCTGTTTAATCCTGGAATCATTTTCATGAACCTCCTTTGAAGCCTCTCTTGTTTTGACACATCCTTTCTAAGATAAGGGGCCCAAAACTGCTCACAATACTCCAAGTGAGGTCGCACCAGTGCTGTATAATGTCTCATAGAAATATAGAAACACAGAAAACCTACGGCATAATACAAGCCCTTTGGCCCACGATGCTGTGCCGAACATGCACGTACTTAGAAATTACCTAGGCTTACCCATAGCCCTCTATTTTTCTAAGTTCCATGTACCTATCCAGGAGTCTCTTAAAAGACCCTATCGTATCCGCCTCCACCGCTGTTGCCGGCAGCCCATTCCATACACTCACCACTCTCTGCATTAAAAACTTACCCCTGACATCTCCTCTGTACCTCATTCCAATCTCCTTAAAACTGTGCCCTCTCATGTAAGCCATTTCAGCCCTGGGAAAAAGCCTCTGACTATCCACACGATTAATGCCTCTCATCCTTTTATACACCTCTATCAGGTCACCTCCCATCCTCCACCGCTCCAAGGAGAAAAGGCTGAGTTCACTCACCCTATTCTCATAAGGCATGCTCCCCAATCCATGCAACATCCTTGTAAATTTCCTCTGCACCCTTTCTATGGTTTCTACATCCTTTCAGTAGTGAGGTGACCAGAACTGAGCACAGTACTCCAAGTGGGATCTGACCAGGGTCCTATAAAGCTATAAAGTCCTATAAACATTACCTCTCGGCTCTTGAACTCAGTCCCACGTTTGATGAAGGCCAATGCACCATATGCCTTCTTAACCACAGAGTCTCAACATTACATCCTTGCTTTTTTTTAACTTTAGTTCTCTTGAAATGCATGCTAGCATCACATTTGCCTTTCTCACCACAGACTCAATCTGCAAATTAACCTTTAGGAAATCCTGCACAAGTCCCTTTGCACCTCAGAGTTTTGTATTTTCTCTCTCCTTTGCCCATTTGCCTAAGCCATCTAAGTCCTCCTGTAGTGTCTCTACTTCCTCAAAACTACTTGCCCCTCCACTTATTTTCATATTGTTTGCAAACTTTGCAGCAAAGCCATCAACTCTATCATTCAAATTATTAACTTTTCATGTAAAAAGAATCAGTCCCAAAACAGAACCCTGCAGAACACTACCAGTCAGCGGCAGCCAACCAGAAAAGTCCACTCTTTGCCTCCTTCCAATCAGCCACTGCTTTATCCATGACAGAATCTTTCCGGTAATACCATGGGCTCATAGCTTGTTAAACATACTCATCTGTGGTACCCTGTTAAAGGCCCACTGAAAATCCAAGTACACAACATCAACTGATTCTCCTTTGTCTATCCGGCTTGTTATTTCTTCAAAGAATTCCAACAGACTTGTCAAGCAAGATTTTCACTTAAGGGAACCATGCTGACTATGACCTATTTTATCATGTGCCTACAAGTACCTCGAAACCACATATAGCAACAAATTTTGAGTGTTCTACCCCACCTCCTTTGCAATGAATAAATCAGCAAAGTGGTATAACGGCTACTCTGCTGCTTATACGTGCCAGCGGCCCAGGTTCAATCCCGACCTTGGGTGTTATTTTTTGTCTAATGTTTGCAACTTCCCTTTGTGACCATCTGTCCTTTCTCAAGGTGACCTGGCTTCTTCCCACATTCCAAAGATTGCCCCTGGTGCAGGTTAATGGCAAATGGAGTCAAAAAAACAATCAAAGGAGAACTAATAGGTAAGTGTGAGAAAGAAGAAAGTTTAGGGAACTAAGGAAAGAAGAGATGGGACTGATGGGTTAGTACCAATGAGAAACAGCATGGCTTTGATGGGCCAAATGGTCTATTTCTGTATTATTATGATTAAGTTGCCACAAAGGTCAATATTATTTGACTTCCTACTCACCTGCAGGATCTTTAATGCAATTTCATAATTCAAATAACATGTTGGTCTCTTCGAATCACTACACACTGCATTTTCCCACATTTCCTTACAAAACAGGAGGAAATATTAGCTCACTAAGTCTATGTCAGCACTTAGACCAATCCCATTCCCCACTAATACTCCCTGTACCTTATCCTCTCTACAATCCCATACACACAGACCAATCCCATTCCCCACTAATACTCTCTGTACCTTTTCCTCTCTACAATCCCATACACACAGACCAATCCCATTCCCCACTAATACTCTGTACCTTTTCCTCTCTACAATCCCATACACACAGACCAATCCCATTCCCCACTAATACTCCCTGTACCTTATCCTCTCTACAATACCATACACACAGACCAATCCCATTCCCCACTAATACTCCCTGTACCTTATCCTCTCTACAATCCCATCATCTGTGTATCCTCTTTCCATTTACCTCTTTTAACAGACTGCGTCTTGTTTATTCATTATGTACCATGTTGTATGATGTGGGCTTTCCATGACCATGATTGTTCTTGGGAAATTTTTCTTCAGAAGTGGTTGGCCATTGCCTTCTTTTGGGCAGTGTCTTTACAAGATGGGTGACCCCAGCCATTATCAATACTCGTTAGAAATCGTTTGCCTGGAATCAGTGGCCAGCTCATATGAGCATCCACCACATGTGCCCAGGGCTTCATGTGACCCTGATCGGGTGGGGGAGTGGGGTTAGTAGGGCTTAGCAGGTGCTATAACTTGCCTAAGGGTGACCTACAGGCTAGCAGAGTGAAGGAGCACCTTATACCTCCTTTGGTAGAGACATATCTCCACCCTGCTACCCATATATGGTAGGAAAGAAAATAAAACATAACAGTAAAAATGTTGAAATCCTCTCCATATTCCAGCCAACTCTTGCTGATCCTCACTATAATTTAAAATTTCCAGCCTCTGGTGTCTACAAATAAACAATTGCACACAAAGTTGAGAATATCTTATTGATCTGTTCACTGTCTCATCTTGGCAATTCTATAGTTAGCTAATTTATTCTCATTGTTATTTAATTGGCTCAGCACAAGCCATGGTCTGAACCATGAACTTCCTGGTGAGGGCAAATTAGCAAAATATAAAGAAAAAAACATATTGTATATAGAAATTTTACTTTAAGGTAAAATTGAAGCATCTCCTAGAGATGAAGAATAGTGAAATTATAATGTGGGATAAAGAAATATCTGAAGCATAAAATAATTATTTAATGTCTTTCTTTCATGTGGATGACAAAATAAACTTATGAGAAATAGAAATAAGTCAAGGACATAACAATAATGGAATATAATGTAATTAATAACATTTAGTGTAAGTACTGGAGTATTGGAGAAATTAATGTCTAAAATCTAATAATCCCCTCTGGACATTTAACATGCATTCCAATGTTATAGAAGAAATGACTACAGAAATTAATGATGTCCTTCCAAGATTCCCTAAATTTTGGAGCACAACCAGCAAGGTGGAAGGTGGCAAATGTAAGTCTGCTACGTAAGAAAGGAGGTAGAGTGAAACTAGGCAAATTAGGGTCAATTAATGTGACATCTGATGGCAGAAAAATGTTAGACTATATTAACAAGAATGCTTAAAAAGTCATAATGTGATTTGACAGAGTCAGCATGGTATCACAAAAAGAAAATTATTCTGAAAAATGTCACAGTTTTTTAAAAATGATGTAACTGCTAGGGCATTAGAAATTATTAGAACAGAGCGACCAAGGAACAATCCCATCAGCCTACCATGTCTGCCCCTGCCAGGATGTCATTCAGCTAATCCTATCTCCCATAGAATTAAATTCAAAATCAAAATCAGGCTTATTATCACTTGTATACATCATGAAAATCAAAGATCCAATTGCACAAAAATGGATTGAGGCAAAGATCTTGGAGCTTATTGATTAGTTTTGAGGAGATGATAGTATTGAATGCCAAGTTGCAGTTGATAAATAGCATCCTGATGTATGCATCTTTGCTGTCTAGATATTCCAGGGAGAGGTAATGAAATGCTGTCTGCTGCGAACCTCTTGGGCTGGTTGGCAAATTGAAGCAGATCCAAGTCACTTCTCATACAGTCATTGAGATATTTCATCATCAACCTCTCAAACAGTTCATTGCTGTAGATTTAAGTGCTACCAGATGATAGACTTTGAGGCAAGTTACCACATTCTCCTTAGCCACTTGAAGCCTGCTTGAAGCAGTTGGGTACCTCAGACTGCCAGAGCAAGAGGTTAAAGGTATCAGTGATAACTTAGCCAGTTGGTCTGCACAGGTCTCTAGTGCCCCATCTGAGCTGGATGCTTTCCGTGGGTTCACCCTCCTGAGAATGCTCTCGTTGCTCTCAGAGAATGACATTACAGTATGCTGTGGGAGTTCTTGATGGTTCCTCCATGATTTGACACTCAAATCGACTATAGTAGGCATTGAAATTATCTGGAAGTGAAGCTCTATTGTCACCCATGTCACTTGATCTAACCTTATAAGAGGTGATAGTATTCCAGCTTGCCACAACTGTCCAGCATCCTTCATTGATTCAAGCCTAGTCTAGAATTGCCCCCTCACCCATGAGATGGCTTTCTAGAGATAATTCTAGAGTACATTCTAGAGAGGATTTCTAGAGAGCTCTTGTAACCATCTTGGTTGCCAGATATGAATGCCTCTGACCTGGTCCTTGGCAGATTGCATGCTGAACTTTTGACCTACTAAACACTCAGAGGTATACCAGAACCTTGCCATCACCTTCATTAAGAGGAATGCCAACACCCTGGAATCTGACAGACCACAAGACTGTGCTATCGACCTCCTCCCGGCACATCCCTTCCCTGAGACTGTCTGATTTTATCTTCCCTCCTGAAACCCAAACCATGAATGACTACATCACTGAAGCACCATGGCATCATTCACCCATCCCAGTTCCCAGCTGGTTCAGGATTCTTCTTTGTCAATAAGGAAGAGAGAATCTTCGCCCCTGCATTGTCTACCATGGACTCAACAAAATCACTGTGAAGAACCACTAAACTTTTTCCTTGATGGAGAGTACTTTTGAAACAGTCTGCAGGGTCCTTATCTTCACCAAATTGGATCTACAGAGGGCATACAACATGATCTGCATCCAACAGGGGGTTGAATGGAAGACGGTGTTCATAACACTCTCTGGCCACTATGAATATTTGGTGATGCCATATTTAGAATTTCCAACAGTCAGCCATTTTCCAAACTTTCATTCATGAGATTCTCTGAGACATGCTACACAGCTATGTTCATCTACCTCAATGACCTCCTCATCTTTTCAAGGACCCCCAAGACCACATCTGTCATGTCCATTCAGTCCTTTAGTGTCTCCTTATAAACCAAATGTACTGCAAGTTAGAGAAATGCCAGTTCCACACCCCAGTAATTTCCTTCCTGCGTTATGCCCATTCACCCCAAGGCATAACCATGGACCCAGAGAAAATGCATGGCATTGTTGAATGGCCCCAACTGGACTCCCTGAAGGAGCTAAAGAACTTCTTGGGCTTCTCCACCTTCGACCAGTTTCTTCAGGAATTACAGCCAAATTGCCGCTCCTCTCACCTCCCTCGCAGATAACCTGGTCTGCTGTCATACACCATGCTTTTCAGAAGCTCAAGAGGCACTCTATCACCATTCTCATTCTCCACTAGCAGAATCACACTAGACCTTTAGTGGTAGAGGTGGATGCATCAGTGAGCACTAGGGCCACTCTCTTCCAGTGAGGACCGGACCGGACCGGAAGATACCCCCTTGAGCCTACTTCTCACGCAAGTTCAACTCTGCAGAGTGCCGACAAGGAGCTGCTCACCATTAAATGGGCCTTAGAGGAATGGAGATATTGGCCGATGGGATGTACTGAGCCCCTCCTGATCTGGACTGACCACCAGGACCTCATATCCAGACAGCAGACTCCCCCAACTCAAGCCACTTCAGGCTTGCCGGGCTCTCTTCTTTGAGCAATTCAATTTTACCATCTCCTACTGACTGGCTCCAAGAAGACTAACTTTCATGACAGTTCAACCTAGCTGAAACAGAGATCGACCGTCAGCCTGTCCTCCGAGATCCTTGCCATGTTCGTCTGGGACCCTGAGAACCAGATCTGTCAGGCCTTACAGAACGAGCCTCTGCGGCTGACACCCCTGACAACTGAATGCATGTGCGGGTGGCCATGTGCTCTGAGGCACTCCAGTGGACCCACTACTCACCCCTTTGTGGCCATCCAGGTTCATGACGGACTCTGAATTTTTTGTGATGCCACTTCTGGTGGCCCAACATGATCACAGATATAGGACAGTTTGTTGTTGCTTGCTCTCAATATGCCCAGTCCAATTCCTCCCGCCAGCGGTCATCTGGGCTCCTGCAGACCCCACCGGTCCCTCAATGCCTGTGGTCCCATATTGCCATGGATGTCATCATGGGGTTTGCCACCTTACAATTGGGCCTTGGTGATCATGACGATAGTGCACCATTTCTTCAAGGCAATCCACTTCATTGCTGTCTCCAAACTTCCATCAGCAGTTGAGATGGCGGATCTGTTTCTCCAACATGTAGTTTGTCTTCGTGGCTTCACTCAGGACATTGTGTCAGACCAGGGTCCACATTTCGTTCCCCACTTCTGGCAAGCCTTCTGTTCTCTCCCCTGCACCTCAGAGAGTTCGACCTCTAGGTATCCTCCTCAGCCCAATGGGCAGTGAGGAAGAGCCAATCAGCAAGTGGAGATGTTTCTGCAATGCTCAGCTGCCTCTAACCCTTCCACATGGAAGGAGAATCTGCTCTGGGCTGAGCTGTCCCATAGTCTACACACCTCCTCTGCCATGGGTATGTAACCTTTTGAAATAATTCATAGTCAACATCTCCACTTGTTTGCCACAGAAGAGCCAACGATGGAGGTCCTGTTCCCAGGGCTTTGGTTTACTGCTGCTGAAATGCTTGGAAGAGGGTATGGAGGACCTTCCAGCTGCCAACTGTGCCTGCTGTTGCCAGGTGAGCTACTGGTGGTGCCTAGCCACCCGAGATCTGTCCCTGCGCATTGACTCCTGCATTGATCCCTTCAAGATCGCTCATTGCTTCAACCCAGTCACTTACCATCTACAGCAGCCACCATCTTTCAGGATCACATCTACCTTCATATGTAGGTATGAAGGTAGATGTGATCCTCAAGCCAGCTGCCCTTGGACAACTCAACCCACCTGAGTCTACACCTCTGGAACATAGAATGGTAGAAGGTGGTCTTGCATTCACAGTTCACTATTTGATAGATTCCCATCGTCATGGACAGAGTGTGCAGTACCTGGTCAACTGGGAAGGGTACTGTCTGGAGGAGAGGTTTTTGATGCTGTCCTGTTTCATCTTTGATTCATTGCTCATTGAGGATTTCCATCAGAATCATCTGGATTGCCCTGAGCAGTTGGGTGCTGTCAGTTGGAAGGGGTCCTCTCAGGGCTGCACAGGCAGGCACTTCCCAGACTCCACCCAGCTAATGGGAGCCACCTGCCACTCATTTCCAACTCATCACCTGCAGCCTATTTAAACCCATCGCTCATCCACAGCCCTGTCATTCATTGGGCAAGTCAGCCTCAACTTAACCTTCAGATATCTTGATGTTTAGTACCTGTTTTCTCTTGTTTTGTGCTCCCTCCCAGCTTGTTACTTTGTTGTTCATTATTAATATTATCATTTCTTGCTCAGTTGTCTCTGCTGCTCTGTTTTTGGGTCAAGCCACTATATTTTCTGACAATTTCTTATTGTAATTTACAGTCTTTTTATTTGTATGCATTGCAATGTAATAGTGCAGCAAGACAACAAATTTCAGGACATACTCTATCTCAGTGATACATAATATACCTGATTCTGAAACTGCATGACTATCCACATTGTGGGGAAACACAGGGTATTCTTAAAATGCTGAGAGTTTGGCAAAATGTTGGTCCACAGCAGAATCTTGATAAACTGCTTTGTAAAATGCAAGAAGTAAGTCTATAAGTACAAAATGCAATTAGAAAGTGGTATGTTGCTCTTTTGGTGGCAGACAATCTGGACTGCATGTGTATATTCATCTGCGGACTGCTGAGAATTACCTGTCCTTCACAATAGCACCCATATTCCATCAATTTGCAGAATATGTCACTCAAGGACTTGGGCTATATATTAATGTATTTGTGCAATTGTATGTTTACTGCTATCTTATATGTGCCTTGTGCTGTGTATGACTGTTGGTACAGTATTTTGCACCTTGGCCTGAAGAAACGCTGTTTTGTTTGACTACATTCATGTCTGGTTGAGTGACAGTTAAACTTGAAAAACTTAAAGTTAGTTCCAAGAGGTTGGCATGTAATGCTAAGAAATTCTTTCCGCAGTCATACTGGCCATGGTAGGACCATGCCAGAAGACCTGTTTTTAATTTTAAGAAAGGATTTCCTTCCCCTAAAGTCAGTGCAAGATGAAATAGAGATCTTTGCATTGTTCTCACTGGGGTAAAGAAGACAAAGGAAATCTCAGCAGAATGTAGAAGGTAATGAGAGGGATTGATAGGGTAGCAACTCAGAGGCCAATGAATTCATTAATGAGAGCATGGCCCCTGGTTAATAGATTGGCATTTTAGGATGAAATATGAAGATAGAAGCGAACACAGTTCAGGCCCTTCTGCCCAAGATGTTATACTGACTTCTAAACTTACTCCATGATCAATCTCAACCTTCCCCCCTAAGCAGATTATATCCCTCCATATCTCTCTCATCCACATATAAGTTCTCTTCAAAGTTCCAGTTCCTTAACACACTCTGTGTAAAAGTATGGAAACATTTCATTGGTTAGCAAATAATAAAACTTTGTAATTCTCTACCTTCCAGGCTGAGGATAGTCAGGTGACTGAATATACTGAAGGATGAGATTGGGATCTAAGACATTCAAGGGTATAGGATTGTCAGGATGTGGTCAAGATACAGATACAGGGACCTGCCTTGATAATGCCAGTATTAAATGGTAGAACCAATCATTGACTGTTATTTCTTGCTCCTTATATTCTTATCTATAGCTCGTGTTGCACCTCCAGAGAGCAGAATTACCAACTCAGTGTATTCACACAAGTTATATTTGGGTGCTGAGGTGGAGATACATCTCTACCAAAGGAGATGTAAGGCACTCCTTTCCTCTGCTAACCTGCAGGTCACCCTTGGGCAAGGCGTAGCACCTGCTTAGCCCCTAATCAGGGTCATGTGAAGCCATGGGAGCAGGTGGTGGATGGTTGTATGAGCAGCTGGTGGATATCACAAATCCTGGTTTGCCACCACTGACACCAGGCAGACAATTTCATAACAGCTGGGGTCACCTGTCTTGTAAAGACACTGCCCAGAAGAAGGCAATGGCAAACCACCTCTGTAGAAAAATTTGCCAAGAACAACCATGGTCATGGAAAGACCATGACTGCCAATGTAATACGACATGGCACATAATGATGATGATAATGATGTTCAAATATATCTGCTTTGACTCAATCTTGCCACTTTTTTTCTAGTTCCTTACATGAATGGATGTCCAATCTGAGAAGGAAATACTAAACATGATCAAAAGCTGGTCAAAATGGTGGTTTTTAAGGATGGTCATTCTGAGCAGAGTGAACTGCCATGGAGACTTGGGAAGGAATCCCAGAGTGTAGAGACCATGCCAATAATACTGAGGCAAAAGAAGGGAGTCTGCAATAACAGAATGGAGACAGTGGAATGCAAGTTGCTGAGGCGAGGTTTGCATTCAGGTGGAGAAGATCAAAGAGGGAGATTAACATTTGGATTTAAACTTAAAGATTAAATTTTGAACTTTAAATTATAGTTGAAGGGTGAACTGGGGGACAATGTATATTAACAAACTCAGGAAAGGAGTAACATTGAGAAGGATGCTGATGCACTGTAAAGGATTTACAAAGATTAGATGACTGGTCAGACAATTCAAAGCAAAGAAGTAATGTAATTTAATAAGAACAAGAATAGACTAAAGAGCACAAATATAATGGGTGTGTTTGGAACAGAAACACCCGGCTGTACATTGTGCAGTGATCCTTGAGACAGGCTAGTCATATTGAAAGATGAATTATTATACTTTAGGGATTTCATAATTTATAAACAGAGGAACTGAACAAAAGAAACTCAGGAGGTTATGCTGAATTTTTATGAAAAAATGCATAGGTTTTACCCAGACTTTTTGTCCAAACTTGACTTTAGAAGTTTAGAATGAACATGAGAATCCTACAGAGATTACAAAAAATATTATCTAGATTGGTAGGAAATTTCAGCTGCAAAATTAAACCAAAAAATCCCAAGATTTTCAGTAATTGCTCAGCATCATTGTGGTCTTAGACAGGCAGAATAGAGTAAAGCTGTTCCCTCCGCTTACAGTTAAAGAGCCAGAAGGCAAACTTTATAGGATCATTTGGGGTTCAGGATCATTGTGGGCTTAGGTAAGGGGGAAAAAGTGAAGCTGTTTCCTTGTGCTTATGGTTAAAGAACCAAAGGCATAACTTTATAGTGATGGACCAAATATGTAAGGAAAACTGCTAGGAAAGAAATCTATTATATATAGAAAGTGATTATGATTAATAATCCTGAAAAATGGTCTTGTCCTGAAATGTTGACTGTTTATTCATTTCCACAGATGCTACCAGACCTGCTGAGTTCCTTCAGCATTTTGTGTGTGTACCTCTAGTTTTCCAGCATCTGCAGAATTTCTCATGTTTATGATTAAGAATTCATTTTGTTTGTAATTGTACCTCAACCATCAGACCCTTGAACCAAATGGGATAACTTCACTCAACTTTACTCACCACATCATTGAAGTGTTCCCATAATCTATGGACTCACTTTCTCACTTTCTTAAGTTGTCAATATTTATTCATTATTTATTATTATTATTATTATTATTATTATTATTATTATTATTATTATTAGTTTTTTCTCAGCTCAAGCTGGTAAAATCTGAGCTACGGGCATAGCTAAGCACACTTATTTGTCAACTGCTTGGAACTTATAGACTATTCTAGTGATGTTTAGTATTGTGGCTTTCTGAAAATTTACATAGATATTACTGTGTAGCCCTAATTGTTTAATGCTATTGTGTAGTGACTTTGGGATGATAAAATGTAGATATTACCATCGGGACAATGTATGCCTTATCGTTATTTCTTTCTTTTGTATTTGCACAGTTTGTTGTCTTGTACACTGATTGAACACAGAAGTTGGTGCGGTCTTTCATTGATTCTATCATGGTTATTATTTCATTATGGACTTATTGAGTATGTTTTCAAGAAAATGAATCTCAGGGTTGTACATGGTGACATGTTTGTATTTTGGTAATAAATTTACATTTGCTTTGAACTTTGATTGAAAGTGAATCAAAGAGGGCTTTTGAAAGAGAATTGGATAGGTGAGTGCTTTGGGAAAAGTGTTGTGGCTTTTCTTTACAAAGAATGCAGTCTGGTTTCAATGGACCAAATAGTCTCCTTTGTGCTGCTACCAGTTCTATCACTCTTTTTGTATGATAACCAAAGAAATATTAGAAGAGTGAAGCAAGCCTTTGACAGCTTGTCAGGGCAATGTTCGGGGGCTGTCAGATTGCCACTGCGGCAAGGATTGTTACAGATCAGGCCAGCAATTTCAGGCCTGTGGCTACAAAATGCTTGTGTGGCCATGGAGCTGGCTAGGGAATAAGATTAGACAGTGGTTCAGATCAACTGTCATGTAGCCCATCATTCTTTCCAAGACTGTGCATATTGCTGAAGGCAAGACAGCTGGTTGGCCGGAATGATCATTAATTCAAAGTCAGTAACCATGATGCAAGGACTTCAATAAATCTACCTCTCGTGTTTGTTATCTTTGGTTAAGTCAGTTTAAGTGGTACACTCTGCATTAAAATGTTGAAATATCCGATACTGCTGAAAACAGCATGTCACTGAGTGGGGGGAAAGCTGTAATTTACAAACAGAGCAAGGGATCCCGAGATGGAGACAACTTTTGCAGGTGGAATCACGTTTCAGGGAAATGTACCCACAGACCACAGTGGTCTCAAGAACGTGGCTTTTTCAAAACAGAATTATCTAACTGCCAGCTTCTCACTATTGTTAGATTTTGTGAGAAAGGCGTCAGGTATTGCTTTTAAGTTGCAATTGTTGTCCTTGACTATATCGATTTTCTTTATCAACTCCCATATACCTGTCTTTATTTATAGTACAGAAGGAGGCCATTCAGCTCATCGTCCATGCTGTTTCCTGGAGCAGTCCAGTTATTCTCATTCCCCACTCCTTATCTTGCTGGTCTTACAACAGTCCCTTTCTCACACACACACACTCCCCTTTACCACACCTACCACAGATCCTCTCACACACACACACACACACACACACACACACACACACACACACACACACACACACACACACACACACACACACACACACACACACACACACACACACACACACACACACACACACACACACACACACACACACTCCCCTCTGCCACAACTACATCAAGGGCATCTTTCAGTTACCAATTAACCTATCAGCTCTTTGGGATATGGGGCAGAACCAGAGGACTCACAGATTAAGAAGATTGTGTGAATTCTACATTGACTGCATCCAAATTCTTGACTGAACCTGGTTCCCTAGGACTGTGAGCCAAAGCAAGCATTGATTTGTAACTTTGCTGCTCTATTTGACAATATGAAGGAACACAATCCAGTTTCCTGCTGCTTGATTGAAAATGGATAGTGACAGCTACATAAATCCATGTTCTAAGGCTGTCTGCTCATTTCTAAAGCCACATTGACTTGTGTGGTGTGAAAGAAGGCCTTTTCAAACTGCTTTATGACAGCTCTTCAGGGCCATCTTGTACACTTCTAAACGTTTATATTTGATTACAGTGCATCTTCATTTACAAGATTGAATTGGTTCAAATAGCACCAGTTTGTTAGGTTACAATGTCTCTGGAAATATTGTACCACACCAGCTATTGTTCCTTGACATTCTGAAATCAGTGTTACACAACACTGGGAGCCATTCACTCTTGGCCTGAATGAAAAGTGACTTAGAAAAAGTAAGGATCAATTAAACAGTAGCCAAGATTCATTCAAGTAAATGTACGTGGCGTCAAGTGGAGAAAGGTTCAGCTAAGGTAGGCTCACAGAGCCTGAGATGAACTTCCACAGGGAAACCAGCAAGCACAGAATCTTTAGGTCTACCTGGATGCCACTCCAGAGGAAACGTGATTATTGGAGAGATGACACCTACAGGTACCTGACCTAAATGTACAAACGTTTGTACATAAAATCTAGTGCAAAGAAAGCCAAAGTTCAGCTACACTGCCTCTGTGGGGTTACCTCTTCACCACAACATACCGTAGGTGGACAGCTGGACACTTGTATTCACTTACACAAAATATTTAAGATTCATTTGTTATTTTGTCAAGTTTAGTGAATATGGGCAAAGTTAATTATCCACTCAAACATTTCATTGTATTTCCAACTTTAGCTAATTAGACCCTGCATTGAACTGAGGTGCTCACATATGCAGTACATTTGTTTGGCGTTCTGTTTCAGCAGGTCAATTTTAACAGAGGCCTGAGCAATGAAATCCTGACGAGGTGTGATTAATGCAAGGAGACAGTTCAATCAAATCAGAAGAGTAATGTCCAAATAAAATGGCCTTCGGTTTTCAATTGTAGAAGGTAAATCAGCATATTGATCCACGGCTATGGATTAACCATGTTGTGACATTTCTGCTCATTCACTGTGCTGCTTTCCTGGCCTGAAGCAGAGACGTCAAGGAGCCCATACTGGTTAAAACAGAGCTTTGATTTGTCTCTTCTCAAAGGCCTCCGTTGGTCAGGGTCAATCATGGATGCTGTGTCCTAGCTGCCTAGATACTCAAGCCTGGGCTGTACGATACGGAGAGTGAGCTGTTGCCCATGCGGCAAGATCCTCCTTTCCACGCATCTGATGAACCCAAAGGAATGTCGGAGACTGATATGGCTTGCAGCTGCCAGTCAGCCTAGGACTACAGCTCCGGAATTTTCCCTTGGGGTTTACTCCCAAAGCCTTTCCCATGAGTGGGTATAGCTGCAAGGCAGCGGAAGTTTGAGATCAGAGTTTTCCTTCTCCTCGATCAGCTGCCATCATGGCTGACCAGCTCCATCTACCTGAAGAGACTGGTTACAAGGTACCAGCAACCCGCATTTGCCCTTTCTTTGGTCAGTCCAAACAGTTCCTCCAGGCTTAGTAGCTAAGCCACATGTGAAGACCAGGGGCTGGACTTGGTTGTCAGAGGCTATTTGAGGTGCACACCGTTGACCAGAGCCACATAGCCAGTTCAGCACTGTGGCCGGTCAGGAGTCCAGTGCCTGCAGGCCACAGCTGCGGAGCAGATTCAGTACTAAGGCAAGTGCCGATGGCTTCAGTTGTACTGTCAGTTCAGTTCTGAGGAGAGTGAAGCCTTTCAGGGTAGTGAGCGGAATACAGGTTCATCTACCACTCTCAGTTTCATTAGCTTAATCTTTTAAATCTGGCTTGGCTCTTGGATTGTCCAAACATCAGTTTGTTATCTGCTCTCACACCTGAGGTCAGCCGCTTTAATCCAGCTCCAAGATTCAGTCTGACCCCATGTCTGCTCCAGCAGTGTTGCCATGCTTACACCTGCATTCTCGAGAGTCCAATTCGCCAAGTATTTTAGGATACTACAATACCACCTGATCTAAAGGTAGTTCTAAAGCACACCTCCCATCAGGAAATTGCAGGTTGTGGACTGCAGTGACCATAGTCCTGAAAAAGTATATTTAGTAGAATTGTTAATAGTTTTATTTGTTAGCTGCAAGGCATCGCCATGTCTCACTAGCACAAAATTATGTATACTGCATAGATCTATTGGATGCCGGGGTGGAGATATGTCTCTATTAAAGGAGGTGTAAGGCACTCCTTCCCTCTGCTAGCCTGCAGGTCACCCTTGAGCAAGATGTAGCACCTGCTTAGCCCTCTGATCAGGGTCACGTGACCATGGGAGCAGGTGGTGGATGGTTGTATGAGCAGCCGATGCATATCACAAGTCCTGGTTATGTGACCACTGACGCCAGACAGACAATCTCTAAAGAGTATTGATAATGGCTGGGGCCACCCCTCTTGTAAAGACACTGTCTCAAATCTCCCCTCAATCTTTGACAGTATAGGAAATGAAGTTCTATCCTTTTCAGTCTTTCCTCATAACTCAGGTTCTTCAGTCTCGGCAAAATTCTTATAAATTTTCTCTGTACGCAGACTGGTTGTACACACCTACAGTGATGCTCGGTACAGGAACATCTGTATGCAAGGTGACTCTGACAGGAAATTATAATGTGGAGGGATGCGTTAGTGGGTGGAGGTGCTGATCAGCCTGACGGCTCGTGGGAAGTAACTGCTTTTGAGTCTGGAGGTCCTGGTGTAGATGTTGTGTTGCCTCTTTTCTGAAGGCAGTGATCAAGTGGTCCATGAGGAGCGTTGGTCGAATCTTTCATGATATTGCTGGCCTGCCTATTCCACTAAAATAGCTTAAATTTAATAGAGTACTTGGAATTTTGGATACTTAGAAGAATACTACACATTGGACTGTGTATTATATGGCAAAAGTCATGGGTGTGGTTTACAGTAAAGTTAGGATGGATAAACTGAAATTTCATTTGCAGCTCAAATGTGTTCATGAGTAAACCGGAATGTATTGAAGCATATGCAGAATGGCTTTGTAATTTAGTTTTGTGGAGTGGTTTTATCAAAATTACAGATCCTGAATTGGTCAGAGCCTTGATTGTGGATTAAGATTGTCTCCTGTGCTACTTGTGAATGCACATGCACCGTTCCTGGAAGAACAAAGACAGGGGAGTTGCTGACATTATTCCTTGTATAGCATTGATTTGATGTTTTTCCTGACAAACTGAGCTATGCAATGCACTTAATGAAACAAGGCAGAAGAAGTTTGTACAAACCAGAATTAAAAAAAACAACGCACACAGATATTTGAGTAAACATTCTGGATTTGACCTGCTGAATGAGCTAATTGAATGAGCTAACAAGCTAATTGGCAGAACTCATCTGCACAAGCAATTGGCAGCAACTAATCAGAAAACAGGTGAAACAGAGTCAGGGGTAAGGAGCTTGTCAGAAACAGGCCTGACAGCAGCAGTCTAAAGGGGAAAGGACATCAGATTTCTGTGGGTTATCCAGCTCTCAACATCAACTGCATGGTAACCTCAAGGTTTAGCATTTCAAAGAGAGATTAAAGAGATCGGCTTTTTTTGTCAGTATTAGGGAGTATCCTGGAGTTATATAAGTCCTGGATATATAACAAAAAATTAACTTCAGCAATCAATCTTTAGACATGAGTGTGAATTATAGATTAAATTTAAAATGCAGCACTGGAGCCGTGGACAGCAGTTAATTAAAAAATGAGACCATGCTGATTAACATTTATTTTGGGTGTTTGGAATGTAAGTGTGGAAGTTATATGTAATTCATAGGAAGCATTATAGATACATTGCATAGATAGAATTGTCCTTTGACCTTTAGCATATACAAACGTAGAACGTCATGTAATATTGGGATGAGGATGCGTCTTCCTTCAGAGAATGTCTCATTTTTGTTCAATAAAACATTATTTTATATCTTCCAGCTGAGTTTCAATAGAGACTTTGCTCACGTTACAGCAGTCACATAAAAATTGAAACATGCAGGGAAATGCATTATTTGTATCAGGAAAACGAGGATTGTGCTGGGGAACCTGCAAGTGACACCATGCTTCTGGTGCCAAAATAGCATGCCCACGATCCACTAACCTTACCATATGTCTTTGGAAAGTGGGAAGATACTGGATCACCTGGAGGAAATGGCGAGAACATACAAACTCCTTCCAGAGAGTGGTAGGAATTGAACCGATTGGTGATGGTAGGTGCTGCAATGGTGTTACGTTAGTACACTGCCTTGTCATCCACTTCTCAATTCCTTCACTCTTGAAGCAAGAAACAAATGCTGGTGTATTAAGGAGAGCAGAATACTGGTTAAGTATGGCTGCAAAAGCAGATGTACCTGAAAAATATCGATGTTAACTTGGCCAAGTTAGAACCCAGGACTATGTGCATAGTCAATAGTGAGCATAACATGTAAGAGCCAAATAGACAGAACTTAGCAACAAAGACTTAGTTCAAAGATTTACATCTCTGCCACCTCCCATGAGGATTGGCAATGGACAATAAGACAAGTGGGAAGAGGAGTCTCCACCAGTAATCGATAAGCCCAGCCCATAAGTGCCAAAAGTGTTTGTAGTCATCTTCGGCAGGAGATACCAGTGAATAAGTTCATGTCTTCTTTTGAGCTCTCCATCTTCATCAAACTAATTGCCTCATGCATTATCCGGTAACTACTGAGTACAGCAAAGACTTTGAGACCTATAACATGCCAGCTGTACAGTTGTGGGCTTATGCTCTCGAATGAGCCTTGGCTCCGGTCAAGTTATCCAAGTGCAGTACAAAACTGGTATCTATCTTACAATGCAAAAACTAGATACACCCTGTCCACAAAAATAATAGCAGAACAAATCTACTTATTAATATCACAATTATGAACAGTCTATTCCGAATCATGTAAAAGTGATGGAAAATGCTTTACTCTGCGCCTCCAAGCAGAATCTGTTCACTAAATGCCACTGAAATATTTGGGTTTGCCCAATATCATTCAGCTTCAGCTTTATTGCAGCCATATATCAAAAATGGTTTGGAAATGAGGTAGATGTGACTCTTTACCTTGAAGGCATTTAGCATCAAAGAATACTGGGAAACAGAAGTCAGACACATCAATAGAAAAACTATTGATAGTCATATCAAAGTCATAGCTACTACAAGAAAGAGGCTATAGTTAATGGACAATGCTGCAGATATTTGCCAGGATTGGATCCCAAGGCTCAACCACTAATGAGCTTCTCTTTGTCATACACCTTGTATTGCAATCTGTGCTCAGATGAACGTACAATATTCCATTTCAATGTTAATAACTCAAGTAGCAAAGCAACTGATGCCAATAAGCAGAAAGATATGGTAAAAATATCAGTGTAGGTGAATTTGAAAATTATATACACTGTCCTCCATTTCACATTGGAGAACATTGCTTTTCTGCATCGACCCCTCTGCAGCTGTTTTGGTCCAAGATCAGCTTCCAGCCTGAAGTTGGAAGGCCGATTAACACAGTTCCTTTATTCGCACCCTCCTTTTCATTAACTCTGATATTGCCCAAAATCCAGGCTCAGTGTTAACCTCCTCTCCCATCTGCAAATATCATAGACACAAGAGATTCTGCGTGTGCTGTTAACCTCGAGCAAACCACACAAAATGCTGGAGGAACTCAGCAAGTCATCAACCAAATCCCAATGAAAGGTCTCAGCCCGAAACATCAACTGTCTTTCTCCCTCCGTAGATGCTGCCTGACTTGCTGAGCTCCTCCAGTATTTTGCGTGTGTTGCCAATGTCCTGTTTCCCTTTGAATTTAATTTCATTGTCCTGTTTCTTCACCCCTACTCCCAACACCCACTCCATCTGCCCATCACCAATACGCAATTTCCATTGGTTCCTCTTCCCCACTGTTCCTATCTGCTCATCCTATCTTCCCATTGCTTGCTAGCTCTTGCTCCGCTCCTTCCCTTCACCTCTTTATACTGGCTAGTTTGCCTCTATCTTTCAGTGCAGATATTAACATGTTCTGTCACAGATGCTGCCTGATTTGCTGAGATCCTCTAGCATCTTGTCAATGTCCTGATACATATCTATATCATAAACACAAGAGTTTCCTGCAGATGTCAGGAATCCAGTTTTCTGCAGATGTTTTACAGCATATAAGTTGCTAAGCATTTTGTATGAGCTGTTTGTGATACATATATTGTTTCCTAGTCCACATTGCCATCCAAGCCCTTGCTGCAACAGGACCCAGAGTGGACAATAAGGGGTGACACACTCAACAATAATTATTAATGACTCTTCTGGTACCAATAATTTTCTTACTCAGTAATAAAACCAACAATTTTGAAATAAGTAAATTATTATGCAGTGCCCAGTCAGACATACTCTTAAATGTAAAATACATTTATGCCAAATACATTGAGCCAAGAGATTAATTTACAATGATTATTGAAGCAAAGTGGTCATCACTTAGTATTAGTGGCTATTGTGATACACAGATTAATCTTAAATTCATCTGAGCAAATGTTAAAGAAGGAGAGAGCTTCATGCATAAATTATGCAATGATATACTTATACAAGACAAACTTTGGTTTTCCAAGTCTTAGTTTCTGTGTGATGGAATCTGCAGAACTATCAGTGACTGCATATTAGTCAGTGAGGTTCCTGGGGGCATTCTCCTCATCGCCGTCGGTAGGTCGCATCTGGAATTTCCAGTTGGCGGACGATTTCCCTCCACACCGCTCTGACTATTGGGAAATCATGTACGTGGCAAGTTAGAGTAGTGATTTGCCTTTGCCTTCTGCCGGGTGAGTTTTTTTTTAAGAGATCACCTGCTCTTAACCCAGCATGGATGGAGAGCATGCAAGGGAGCCAGCCGGATTTGAACTCGAGTCCTCTCGCTCGAAGTCCAGCGCTGATGCCACTATGCCACCAGCCGGTATCTGGGAGAATTCTTGTTTACCTGATAGGAGGCAGTCTGAAGAATTAGCGCTGCTCTGGACTATAACGCAAGGGAGTTTAGTGAGACATGGACTTGCATAAATATCATTCAATGGACCATAAGACATAGGAGCAGAATTAAGCCATTTGGCCCATCATGTCTGCTTCGTCATTCAATCATGGCTGATTTATTATCCTTCTCAACTCCATTCACCTGCCTTCTACCTGTAACCTTTGAAACCTTGACTAATCAAAACCCCATCAACCTCCACCTCCAATGATGACCTCTACAGCTGTCTGCAACAATGAATTCCATATATTCATCATCCTCTAACTCGAGAAACTGCTCCTCATCTCTGTTCTAAATGAATGTACTTCTACATATAGGAAACATCCTCTCCACTTTATCTAGACCTTTCAACGGTCAGTAGGCTTCAATGAGATCCTCAAAAGCCCGCCAAAAATAGCTTACAGACTCAGAAGAAAGAACAATATTAATCCCAATTGGTTAACAAAGGAATACAATTCTCGTTATCAGTAAATTTTAACCCAAACAAGCTTCCAGCACTCTCTCGCAATGAAGAAGCCTTCCTACTTTTAACAAAACAAAGAAGCCATTTTGATTAACAAACGCAGTAACAAAGAAAAAGAAGAAACTCCCTTTACACATATGTTAACACTTCCATTCCCAGGATGATTCTCGTGAACCTCCTCTGGATTCTCTCCAATGCCAGGATATTCATTCTTAGATAAGGGGACCAAAACTGCTCACAATACTCCAAGCACAGTCTAATGCCTCAAAAGAAAGGATGTAATGCTACCTCCCATTGTAATTTTTACCTCACATCCTGGCAACTATTTGGAAGCCTGTATATAACTCCTATCAGGTGGATATGGGAAGCTCTGGAGCCAAAAAGAGTGAAGAAGGCCACACAAAAAGGGTGAAGAAGACAACAAATGCAGCATATACTGTATAGGAAAACATTTTTGAGGAGGGTACAACCAGGAAAGTCAGGTCTAAGGAATTATTTAAATGGCAAGTAAAATAACAGTTTCCTACAAAAGGTCAAGGTTAAACATCTGCTCAGAATTGAGTAACTATATCGTCACTAGGACAAAACCTAAGCAGAATCTATTCACCATTGGGTCCCATGGCAGCATGGTGGTGAGCATGACACATGGGGCATTCCAGTGTGGAATTCTGGTGCTGTTCTGTAAAGATCTTCTGTATGTCCTCTCCATGGAATGCACAGGTGTTTCCTAGAATCTCCAGTTTCCTCCAGCAGACTAAAGACATCTGGGTAGGTTAATTGGTCACTGTAAATTGTCCCATGTTTCGATTAGGGTTAATTGGTTTTGTTGGGAGTTGCTGTGGTGGCAAGCTTCGAAGGGCCAGAGGTGCCTACTATGTGCTGTATCACAAGGTAAATAAACAATAAATAAATATAACTACTAGAGCTACCATCTTTCCATCTCTTTGTCTCCAAGGCCAGGCTAGCACATGAAAGGCTCCACCAAGGCCTAATTGGATGCAGGGCATCTAGACTTTATACCATCACGCCTCTTGGGGGAATAGTTATTACTGTGGCTAAAAGCAGTGCTAAGGACTAATCATCTGTTACTCGGCTACCCCAGCTTCGTTGCATATCCACGCATATTCTTAAGGTTAATTCCCCAGCATTAATGTACACTTCCAAGCTCCATGTACTCAACCTCATCTTCTGGAGGAAATGAAAGGCAAAGTCAAGTCATTTGTAACAGGGCTACTTGCCAGGCTGAGTTTGATCTGGAGTCGTTATGGTGAAATTCTGTAGTTTCAACCAATGGACTACAAAAAGAGGATTAGACCAAGTGGTCCCAAGTACAGAGGAGACCAGAGATGAGGATGGAGATGAACAAAGAATCTTTATTTGAGGATTGGTTTGTAGAGAATACATGCTAGGATGACACACGGGGTAGTTAAACTCAAGACAGAGCAAAGACAAACAAAACAGAGGGAACTTAAATATAGAAACAAAACAAGGCATGGATGTGCTAATAACTAAGGTGAGACACAGGTGAAAATATTCAACTAGTAATAGGAAAGGAGGAGCATCAGAGCCTGGAGGACTCTGGTGCATCCAGGTGGTTAGATCGAAGCATAATATCACTTCACTTTCTGGAGAAAGAGGAGGACTTCTGCAGATTGTGTTGATAGTAAGGAAAGCAAATGTAATGTTAGCATTCATTTTGAGAGGGCTAGAGTATAAAGGAAGGAGGTAATGTTCAGGCTGTATAAGGCATTGGTCAAAACACATTTGGAGTATCGTGAGAAGTTTTGGGCCAATATCTAAGAAAGGATGTTTTGACATTGGAGAGGATCCAGTGAAAGATTGCAAGAATAATCCTAGGAATGAAAGGGTTAACATATGAGGGGTATTTGATGACTCTCAACTTTTACTCCCTAGAGTTTATAAGAATGAGGGAGGATCTTATTGAAACCTACCAAACATTAAATGAACTTTAGAGTGGATGTGAGGAGAACGTTTTCAATAGAAGGAGAATCTTGGACCTTCAGAATAGAACAGAGGTGAAGAGGAACTTCTCCAGCCAGAAGGTGATGAATCTGTGGAATTCATTGCCACAGATGGCTGTGGAGCTCAAGTCATTGGGTATATTTAAAACAGAGATTGATAGATACTTGATTAGTTTAAGATTATGACATTTAAGATTATGAGGAGAAGGTAGGGGAATGGGATTGAGAGCAAAAATGCATTGGCCATAATTGAATGGTACAACAGACTCAATGAGCCGAATGGACTAATTCTGCTCATATGTCTTATGGTCCTAAGATCCTCACACTGAGACATTCCAGACACTAGTGGCTACACCATTGGTATCACATTGCTGGTGAACAAAGTCAGGTACTAACATACACCTGTGACATACAGTCTCTCTCTCTATGTGCGCCATGACCTTTAGCTGCTCACCCTCTCCCTTTAGAGTTGCTGTGGACTGGATCTGAAATGTCCCTGACCCTGGCATTTGAGTAGCAAGATGCCATTCACAAGTATTTTTCATCTACAGAACCTCCTGTCTTTTCCCCAAATTCTCCTCCATTCCTTTCTCAGCCTCACAGACAGAATTCTTAGGTATCACAATTCCACCTCCAATAACCTAACGCGGTTTGCAAGGAGCTGCTGCCACATGCATTTCATGTAGGTGTAGTTATCTGGGACACTGGAGGACTCTGTGTCTTCCTACTTCCTGCAAGAAGAGCACACCACTGCTTTGATTACCATCCCCAGTACTCTAACTAGAACGAAAAATAAATGATCAGAACCTTAGCCTCTGCCCATTGCCTGCTTCTCTTCATGATGAAGTCTCTTGAGACAAAACTTCAGTCCCCACTCTGACAATGAACCATTCCAACCATAGTCACCCCACAATGACCACTCCACTTGAACCAATCTTTATTTTTAATTGGCAGCTACTTACAATTAGCCAATTTGATGATTCGCTGGCTTGCTCTTTTAATTGCTCCAGCTATTACTCCATGAACCCCTTGCTTAATGGTATTGGTTCAGGGCGTAAAGAAAGGCTGGGATGCCTGCTCTAGGAAAAATGGCTTCTGAAGATAATTGCTGGATATGAAACACCAACTGGCCCATGGTTAGGGAAATGGCCTATGGCAAGAGAAATGGTTTTGCTTAGGTCCAGGAACACAACCTATCCAAAGTGGAGACACTGGCTAATTCCACCCAGTGGAGCATTAGCTGGCTGGTGGCGTAGTGTCACCTGCACAGGACTTCAATGTGAGTGGTCCCAGGTTTGGATCCAGCCAGCTCCTTATAAGCTTTCCATTTGTGCTGGGTTGAGTGTTGAGCTAGCAACTCGGCCTCATAAAAAATGGGCAAAAGTGCTAAAGAAATGGCAAGGCTGCTGCCCAGTGCACCTCAAAGCATGGAAAAGAACAACAATAACCTGTGCATCATATCAAATAACTGAAGTCACAACTTGCCCTGCAGTCATGACAACTTATAATGCAAGCTGCAAAGTGTTGCCATGGTGGAACTATGCTTCTAGATGAAAGGGGTTTGCTTATTTTCCTAGTCCTATCTATTCATCCAACAGATTACTTAGTGGGATAAGTAGATCCCACAATTATGGATCTGGCATAATTAACAATGAATCTGTTAGCATTTGGTGGATGCCAGATTTCCTGGTCCCTTTGCTACTCCACCATTGCCCTTGCAGTTGCCCATCATTTGGATGGCCCAGAGTTCTCAGACTACCAAGCAGTCTTAACTGAAATCATTCCAGCTCACAGCCCCTTAGTGATGTCTCTGGACCTTTAGATTCTCATCCGATGTCCACTCATGTGCTGAAGCTACATGAATTACACTGGAGAAACTTCAGGATAGGAAAAAAACACCTACAGGAAATATACTGGGGATAAGTTCCAGGATGGATAATTTGTGTTTGTAATAACTGTGAATGTTGTAAGTTCTGTCCTATGTTGTTTGTTCTTGGTGTGAATGCTTACATGTTCTATTATGTTCTTCATGAGGAATGGTTTGGTTGGATTCAATGCAAGTGATGAATTTTTAGTTGGAGCCACAGTCACAGAAAAAAAATGTTGTGTCAGTAGTACTCTGCAGCCTGATGGGGAAGGACATCAGACTTCACTATCACTGAAACATCCTTTAACTTCTGTAATCAGATAGAAGGGAATGTTCCTCCTAGTTTCTAGTGACTTACCTGAAAGTATTCAATATCGGATAACTGAGGAGAGAGAAAGGAAGATGTTCTCTACTTTCTATTTCTGAAAATTATTTTCTTAAAGACCAGTTATTGTGCATGAAAATATGCACTATACAAAAACATGAAATATGAAAGCATTCTGACAAATAATGTTTTAATAGTGCCTAGATCTGAAGCATTCTAAAAACTTGGGTAACTAAATGTCTCCATTATTTTCATTGTGCCAGGTCAACCTAGTGAAAAAAAGTGTGTCAGTATTTGAAAAACATCTTGGAAAAGGTAGAAAGTTTATATTTTTTAAAATTTAGAGATACAGCCCAGAGCAGGCCTTTCCAGCTCAATGAGCCACACCACTCAGAGGTCCACCTATTAAACACTAGCCTAATCTACTAATGGACATGTCTTTGGAATATGGGAAGAAACTGAGGCACTTGGAGGAAACTTACACGGTCAAGGTGAGGAATGTACAAACTCTTTACAGATGGCACCAGAATTGAACTCTGAACTCTGATGCACCAAGTTGTAATAACTTCATGCTAACAGCTACTTTACCATGGTGCCACAATGTTCTTGGATATGTCAGCTCTTATTTAGAGTAAACTCATCTAGGATGATGGGAAATAATTAGATCCTGTTTCTAATATCTGGGGATACATCTGCTCTGCCTCATTTACTGCCAGTCATTCCATCTCTCCACCTAAAGTCCTACTGTAATGTGACTGTGATCAATAGACAATGATGGGACATGCTGTCGGGTTGGAGAATGTACACATTAATGACAGACAAGGCCTGACAGAATCAATGGCTTCTCTTACAAGGTGGAAGAAGGATGTTGGCGTCTATGGATCAGATGTCAAACCACATCAGATGTTAATGCCCTTGAGTGAGAAAGGAAAGAGAGAGACGAGAAGATTAGGCTACTGACAATTGTATAGTGATATGTACACAGCAGTGTTAAAAGAACAAATTACTTTATGTTTACTTGATGCAGTGTCCAGGAGGAAAGCAATCATCCTGAAAAACTTCTTTGAATTTGATTCAAAATTATTTTTGGACATGCAATTAATACTTAATTATTTCCACATTTGATTGAAATGTCTCCACTGACTCAGAACACTCAGATAATAGTGGGAGGTTGGGGACTGGTAAAGTTTAACCTTGGGTTTCAATGGATCGTCAGTTTATGAGAGGGTAGCAATGATGAGTCTGCTTGTGAGCTGTCTGGTGAAACTGCGAAGAGATAGCAAAATATATCAACAAGGCCTGAGGTTTTACCTTCACATCCTACAGTCTTTCATCAGGTCCTTTGCAGAGTATCTATTGCTGCCTTGCCAGTTAAAATAAAACAGTTTTCTGGGAATTATATAAAACATTTGCAGATCCTCTCCAGCTGATGAAAATCTAACGTATACATCACCCGTAGATAGGAGTGAGTGTTTGGGAGACTGGGAGGGTTTGCTGGCTGCTGTGGGGTTATGGGCAATTTCTGCCATGTAGGCATTTTGTTTATGACCACATTTCACATTGCAAACTGTTCAGATTACTATCTGTTCACAGTATTGGAACCCCCATGGAAGACAGAGCTATGTATTTCAGCACCTTGGACAATTCCATATACACTGCTGAAAGCCCAAGGAGCTCAAATATAGATTCATGGAGTTATTCAGCTTGGAAATGGGCTCTTTGGCCCAACCCATCAATATTGACCAAGATCCCTAACTGAGCTAGTCCCGTTTTCTTGCATTTGGCCCATATCCTTCTAAAACTTATCTATGTACCAGTCCAATGTGTATAATAAAATTCCTCTGCATTCAATAATGAACTCACATTTGAATTTATCCTTTTAATTGAAATCATGGATATGTTATCAGATTATTAATGAGGATTGAGGAGTATAGATAGTAACTTTGCTAGAATGGCCAGGTTGGCCATTATATATTTGGGATTGGAGCTGGGGTAGGTATAGATGGACTTGGCAACAATGCTTATGAAGTCAGTCCTTGTAACAGATCCAGACTTCCAAATGAGAAGAAAGTTTGAATGCAACAATATGATAACAATGCTGCCATCATCACTGCAAAGTAATTTTTATTTGCTTAGATGATGAATTCTGTACGAGACTTTGAAGGACATTCCACTCAGCCACTCATGCTCAGCTTTCTCATACAACAAACTACTGTGGAGTTTGTTATGTTCATTCAAGCTTGTTCCATGCTTTTCCAATTTTTTCCCACTTCAGTCTTCTTCCTTTCCCTCTTGCAACTCCTGCATTCCAGTTCCAGGTGTGGGCTTACACAAATAATCCATCTTCACATGAGTGTGATCAGATTGTAGATGGTGAGCATGAGGGCTGGGGTGTTCAATGAACTTTGTTCATAGACGTCCATCTATGGCCTTATCTTTGTATACTGGACAATACTGAATAATAAGTCAAACTTTCTTCTCAATAAATTAAAATATTACTATTTTCATTCATTAGAAATCAGCATTTAGTTTTATAATATATTATCTTTCATCATTTCTATTCATTCAATTCTATTCATTAGTAAATATATATGTTTATTCCTAGTTGTAGTAAGCAAATATCACTTCCATATATATTTATTTATGTATCATTGAATATTCATTTCTGTCCATTAATCATAGTTTATGCTCATGCATTTACCACTGAATAAATTTCCATTCATTTTCAAACTCATAGCTGCTAATATATCTGTTAAATTATCAGATCCTGTAATAAATTCTGACTTCCAAATAAGAAGAAAATTTTGATGAGACCCATACACTAAATGTAAACTGTTCCCATTTACTGCTTTCTGTTAAAGAGCTCGTTTGCATTCAGATCTATTTTCAGCAGCTTAAATATCCAAGTTTGGGTTATGGGAATTACAAACATTTGTACATACTTACAGATCAAAAGCAATGTAATAAGGAAGAGACCAGAATAATGATCTAATTGAGCCTCGTCATGGGAGTGTGCAAAGATAGCCTGAACTTTAACAGAAATTGTTTGAAGTGGATTAAATTGCAAACTGGAAGGGTAAAAATGGGAAGAAATTTTACATAGGATATTGAAAGCAGCTATGGGAAGATACAAAGTTTATTTGACTCAGTGATGGATTATCTTTTGATTGACATACTTTACAATGTTGATGAGAAGAAAATAATGTTACAGCAGTTAATAAGCTCGAAAATTGACATCAGGTATTGCATAGAAAATTAGGCTTAGTTATCCTTTCTTCAGAAAATCTCTAAGACACTGAACACTCATTAAAGTGAATAGTTTACTTCCAATGTTGATTTTGAATAGCAGCTCATAATAATTGATAAAGCATTTTACATTCAACTGGGTCCATTGCTGTAAAATGTAGGTTAGGACAGCATGGTAGTATAGTGGTTACCACAACACTTGACCTAGGTTCATTTCCTGTCGCTCATGTGAGGAGTTTGTACGTTCTTCCCATCTCCATGTGAGTTTCCTCTGAATGCTTTGGTTTCCTTCCACAGTCCAAAGATGTACCGGTTAATTGGTCATGTAGCTGTGTGTTTCCTTAGAGTACCACAGGGGTAAATTGGTCAGTAACATCAAACTTCCAGATGTCACTTAGCAATATTTAGCTGGATGCACATGGATATTTTCAACAAGCAGTGTGCTAAATGCCTTTCTAAAAATAATTTGTGTGCCAGTTTGATTTGACTATAGAGCTTTGAACTAAAGGGTTAATTCTTCCTTTTTCATCATATGCCACCAGATCTATTGTGTGTTTCCATCATTTTTATATTGTTTGCACCAACTTACAGCTCAACACTCTGGGCCACTTCCTGCCTTAAATTTACTCAGCGAATTTGAAGTTAAGTGAAGTGAACAAACTTGACCTCCTTGCACTAGCACAATTTGGCAGACAAATCACTGTTTGGGTTTTCTTATCTGTCTGGCATTGCAACTGTTTGCATGGTTGGAGCCATCCTGTAATTGGCTCTTTACTCTACAGGATGTTTGCTAACTGGGTTTGAAACACTTCTTTCATTCTCTTTCATCAGACTGAGCAGAAGGAATTTGTTTCCAGGCATGGGTTATCTGGTACTGCAGTTAATGGTGTTTAAACCTGACTGGGAGACTGAAAGAATTTGTACACAGCCTAACCAGTTGGTAGAAGTTAGAGGGTAAGGAAGAGAAGGAAAATGCCCTATAGTTACCTGCTCACTGTTTAGAAACAACATCAGGAATGTTAGCCACCAACTTGCCTAAAACATTTTTAGAAGCCAGGCATTGTAAGTGTTAATTGTCTAATGATAAGTCTTTGATCAGCTGTTCTAGAATCAGAATCAGAATCAGGTTTATTATGAATGGAATATGTCATGAAATTTGTTGTTATGCAGCAGCAGTACATTGCAATACACAATAATAAAATCTGTAAATTACGCTAAGTATATATTAAAAAGATAAATAAACAGAGAAAAAAGATGAAAAAAGTGAAGTAGTGCTCGTGGGTTCAATGTCCATTCAGAAATCTGATGGCAGAGGGGTAGAAGCTGTTCCTGAATCATTGAGTGTGTGCCTTCAGGATCCTCCTCCCTGCTGGTAGCAATGAGAAGAGGCCATGCCAAGGGTGATGGGGACCCTTAATGATGCACACTTCTTGTTGCCCCTTTACACGAAGGATGTGGAGGCTTTGGAAGGAGTGTAGAAGAGGTTTACCAGGATACTCTCTGGATTAGATATTATGAGCTATAAGGGGAGGTAGGACAAATTTATGTTTTTTCTCTGTAGCAGAAGAGGCTGAGGGTAGACCTGATAGAAGCATAAAATTATAAAGAGGCACAGATGAAGTAGAGAGCCAGTATCTTAATTCCAGGTGTGATGTGTGATGAGCAAACCAGGCTGAGATGGGGTCCAGAGTTGACCCCCCTGTGAACTATGCTGCTGACAAGAGAGAGAGAAGAAGAGGGGGGAGGCATCCTGCTGCAGATGCTGATAATGAGAGTGAAAGAGTGGTTTAGTATTATGGCTTCTTTGCTAATTGTTTACTTTGCTCCAAGGACACTCTCTTTGCCTGCTTGTGTGGATTCCTGCTGAGACAGCAAGGCAGTACCTGGATGGCTGGTACCCCATCAGGGGAGATTAAAAAGCAAGTTTGCTGAGACACAAGCAGACACACCAGGGAACACTGAAAGGGCATTGTGCACCCACAAGAAGATGGGGGTTTGGAGGATCAGTTCAGGGCAATCGATCAGAGGCTCACAGTGTGTGAAGGCAGACCAGTGAGGTCTTGTGTGTGTGTCCACCCTCGCCTGGGTGACAGGCTTACCACTGAAGAAGGGTCTGGCCTGGTACGGAGGGGTCACAGTTGGTGACCACAATAGGACAAGAAGACAACGGAAGGTTTGACTGCAACTACATCACCTCTCGCTCTCTCTTTCTCTCTCCAACGGTACACCAGCAACTACCTCGACCTAAACTAAACTGAACTGAACTGAACTCTGCACCATCATAAGACTATTCATTTACCCCTAGACCTCGATAGAGCTTGATTTTGATTCTTATTTCCACACTTCTGTATATATCATTGCTAACCGGTTTCATATATTTGCATTTTATAGTACTGTATTACTTACTAATAAACACTTTTAGTTACAGTACCACCTGACTCCAATGTATTCTTCCCATTTCTTCTGGTTTGGTAACCCGGTCACGGGGTACACAACAAATTGGGGGCTCATCCGGGATTTAATGAGGCTGTTGAACTGATTGGGGTACATTCCCTTATCTGATTTGGTTGTGTGGAAAAAGGGAAAACAGCAGTAATGGACGTTGAGGGATTTCTGTCCGGACCAGACCCTGCAAGTTTAAAGAATGCTAAAAAGGCTGAGTTGTGGGAAGTGGTGGAGACCTTTGAACTCAAGTAGGTTAAGAAAGGGATGACAAAGGCAGAAATACGATGGAAGATAGCTGAATATTATGTCATGACGAAGACATTCAAAGCAGAGGTGTTAGAGCACTTTCCTGTAGGGAAAGGTGGGGGGAGGGGGGCGTCCAGATACATCTAGAAGAGATGCGGCTAGAGAGAATTAAGTTAGAGGCAGAGGAAGCAGAAAGGCAGAGAGAGGAAACAAAAAGACAGAGAGAGGAGGCAGAAAGACAGCGAAAGTTTGAGAGGCAAAAATGGCAACGTGTGGATATTGGGGCAGACCGTGGGGAGAAGTTTAATGTTAGTCAGGAGATTAGGTTGGTACCTCCATCTGAGGAGATGGACATTGATCGGTACTTCCTGCATTTTGAAAAAGTGGCTGCGAATCAGAAGTGGCCGCGAATCAGAAGTGGCCGCGAGGTAAGTGGGCTGTGTTGTTACAAAGTGTACTTAAAGGAAAGGCTCAACAAGCGTCTGCGGCGTTGTCTGCGGAGGTTGCAGATGATTATGGGGAAGCAAAACAGGCTATACTCTGGGCTTATGAGTTGGCGCCCAAGGCATATAGACAAAAGTTCAGAGACCTAAGGAAGCAGTGGAATCAGACGTTCACAGAGTTTGCATACGAGAAGTGTATGTACTTTGACCGTTGGTGCACTGCAAAAAGGGTGGAGGAGGATTTTGATCACCTGAGGGAGTTGATCTTCATTGAATAATTTAAAAGTTGTGTTCTGGATAATATCCGGACATACCTAAATGAGAAGAAGATTAAGTCCATATCAGAATCTGCCAAGTCAGCAGATGAATACGCCTTAACCCATAAGGTAAAGTTTTCCCCAAGTAAGAGCTATCAGAGGGGTAGTAGGGGTGTTAGAGAGAGCCCAACGGCTAAGTTAGAGAATAAGCCGGGGACTAGTTGAAAGGGTAATGAGGAGGAAAAGCAGACTGGAATGAAGTTTCCTAGTTTTATGTGTTATAATTGTGGGAAAGCTGGTCACATAGCATCTAACTGTCTAGCTCCAAAGAAAGAGACAGGAAAGGGAAAGGCACCAGCCCCAACTGCTTGCATTAAGCTGGCTGAAATGCCACTAAAGGAGGAGGAGCCAAGCCAGGTTCAGGAGGGATGTGAGGCATTTCTTTCGACTGGGTAGGTATCTGTGAAGGAGGGGTCAACCCCAGTGCCAGTGAGAATCTGGAGAGATACTGGGGCTTTTCAGTCCCTGATCCTAAGCAGTGTGTTGGACGTCAGTGCTGAGACCGAGACTGGGGACGTGGTGATAGAAGGGGTTGGAAAAGGGACCGAGGCTGTACCATTGCATAAAATATTTTTGAAGTGTGATTTGGTATCCAGACCAGTCACGACAGGGGTGCAGTCTGCACTCCTGATACATGACGTGGATGTCTTACTCGGGAATGACCTAGCAGGGGGGCATGTGTTCCCAACAGTTCAGCTTATGAGTAAGCCTGCAAGTGCTGAGGACCC